>NC_133397.1:57755000-58468333 GCF_047511655.1 Castor canadensis | reverse complement strand
AAGAAGGAGGACTGAGTGTGGAAGGGGCAGTTTTGGAGCTGGGGGCAATATAACCTCACCCATCTGTAGGTAGGACTTGGTCCAGTGGGACTCTGCCTAATCCCTCCATCATATAAAGGATTCCTTTTTTAATTTGGTGAATGTGCATGCGTGTGCAGTTTTAAACGTTTGAGAGAATGGATTTTGTATTAAAGACATCTCCATTCATGTTTATTAATGGAGAGGTTGTAGAAGCAGGACTGGTGTTTGTTTCATTTATTTAGCACTTGTGACAAGATGGCTCTGTGCCTGGCCAGTGCGAGGACATTACTTTATTGATTAAATAATGTGATGAAAGGGAATGGTGCTTATGTGTTGAGAGATTATTGCCAGAGACACTTGGCCAACAAAGTGCTGAAAGGAGAGCCGTGTGACACTTTCACTGTGAGTTAGTAATTAGCAGCCAGTTGGAACTGAAATGCAGTGTCCTGGGGAATGTTCCTGTTAATGCTGCAGGTTTGCATTGTAGGAGGTATATAGGATTATATATCTTGTTTCCCAATTGAGCTCATTGTTTTACTCTAAAATAATAAAAAAATAAACATCTGGAACTGTAGTGATATAAAGTAATATGTTTGGAATGGCACAAAAGAAAACAGTCCAATTTTATGGAAGAGGGACACAGTTTAATCTCAGGTATCATATATAAAACCACAAAATTCAAAAAATACATTTATTATACTAGTTTATTGCAGTACTAAAAATTCTTCAACTCTCAGAAGTATTGTAGGGTCTGTGTGAAGTGGATGTGTTGTTTAGATGTTTACAGGGGAAAATAGGGCTGGACTATTCAGGAGTATAATCTGACATTTATCATTTGGCCTCTGGAATGATTTGAATGTTGGATAGTTTTCCCAAAAGAAGGGCAGCCTAAAAGAATGGGAGGTATCTATGGACCAATTTTGAGTGATGACATCAGAATTTATACTGTGTCTCATGCAAGCTGTCTAGCCTTCCTGGGAGGTGAGCACCTGTGACATCATTTCTGTACTTTTCAGAATATTGCTCCTAGCTTTTTGCTCTTCATCATCTATTTTTCTCCTTTTACTTGCTGTCCTGCATTCTTAATTTTCAATTTTGTATCCTCTTTTTCTCCCTTAGTAGAGCAGATAGTTAAAACAAAAACTCTGGAGGCTCTTTTCCTAGGTACAAATTCTGGAACCATGACTTACTAGTTGTGTGACCTTGGAAAGACGAGTTCACCTTTCTGTGCCTCAGTTTCCTCATTGGTAAAATGGTCATAATAATAATGTTTACTCTTTTGAGTTATTACAAAGATAAAATAATCTAAAATCAAGTGCTTGAGCCATTCTTGGCATAATAAATGCTACCATACTTTGTATGTGTTTAAACAACTAGTAAATATAACAGTTTGGTTACCTTTGACTCAAAAACCACCCACCTTGAAAATATTTTTTAAAAAATGCCCAGTTTATTGGAAGAATTAAGGTATTGCATCATTTGGTGACAACCTGTCTTATAATAATATGCTCCAGCACACTTTATTCTAGGCATTTGGCTCTGTACATAATAGCTCAAATTTGCCATGTATTTTTTCTACTTCTTCAAACTACTCATTCAGCCATAAATACCCCCTCATTTCTTTTTTTCTGCCACTTAAAATATAAATACCTATGTTTTTATCCCTTGCCTTAGGAAATTGAAAACTATCCGTATGCTAAAAATTTCCTGGGTATGCCCCTCCCATTTTATATGGAAGGCCAATAATGGCTCCCTCCCTCCTACCAAAATCCATGTCCTATTCCCTGGAATTAGTGAATATTGTCTTATCTTATTTGGCAAAGTTTTTAGACAGCATTAAGTTAAAAACCTTGAAATGAGATTATATTGCATTATTCATACGTACCTAAATGCGTTAACAACTATCATTGTAAGAAGTGGGAAAAGGGAGATATCATACAGAAGAGAAACTATAGAGAATGAGATTGGAGTGATGAAGCTAAAAAACAAGGAATTACCAATAGTCATTAGAAGATGGAAGAGTCAGTGAGCAAGTTCTTCCCTAGAACCTTCACGTGTGAGTCAATTTCTGTTGCTATGGCCAAATATGAGATAAACAGCTAAATGGAAACATTTATTTTGGCTCTTAGTTGTAGAGGTATCAGTCCATGGGCAGTTGGCTCCATTATTTCTGGGCCTGTGGTGAGACCAGTCCTATTGGGGAGCATGTGCTGGAGGAAAACTGTTTACAGAGCAGAGGGAGAGAGAAGAGGAAGAGGGAAGAGGAGGAGGAAGAACAGAATAGAGGAAGAGTGGAGAGGAGAGAAGATGGAAGGGGACAGGAGAAGAGGAAAAAAGGGAGAAAGGGGCCATAGACAAAAATCACCCTTTAAATGTATGTACCCACTTACCTACTTCCTTTAACTAGGACCCACCTCCTAAAGTTTCTACCACCTTCCAATATCCCATTAAGCTATGAATTCATCAATTGATTAATCCATTGATGAGGTCAGAGCCTTTGTGATCTAATCTCCTCCCAAAAGTCTCACCTTGGAACATCACTGCATTAAGGACCAAGCCTTCAACACATGAGGTTTGGGAGGTCATTTCAGTCCCAAACCATTATACTCCAGGAGTATGCCCTGCCTACACCTTGAGTTTCATTCTGGACTTTGGGTCTCCAGAAGTATGAGAAAATATATTTATATTTTTCTTCTTTTTTTTTTGAGATGATAAAATAAAACTTTTATTTGGACAGAGGATCTTAATATGCATTCTAAAAGAATAAAAATCAAAACCATTAAGCACATGTAAAGATGATCAACATCACTATGGGTAAAGGATCAGTATATATATGTCTCCAGAGAAGATTACAAATGGCCTTTCCAATATCATGTGAAATGCACATCAAAACCACAATTATATACCATTTCACACTCACCAGAATGACAGTAATGAAAAAGACAAAACGTTGTAGGCATGGCTCAAAGATAGTACACTTGCCTAGTGAGAACAACACCTTGAGTTCAAACACCAGTACTTCAAAAAAAAAAAAAAAAAAGGAGATAAAACATAAAAAGTAAAAAAGTATCAGTGATGATGTGGAATAATCAGGACACTTACTCATTGCTGAAGAGAGAATAAAATGGTGAAACCATTTTGTAAAACTGTTTGGCAGATTCTCAAAGTTTTAATATAGAGTTACTATATGACCTAGCAATTCAATTTCTAGGTATGCACCCAAGGGAAATTAAAACTTATGTCCACATAAAAACTTGTGCATAAATGTTTATAGCAGCTGCATTCATAATAGGCAAAAAGTGAAAAAACCTAAAGATCCATCAACTGATGAATGGATAGATTCCATGGACTTTTATTTGTCAGTATAAAGGAATGAAGAACTGTACATACTATAACATAGATGCATCTTGGAAAATGTTATGCTAAGTGGAATAGAATTTACGTTGTTTTAAGCCACCAAATTTGCAGTGATTTGTTACAGCAGTCATAAGAAACTAATGATTTAATATTTTACTTACAATATTTTTCTTAATTTATTTTAAAATTTACATACAGTAATGTTCACTTTTTGGTGTGCAGTTATGAGTTTTGACAACTGTTACTTATTGTTATAGTTGGATATGAAGTGTTTCCCCAAAAGGCTCATGGATTGAAGGTTTGGTCCCAGCTGGTGGTGCTATGGAGGGCATCATGAAGACACTAACTTCATCAAAGGATTAATCCATCGATGAGTCATTAACAAGTTCATACTGAATGGGCAATTAAGAGGTGGGGCCTAGTTGCAGGAAGCAGGTCACAAGGTGTGCTCTTGAAGGGTATATTTTGTTTCTGTCCTTTGTTTTCTCTCTGCTTCCTCTCTGTCAGGAGGTAAGTATCTTTGCTCCACCATGTGCTCCCCACCATGATGTTCTGCTTCACCACACATGGACCCAGAAGCAATGAGGGTAAGGATGTTCTGACTAAATCACCATCTTAAGAGCCTCTCCATTTCAATTTCCTAACTTCCTACCAATAGTCCTGCCTTTAATCCTAGCAAAGGACTTTTCCTACAAAAGAGCCCTAAGTCATGTCATCATCCTTCCCCACCAGCAAATTATTCTCTTATCTTTACCTCCATTTCATCTTGTAAACACCGAGCCTTTGACAATGCTCCTCAGAGAGCTGGTAAACTTTGTCTTTTCCTCCTTATGAACTGGCTTTTGCAATTAGACTTGAGTATAGTCTGGAGCCTAACTCAAGTGAACAAATTAAAATTTCTGCTCTGCCCTTGTGTTACAACTCTATATTAGAAAAAAGTAGGATTCTAATCTCTTTTCCCTGCTGAGAACAGGGTAAGGGTGTTGTTACTAGTTTTACTTTTGGGGTGCTGTCTTATTTTTAAGATAGGTATCAGAAAATAGACTCAAGAAGGTAGTTCTTGAATGAGGCAAGGTGTTTTGTAGTCCCAGCTACAAATGTCAATGCCCTAGGGTTGGCCTATTTGGGAATATTGTCTTCTGGATCTAATTTCTTCCTTTTTTCCTTCTAGAGACTAGAAGACTAGAGAGAAGAGGAGGGTCAATGACAAGTTTGGCTGTAAGATAGTGGCAAATAATCCTATTGACAGGTGGCTTTCCTTTTTTTTTTTTATAATAGAATACATTGAAAAAATTTCAGGAATCATTTCACTAGGCTTTATAAAAGATATGCTTGTAAGACACACTTGTCATGCCTTTAAGAGACCATTTATTCCTTGTGAAAGTATTTGCTTGTTGCTATATAGATGCAATCTGAGAGATTAAAAAACTAAAACCATCAATGTGCCTTGTGAAAGAAAATGAACTTCTCAGGCTGTAGTGCACTTTTAAATATGTGAATTTTTATTAGGCTAATTCAAATGTTAATAAAGAGATAAGAGAATTGATTTGAATGTCATTATTCTTATACTTATAAACCAAATTCAGCACATTGACTCAGAAATAATGAACCTTTAACCAATTATGAACACTTTTGCTCTAATTATTTACATCAGAGTACTAAGAATTGCCCATAAGCATGCAGTTACTGAAATTGTTTCTGTAAGTTTTTTTTTTCCTATAATGTCTTCCATTTTTTTCTTTTTAATAATGTTAGAAATGTTTCAGGTGTTTGGGGATAGAATTGTAGCTCTTCATTGGTAACAGATGCATTGATGGATGTCAAACTAATGAATCACCTGACTCTCCAATCAATCCTTCATATCTTGCGGTGTGGGTCAGATTTTTAAGAGAACAGAGAAAATAAACTCACCAGAAATCTTACCTCCAAACCATCTATACAAACCCATTGGCTTTGGAATGGTGTTTGTTCTCTTAATTTTTTTTTTTTTTTTTTTTTTTTTTTGCTAAAGACTGATATTAAAAGCGATCTGCCAAGGAAATAGTAAGAAACTGCTTCAGAATACAGAACACTAAAGAGAAATGAATACAATACAATGCATAATCTATGACTTTTTTCCCTCAGAAAACATTATTGAGCTATTTGGTGAAATCTGAATGAAGTGTATAAATTAGATAAGAGTATTGTATAAATATTAATTTCCAGGCTTTGATTTAATGGCAAATGCATTTAATGCATCATTGACTATTCTGGAAGTTTTCTAAAGATTATTTGAAATTCTATGATTTATTATTAAAAAGCCAATCAAATTCATCAAACCCATTAGATCACATAGGCTTTTATATTTCATTTAAACAAAACATAGAAATGCAAATTTCTTGAGTCATAGTCACGATCTCATTCATCTTCTAAGATATATAATACATTTTAGAATGGGAAATTTGTGATAAAGAAGATGAAGGAATTATGGCTATAAAGAGCAAGTAATAATATTTGCCTACTTCATAAAGTGAGAGTGAGAATTAAATGAGTTATATTTAAAGCTGATAGAATAGTAGCTGGCAGATTGTGTATTCAATAATGACTGTTAACAGTAGCAATGATAATTGTTATTCTTTTTATGGCTTTTATTGCTAAAAAAGTACCTTCCTACCTCAATTTTAATTATTTTTATTTTAAGTAACAGTATCTTTGAGAAGCAAATGAATACAACCTGTACTCAGTTTTGGGAAGTGAATATTATAACTTTTGGTTATTAAATGGGAAACCTCAATCATATTGATGGACACTTCTATGTGACACCTGCAAGTACAGTCTTGATAACTAACTTGATATAGAAACCCATAAAGCATAATTTAAAATATTGAAGGATAATATAATTTGTGTAGTGCTGTGTTTACCAAACTGTGGGTCATGTCGGAGTAGTAGGCACTGAGACCAGTTTTGTGGTAGTGCAGCCAGAATTATAACTGTTATAGAATAGAATAGAACAGGATAGGAGGGATAAGGTCAGAATGAATTACATTTATAAAGGTAAATACTGTCATATGAAACCTTGTGTCAGTAATGTATGTGCATATTGGGTACATTGCAGAAGGTATTTCTCTCTGTTGAGATTTGATCATTGGTAAGGTGGAGAAACAAGACAAACTTGACTTCAAACATCTCACCTGTTGCTCTCTTAGGTGAAAAAGGTTGCAGGACTGCCTCCCGCACAATCAGGTGCTCAAAAATAATGCCCTTCTCTTCTTTCTTGTCCACAGGCTGCCTCACCTCTTCCACTGTGGACTTCAATTTATGAAACCACAGAGGAAAGTAACACTGACATTAGCAAACAGACAAATAATTCTTTTATATATGGCATATTCATTCAAGCTCGAAACACCAGGAGCACAAGGATTCTGGGGCAAGGAAAATCACTTTAATTTAAACTACAATAAAGTATCTCCTGAGTATCTCACAGTCAAAAAATCATTCTGGTCCTATTCTTAAAAACTCAGGTATTTGGGTAGAAATATTGATTGTTTTCACTTTCATTACCTCAACAGAATGATGGACCATGTGTCAAAGTTGGAAGGTGAAGAACAAGGGCACCCTGGCGCTGAGCCACTGGGAGCACAGAGCCCCGATAGGGTCCTACCATGTGCATGGAATTCACTGTCAGAGGTGAAAAAGGGAAAGAAAAGATAAATGTGTTATCTCATGTTGCCCATTGCTTATTTCACAGAGTCCACATTACCATAGGAATAGATCGTTTGCTTTTCTCCAGGTCCAATGAGTTTATTTGATATTACTTACCTTAACTACTTATGGGCTGGACAGACTGCTCTAGTACTCCCAGACAAAAATAACAAAGCATGTTAGTTATTTGGTTTCATGGACATAGGAATGAATAGAAAAAAAAAGGGACCTTCTTCTTCCCTTCTTTGTCTCCTTTCCTTCTCCTCTTCCTCCTTCCTTTTCTTCTTCAATGAGTTATCCAGAGATATGTTAGAATCCAGCACAGCTGCTGAGGGAGTCAAGGCAGTGAATTGAACTTGGTCCCTTTTATTTCTAGAAAATATGACAGCATCCTTCTGCCACTAAGTGGGCACCAGTGGCAGGATCAAGTGCCCCTGTTAACAGGCAGGCAGAAAAGTACATTATCACTTCAGGGCTGTCATTACCAGAGGGTTTCACTGTGAACTATAGCATTGAGGGAAAGGTGGACTGGAGGAAAAAGGGGAGGGGGCTGAGTGCAGCGGCAAGAAGGAGAAGAAAAAGAGAAAGCAAGATTCTCTTTTTTTTTCCTTAAAAGGCTGATCAAAATGGTTGCAGCATTAAGAGTTGGGGAATTCAATTTGAATGCAAAACATAACACTGTGTTCATTTAAAAGGTAATTAAGATAGCCACCTCCTTGCATCATCCTGTAGATACTTATTTAAAAAAAAACAAAAAACATAGGCTTTGCCACACCTGATGGCTTCAACTGATAATTCATGTGCATCTTGAACCTGTTAAAATAGGATCTCCTATTTAATCTCAAATCTATATGTGTAGAGTTTGTGCATGTGAAATCTCAGAGATCAGTTCTCTGTGCATTGTTTTTCTTGCTGCTTATAAAACAAACTCATTTTAAGATTTATTTTCCTCTTTGGTATAAAATTTACATTTTACCTTAAATAAATCACTTATTTTAAAATCCTAAATTACAACAATAAAAGGGCTAAAGAGATGAAAGTATTTTAGATTTTTTAAGCTAGTTCATGATGTAATTGTGAAGGAGTGTGGGCATCATCTGTTGGGTGGATTTGGCTACAGGTAACACAGAAAAGTTCCGAATCTTGGGCTTTGCTTCCTTTAGTCTCTTATTTCCAGGTTGCTTAGCACTAACACTGAGTTCTGCACTGAGCAACATTATAATCATTTTTATTCATTTCTTCACAGTTGGTTTTCTGTTTGCATTCTGCTGTGCTGCCAAATGGATAAGCAGATTCCTAATGAGTTCAAAGCCAGCCAGTTAGTGTCTGGATGTGTAGCAGGCTCTTGTAAATCCAATAATATGCAGCAGCTTACTCCTTCCCGTTTCTGCCCTCCACCTTGCCCTACACCAAGGGTTCTAATTTAATGCAGAAATGTTCTACCTTTTAGCAATAAGAAGTCATTATTATTACTTTTTAAAAGCCAGGATAGAAAGAGTAATTCTAATGTTATAGAAAAAGCAAACAGCATGAGATGGCTAGTCTATTCTCTACAAGACCATCTGTTAAAAATAAAACAAAACAAAACCTAGTTCTTCCCCAAGTTATATTTTAAAAAGTTTAAGCAATCATTCAGATAATCAGACTTCATTGCTGTGAAATTTCATCAAAGTGTACTCAATCCTTGAGCTGATATCTGGGTCCATTTTGCCAATCAGATAAAACTTCGTAGGTTTTTTCCTAGAGGCATGAGTGGTTAACTTGATCTTATTGCACTGCAAAAGATTTTGAGCTACACATCATTTTTCATAAAAGCTATTTGTTGTGTTAGGAGAACTCCAGAGAGACTTCTTGTTAGAATAGATTTTGGGGGCTAGAGGTGGGCTGCTGTTTGCTCTCTTTGTCTCTTTGGATCAAATGAAAATTCTCAGCAATTTTTACAAGTTAACCACAGAAGAAATGAAAAGGCAAAAATGATGCAGAGGAAATTAATCTCTTGGTAAGCAGAGATGCTATTTCTCACGAATGAACCAGCAATTATTTTTAAACAAGAAAGGTTAAAAAAAAGCCCCAAGGAAATTCCTGATTTGGAAGCATTGAATTCATTTGTCTTAAGATTGTGATTTGCTTCTTTTCTTTTCTTTTTTTGTAGGCAAAGGGGTTGAAGCCAACTGACTCCTTTCATTTTTCCCTTTGTAAAGGTCAACCCCCCCACGCATGCCCATTCAGATCCACACCAGCCAGCAGTCTCAGCCTTTGCATCTTAAGAGCACTAGGTGGTGCCCATTTGCTTCGCCGGTGAAAGGGCTGGATTTTCCCAGGGGAGTCACTCTAGGGAAGATCACCAGACCCCAGCCTTGTATAGTGCCTTTCCTTCTCTAAAAGATGAGTAGGAGCATGATGCCAAGTTCAAACCTTTCCCTTAAAGCATTCTGGGCCTTGCCCATTCTAGGACAGGACTTGGGTTTTGGGATGGAGACAGTATTTGCAAATATGAGAGTGGGAGTGGCAGGGTGATGATGGTAAAAGCTTCAGATATCCTTTTGAAAACGAAAGATAAGAGGAATGAAGGCGGCAATCCTGCCATCTGTGTTTGTAAAAAGTCAGAGTACCTTTGCCAAGCTGTCCTTCTGACAGATCATCTGCATGAGGCAGTGCACATGTTAGTTTAATTTTTTTCCTACTTTTGCCCTTAGTCAAGTTGTAAACATAGTAAAAGAAAATAAAAGTAAATCTTAAATTTCAATTTGCCTCTTCACAAAAATAATTCTTTGTCAAATTAAGTGTGGTTAAATTGAAGTTTTGCATGCTCATGTCTACTCCCATATCTACTGTTTGAAGAGGTGGCTTTATACCACTGGGTTTATTTCTCAAAAAAAAAAAAATCTTATTAGACACGCATAACAGATTGTTGCTTTGTGTTCAAGGAGAGCAGATAACTGGCTAAAAAGATTTTTTTTTCTCTGAATAATTTTATCCAAGCAATATACCCATCAGATCTGTTTTAAAACGTAGAACCATTGAGAACGTATTTTTTTTTTCCTTTTATGGATCTGCAGCAACTGGACTTAATTATGCTATTGTCAAAATGAAAAGAAGAAAAGAATATATATCAATTTTTTTTTCTAGAACTACGTAAGATGCTTATCTATCTATGATTTATTTTCCAAAATTTGGCTGAATGGAGTTAGTTTCCCCAAACATATTTATTTTGTTTTAAAGAAAGCAAGAAAAATAGTTTTCTGAATGTGAAAAAATACACTGAGACTAAAACCAGGATTGTTTCACAGTAAGTGAAGTATATTCCAAAAGAAAGGGTCAATAAGACTGTTAGTAGTTTTAGGAAGTTGAACTAAGGGAAAAGCTTTATTATGAAAGTACAAGAATTATTCCTGTGCTCTCACTGCCCTGTCATATGTCATGGCATGTGGCAGGCTGACTGCTCATTAATTCTATTTATATCAGTATGATAATCCACCCCACTGAGTACACATGTGTTAAAATATTCATAAATTATGTTTATTGTGAACAAATATACATAAATACTGAAAGAAGACCATTATTTAAAGACAAAACTAGTCAACAATCAAATAAGCATAGCCTTTTTGCTGTCAGTCTAGTACATTAGGTTTTATCAAATTCACATTAACTGCTTGCCTTGTGACTCATAGGGAATGTTTATATTTTGTTTTTAAATTCTACAAAAGACATACATCTCATTGAAAGGTATAGCTTTGGAAAACAAAAGCTCTTATGTTATCTTAGATCAATAATAACATTTATAGGAGCAAATCGTTTGGAGAAATGTACTTTAGCTTCTCAAGTTGTTAAATTTGAACCCCAATACAGACTTAAATTGAATTTGCTGGTGCTCCATGAAATCTTAAACTGAGTTAAATAAGTTAGATAATTTCTTGATAAACTAGGCTGCAAGTAAGAATTTTAATTTTATATATTTTCTGGAAACAAAAAAGGGTTAAGAAAATCTAGAATGTTGAGAGTTGAACTCAGTAATCAAAATACCTAAGGCAGACTGTGCTTTGAAACTTACTATTCCCAATTGAAATAATTCTGAATGACTCTTTTTTGAATGATTTCAGGAAGTTGAAAAGGTAGAGGTAATTACTCTTTTTTACAAGCTTTCTATGCAGCTCCACAGCACAGTGGAAAAGTTTGAATTCTTTGTCAAAATCCAAAGTGGTTGTAGTTAAAATATATTGCCTAACTTACCCAATCCATCATATTATGAATTAATGCCATGAAAGCATCTAGGATTATTAATTATTAGGGTCACACTGCAGACTTAACTAAAAAATGGTCATTTGGAAAATGAACTGTGTGCTGGCTTAATAGTCTATTTGTAATACTTTCTAGGAAACTTTTAAATGTCAAAACTTTAATTAGAAGCACCTTTTTTTTCTAGGTTGAAATGACAAATAATGAGTCAAAGTAGGAAATTCTGAATTTACTTCACAGTTAACTGAATGCTTATTTTAAAGAAGAGCACATTTAGAGACACACAGTAAAAATGAAATAACTTTTCTCATGGTGCCAATACTTGTGATGGGATTGCAGCTGTCTGGGATTGCATGGCAATGTCAGGTAATGTTTTTCTGTAGAATGATAGTTGCACAGAATGTTTTACTTCCCACTCTTCACTGGAAGAAAAATTTCTTCACGTATACACTGTTTAAAGAAATGTATGGGGAAATCTTTCTTAAGGAGGTAATTCAAAATGTGGAACACACCAAGTGCATAAAAATTATCTTTATAATGTTATTAATAAATGGCAAACATCAGAAGGTGTGTTAATTATCTAACAATGGAAGCAAGGTTAGAAAAAGATGATAACCTTCATCTGATGAAAAATTATGCAGTCATTAAAAATTATGGGTATGTGGCAGTATGGGATACGGTGATAAAATACTAAGTGGAAAAAAATGTCAGGATATAAGATTAAAGCGTAGCATGAGAGTAATAATAATAATTTAAAAACATGCAAATAACGAAAAACGAAAAGGGCATGCACTAATATGGTGATCATTGTATTAGGAGAGAAATTGGCTTTTTTATTCTCATTTCATACTTTTATTATGGTTTCTAATATAATTTAAAATGCATTTTAAAATTTCAAAATTGTTGAAATCGGTTGTCAAATTACATTTTTTTCTTTAGATGTCATAAATAATCACTACAGATTTTTAAGGGGAAAAATTAGACAACTCCCACTTCCAAAAATGTTAGCTTGGAAACCAGTATCCCGATGTGTGGTTTTTTAATAGTCTAATTCAATTTGCTTTTTATGGCATCATAGTGCACATACATTTTATTAAGAAAGAATTCCTTCTTACATTTTTTTGTTTTTCTGCTTATTATATTCAACTCCAAACCACAGCATTTTTACCTATCCATTCTCAAAAATCCTGAGCAGCCATTTCACATACAAAACAAAAAGCATGTATCAAAAACACCACAAGCCTCTCTCATTAAGCTTTCTGAAAAGTTTGAGGCACACTTTCGTGTGAATGTTGGCCTCTGTACAGCTCTGCTGCATGATCGTTTTCATCTGAGATTTGAACATATTGGAGGAACTAGAGCTTCCTTTCTTTTATCCTGTCATTTCCACCCCCCTGGAAGTGACAGGCATATGGCAGGCACCCTCCCTGGATTCTCAAACAATAGGAGGGACCTGATTTCAATTCCTACATCCTGTCATCAGTGACTCTCGGGATATTTTCTTCTTGCAAGGCTAAGGATGTGATTCGAATTTGCCATACGGACAGGGCTTAATGCGATGCCATTTTTACCACTGGAGCCCTCCATCAGTTAATTAAACATGATATAAATCACCACATGTATTTGTAAAGTAAGATTAATATGGCAAAGTCAGAATAAATGAAGAATCCTCCCCATCCTAGGAGTGTGAATCACCGGTAGGAAGATTACACTTTTGGAAACTCAATACTTTTGAGCAGGCTTTGTCGGTTTAATCTCTCAGACTGCTTTGTGCAACTTGAAACCTGGAGCTGTCATCTTTAGCCAAAATTTCAGCCATAACTTCCTCAGCTTTCACCCCATTATTGAAATCAGCATTCACAATACTTAACAAAGATCAAACCTTTCAGCAGACCACAAGGCAGTCTCTTACCACCTGGGACACCAGAAACATGTTTAATAAATATTTCATTGTGTTTTAACATAAAGACTTTCTCCAGTTCACATTTTTTTTTTCTTTCCTGGGGAGCAAAAGGCTACCCCCAAGCTGCACATTCCATCACTGTGGTCAGTTAGGTTTATAGCCTTAATAAAAGGATTTTCTCCCTTCACGTGCTAGGAGGCCTTGTTAAACCAGAGCAATTATAGAAACACAAGATAGGTGCTCTGCAAAGATCAAAGCTCATGTAAAGACAACTCTGTAGGAATTTGGAGCTTACTTTGAAAAGCACTCAGTTTACAAAGTATAGAGGTATTAAACCCCAGGAATTAAAAAAAAAAAGAAGTCTAGTTTTGAATAATGTTAAAAGCCTGACAATAGTTAATATGGGATCTCCTTCAGCCACTCTTTGTGTATTATTTCTAATATCTATTCACCACATATCTATAATAGCTCCAAAGGAACCATTATGCTCAGAAGACATACGCATATGATGGATCCTTAATACGAAATGCATTACCTACTCTGTAGGTACATTTTAACCTCAATATCTTAGCTCAGGGGAAGGGTGGGAAAATAGCCTGTAAATTTCCGTAGGAGAGAAACAATGCAGCATGCCGGGGTCTGGCTGGAGCTTTGTGGTTCACTCTATGGGATCCCTGGAAGCTTGGCTTTCCACACAGAGTGAGAGTTGATGGCCTGTCCTGAGCTGTACCAGGCCACATCAGCACCTGCTTTTTAGGGTTGCAGCACAACTCACCCAATTGTAATTTGGTGTAAAAGTAACCAGGCTTAGGCATTGTAATGTTGCCTGTACCTCTATAGATTGCATCATTCTTCCTGAAGAAGTGCACACTTACACATAACACATATTTGCACACCTATCATAGTTGTAGACTCCATTTCAGAACAACATTGGTAAACCTTTACTGGTTTCCACTCACCCATGCAGTTATGGGAGTTTTTTGGTGACAGAATCTTAATATTCCTTTTATTTTCCTTTCTTTCTTCCCTTCTTTCCTCCCTCCCTCCTTTCCTTCCTTCCTTCCTTTTTTTTTTTTTTTTTTTTTTTAATTTTCTCTTTGTACTGGGGATTGAACTCAGGTCCTCTTGCTCATCAGGCAAGCTCTCTACTACTTCAGTCATGCTTCCCAAACTTGAGATACTGCTGCCTTAGCCTCCGGAATGCTGGAATTGCAGGCATGAACCACCATGCCTGGTTAACTTTCCTTTCTTGATTCTTCTGTCTGCAAGCCTGATAATTTCTTCAGTGTCATGCAGCATCTTAATATATCTTAATATCACAGAATAATGTAAATAGGCTCAGCCTGGGATTTTGAATTCTGTACTTTGACTTAGGGAAATGAATTATTATTAGGCAGCTATTGTCAGGAACTTTTAATATTGATTTAAGGGAACACATTTGGGGTTTTTGGTGAGTAGGTACCTTAACTTTGAAAAATGCAGAGATGAATGCAAGCCTCTCAGTTTATATCAACATATCCATTTTTAATTAAACATGTTAATAATGATAAAAATAAGAACTGACATTTATTGACTGCTTGTTTTGTGCCAGGCCGTATGCCTAGCAGGTCACGTGGAGTATCACATTTAATATCCTCACAACAACTTATGAGGTAGGTTCTATTATTATATTTATTTTATGGAGGAGGAGACTGGCACAGAGGGGCTGTGTACTTTGCCAAGATCACATAGCTGGTAAGAGGGGAGGTTGTGATTTTAATCTGGGTTACATGACTCTAGAAGCCAAGATTTTACTGCCTGTGACTATCTGATTTGAAGTTTATTTTGTGCTGTGACCTGAAGTTTCTAGTTTATGGTTTCTTTTTATTTGACTATAAATTTCAGGAGAATTCTAATCCTTGAAGTTAAATTTAACAGAGTTTGTTTATTTTCTTTTCCTGACTAACCTACTACTTTTAATTTTGGTGTCAAATAGGTAATATAACTTCAGGTTTTGTGTTTCTCATCATTTATTTTGGAAAATCCCATGTACCAAGAGCTACCTGAAAGAGTTTTATGATAGTAAGCAAGTCTTTTTTTTTTAATTTAATTTTTTGGCCTTGGAATCACCGTTTCATAATTCACATAAGAAAATGTCATTAATGGAAATGAAAACATACAATTATCTTGTGTGCCCCTTTTTGAATAAATCTTTTTCTCTGACTAGCTCAAGATTCTGGTATCTTATGTAATGAAGAAAGAGATGCTCCCCCCTTTGAAATGTTGTAGTACAGTGAGTCAGCTAGGTTTCAATTAGAATCTTGGATTGATCAATTTTGGATTCTGTAACTTTGAGTAATTATTTAATTTTTCTTAGTATCAGCAGTTTTATCATTGATAAAATGAGAAAAATAATGCCAACCATACAGTGTTATCATGGGAACTAGAAGAGTTCTGATCCATGGTAGTTCAGTAAATATTACTTTCCTCTCCCCACCCCCCTGACTGTATTTGTAATGGATAAGGCTAAAAAGAGACTTCATTCTCCTTCAGAAAGACTTTAGAAGTAGTGCTTTTAAAGTTTGGTGCTTTACTGGAAAAGAGGCCATATTTTGAGGCTCTCAGCTAGCTTTAATGTCTAGATCTTTATAGGGAGCCCTCCACCTGCCCCTACCAGCTAGGAAGCTCTGAACATAGGGAAACTCACTCTTCTTCACTGAGATAGTTGGATATCAATGGGGCCTTTTAAATAGAAGGAAAAGTTTCAATTTTAGCTTTTAGATTATAAATCTTGTTGGTTTTAAGAATTTTCTAGATATCTTGTGTGTATTGTCATATCTCATTGAATTAATACCTCAACTCACTGCTTAGCAACAACATATGTCATCCTGCTCTTTTAAAACCTTGTAACCTGAAGCTTCAAGTCAGGCCCCTTCCTCCTTAGGCCACGGAGACCTGGCCTGAATGTTCGACGAGCCTCTAGCTTCTTATTGGCATGTAATAAATATTAATAATCATTCAATCAATCAATCTGCCACCTTTCACAAACACTAAATTTCTTTCACAGTTTAAAAGCAGAGTTGACATTTATGGAAACCTAACCCTTTCTGAGAAGTCATTTTTATCTTTGATCTATCCGTGTACGTCTAGAGAAATATCTATGCATAAAGTATCTTCTTAAAAGGAATTGTTAATATAAAAAATATTTATTCTGTCTCTTGATATTTTTTCTGGTTTTGCTTCCTTCTCTTTTCATATTTTACTCTACCTACATGTAACACTCTCTTTGTGTTTTGAAGCATTCAAGATGCAGCATGACTGCAAGATTAAACAACTTTAAAAATATTATCTTCGTAGCCAGGCACAGTGACTCATCCCTGTAATCCTAGCAGGCAAAGATTGGGAAGATCGCAGTTTCAGGGAAAAAAAGTTTGTGAGACCCTATCTCAACCAATATAAGGTGGGTGTGGTGGCATGCCTACCATTCCAGCTACACAGGAAGTGTAACTAGGAGCATCACAGCCCAGGCTGGCCCAGGCATAAACACAAGACCCTATCGTTAAAATAACTAAAAGAAAAAAAGGCTGGTGGTATGGCTCAAGTGGTACAGTGCCTGTCTAGTAAGCTCAAGACCCTAAGTTCAAACCCTAGTACCATATACATATAATTGTAGTGAGCCACGAAAAGTACACCATCACTGGATAATGCATCAAGATAACTGCTGTTTTTATCTCACCCAAGCCCCACCTAGTCTACCAGCATCTGCAGGCATAGAAACATTGGTATTTATTCACAACATTTACTTTCTTTCTGGAGTTGTGAGATTTAGCAAATAAAAAAAGAATCATGCCCATTATATTAGTGTTTCAGACAAATCACAAGTGGTTTTTTGTATAAGTATACTTCATACATTATTTGGGATTACTTGTACTGACATATTCTTCATGGCTCATCTGAAATTAAACTTAATTCTTGTATTTTATCAGGCAAACCTATTTCTTCTTCCTCTCTGGTGAATAAAGCAATAAACTCTGTGCTGCTTCTGTCAACTCCTGAGATTCCACAACATGGCATTTGGTGGTGGAAAGGAAGCTATTCTTTTGCATAACCACTTGGAGGGCTTTGAACCGAAGGTTGAGGACTAAGTCAGAAGAGACGGTTTTGTAGTCTCAAGAGGACTAAGAATACCAAAAAGCTATCAAGCCACCAACTGGGGCTTGCCAATTTTCTGATTTGTTTTACTCATTTATCTTACAGACAAAAGTATAAAAGACTCAATTAAAATAGTATGGAAAAGCAGACTGTTTATGAATTCATTCATTCAATAAAGTTTATGGATAATCTACTCTGTCTTAGGCTCTGTGTCATAGGCATAGCAATAGTTTTATATCCATACCTTCCTTAGTTATATTCAGGTTCAAGGGTATTGTGTGCATCTGGATATTAATGCTCATTGTTTTCAATAGCAATAACTGTAGCTGCCTAAGTCATGCTTCTTGCTTTCTAATCAAACAGCAGCAATAGACGTCAGCTCTGCTCCTGACAACTGATGATGTGTGCCTTATTAGAAATCTTCTGGTTTCACCTGTAAAAAATAGATGTATATTTAGAAGATTATGATTATATCAATACCTATATTTTTATGTCTATAGCTCCATCTTTGAAACTCCCCTGCTTCCCCATAGTACTAAGTTAAATTATGACTTATTCTATATTTTTTAGAAATCAGAAGGTCAAAATATTATCCAGGTATATTGCTTCATCTGTCAGATATCAAAATGATTCCTATCAATTGCCCTTCTTAATTTTTAAGTCATTTTTACCAATTTTGAGGTTATGGAGAGTCTTACACGTGTTTGATTGGATTCAGTCAAATAGGCTGTACAGCTTTTACTATGCCTTGTAATTTTTTTCATTACAATAAAAAGCCTTTTAAATCACTGCTACTTAGAATTATATTGAAAATACTTGGGATACTTTTATATACAGTGAGTTTAATGCCAGGATGTGAAAGCAAATTGATTGTAGGCAATTCTGTGCTCGAGCGCCCCAGAGTAAAAAGAATTACACTAGTAACCCTGGGGACCTCCTGCTTGCAGAAAGCCTGTCTGTGCACTCAGACATCCTCTGGCAGGTGAAAAAAAGAAGGGATTGTTTAACCCTTATCTGAAATTATATAAACACATTTTAATTCAGAGAAATAATTTTTGAAGGGGAAAAAAGCACCTCAAGAGACACTTATGTTTAATGTTTTCAATTTAGTAAAATGAGCTGCAAGGAAAGTATATCATCTTTGCAATAAGCATTCGAATGTCTTCTAAGAGTGTCTTAAGCATAGACAACTCACCATCTGGAGGGTGTGTGGGCTGTGGAGAGGCCGGGCTGGATCAGCAGATAAAACCCTCATGGACTTTTTACCTCTGACACCCTGGTCAGAGTGAGAAGTACTTGGGGCTTTTAACCAGAGTCTCTAATGACTCATACCTCGATCAGCTTGAAGAGCAGCTGACATGTTTTAGGAGTGACCTTAGACTGTCATGCAAGCATTAGAGAAAATGAATTAGCATTTTGGGGAGGGGCCCTTGGTCAGGAACATGATCCCTGAAGACTCACTCTTGATTCTTTCTTGGATCTTCAAGGTGAAACACTCGGGAAGTCAAAAGGTTCTTGGCTTTTTAATGTGTGAGAAAAGCAGATGTGTTGGATGTGATTTCACAGGAAGACTAGTTGAATATACTTGTTCACTTCCTCTGCCAAGCTGTATTTGACTGAGCAGATATTGGGAGTGGGAAGAGGAGGAAGAGCAGTAGACTAAGGTGTGTTTTCACCCTGACATGGGCCCTTAGTACCTGGAAGGACCAAGAGAAAATCTCTGCAGCCTAGTGGGCCTGGTGACAGCGTGGCTCTGAATGAATGAAGGAGACCTCTCATACACAAGCACATTCCCATCAAGGATGGAACTTCATAACACAGGGGCCGCATTACCTGTAAATTGGAGGACCCTTGCCACCAACTCCCTCAAAGAGGGCGCCCCCTCCAAGGCCTTACCTCTGGGTTCTCACTCCTGTAGATAGGCAGGATCTGCAGAGGACATAAGACTGTTGGATTTGCAAACTGCCTTCTAACCCAGTTGTTCTGTCGCTAACTAACGGTTCAACTTTAGGCAAATTATATACCCTCTCTCTGTCTTGCTTTCTTTACTTGTAATAGAGGAAGTATTTGGGTACCATATCATATGTATCTTCCCTAGCTGGCCAAAATGCAAAAGCCAATGCTATATGTAATTTTTGCTGTTTTATATACTCAGAAAAACAAAAGCATATGAAACATATCTTGTGAACACTTAACCACTTTTCACACTGATTCTCTTGCCTTTCTACTCTTATCCATTTTAGAAGGTTTCATCTCTACCATGGAGCCTTTATTAACATTCTGGCTCAAAGCTTGTTGGTCAAATCAGGTAAGGGTTAATGTCACATTTTTTGTTAAACTGGAGCCAGTGAATATCCGTGATATCTCACTGTCCTCTTAAGAATATTGCTCAACCTAGACCTCTGTTCTTTTAGGCCAGAGCTGAGTATGTCTCTCCTTACAGCCTTCCATCTGCACTGTGAACTGACTAATGCAACTTCTTGTTGTCTGGTCTTCCTGAGAATGCATTACAGAGATTGCAGCTCATTTAGAATGTAACTGCCAGGGTCGTGACTCACACAGAGATTAATCATCACGCACGGGTTAGCTTCATTACTTTGACTACCCATTACATTTTGCCAAGATTATAAAATGTTGCTTTTAACTTAGCACCCACTTACCTCCAAGACATGCATTTGTGCTGTTTTCTTTGGAATTATCAGGTCACTGGAAATTGCTGGTATTTTCCATAAGCTTTGACTTCAAAAATTAAGTCATACCAAAGCTTTCAGATATCAGATTGAATAATATGTCTTGAAAAGAAACTATCATAATATCAAAATTTACAGGGCATATATAAAGGACTGATGTGAAAAATTTAATAAAAGGACCAAGTATTGGGGCTAGGAATGTAGTTCAGTGGTAGAGTGCTTGTCTAGTATGTGTGGAGCCCTGTGTTCAATCACCAGCACAGCAAAAAACAAATAAGCAAACAAACCAAAAACCCAAGATTTTTGAATTTATTTAAAAATAATCATGTCATGAAAAATATTAAAGATTGTCCTACAATTGTAGAGTTACTAACTAAACAATTGCCACATTGGTACCAGCCATCTGCATTGTCTGAGGTAGGACTTACTTCCTTTCATCACGTAACCGTGAAAAAAGAAAAGGAGTCTGAAAAGAAATATTGCTACTGTTTCTTGTACACTGCATGATTAGAAAATTAAAGAAGACTTTTCCAATAAGATTGCTACAATTCAGCTAAAAAAAGCAAAAAACCAAAACCCACCGATAAGAAATGGACTTTAGTATGGCATTGTGGTTTATGCCTGTAATTGTAGCTACTTAGGAGGCTGAAATTGGGAGGATTGAGGTTTGAGGCCTGCCATGGCAAAGAGTTTGCCAGACCCCATCTCCAAAATAAGCACAGCAAAATGGACTGGAGGTGTGGCTCAAGCCATACCTGCTTTGTAAGCACGAAGCCCCTGAGTTCAAATGCCAGCATTGTCAAAAAAAAAAAAAAAAGAAATGGTCTTTGTTAAATTTCCCAAAATCTATATCCATATGAGGTCTTCCTAGGAGCAGTTCAAGTAATACAATTTTTTTGAAGGACAATTGCAGAATTACATATTTGTATGACTTTTGTGTCTTCTTTGATGATGTATTTTAAGGAAGTCACATTTAAATCTTAAAATACAAGTGACAAATTCTTGGATCTGAAGGGGAAATGGAAAATTCAAGATGTTGTGAATGGTTATATTTAAGGACAAAAGTGGTGTGGTTTCCATCTTTGTATGAAATTTTGGAAACCTATTTTTCTTCAGTGGGAACTTAAACCTGTACTTCAGATAAAGAACTTGTTATTGGCTAATCTAAAAATAAGGATGAGGTAGGTCTTCATAAGACATGACTGACAAATACTCTATAAACATCTAATTACTAATAATGACAACAAAAATATATAGAGAATTTGTTCTATGTCAGGAATTACTTTAAGTGCTTTAGATACAGGAAGTTTATTTAATCCTTACCAAACCTCTACACAGTTAGTATTATTGTTACCCTTATTTATAGATGAATAAACTAAGGCCTAGAGAGGTTAAGCAAACTTGCCAAATTACACAGCTGATAAGTGCTGGCACCAGGATTTGAATCTAGATGTTCTGGCTCCTGAATTCATGTTTACAACCTTTGCAGTATACTGTCTTGGAGACAAAGATGCTTGATTACACTAAAAATCATCCAGGATATATATGATCAAAATGGCAATTTGAGGACATGGAGAAACAGAGGCAATGGATTTGAAGATTAAAGGATTGTGATCCTGGGTTCAAATTCAGTCTATGGATAACTAATGTCTGTTTCATGGTCTAGGATAAATTTGTGGTAGTAGGTGGATGCTAAGTCATCTAGTTTGGTGGAAAGTGGAAGGTTTTTAAAACAAAGAGCCAGGTATATTATTTAAAAGATAGGCTGAAAACATTCTTTAACCTTCCCCTTATTTCCCCACCCCAAGATCTAAACATTTGATCCAAAGTATAGAATAGTTATTTACACTTGAACACATAAAATTAGAGGACAAGGAAATCTTAATGCTTTTGATTATGTAGATTACCATCAAAGATCTTGACTGTTTTAATCCAGCAGGACTTGCAGTAGTCAACCAAGGAACACCCAAAAGAAGGCTCTGAGACATAGAAAAAAGAACCCAAATTCTTACCCCACTACTGCAAGCAACATGTTCCTTGGACTCATTAATATTAGGCTTTCCTCATAGTTTCCTGGGAACATAAAAAATAAGGGGATGTACCAGTGTTCCAAAACGTACAGAAAGATCGTTATTAAGAAAGCCAACACATCTGCGCAGCAGTGTGAAATGTTCTAGTGTGCTGCTCTTTTCCCTTGTTTTGGTTTGGAGGGGTGGTATGGGGTCTTGCTGTATTGCCCAGGCTGGTTGCAAACTCCTGTGCTGAAGAGATTTTCTTGCCTCAGTATCCTCACTAGCTGGGACTATAGGTGCATGCTATCATGTCCAGCATGTTGTTATCTTCTGTATCAGTTGATTGTGATTTCCTTTTTGACAAAGGACATTTCTTTTCATTTACTTCACTATCACTTGAATAGAGCATTTCACTCAGAAGTTCTTCAGTATGTGTTGGTCTAATAATGTGAAAACTGGGGGTTGGAGGTATAGCTCAGTGACAGACTATTTGTCTGGCATATATCAGGCCTCAGGTTCGATTCGCAGCACTGGAACAAAAGAAACAAAATAACTAGAGCACATAATGACTTCAATATTTCCCCTGTCACTGAGGGATTTACTCTGGTGAGTTCCCTGAAAGCACTTACCTGTTCCAATCATTGGTTTAGTGTATGAGAGGCATCTCATAATGTCCTCCCCGGTGTCACAGTTTTGCTGGAATCACAGTTTGTGGGTTTTACCCTTTGCCATTAAATCCTGGGAATTGATGAAAACATCCATGACCCTTCATTTAGGGACTTGACTAGTGCCATTTTGAAAAAGTAATAAAACAAACAAAAATCAACTTTCTAAAAAACCCAAAGTAATAAAACATCACATCTCAGAATAACTTTTTTATCTTTAAGCCAAAAATACCTTATGTTTTATTCTAATAGCATGTCTAATACATACTCATTATAAAAATTCAAATGAGACTAAAAAGTAGGTACAATAAAATAAAATTTCCCTAAGGCCCTAACTCACAGAGATGCCATGATTATAGCATTTGGGGAGCCCCATCCATTTTAGCAGTTTTCTAATACCTCACATACACAATGTTCACAGAATGGTGATCACATTATACCTGATTTTAGATACAGATTAGAATAATTTTTATATAAACTTATAAAAAGTGTCAAAGAATCCAACTGAAATTAATTCTTGGTATTAATCTTTCTTTCTAAAGAAAGGTAAGGGGAAAGAACTCAGCAAGGTGTACTACAGTATGGATGAGTACAAGCTGGATCATTTTGTCAAATTGAAAACACAATGAAGAATTCATATCCTTACTTTCTATGGTCTTGATTTGTATCCCAAATGGAAAGCAAGTTGTTTTTTGCCATTAGAGTAACCAGGTTTAAAGCAGACTTGATAATGTTACATTTATATGTCAGCTTAAAGGTTTTTGGATAAAACATAGATTATGGAGTTGAAGTCAGGTAAAACTAGGTAATCAGCAGAAGAATGTCAAACTTCCCCCCTCAATCTGGGTAAATAAAGTTTAAAGAAATGGAAGAGGGAATACTCATTTCCTAGTGACTTATTTTAGAAATATGTGACCCAAGACTATTTCTGGGTAGTAACACAAAACATAATCTCTTACATAGAAATGGTTGGAATCATTTTCTAAGGGTTTGTGACAGGATGTAGAAAAGGTAATAATTAGTAACAGGACAGGGATTTTATAGAAAATAAGAGTAAATTAAAATGCTCAGGTTGCCCAATGTCCAATGATCCAGTGTCTTAATGATCAATTTGTTTGCATTAAGATTTGCATTATTTATATTTATGCAATAGAAATGAACAATTCTAATTTGGAAATAGGCTAAGCTGTATGAAAGTAGAAAGGTGACTAAGATTACTAAATTTTCTTATAATCTGGAACTAGAAATGACATACACACTCAAAGAATTATCATAGGCAATTATATTGTATTAAAGATATAATACAATTAGCCATATTTGAGGAATGCGTAAAATATTGAGAAGAAAAGGAAATGGTGGGAGCATCTAATAAACAAGATAATTGTTAACTAAGAACTTTAAAATTCTAAGGATTCTGCTAGCAGAGTTGAGGAGAGAAGTCGTTCCAAGAAGAAGAGTGAACAAACACGGAAGTAGAAGTATATGGTATTCAGGATATGGAAGACTGTATTCTAAAAAGAAGCAGTTAATTTTGATGGGCTGTATTTATTCTGAAGTTTAAAAGTAAGTGTAAGACTGTGTCATGAGTTTAGAAGGGGTAAAAGAAGAGATGGCCTCTGACTCAGGGAAATTCATATAAATGACTTAAGAGATTCAAAACTAGCACCCATGATAAAATTTGAAAATAAAAGAAGTGCTAAACTTATATACTGAAAACTATAAAACCTTGTTGAAAGAAATTAAGGAGGATCTAAATAAATATGAAGACTTCATTTCCATGAACTGTAAAACAGCATTATTAAGATGGCAATATTCCCAAATTGATCCACAGATTCGATCTCTATCAAAACTCTAATTGGCTATTGTTTTAAAAAGAAATTGATCCTAAAATTCACATTGAAATGTAAGAGACTCACAGTAGTGAAGACAATCTTGAAAATAAAACAAAACAAAGTTGGAAGACAGAAAGTACGTCAGTGGTTTCCAGGGCTAGGAGGAGAGAAGAGTGACAGCTCATAGTTATGGGTTTCTTTTTTGGAATGATGGCAATGTTCTGGAATTAGAAAGTGGTGATGGTTGCAAAACTTGGTGAACATAGTAGAATCCACTGAATTGTACATTTTAAAAGGATAGATTGTAGAACATATGAAATATGTCTCAGAAAAGCAAAAGGCTAAACAAAATATCAAAAGTCAAAACAAAATAGCAAAATGGGAAAAATGAAAGCCTATGAAGCAATTAAGTGTTCAAGTGTGAGTCCATGAGAAATGGAATTTTAGACAAGAGGAAGTTCCTTATGTGCTAAAGGGGAGAAAAAGCTGAGGAGGACAGAAGTAATAGCCTTACTACAGCACATGGGGAAAAAGTGGAATGTCAATTCAAAAATGAAGTTACGGTCAGATTACTCAGGGTCCTTAAGAATCAGCTAGAGAGGGCTGCAATTTTAGCTTAGTGGTACAGCTCTTGTCTAGCATGTTGAAGCCACACAGCCTCAAAAAAAAAAAAAAGAGAGAAAAGGAAAAAAAAGCCAGTTAGAAACAAATGTTATAAAGGATTGCATAGGGAGAAATAGGAGATAAATAGTTGTAGATTTAAGACATTGGAAGGAGAAAAAAGAAAAGTCATGAGAAAAAGAGATGAGAAGAATTAAATTAAAATGAAAAGGAAGTAAAACATCTTACTGGGTGCAATGGACTGAATGTTTGAGTTCCTCCAAAATTCACATGTGGCAGCAATAGGAGGTAGGGGGCCTTTGGTAGAAGATCAAGTCAAGAGAGTGGAGCCCTCATGAATGGAATTTGCGCCCTTATTAAGGGGGTTCTAAAGAGCTCTCAATCTTTGTTCATGTGAGGAGAAAGCAGGAAGTTGGCTGTTTACAAACCAGGAAGTAATCTTAGATTTCCCATTCTCCAGAACTGTGAGAAAGAAGTGCCTCTTGTTTAAACCATCCATTCTGTGTATTGTTATAGCATCCCAAATAGACTAAGACATCAGAACAAAGGCAATTTAAAAAGTTAAATATATTCTGGATTAAATATGTTCTAACTTAGCTTGTGATCTGTGTGACTCCATGTAATAAAATTGTATTGCATTAAATCTAGGCACATGTTGATAATTAGCTCTTCAGTTTAAATTAGAAACCTAAGTTCTATTCTTTTATTTTTTTGGCAGTACTGGAGTTTGAACTCATGTCCTCATGCTTGCTAGGCAAATGTTCTACTACTTGAGCTGTGACCCCCAGCCCCTTTTCGCTTTAGTAATTTTTCGGATAGAGTCTTGCACTTTTTGCCAGGGTCTGTCCCAGACTGTGATCTTTCTACCTATGCCTCCTGTGCAGCTGAAATGTATGCCAACATTTTTGGCTTGTTTGTTGCAATGGGGTCTCACTTTTTGCCTGGACTGGTCTTGAACTACAATCCTCCCCATGCCTATCTGTTGAGTAGCTGGGATTACAGGTATGCACAACCACACCTATCTCGTTTGTTTTACTCTGTTCAGGAACTATTCAAAGTTTTAATAAATTACAAATGTTGAAACTCACTGCAAATAAAAATGATTAAGTAGAATTCCTCAGTTTATTGATTTTGCCATATTTAATGTTTTCTGTGACAATGTGGTATACACCATTGTAATAAATGAGGTGACTCTCTTTTATTAATACGTGAGTGCATATTTTAACTCTATAACTTGTTGGAGCTCACAAAAGGAAGATTTTTATCTTGTTTATTAGCTTCCCTATTGAGAGTCATCACAAATTTATTTGATGTTTGGTAGGTCTGCTGATAACAAACTCTGATAGTGCAAAGTGCTTCTTAATCCATCTCAATTTTTATGGGGTGACTAAAACCTGTGGGCGGAACCAAACTTGTAACCTTGATTTTGTTGCAAACATGCAACACCCAGTTCCTTCAGTATTTTTTAGCCTGGATGAAGCAGGTGAGATTCTTACTTTAGTTTAGAACTGTGGATCTACAGTTATAATGAGTCTTCCCCATTTCATTGGGCTAGTCTAGTTAAGTGATTTTTAATAGCTATCAACAGTCAAAGCCAACAAGTATCCAGAGAGAGAGAGAGAGAGAGAGAGAGAGAGAGAGAGAAAGTGTATGTTTGTCAGTACTCACTTAGACCCTGGCTTGACCAGTGGCATGAGTAAAGTATGAACAAATAGGTATGGGCATCCTTTTTCACCTGTTTTTATGTATTTATTTTCTGGCGCTTAAGTGTAATTTTGATATTAAAGAGGAAATGATGAAAGTGTACACAATAGGTATAGACTTCCCACAGTGAATCATAGTAAAATATTTGGGGTGGAATTGCTATATTTTCAAAGTAAGTTGTGACATATGAAAATTCCCAGGCATGTTCCACTCATTCCTTATCTATGAAGAAATCTCTGACTAATCAGTGTTAGATGTAAAGACTGTGGTGAGGCACTTTGGACATGTAAAAGGCACAGTCTTGGTCCCAGTGTTGCAGGTAAAAAAATTCATTAGACATGTAAGGAAAATTCTGTTCTTAATGAAAACTTCAGAGAGAAGATGTATTTGATCTTGAGGGTGATGGTATCTATTTCTTCTGCATTTTTAATATTTCCAGCACTTTAAAATTTTTCTATGAGTACATATTACTTCTACAATAAAAAAACCCAGAACAACAGAAGGAAAAACAGAACATTAAAAAGTTTGCCCCTGGAAAAAAGAGATAAAGGAATACAGCAAGATTCCTGAGGAAGCTTGAAGGAAGCTTTTTGATTGCCTAATTCCTATGCCTCCTTCAAGGTTCAGTTCCGTAGTTCAACTCACAAAAGAGTTGTTTATCTCTGACTCCAGAAATCAGAGAAGGTAGGAAGGGTTTTTATACTCCCTGATAGAAGGATGAGGAAAGATAATGTGGAAGAAATTTCCTAACTAGCAAACACTAGCTGACACATATCTTAAATGTCTGCAATATGCCTCTCTTTTCTCCTGTGTGATTCTAGAAGATTCTACAATCCATATCTTCAAAAATTTCAAATGTTTTTCCTTTGTCTAGTGAATGACATTTATTTCTCTTGACTGACATTGAAGATCTCTGGTCATCTGAGTCTGATGGTCCTACCTTCTCCAAAGTGAAAGCTGAATAGAAACTTCCTTTAATCTTCCTGCCACACAGGCCTGTTCTGTGTCCCCCAGTGTGCCCGCTTTTAGATTTCATTTTTGAAGGCTCTTACCTCCCTTTTTGATTGCATAATTCCTATGCCTCCTTCAAGGCTCTGTTCCACAGTTCAACTCACAAAAGAGTTGTTTATCTCTGACTCCAGTAGTATGGTGACACACATTGTGGTGGTTTTAACTTGAAATATCACTTAACATTTTTGTATCCAGTACACACACACACACACACACACGGATATATTGTCTTCTCATTGAGGTTTTAAGTTTCTTCAAGGTGGATGCTACAAATCCTATGTTTCTGTCCCAATAACTGTGACATGGCACTTTATATATACCACTAGGGCTCAATAATAATAATGCAAATATTTATGTAGTACTTGTTATGTACTAGATGCTTTTTAAAGTGTCTTGTTATATGTAAGATATATACACATATACACACCAATATTCCTAAAAGGTCGGAGCTATTATTATCTATTATTATTCCTGTTTGACAGATGAAAAAACTAAGATACTAGATTTACATTGTCCAATCTACTAGCCATTAGCTGTATATAATTATTTTTTACTTAGTTACAATTAAAACTGAAGGTTTTATTCCTCAGTAACATTAGCCACATATCAAGTTACTAGTTGTCACATATGGCTAGGGACTACTTTTGGACAACATATTTTTCCAAACAGTTCAGATGTTCAAACAGTCTCCTACTTATGATGGTTTGGTTTGTGATTTTTTGGCTTTTCAATGGTGCAAAAGTGGATAATTCCAAAGTTAACTTTTGATCTTTTCTTGGGCCAGCAACATTCAGTACCATACTCTCCCAGTGAGCTGTAGCTCCCAGTCAACCATACAATCACAAGGGGAAGGGACTGATACTCTGAAGCCTACTGTGTTGCTAAGCTAGGATGTTTGCTAGGTTGGGTGGATTAAATGCATTTTTGACTTAAGATATTTTCATTTTATAATGGGTTTATGAGACATAGCATCTGTGCATGAAAGCAGACTTTTCTGCCAGATGGGGGTTCAATAAAAGGAAAATGACTCTCCTTAGTCTCATGTCTGTTAAGATAGAGAAGCAAGAAGATGAGAAGGCTCCCATGAAGGTGACCAGCACGTGCAAGGCTGGATGCCGATGCTCACTCATCACAGCCACAAAGCCTAACTTTGATTTTTTCCATAATAGAGATATTTCATCTAGAGTTTAGCTTTGGAGGACTATGAAATACCACAAATATGTGAAAGTTTAGTATATTTGTGTCTAAATATTTTTTAAAAGAAAATTCGTAACTCTTCTCAGTCTCTCAAAGTGATGTGTGACCCCAAAAACATTAAAATATCATTGACCTAGGTAGTAAATCAGTTGTATCAATAGTCTGGGGATTGAATCTGATTACTACTTTTACATTTTGATTTATTAAAAAACTCTAACTCATTTTTGATGGTTATATATACTGATGCCAGTTATTTAGATACAAACTTCTCAGAAGCTACAGAAGTTTAAGGATATATTTTTTTCTTTTCTTTTTGAAGTATTAGAGATTAAACACAATGTCACACACATGTTAGATTAGCACTTTACCACTGAGCTAATCCTCTCTCCCAAGGATCCACTCTTTTTATCTTCAAATACCTTTATAAATACTTGTCCTACAAAGATATATAACCATGTATATGTACAAAAATATGTATAGGCCAGTCTATTGTAGGCTAGTATCTAGAAGTGAAAAATGAGAGCGAAGCTGATGGTTCATGATTGAATGACCAATGTAGTAAGGTAAAGAAGAGCCAAATTTGGGATACTATACAGCAGTTAAACGGGATGTAACAGAATCATCATAGTACATGTAAAGATATTTAAATATTATTAAATGAAAGGAAAAAATGTGCAGTGCTAAAAAGCTTAAAATTTGCATGCCCTTACAATCATAAGTATGTAGACCGATTGTATTTTTACAACCAGAATGCATTTATTACTCATTGTTGAAAAAAGAAAAAAGGCACCAATAAGATTTGTATCAGATTATAACAGATCTTTAATTTACCAGGCAAATTGATTCTTTTCTGTAACCTAAATTTTCTGTATTCCTGGTGATAATTAAAGGTCATGCACATTTTTGGCACCAAATAACTCTATGTATTCAGTCCGCCAAAGTTGTCTTCGGTAGATCTTTAATTAAATGATGTGGTCTTTCCATAGCCTTTCAAGGCTCAGATCGAATGCATCTAAGTTTCTATAAGGTCATATCCATGCTGGTGCTGATGAGTCACACAATTACTGAGTGCTATGTTCCAGGTACTGGTCTAAGTGCTTCACAGGTGGTAGTGACTCAATTAGCTCTCACAGTGCTCATGGAGGTCGTTACACCGCTTGGAGGTACAACTGTCAGTTATAAATGAGGGCAAGCAGTTCATCAGCATGTCATGGCTTGAAGAGGCAGTCTCACACTGATGCTTTTCTGGCACAAACTTAACTTCTCAGCCTCACCTTTTGGTTACCTCCCATCTTCCACCTCCCACACGCTGACTCAACCACACAGTGCTCTTCGGCACTTCCCAATCTCCCCTCGTTTATGAGGAGCATGGGCTTTTACACAATTCTGGAATGCACAGCCTGGAGCACAGAGGACCTGTGGCTTGGGCTCTTGGGTTTTGCCCTCACCCCTATTTCTGCATCCTTTCAAGGCTTGGATCAAATGAAGCTTCGCTTACTTTCCTAGGCCCGCATTCTTTCCTCTCCTCTGTCCCCAAAGCCCTTCTTTGTCTCTTCTCTTCCAGTATATACACTATATCCTGTCTTTCATAAGCCTCATTGATATTCATGCCTTTTCCCCACTAAACTCTCAGGTCTTTGATGGCAAGGGCCACTTCTTATCTACCTTCTACAGTCCTGCCCTTGTAGCGTATTTTAAAATTTATTAAAATTTGCAAAATTGTCAGGAAGCATACTTAATATTTAGACAGAGTTAGAGAATTAGAAGATTTCTATATCTATATGTAAGAACTCAGAATTCTTACTTTACTACGCAAGTACATCTTAAAATTATCAGCAAACTGAAAGCTTCGGGGGGGTTCACATGTTTGAATAATAATAACAATGGCAATAATAAATGACATTTACTTAGTATTTACTATTTGTGAATATTTTAAAGTAATTATTTCATTTAATAGTAGAATGAATGATGTTGGCACTATTAATCTCTCTCTCTCTCTCTCTTTTTTTTTGTAGAAAAAACCTTAGAGTCAGGTAGATTAAAATAACAGTCTCAGCTCATAGAGATAGGCAGTGTCCAACCTAGGATGTGAACTCTTGTGGCTTGATTCCAGGGCCCTGGACCATCCTCACCAATGCTGATTCCCCGTGTGCAATGAAGCATCAGAGAGGGAGATCTCAGTAATGGCTCTAACACTGGACTGTTTCTGGAGTGTCTGGTTCTGGTCCTGGTTCTTCAATTAATTATGTGAACTTTGAATTGCATTTCGATTTCTTTAGGTCTCCTTTGCCTAAATTTCTAGGTGGAGTTAGGTGATAGGCTAGTAAATAGTCAAGATCCCGTCTAGTTCCGGAGTCTGTAATTTTCAGAAGAAGCAAAGTCTTATCTTTGATGCTTACCAAATATTACATATGGCATGTGTCAAGATCTGTGAACATTTTATTGACTCCACTGCATTTATTTTCTTCAACATAAAGGTGAAATACTTCCACATTTTCCCAATGCATTTCTCAGTAATAACATAGTCAGTAAAAATATTTTTGTTCATGTAGAGCAGTGCTATTATATCTTAGCCAAAGAAAAACACATTATTATATAAGGGTAGAGGAAGAAAAGAAGCCTCATTTGTTATCAAGAAGGATCTGGGAATACAGCAATTGTTATACTGCCCTTTCCTTGATTTGACTTAAATTAGTGACTATAAGTTATCAGAGGGTATGAAATATACTGGATGTGCACATTGGAAACAAAAATATTGCTTGCTAGTACCTACGTTTATGACATTAATTCATCTCTCAGTGATCTAATAAAAAATAAACCATTTGAAGCAATTTCATTGAAATACTTTCAGAAATGTTGAAATGAAAATATTAAACTTTTCTAAGTGTCATGTTGGATTTTTTTTTTATCCCAGGAATATTGGTTGGGGAGTATTGAGAATAACCAAACAATCAAGAAGATGCAAAACTTAGAAGTAAAGATATCAGCTTCAATTCAATAGTACTCCATTCTTCTTACCTTTCTCATTTCTTCCTTCTCTCCCTCCTTTTCTCCTTCTCCCCTTCCTCTCTTCCTTCCTTTCATTCTTCTTCCTTTCCTCCATAGACATTATGGAAAACCAATGCAGAATGAGGTACCGTGCCAGATATGGTCACAGAAGACTCTATCTTATTGAGTCTGTGCACTATGGATTTTCCTTAGAGGTGGTTTGGGTTCTTTGGGGGTAGATCTTAGAGTGACACAGGGCTAGAGTCCGTCTTAGCCCATTCATGGATATTCACTTTAGGCTGGTGCCTATTCAACAGATACTTTTCCTCAAACTTTGCTTCTAGTGCAATTATACTCTGCACATTAGGGTACTTTCTTACTTCTGTGTGCATTCTCCTAACCACAAATCAATAAATCAATAGATAATAAAAGAGCTTATTTTAGTCTTCTAAGAACATTGAAATGTGTTCCATATAGGTACTTAAGTCATTCCAGAGAAGTATAATCAAGACTGGAAATTTTTCGCAGTTTTCTATCTCTGGTACACTGATACATTCCATACCTACACCGTTTTTGTTTGTTTGTTTGAGATAGGGACTCTTTATTTAGCTCAGACTGGCCTCAAGCTTGAAATCCTTTTCCTTAGCCTCTTTGGCGCTGAGATTACAGGTGTATGCTATTGTACCTGGGTAGTTTCTTTTCATTAGAAACCATGGACAGTTCTACCTCAAGTATGCTTAAAAATTTCCAATGACTTATCATGTCATTTGAAATAAAATCCAATCTGTTTTCTATGGTGCATCATGATCAAACCTCTAACTGTCCCTTTCTATACTTTGAATATGTATGGTCATTTCTAATTTAATCTTTTCATACCAAAGTGTTGATTTCCTTTATTGGCATTATATTGTTGTCTCTACATTACTTGTACTTGTTTACTTACTCATTTTTGTCTCTTCTATAAAGTGTAAGCTCCCCAAAGGACTTTGTGTCTTTTGTTTGCTACTGTATCTGCAGACTCTAGCATAGGTGCTTGGGACATATTTGCTGAATAAGTAAATGAATGAACAAATGAATGGGCATATTAATTTGAAACTTAGAGAAAAACAGAACAACCAGTCTTCCCAAAGACAGAACAAAGTGAAAAGTATGAGTTTGAAGTGACACAGTTTGGTGCAAATACCAGCTTCATTACAAACTGTGACACTTGGGGAAATTTCTTCTTCTCTCATTTTCTCATTTTTTAGAAAAGTAACATAACAATGGTACCTGTTTTAACATTTGTTGTGATTATTAAGCAATGTAACACATCAAAGCACTTTGACTAGTAAATGCTGAAGAGTGGTCAAGAAGTCCCATAATCAAGGATTGCAGAAATGCTATCAACTACTGGGAATGTTTTTTTATTAGTATATTATAGTTGTATAGCATATTATTAGCATATTATAGTTGTTAGGGGGTACATTGTTACATTGACATAAGTGCTTATATTGTATCTTAATTAGATTCACTACCTCCATCTTTCTCTCTTATCTCCTTCTCCTTAAAAGAACAATTTCAAGAGTTTCCATTGTTGTATTTTCATACATGAATACAAAATGCTCTACCTTTCTTGCCCTCCTTTATGCCTTTCCTTATGCCCTCCCCCTTTTCACTGGTACCCACCCCCCAGACAAGATTTGTTTTACCTTCCTGTTCTTGATTTATTAAAAAAGAACATCTTTTTTAGTTTATGTTGGTAGTTATACAGGGGGTTTTGCTGTGACATTTCCATATGTACATGTGTTATACACCGAATTGAGATGAATTGGTTCATCCCCTCCATTATTCTCCCTCCCTCCCCTTGTTTTTTATTTTTAAAAAGTTATATTGCATATATTAAAGGTATTCAATATATTATTTTAATGTAACTATGGATAATGAAATGGTTGGATGCCATGAAGGTATCAAAGTTTGGAGATAGGTTGTCTTGTGGCACTTTGCTTTGCCCAGTGTGTGAACCTGAGAACCATAGCTTCCTTCTACGTGATTGGCCCAGGACATTCCAAGTTCACCTGTCCCTGTGTGGCTTTGTTGATAGAAATGATTGAAGGCCATTGTCATGTGACTGTAGTGCAAAGCTGGCTCCCCCTGACAGTATTTTACTAGTAGTGCAGAGGTTAAAAATAATAGTGCCTAGCAGCTAGTGCCTGCCCTACTGACTGCCTCCATTGTATCAAGGGTTTGCCAGGCAGAAATGACAAGACACTGACAATTTTTAGACTCCACACTGGAATCTGAGTCAGAATCAAGGTTTGTAACAGGCCAAAAGTGATTCGTCAGTTCATTTTTGCAGATAGATGAACAGCCCCTTGTTTCCTTGGAAACTCAGATCTGAGCATATGTAGCTCAGAATGTGTACCCTCATGTTTTCAATTGTGCAGATCCACGATGAGCTTCTCCCCGGGGATTCAATATGTTGCCTTAGAAAGAAAAATGAAGACTAACAGAAGATTGCTGCACTAAAATCAGATACTAAGACATGTCTGGGTCTCGCGAAATAATATTTTCACAGGAGAGATAGATACTCTCATAACCTGCCCTTGTTGGTTCAGCTATTTTCTTTATTTGCATAGTTTGTTTTGTCTCGATTGTAAAGGTGGGTGTGCTTCTTGCAATATTCTCCTGTACACATTCTGAATGCCCAGTGCTTAAGCCGCTGACTCCTTGGGAATCTTCATAAGCTAAAAATAAGCACTAAACTCTTGGTTCTGCATAGGAGCATGTAGAGAATTTATGACACACATGAAATAATGTTAGCCTTGTTATTTTTAATTTAATTTTTTTGGTTTTGTTTTTGCAATGCTAAGAATCCAATCCAGGACCTAGCACTTGCCTCTCACTTGCTAGGCAAATGCTCTGCCTTTAAGCTATACTCCCAGAAATGTTAGCCTTTTAAAAGAAAATCTTAAATACAGAATAAACTTTAGCTCCTGAGATGCTCTTAGCACTGCCTCTAACTTTTTTTCAGAGTTTGAAATGCTGTAGCTCTTACAGCTTTGTACATAGCACATTTAATAAAATACCTACTTCTTTCTACAATTACCACTAGATCTTAGTGTCAGGTACTGTGCTGGACCCTGTACATACCTTCTTTCAGATTCTCATATTTTCCCCAACCAAGGAAATCAATACTTAGGGAAATTCAAGCAATTTGTCTGTGGCTATGCCATTTTTTAGTAGGGAGACTAGAAGATGAACACAGGTCTATCTGTTCCAAAACATACATCTGTTACTCAAATTCAACCGTGATATAGCAAAGTGGAAGAATGGAATGCTCTGTCTAATTAGTATTCTTGTTAATATAAAGTACAGATTTATCATCTGTATTTTATCAAAAATCAAAATATTACAATACAGAAGGTAAATGACAATGAAATAAACATTAATTCAGCATGGGGGGGAAAACAAACCAAGCAAGAGTAAAAGACTCTACTTCCACCATGTGGTACCAGTAATACATGAAGTAGCTTCACTTTTCTTTTTGGTAAAAAATGATATTGACATCTTTTTATTTATTTATTTACAATTTTAAGAATATGAATCTGTGTAACAGATACACACCAGGAGTGAGATTTAATTTTTGAGGATTGTGAAAGTGCTTCAAGGCTTTTTAGTGCGCATGGACACTGCTGTGATCATAAATTATGAGTCCTAAGTTGTGAGGAAATATTGGATCCCTGGCTAAAAGAAGACTAGCTAACACAAACTTTTTAATTTTGAATTTGTGAAACTATTGCCAGTAGCCAGAGTTCCCACTACATCAGGAAACTGCAAACTTTCTCTTAAAAGATGAATTAGTTATTATTTTGCATTTTTTCCCAGTGTTTTTTGCATTGCATGGTCTCTTATTGTGGTTACTTATTCTGAGAGTAGCTGTAAACCATATGTAGATGGGGAAGTATGCATATGATACAGTATAACTTTTATAAAAACATCTGGCAGCAAATATTTATAATTTTTCAACCTCTGTGCTAGATTAGATATCACCAAACTTTGTACACATTTGCTTATCTAGTGACTATATCACTAGACTTCAAATGTAATCATAATGGTTTATGATCACCTAAGACTCTTTTTCTCCTGCTCTACATCATAGATAATACCATTAAAGGAGAACAAATAGAGTAAGTGTACTTGCAAGTGATTTCCAGTGTTAAACAAAATACTTGGGAAAAATAAAAGATTTCTCAGAAATGCCTCTGGGAAATTAACTAGGACCACCAATTGAGCTGAAATATCTCCAAGGATTGAGTTGACACACAGCCAATGTTCATGACGGCTGCAGCCAATAATTATTTGTAAAAGTAACTACAATAAATTTAGAGAAAATTGTGATCTTTTTCCCCCCTCTTTAGTCATTTCAATAATAAAAAGGTCATCAAAACATTGACAAATGTTATAGCCGAGTCCATGGACATGATACTCAAATAATATAGTGCCTGAGTACCTCTGTCTAATTACCTAAGACCTATAATGACAGATAGTTTAGAAATATTGAGGTAGGTATTGATAAGGCCCATGGAAGATGTGAATATTCTTCAAATTTCTGACAAGCCAAGATAGTTACTGAATTCCTGGTGTAAATGGAGAGCTCCGGGCTTATTTTCATTGCTTGACTTTTCTTCTGGATTTAGATAACTTCAAGTCCATTCAGTGGGAGTTAAAACTGCAAGGCTGAGGGACATCTTCCTACCTCCTAAAAGAAAGAAATTTTGTCACTGACTCCCTCCTGAGTTTATTTATTTATTTGCAGTGCTGGAGATCAAACCCAGGACCTCACACATGATAGGCAAGTACTCTACCAAGTGAGCTATTTTAGTCTGGAGTTTAAAATAGTTAACACGTGACAAATACATGTCTTAGGCATTCAGACAATCTACAGAAAGGAGATGCTGGAATGAGGAGACCTCTGGAGTTCCTTCTTATAAACTTTGAAAATCTGGATGAGTCCTGTGAACTCACAGCCTCATTTTGTTTTCATTTTAAAAATTACTTCACTAATATGTAGGTCAAAAGTCACAATGGTGGATAAAGACATAATATATGGGGAAGCATTCTATAAAACAGATGAAACTATTATTGTTGAAGTTAAATGATTTTAAAAGTCAGCATATTACAAATATTTGGCAAAATAATTTTAATTGATTCGATAAAAAGACAGTTGACTGTCCTCCTTCCTCAAGGGAAAAAAAATTGAGTTACTGAATGTAAAACAATTAATAATGTAGCCATGTGTGAAGGTAATCACAATTTTGTACTCATAAGGATTCTAATGTATGGATTTTTCTCCACTACGGCTCCATTTGGACATCTTATGGAGAAATTTGTGATGACTTTCTTGACTATGTGGGCTCTTTGCCCTCTGACATCCTATCCAGAGGCTTTTCCTGGCTTCATTTTCAATTCTCTATTATAGTGACTACTTTGAAAAGTGTTTGCTCCCCAAGTAGTTAAATTGATGACTCTTTTTGTTAAACATTATTAGTGTCTGTTTTTGATAAGAGAAAAGCTAAGTTCATAGTCTCAGGTGGATGTAGCTTTGAGTAATTCCTTTATTTTGTTCTCTTAATTTTTAAAGAAATATAGTTATTAAATCACAATGTTCTACCCTAAAACTTCCTATTTAGTCAATACTAAATAAAGACTCTTTAGCAAACAAAATATCAAAATAATATACATATTATTATATATATTAAGAATCACATATTGTATGAATAGAAAATATTTGAATCAGGTGGTTTATTTTGACCTTAAAGAAAAGCATATCGCTGCTTAAATATAAATGCCTTCACAAACATTTTTCCTTCTGCAGTCTGTCACCAGACTACCCACAGATCTTTGATTCATCTCCCTGCTTAGGTTCAACTTTTCAGTAACTAAAAAGTTCATAAACACTGCAGTGTATTCTATAACAAACTACGATTCTTCCTTTTGTTATTTTTACATTAAAACAAGTTAATGTTTATGAAGTACTTGCTGTGTGCAATGTACGATATTAAGGACGTAACTTAATTTTAAAAATTCTTCTTTTAACAAGACTCTGGGGATTAGATATTATTATTATTAATTATTATCATTATTAATTTAAAGATGAAGAAATCAAAGCTTAAGGAATAAAATTAGTTAAGGAAGTTCAGCTGAAGATGGTACAGTTAGTGTCCAAACTAAGGTAGTCAGATATGAAATTTCAAATTCTAATCTATCTTTTACAATCTATCCTTTGAATTTGAGAATTTAGAAACTATCAAGTAGAATGATCTCTTGATATATGCATTATTATATATAGGGAGAGCACATACTTTTTATATATGTATTATGTAATGTATATTATATACAATATATTACTATTATATACTGCAACATATTATGTATGTGATATTTATATAATGTTTATGATGCTGTGGTTTCAACCTGGGGCCTTGCACATGTTAGACAGGCACTCTACCACTGAGCTACATCCTCAGCCCTGTGTGCAATAGTATATATAGGTATATATGTATCTATCATATATACTTATATGTGCATTATACTTCTGCATATACATATACATTTCATGAACCTAGAACTAAAATTCTCCAGCTCATTACAAACGCAGCATAGAATTTACATGGTCACTTACATGTTTCCTGTATTTCTACAAAAGAATCTGCAACAAAAGCCATTAAATAAGACGCAATTTGTAAGCCTTTCATTAAATAATGATTCTCAGCTGGATTTCTGAAAAGGGAATATTAATGCAACCATATGTAACTAGCATTGCAAGAAATTAGCTTTGCTGATTTAGTCTTGAATCAATCATTTTAAGCTATGCATTAGAGTCTTTGCTGATACATTTCTGTCTCAGACAACTTAACACAAATTGTGGGCTGAATACAGCCATATTCAGAGTATAATTTGTATGAAATACCAGTAGTATTTCAAGTTTCTTGGATTTGTGGGGAGTGATGAAATCCACATGCAGAAAGACAAAATGGTGCTATTCAAGGTCCAATGGCTAATTACAAATTTCCCACATGTATGCTCTTGGGCATGAGGTTAGGTGATAAGTCAAGTTTCAGATGCCAACGCAAAGCTAAATTTCTGGATGTGGGAGCTGGATTGAGTTATGGTGTGGGTGTGAATGTGGTGTGTTAAAATATCCAAAGCCCTCATTTTGTTGCCAAGGTTTGAAAATATTATGAGGCATTTTAAGCTTTCTTGGAAACTGTGTTACTGGACCAGTTTTACAACATTTTCTTCAAGATTGAAGCATTTAAGAATGCATTGTCAGTGCTTATTTTATTAGTCACAAGAAGCTATTTTTTAATAACAAAGATTAAGTAATCACCCAATGATAGTCAGGGTCTTAGCTAAGATAGATTATGAGAGGAAAGAAAGCTGAATTCTAAATAGAACTGGATTAGACATGTCTTCTGGGGGGGAAAGTCATCACAGAAGCTGTGCCGGGACATGAGGGATTGTGACTACTCCAGATTCTAAAAGGTCTACATCAAACAGAACTCTGTAGAATTTATACCATTTGATCATTATTTCTCTCTTAATTTCCTTTTATTTTTCTGTAAGAGTTCCCCTTTACTTTGAGTAATTGTTAATTTTTTTCTGAAGAATAGATTTGGTTTATTGCTACTTCATGGTGTGGTTTAAGTTGTTTTTCTATTTCCTGATTGTATTGATTCAAATTTGTAGTCACTTATACTCCGTAAGTGGTGCTTTTTCCTTCCTATTGCATGGTAACAATAAGTATATGATATCAGGTTGATCCCTGAGTGACTTCCCAGGCAATGCTAGTCTCATCCTTTTTTTTTTAATAAAATTATTCACTGGCCTTTCATCTAATCATTTTGGCAGCAGTGCATGAAAGCTGTGTCATCCTATTTGATTAGGATATAGTAAACTATTTCTGAATGAATGATACCTACTCCAGCTAAAGGTAAGAGGTGAGGTGGGTCAAAATTCCTGAAAAATAGCCAAGGGAACTCAGCAGTACAGAACAACTGACCAAACAATTCAAATGGGGAAGCATTTTGGACACTTTGAACATTTTCATATATATTTTATAAGCATATTTGCCATTGTTAAACAATAAGGAAATCTCCAGCCTGATAGGGTTGCCAATGCCGCAGCACAAAGTAACTCGATCAATGTGATCTGTCAAGGACAGAAAGGACTTACCTTTCTGACCCTTGGTATATTTTCTAGTGGGAGCCATGTAATTTTGGTCTCATTAAAACCTCAAGTAAAACTACAAGGGAGGTAATGAAGTGACTGTTTTATCTTTAAAAATGAATATTGTACATACAATTCTTCCAATGAAAACACTTGTCAAAACCAAATTGTAAAGGCCAAATTTTCTTACTGTTCCTCAGTATATTTATCCCATAATAACAGTCACCAATACAGGTGGTTTGAATGTTTTCAAAAATAAACAACTACTGTCAAAAATAAAACAAAGCAAAACAGGTTTAGGGTCTGTTTTTTATCTCTCTGTCTTCCTCAATTGGGATTCTTCATTTTTACCATAGAAAACTCAAAATGACCTGAGTCACTATCCCAAGTCTTGTTTATAATTAATGATGCTCTGGAAGCCTAGCAGACAGGTTAATTCATTATTTCAAGTAGACTCTTAAAGGCATCATACCTTAACTCTCTTCTGAGATGCCAATGGAGAAAGGCTTCGACACGGCAAAGACTTACGCATTTTTGTTAGTCTGAATGATGCTTGAGGACATTTCTTATTCATCTTTATCTCCACATGTTATTTAGCTCATTGCCTTGCCCACAGTAATTAATCAGATAACATCTGACTTCATTAAATAAATGTTTGATTAAGCCTAGATTCAAGTCCACGAAACTTTCTCTTTCTCAAGAAATGTAGAAATAGTGTCAGTATTTCCTAATTTCTGCTTACCCAACCTACCTCTCTCTCTCTTTCCTATTTTATGTCTAACAGACTATATTTTTATTAATATTTTTCTGTTTTCCCCCAGTAGAATGTAAAGAGCTTCCTCCCTCCCTGTTTTGTTCCCTACTGTCCCCATTCCTCGGGCTTAGAATAGTACCTGGCACAGGATGAATATCTAACAAGGCTTTAAGGAACAAATGAATATTCAGAAATTTATATGAAAAGTTCTAATAACATACTCCCTGCCTCCAAGTAAGGTACCCATAGGCTATGGCCTTTCTGCTCCTTACTCCTTGTCAGGGACAGATACAACCCCTTCCTCTATTCTCCAGATTGTTCTGAGTCACATGGGATTCCCATGGTTAGGCAGCTTTGCTGAAGAATTGAGATCATGGAAGTCACAAAACAGAGCTCTGCGGCCAGTTCTGCTGGCATACAGTCTATGGGCTGTGCTCTATCACAGGTGAACCCTCTCTGGCCATTTCTTTCCTTAAACCTACTTGTCCAGTGGCATTCCTGGGGCCCATATCCTCAGCCATGACATCATCTCCTCTCCCTGATTCACCCCTTTTCTCTCTACATACATAGGTCCTCCCCAAGATGAGGCTGTAAAATAAATAACATTAAAGGATTGTTATAATTTGGAGATAATTTTCCTTAGTTATTAGAATAACATCTCTGTCTATAAGAAATACTTTTATTTTACGTGGCTGGATACTTCCCATAGCTGATGGCTCTCTTTCTCAACCATGCCTAAGTCTTGCCTTTGGAAACTCAAAGGCTCCATAAAAGAGTTTTCTCAAATGAAGTCATTCCCCATTTGATATATTCTCAGGCTACTTCTAGAGTGTGACATGGCATGCCTATTTTACCTTGGGTTCCTTTTGAAGAATAAACCTCAGACTTTTTTTGGAAGTGGTTCCAGGGAACAAGAGAAGTAAGTGGGAAAGTAATGTATTCAAAGGTATATTAATGAGAAGGCTACCCAGGTGAGTAATGAGCTCAGTCTCACTGGTACTTTCTGAGGAGTTGTCAGACATGTTCTAGAATTATCCCAAAGAAAAAGGAAAGCATTTATTTACCTTCTAGCTTCTAATGGTGGAGAAATGAACTCACTATACTTGTAGGTGCTGTCTGTGTGAGCATCAGACCATGTCAATGGATCTCCTTATGCCATATGGACTACATTACAAGTCATCCCTGTACAAGACTGGCCACTACCACTGTGGCTGGCATAAAGGTGGACTGAAAGTACTAAAGGTAGTGTCTCAAGTTGTTAATATGAAATCTAACACTGAACATGGACTCAGAAATCATGGATTTGCACTCCAACTCTGTATTGTTACTGGTTATCTGATCTTGGACACATAAAATCTGTTTATTGCTCTGAGCCTATGTCTTTAAAAATAAAGAATGCCCCCCCATAAATAAATTAATAAAACTAATAATACAATTTAAAACTTGGGTTACAGTAGAGTAAATTTGTGTATTTTAAATAAAATACAAAATAAATAAGAAACAACTACAATAAATAGCATCAGAGGTTTGCTGATGTTTGGTGATAAGACACAAAAATAATGGAATTGAGTCCTCAGTAGGTGCCTCTAATAAAGTAGCTACTATTATAATATGTAAATTTAACTTTAAAATGTTGGCCATTGAGTGACTACTTAAATTAAACTCAAGAAATAATAAACTATTTTTTCCAGCACTTGACTAACAGTGCAGTACAGGAGGCAGTAGGAGACTGCCGACGCTTATATTTTTCTTTAGTCTGGAAAGTTATGTGAGGTGATATAGGTTCTCTATTACATGAGAAAGGAAGGTCTTAAAACCATGGGGGCAGCCATATGACAATCATGGAAGCATTCCTGAGCATCCAAGGTGTGCCATAATCCCAGGAAATGCTGGTGCTACAACAGCATGCTTTGGGTTGTAAAGGAAGGAAAAATTGAGTACTGATGTGATAATGATCCTTCCTTAAGGAAAAAATCTATCCAGTAAAACCAATCAACACCCAAGGCTCGAGACTTTTCTATTTTAGAACGACATGGTTGTCAACATTCTCTCACAGATATTTAAGAAAATTTTAGCAGTGGAGGCAAGGGATCGAACTAAAATTTCAAACTGATTTTTTTTTATGTTATGGAATCTTTATTAAGGGTTTTGATCATGTATATAACTTACCTTGGGGTCCTCACATTTGGTTTTGACCCCAGAACTGAAGATTCATTTATTAAGCTCTCCTTAGAATTTCTGAGACAATTCTTAGGGGACATAGAAAAAAGATTGCTAAAATTATCCAATGGCAGTCTGAATTTTAAAAGATAGGTGATCCTCCCAGGAAGTAACAGAGGCACTAAAACTTTGTCAGAGTTTGTCTAAGTCCATCAATATATGCCCAGATATGTCCCATTTCCTGTGTAGGGAACAGAAAATGTTTCTCTCTCTTTCTCCTCTCCTCCCCCCTTGTCTGTGTTTTAACCTGTTATACTAAAATAAATCCTTGCTAAAACTTCAAAAAAAAAAAAAAAAAAGATATGCCCAGACAAACCCAGAGTTGTTTCTCAAAGTGTTATCACAAGAGCTGCCAGGCTAAGGTGAGGGATGTCCACCAAATCCTGCACTCAGTTTTCTCTTGTCAGAAATTCACAGAAATGGGAAAATGAAAAAAGGTACCATGTGTACTGTAAGAATTATTATGTATTAGAAATACAAGAAATTGTTTTTGTTTCAGTAACTTAAAATACTACCAATTCAAGACTCCCATAGCCTATGAATATAAAACAAAAAAAAAAAACAAAAGAATTGGTTTTTGTAAACATATTTTGGCTTGTCTGAAATTACATCCTTTACAAAATAGGACAGTTGACATTGATCTTAATGACTGGTCACAACAAGATGCCAGTGGTTATTTCAGTCAGTAGGTAAAAACACTGTGGTAAAGCCTGGCTCTTTAGTTGATTCTGGAACCAATTGAGTTATTTAGGATTTGCCTGGGCTAGTTTATGTCATTTCTGTAATTCTTTATTATTTCTTTATTTATGAAAGTCTGTGTTGAATGAGAAGATATACATTAGCGCTAAGTACTTATAAAATATATATAAGTTTTCAAGGTCCTTTTATATTTGTTAATCTCATGCTGACATGTCTTGATATTTCAATTTGCAGTGCTTGTGTGCATCTGCATATATGTAGCACATGAGAATGTGTGTACATTTCAGTTGAACATATGAATAGGAAAATTCCAGGACGTCATCTAGCCTATAAGATGTTATTTCAGTGGAATCTGGAAAACTCGTTTTCTGTCTCCAATGCTCTTCTTCAACCATAAATGCTTGAAATGATATTTATAGTGATTCACTGCTTTGGCTCAAGTGTTAGTTCTTTGCAATTCCCCCAAGAGAAGTGATATCTACAGTCACATCAGACATTGAGTATCTATGAGCCACTTTGTCAGAAATGTTTAGTTTGAAGGAGGTGAGTACATGGTGAAGGTACTGGGTACCCAAAGAGCAAGGTTAGAGTTACCATTGAAGGATGGATGTTGGTAAATGGCATAGAGAAGAGGGATTGGAAGCATGTAGGACACACTGTGCCCATTGTGGCCTTTCTACATGGCTCTAAAGTTCTGTAAGTTTCACTCTATGAAATTGATGAAGCTTTTATTTTTACTTTCTCCAACAGGTATTCCTCTCATGGTGATAGAAGAGGAAGGGGAGATAAATCTCTCTCTTGAAAGGATGACGATTGTGTTAGTCAGCTTCTTGTTTCTATAACAAAATATGTGGGACAATTAACTTAGAAAAGATTTATTTATCTAATGATTCTGAAGGATCCAGCTCAAATCTGAGCATCCCTACTGCCTTGGGCCTTGGGTGAGGGCAGTACATCATGGTGGGAGCATATGGCAGAACAAGCTGCTCCCATAATAATCAGGAAACAAAGAATGACTGGACTGGTTGGAGTTCCAAAATTCACTTCAAAGACACACCCCCAATAACTTAAGGACCTTTTACTAGATCTCACCTCTTAAAGTCCATAGCACCTCCCAATACCACCATCCTGAAGACCATACCATTAATACATGGACCTTTTTGGGACACTTATCCAAACCATAGCATTGATATAGAAAAGTCTTCATGCCTTGTATTAGATGGGAAATAAAAAACAGCCCTTCTGGTTCCCAGGGACTATGGAGAGAAAGGTTAGAGATAGGGATTGATATTCTGAATTTCCTAAAAAAGGTCAAGGAAGAGCGTCAGGCAAGGCATAGGTTAGTTTCCCAGTACAAGAGACTGACTATCCTTAGAACTTTAGCCTGACACATGTAGCTAGCCAGCAAGCACCCAACTACCAAATGTGATCATGAAAGCAGATAGTCATGTAAGAGCCAGAGAGACATCCACCACAGGGTCTACATTAGGAAGAGATTTGATGGGAGAAGAAATGGCTCTCATAGGAATTGAACTGTTCAAATTAGGAGAAATAGAATAGAGGTAATAGGAATTTTTGCTCAGTTATAGAAAATAATGATGTTAGAATTTTCCAGGACCCCTGAGTGTTGTCTGGGTAAATTTGTGGTAGCAACAACCATTTTTAGAGGAAACATACACTTTTGGGGATCTTGTCTATGTGCCACTGTCTGTGTGCTCTATTGGAGAATTCTTCTATACCCTTGTTTTGGGAGAAAATTCTAATGCTTTGAGTCTTTCTCAATAGATAGAAATAGTGAGTCAAATTTATGTCCACTCTTTTCTCCCCTTAAAAGGGTTTGTAATTTTATGAAATTAGATGAGAAGCTCCTGCTCATGATTAGTATGTGGTTCTTTGCTGGCTTTTCCATTAGCAAACCCAAATTTCAAATTTTTATTAAAGGTAATTAATATCTGTCAAGAATATACTGTCAGGAGCTTGGGAAACTTCCAGTTCTTTGGGGATTTTAACTTTGATGACTATGCAATAATCACCGATAGGCCTATAATGCAGAGTTTTGGAGTCAAACATGGTGGATTCTAGGAAAAAGCAAGATGGTAGCAATCTGCTGACTAGGCTCATTGATGGAGGACTCAGGCTTTCTCTTTAATGGCTGTGACTTGGGTATATGGTAGTGGGTGGTAATAAAAGTTATTTGAGATGTCACATTATACAAAATAATAATGACTTTTTAAAAGTGTGAATTGAAATGAAAAGACTGCAACTCTGAGGTTTCAAGACAAGCTAGGTAATATAAATAATCAAAATATCATTTGGCTTCAGTTTGAGTCCTAATTCTAAACAGCTTACACATTTTCAAGTCAGAGTTACAGGAAAAACATTGATAGCTAAATAAACAGGGTGAGTACATGATTAATGTTTTAAAATAGTAAACACTTCACATTTGTAACATTCCTTTAACAGATTAGTCTGGGAAACCTTGTTTTCATTCCTGCTTTGCAATCTGTGCTTTGTTTATTTATTCTTTTATGCTGAATTCCTTGCTTTTAATTTACCTTTACTCTTAATTTACTCTAGGGGGCAAAGTGAAAATGTCTAAAATAAGTGAAAAATCTAAAACAATTAGAAAATTTAAGACTGAGCAATAATCAACTTTAAGAACATAACCTCTTTTTTGGCAGGGTGAATTTGTGGGCAATAAAAAGATATTACTAGCTATTTTCTTTAGACTTTTAAGCACTCCTAAAGCTGTGCTTTATATCTAACAAAAAATAAAATCATCCAGGAAAATTTAAGGGCTAAGAAAAGGTGAGGTACATTTTGCTTGTTATCTTGGTAATTCATGGAGAATGAGGGACTCTGAGCAGGGATTTCCCCTCATAGACTCCCACAGTCTTGGTCAAGATGTGCATATGTTGTATGACAGTATGGGTGTAGAACAAAATTTGACTGTAGATGCATTAGGAAAAATAATTAAGAAAGATATATATGATTCCTATGGGTTTTAAAGATCAACAATGGGTTGATCTAGAAACCATGAATAAAATGTTTGAACCATGTTAGATCTCAGGTCTGCTCTGACTGCTGTTTAATTTACCTTTTTGCTTTGAATATCTAAAAAGTCAGAGGAAAAACATGCAAATGCTTGGCACATGCACACATTTAAAACAATGTTAGCTGTGATATGCTATGGGAGAAGAGTAGGGATACATGTTCTTGAGAATTCATTGGATAAGATGCACAAACTGGACCTTCAAAATAGTATCTTTGGGTAGAAATTTGGATCTCTTTTGTTAGCTGATAGAGTGCTAGATAACTCTGTCACATGGGGGAATTGCCCAATGTGAGGATGGTTCAGGCACACACATTCTGTGTGAATCTCTGGTGTCTGGTTCTTCCTCTGCTCATCATATGTTTTCCTGGAACAATACCTGTGTACTTTTGTGTTGTCCATCTTCCACCATGATCAAAGCTTATTTGGGGTGATAATTTAGCAAATGTTTGTTCATGATCCAACATTTCATTATTTTGCTATTCAGTATAAAGTCAATTTCAGTTCTAAAGAACCAATAGCCTGTAGAATAGCAGGATTACCTTGGCCAGAGTCAGAGCTATGCTGAGTTTCTAGCAAGTGCAGTACCTATAAAGACATTTGGGTAACAGGCTACTTCTCAGTGGAGAGTACTTGTGATGCATCTGGAATGCTAAGTATATGGGAAATTATCAAGAAGATAAGTGGTCTGGTTGCACTATGTGTTTGTATCTAATGTCACAGTATTCAGTCCTTTATGGTTGTGATTGTTCCTTCATGCTGCCATATTTAAAGAAATCTAGAGTTTGGCATAAAGCAAAAAACATGATGCTGATTAAAAAATTCTCCCACTCATCTTCTGAAGGAGATTATGTTCTATACTGTGTTTGAATAACTTGTAAAGCATGTGTTGTGCATAAATACTTAAAATACAGCTTTCCAATAAAGTAGGTGTTTCACAGAGTTGCTCTGAGAATCATACTGTACTCTCCCTCTCTCTTATGAACAATTGTTGAGAGCCCATTTTAGGATAGTGTTCTGGTGACTATAGGCATGAATAATTCCTTGAGCAATTTACAGTCTAGGGTGAATGCAGTCATGTAAAGACCAAGTTATAAAGAGCAAGACAGAATTGAATGAAATAAGTCATCCCTGAAGCAAACCAGAAGCTGGAGTAGAACTAATCTAGGGCAAATTCCAGGAAAGTACATTTTTGAAGGATAAATAAGATTTCTATGTACATTTGAGAAAAAGAATTGATATTTAAATCAAGTTAGGGAAATAATGCAGGGTTGAAATATAGTGAGAGGAGAGGGGGGTAGTTAAAGACAAACTTGAAATGTGGTTTTTGGATCAGATTGTTGGGGACATGAGATATATTCATTTAATGAACATTTTCCTAGTGTTTATGATGCTCCAGGTACTATATTCTAAGTGCTGTTTTCAATCATCACAATTTCAAGAACTGTAGGTGATAATATTGTCTATATTCTGTAAATGAGCAACCCAACCTATGGAGAAGTTAACCAAATATCTGGAACTACATAGCCAGCAAGTCCCAGAACTGGCTGACTTCATAGCTAAGCTCTTCATCTCCATTGTCATGCTTGACTTGGCCCAATATGAGCCTTAGGACTTAGTGCTGTGTTCTTTATACTATTATGAGCATTGGATGGCTTTTGAAGAGGCTAATGATTGAATAAGGGTGATAGGAAGATCATTCTAGCAACACAATGATGACTATATTAGAAAATATAAACACTGAGAGAGAATTAGCAGAAGAGGAGATTTTTATTTTAAGAATTTGTATTTAGTTAGTTTTTTTATTATTATTGTTGTGCTGGGTGGGGGGTACATTGGAGTACTTACAAAGGTTCTTACAATGTATCAAATATGTTATTCACTCCATCCGCTGCTCTCTTTCATCTCCCCTAGAAGAGGACTTTTAATTTGTTGATTCCTGTTATATTCAAGGCAGCATGCTGCGGGGTTTTTTTGGTACATATGCTGGATTTCCTTAGTTTTTACCTAGGGTAAAAAGAAGTCACATTAATGAGAATAACTCCCATTGGTTGACTCTTATCCCTAACAGCTCTTTTTAGGACCTTTGTGCCTTGCCCTCCCGTATTGTTCATCATCAAGTACTTCAGCGATCACTAGGGAGGCATTTGACATGTGTTTTGGAACCAGTCTAGCAGGCCAGTACTGTGCAATAGAACAGTATATAATGGAGGATCTGTTAATGAGACTGGGGAGCTGAATTTTTAACTTCAATGAATTTTGTTTTAAAGAGCCTCATGGGGCTAGTGGTGCTGTATTGGACAGTCCAGTACAAGTTGCTGTTTCTTGGGCACTTCAGCTGGTTACAAGTTCTCCCATGCAGTGTTATGAGTGGAATACTCTTTCTTTGAGCAAGGCACCAACTATGACTGTGTCTGCTGCCAACTTTCTCCAGTACTTACCACTTCTACTAGGAATGGTGACTACTTCTGAGATCTCCTGCAAGTGCCATTCTGGAACTGAGGAAGATAGAGCTCTAAATGGTGTAAGCTGTGTCCCAGTATGAGGTAGAATTTTGAGAAAAGCAACGATTTCAAATTTTACTTTTAATTGTATAATTCTCATACAAGTTCACAGGATGACAAATTTAAGCATGACTCCTTTCAACCAACTTAGGACTTGTTTTAAACTTTGTCTTGTCTGGCTCCCACTTCTTTGGGGATGATTTTCTTTCACAGAGCTTTATAGTGTAAGACACTGAAATTCAGGCAAATTAAAATCTTTGACAAATCAAAACACCAGTTTAGGAACAGATTAGGTAAACACAAGCTACCACATTTAACCCTCACAGCAAAAACACCACCTCCATAGGCAGATGAAGAAACTGAAATACAATGAGTTTAAATTGCACAAAGTTGGGCTGAAGGTGTGGTTAAAGCAGTAGAGTGGCTGCCTAGGAAGTGTGAAGCCCTGAGTTCAAATCCCAATTCCACTAAATTGCACAAGGTTTCTCAGCTTACAGATGGTTAAAACATAATTCAAATTGAGGTTTGAGTTTCTCAAGTCCACTCTCTTTCCATTTAAAACTAACTGACCATTAAAAACCTATTGTCAAAAAGGGAACTTATAATTACATGACAGACTTATGTGTACAAAATATTGGTTTAAAATTTAGGTACATTAGAAGTGAAAAAGAAAAGAATGCATATTTTAAAATAACTAGCAAATTTTAAACAGTAGGTTGGTGTATAATTCCAAGTGATCCTATTCATATTAATTGCTGTTTGAATTTGGATTTTGTGCTTCAAAAATCAGTTTGGAATATTGATTTTTTTGACATGTTATAGTCAAAGTGCTGAGACAGATATCAAAAACATGGTAGGTCACCTTTGGAATGACCACAACTAAGTTATTCCTTAGAACTAGCTAGTTGCCACCAGGGAATTATTTATAGAGTCCTGATTACACATGTTGCTTATGCAACATACAGGTAACTTAAGATGCTAAATCTTTTGGAATGGCTATGATATTATTACAGAAATTTTCATAGGGTCAGCATTGTGTCTACAATTAAATCAGGAACATACTGCTTTTGTAAGACAATGACTAGGACTGGAAGTTCATAAACAGCAAAATCAAAATACCACCCCCTCCTCCCAGCAGGGGCCCAATGTCTCAAACATTTCCAAAAAGTGCCTAATATTTTGCAGATCTTTGCTTTAACTATAAATATGCTTTCTCCCTGGAGTTATGAAATATTGCAGGATCACATAGCTAGTATTTCTTACTTTTAATATAGGACATAGGGTTGAAATTCCTTTGCTGGAATTTCTCTCTCTCTCATCAAAAATCCTCTTATTCTCTAACCAAGCAAGCTTTAGGGATTTCATGTAATAATGATATTGCAAAGTTTGAATTTCAACTGGTAAGATATAGTTCATAAAGGGCAGAGAATTTGTTGTATTCATTGCACCAGGGTATGCTTACAACTGATCAACTGATCATATCACCTATTACCTTGTTCTCCTTATGTTTTCACAACATATTTCAGAAAAACTAGGATCTATGCAGCAAATATATTTTCTGTACTTTTGGTAAGTAATGACTTTTAGATGCTTTGAAAAACAGTGGAACATCCCATACACGATTTCTCACCATGTGTTTAGTACCTTAGATAGACACATTTTAAATGAACAGCTATGTAGCATTGCACCATTATCTATCTTGGGCACTGCAATGCTAAGTGGCCAAAGTAAAAACTTTACGTCTAATCAAATCTTATTTAATAAATTATTTTGCCTGTGGCCACCTCTGTAGTATAAAAGCCTTTTATTTGACCTAAAGGAAAAAGAACCTCTTAATATCATCTCTGGCATATTTACTTCTCCCTTAGAAGTCTGGCAGGGCTGTGGCTTCTTCCCTGGCATACAAAGTCTAAGAGAGAATTTATATGAATCAAGCTACTATTCCACCAGCCTTGATGTCCTCCCAGGTGAGTACCTGGGCTTCACGCTCGTACTTCTAAAGCAAGCAAACTTTAAGCTAATTATGTGCTAGCGTATTCTCCCTTGTTGAATTTTGGCAGGTTGCTTCTGTAAATTATGAAAAATAAATGTGAAATATGCAGATGTCTTTTGTTTGAAGCAGATGTTTGGTCCGTCTTGCCAGAATCCAATCAGATATTCCCCTGGGAGCCTTCCCTCCACATTATCTCAGAGCAGCTCACAAATATGAAGGGGTGATCAGAATAGCACTTCTCAGACCTTTAAGGAAGATTTCATACTTAGAGGTCTTTGTTAGAAAGAATTAAAAATAGAACGATCCCAATCCACAGGAATCGGATTTTCTGTAGTAAGAAACACTACATGTAGAGGTGTCTCTTCTGGTGGTGGTTGATGGAAGCAGGAAAGTGTTGGTTCAATGGTGCCATGGAGTAGGGACTGCCTTTCTCCTACTATCTTGGTTAGGGTCAATAATACTGTTTTGGTGATGAAATCTCTCTATTTGCTGATTTGGTGACTTTGTCTTAAGGGGTTCAAATTTTATCTATAAAAAATGAGCAAAGAAGACTTACTAAGAGTAAAATGTTTTCATATGTATTATATGCATGTATATATTACACTTTAAAACAAATAACTCTGTAGGCAGTATTAGTAAAGGTTTTGCATTATCATAGTTGTCAATCAACTTTTGCTCTCAAGCAAAGTTGTAAGCAAAAGTTATTCTCAAAGAAGTTGGTAAGCAAAAATAGAAACCAGTTGTAGGATCCCATAGGCTCCAATGGAAGAAAAACTATGGATCTGGCCAATGTCGAGATTATCAAGGTGGGTGTCTTAAATGACCAGTTTAACTCCAAGGATGGAAATGGCCACTATTTCCAGGCTCTGCTGACCACTAGCAAGTGACTCTGGGCAGTTATTTAATTACTTCTACCCTTAGATTCTCATGATAATAATACTTACCACAGAGAATTTGTTTCATAGTGGGGTTTTTTTGTTTTTATTTTCCTTTTTTTTGTTGTGTTGGGTGGGGGTACATTGTGGCATTTACAAAAATTCTTAAAATGTGTCAAATATGTCATACTTGAATTCACCCCCTCCACTGCTCTACCACAGAGAATTTGTTTGGTAAGACACATGGTGTCTGTGCCAAACATATTGTTGATCAAAAGCTCAACTATTGATAGCTCATTCTGTAATTTTCCTACTCACTTTTATCACCTCCTACTGAAAATTTATTTTATATATTAATTCATTTATGTTTATCCAATACCCATCTTTTGTATGGCAAAAAAACATTTCCCTGCTTCTATTTATAGCAGAAATGAGAAATCACTCTTTGGACATCTCCCACTTCATTTTAGATATCATTTATGGTGTTAACCAATATTTGCAATGTCCCTTTAGTTTACTCTTTTGAAGGAAGTTTTAAATTTCTTTAGCGTTCTTTCTTCAGTTCCTTCTCCAACACTATTTCTTTCTTCTGTGTCCATTTCAACTTCAAATACTTATTTGTTGCAAGGTTTCATAGTATTTCAGGGTATGATTGACATGAACATAATGAGAGACGTCAAGTCACCTAAGAGAAAGGAGCACAAGAAGAGAATGGGATAAAAATAAAAGAAGGAAAAGATAAAGTCTGTACCCTCAGGACTAATATGAAATTAATGACTTATAGTGTTAAAATAACATTTTCACATAATTCATCCAGCACCCACATCCATAAAATGTATGGTTAATAGTGATTGTCTTATATACTATTGTTTGAGGGTTTAAACAAAATGACATGCAAGAATTATACAAACCCAGGGGAAGTGTTCAATTATTAGGTGATATATTGCTAACTTTGTGAAATACATACGTAGTTTTTCTCAATTTTTTTTTATGTAAAAGAAACTGAGTCTCTGGCAAATTGAACAATGCATATAAGCTCATATACATAGAAAAACCAAAAGAGGTTAACTGTGAGCCTAGGTCTTCTGACTATAGATTAAAAGTTTTTCCCTACTATACTTCTCCAACTCTCAAATGATTTATGAATAATGGAGAAGCTACATAATAAGAACATATTAATAAAATATAGACTTAATACATAAGCATTTGAGAAATACAAAGATGAGTGCAGTTAATCAGGAAAGTTATGTGGGAGAAGCTATAAGTTTTGAAGGAGATAGAACTGCATTTATCTATGTATTGTACATATTATATGTATTACAATCTTCCTAATTTTTCTCCTCAATTCTGGCTTTCATACAAATTTAAGTTTACAATTCAAAGTTATTTTTCCAACTTTGAAGGTATTTGCCTTCTCTATTTTCCCATGAGCACTGGTTCTCATGTTCTGAGGGGTGTACCTCTGGCCAAAAGTCAGCCCCACATGAATCAGAGGTGAGAAAATAGCAGACAGTAGATGCTTATATCACTCATCATTTAGAGTATTCCATACAGTGGTCCAGAGCTGAAAGATATTATAAACCATGACTAACCCCTTGAGAAATTCAAATTTCAATTTCTTGACTTGTTATTGCAATTTTTCTTAGAAAAAAATAAGAAAGTTCTAAAATAGATGTATATTATCAATAACAATAATAATATAATAACTCTTTATGAATCTACATCCAGAGCTAAAGGGAATATATTTTAAAGACATGATGAATGCATTTATCTTGCTTTAACTGCCTCATCAAAGAATATTATTTTTTAAAAAGAAGCCTCATAAAGATGTATGAATATATAGACCTATGATTATTCAAAAATATTGTACAAATCAAAATAAATTTGCCAGAGCAATTTAAAATAATTAACCTTTGACAAACCTCCCTCTCTGGTAATGGAATAGTAACTATATGAATAAAAGATAAGTCATGACATTCAATGAATTACAATATTCATCCCATAAATTACTTGATATAATAGCTCTATGGTCTACATTTTTATAACACTAAAATGTCCCAAACACTAAAGAACACATTCTTTTTCAGTGTGTGGTTTGCAGGTAGGTTGGGTGATTTCTTTTACTTTCTTCAGATATCCTTCAATTAAAGTCTTTAGTATTATCTGCCTCCCAAAATATACTTTCTGTCAGCCTGTCACCATTTCTGGACCACACAACCCTGGTGGCCTTGAGGCTGCACTCACTGTCCCAGTAGCTCATGAAAATAAGTGAGTGCTAACTGACTTGCATGCTGAGTGGGGTGGTTATGGGGTGGCATTGCCATGTGACTATCACATTTGAGAATCCAGTAGCCCAATCACTTGCATAGACTATGTGCTCTTTGGACAAGTTGCTGCTCTCTCCGTGCCTCTGTATTCACTTCCCTGAGGCAGAGAGTGGCAGTAATCTGCTTTCCCAAGATAAGTGGAGCCATCTTTGACCTCATAAATATGACTAGAGACCACAGAGCAAAAGACTGGTGCTTCATAAAGGTAGCTAAGAAGTATCATTGACATAGACAAGCCTCAGGATGGCAGAATGGATGCAACATACCCAGAGACTTTTTTGCCCAAGATTCATTGCAATTTTAAACAAAGAATGAAAATCTATAACATGAGGATATCTCCTGAAAAACAGATGCATCCCTGGTTGCCCATTTTGTCCATTAAATAGAAGATTTGCTAATCATCTAGGAGTGACCAATTGTTTTCCTTCAACTCTTCCAAGACATTTGGTAGAGTCATTTGAACAAAATGGACCATGAAAGCAGCACCAGTTTTCAGTTCAATGTGTATAACCTCCTCAGCGTTTTTCTAATGCAGTTCCACCACAGCTGAATGTGTGTATACTGATACATCATTTAGCATTTCATTATCCTTGATCTCTTTATCATGATTTGGATTCAATTCTACCACAATAAAAACAGAAACATTTATTGAGCACTTGCTATGTGTCAGATATTGGTCCAAGACCTACAAATACATTTATCTACAACTCATAAGTTAAGTTCTAATTTTATTTCCACTGTGTATAAGAAAATTAAAGTAGAGAGTCTCTATGATTTGCCTGGTGTAACATTGCTCTTTTAACTAATGTGTTGTGCTTCTCCAGACAAACCATGAAGTCTGGATGTCCAAATTCAGATCCTTTACAGAAAGGATTATCTTGGTTCCCTAAGGTCAGTGTCAGCATACCAACATTTCATCTGTCCTGTGATAGCAGTCACAACTACAGAGCTGGGCTCATTGGCTTCCCTTTGATCCCAAAGTCACAGGAGCAGGTGAATAAGGCTCCTACTAATTCCAGACCTCCAACTTGGTCCTAACACTACAGAACTTTGACTAAACATTCTTGCACAGGGCCCTTTTAAACAAAGTATTGGTGTGAAACCAAAATGCTTTCTGTTTCTCTGCCTTTTCTGTGAAACTTCAGATGTACAAAAAAAATTGTGGGAGATCAGTAATTTGCCAACAACTATTCTTCTTTAGTTTGAGGAGCTTAATATTATCTGCTCTCTGTAGTTGGGTATATGTTTTTCTTTCTGTTTAAGAAATTCAGAGAGATCTCCCCCCTTTCAGATCCCCCTCCTCCGCCCTCTCTACTTCCTCTTCATCTTTCTTCTTCTGCTCACATTTCTGAGACAGGAAGTAAAGATTCACTGGATGATCATAAATATATAGGTGAGGATGGAGACCATAGAAACTGGTGAAGGGACCATCTATTAATGCTTCAATTATAAATATTTTCCATTGTCCATAGCCTATGGAAAGTGTTCTGCAAACATACCTGAAAGAAATACTACCATTGCCCAGTCAGCTCTTTTTAGTTGGAGCTCAGAGAAATTAAGAATTTTCCCTAGTTTTGCACAGCAAGTTAGTAGTGGGGTCTAATGTTTGCTTTTCCATCTTTTAGTTCAGTATTCATTCAACATAAAAATTGTACATCCATATGCCAAGAACTGAGTACATTGTATTTACTGTTTACTCAAAACTTTAATTTTAAGGAAAAAAATACATCTTAAAATAATGAGAGAAAGTTGTATTTTCTTTTCACTTATTACACAGTTTCCATTTTCCCTCATTTCCTTTTACCGTTTTATCTACTGGCATATATTAATAGTACAAGGAACTTTCATTGTGACAAGTTCATCCCCTCTATTATAAGGCAGTGCACTAGGCATGGAGTAGAAATAATATTTCAGACTGCAAACTTTTATGAGAAGCTTCTATTTTATATTTCTTTTTTTTTGTTGGTTGGGTGGCACCAAAAGTGAAATTCTTGCTAAAGTGACTTCCTTTTTTTTTTCACTGTGGCCCAGAGCTAGAAACATATTTTATGTCATAATCCAGCATACATATAACATACATACACACACATGTATATATAGTATATGTATATACATATAACTGAAGCATGAAACGTTTCATAAATAATAATCATGAGTATTATATTAGATATGATTTTATTAATGATTAAAAACTACACAAAGTGCCACACTGCCTATTATTTTTATTTTTACTTTTTTGAGATAGAGACTTGCTACATAGAATAGCTGGTTTCAAACGTATATCCTCCTGCCTCAGCCTCCTTAGTGTTGAGATTACAAGTGTGCACCACCATTGCCTGGCTATTTTATTTTGTGTTTTTTGAAAAGCTAAACAAAACTGAGTCATGTAACCAAAGAAATTTGGGGAAATGTTTTGATTCCTTATTCAATTTTGCTATGAAAATACAGAAAGGTTAGCTGGACAGTGATTTTGTTGGCTTAGCTCTTGATCTCAGACTAAGTGATTGCCATTCAAATGTTAGGGCTACAATGGGAAATCTGCCCCAACAAATTTCTAAAATCTAATGATGTATTTAATCTTAAGGAATGACTTGACATGTCTGAATTTTCATCATGCATATTAAATGAGGGGATAAGTCCGTGTGACTCTCATGATCCCTTCCAGCTTCAAAGGTCTGTGATTCTACAATATTTTTTATTTGGTGCTGGGGGAACTTGTAAAAACAAGTCCCCACAAATGTATTCTTTGCATAAACTAAAAATTTCTGGAATCACAAATGCATTCTTATTCCTCTTGAAGTTTCTCTAAAATGTTGACAGATGTGAAAGTGAGCATTATTGAATGCTTGGGTTTACATTTGCATTCAAATCTGTTGTTTCTATGGGGGCATTTTTATAAAATAAAAATATGTTATGCTGTTTTTAGAATTCTCCTGGTTTTACAGCAGATTTAATTAGTGTAATCATTATATTCTTATGTGTACTTTGGTTTTGGGAGGCTTAGTCATTTTTGGGTTTAGAGCATCCTAGGGAGAGAGCAGTCCAGTTTTTCACTGTCATAATATTTCAACTGTAGTGCCTCTATTTGTGAGAGGGAACAACAGAGCCAGACATGCCAGCACCAATGCATATTATGCACATTCCATGAAGACACAGGGGTGGCATTTCAGCTCAGTTTAGTAAAAGGAACCTGGGTAATGACCTAATGTGTAACTGCCTTTTTATTGGTTATGTAACTCACTTCCCAAAAGGTGAATAGCCTTTATATTTTCTCCATATATAACTTTGTGAACACTATAGACCTTTGCTTAGTAAAACAAATGGATCAACTGAGGGAAAGCATTTAGAGACATGGAGCTCATGTACACTTTGTAGGTTCAACAACCTACAAAGGCTTGGGCAACTCTTAACCTTTTAGTTCAAAAGCAACTGAAACTCAAGTTTTTGTGAAATTCATTGCATATAGGACATATATATATATATATATATATATATGTTTATTTATTGTAAGAAACACAACTAGACTCTACCAGAGCATGACCCATGTGTCTCTCAGCACTGACAGCTGCACAGGAAGCCAGTTCATAACCAGCAGTGCACTATGGACTCAGAATTCCAACAAGGACATTGGTCACATAGGTGGAATAGTTAATGCCATTGGTCCAGCCAAGATAGTTCAAGTATCCATCTCAAAAAAAGGAGTTGAGCCAGGCAAGATGGCTCACACCTGTAATTCTAGTTACTCGGGAGGTAGAGATTGGAGGGTCACAGTTCAAGGCCAGCTTGGGCAAAAAGTTAGTGAGACCCCCATCTCAACCAATACAAACTGGGCATAGTACTGTATGCCTCTCACCCTAGCTACACAAGAAGTGTAAATAGGAAGATTGTGGTCCAGGATGGTCAGGGTGTAAATGTGAGACTCTACTGGAAAACTTGCTAAAACACAAATAGCTGGAGGTATAGCGCAAGTGGTACAGCAACTTCCTGGCAAGAACAAGGGCCTGAGTTCAAACCCCAGTACCACTAAAGGGAAAAAAATGGAGTTAAAATTTTCATGTCCTGTTGGCTAGACCTCTTTTTCCTTTAAACAACAAATTGATAATGGGAATAATATTATCTGCCCTTTAGTGCTGATATGAAGGATAGAGATGATAAACACTTTGCCACTTCACAGTATATGGTTCATTATGAAAAGGATCATAAAATCATGGTTACTGTAACCTTTGTGACCAGACTTTTGTGTCTGACCTTCAATTTTGAATGATTTTTTTCTTTCTTTTTTCTATCACAGGTCATAATAATAATTATAGAAATTTGGAAAATTAAAAAAGTTGCCAAAAAAAGGCAAAATAATAGATAATCTATCTATCTATCTATCATCTATCTATCATCTATTATGTCAACATTCTGGGAGGTAGTCTTTAACATGTGACTCAGTTTGAAATTCATTTCTCTAGGGTGAAAGGTCAGGACCTTATTTGATGCCAGTAAAAAGTGACTCTCTTGTCAACCTTTCTGTGGAATCTGAACTAGTTGATCTGCCTCACCTATAAGTTTTTCATAATTCAATTTTGTCTTGCCAATTTAAAGCTTATCTTTGCCTAAGGAAAAGAAATAATGAGAAATAAAACCTCTGGATTGAGTTTTCAAGTGACACTAAACCAGGTAGCTAAGTAGCAGGCTAGCAATAATATGTGAAGAAAATGTTGTTTGGGGTGTAATTCCTGGTACCTTGGAGTTCAGATCTGTAGATCTAGGATAGAGATGGAGAAGGAGCTGGGGAAGGCTGAGTAGGGGTGGGAAATGGAAAAGAGGACAAGGGAGGTGTTTAGCTTTCATTTGCAAGTGTGATACCCGCTGCTTTGTTTATGGATTTGATGCTATTCATACAGTCTTTGCAATATTAATTTTTAATTTATGATGCTCATTAGGAGACACTTAAAACAGAACAATTATCATTTATCTTGATATATTATTTACTAGGACTGACTGTCATGGTTAGGGGCCCATGATTAGTGAGAGGGGGATTGAGAAAAGCTTCTAAAAGGTAAAAGGGGTAAAAGGATAGGGGCTTAGGAAGCAGTTGTCACAATCTAAAGCCCAAAGTTCTAATGTTGAAGCAAAAGCCACACAATCCCTAATCAAGACTCAGGAGGCCCCCTCCAAGACAAGCCTGGAATAGTACTTAATGAACCTGCAGGATCATATTAATGAGACTCTCTGTTAGGCCACCAGCTCATCAATTATTCATCCAGCTGCATTCCTGATACTTTGCTATCTTCCTCCTCTTTTTGCGTTGGTGTGATTACTTTTTTAACCCTCCATTTCCTTACCTGGAGTGTAAACAAAGCCTTCTGTTTTATAGTTTCCTTTTATTCTGCTCAAGCACAATTTTTTCTCAATACCCAACCAGAATATTAAACATGATCATGGCAGCCTGCTATAGAGGAAGCGTAGCTTCTGTGAATGTCAGAGAATGAGGGTACCCTGCTTCCCTATTATTCTGGCCTATCTTTACATTGTGCTTATCACACTGTATGACTCTCCCCCACTAGACTGTGAATTCCCAGATATTACGTGATGCATAACAGGTACTCACTAAGTAAGTAAATGAGTGAATGAATGAATAAATGAATGGATATGGGTACTCAGTCATGCCTAATATTCAGCTCTGTCTGTCTATAGTCAAGAAGGCTATGAGGTGGGAGGCTGAGCACTGTTTGCAGGTTTCAGAGGAAAATAGAATTTTGTGTTTACAATCTGTGTCATGCAGGGGAAAGGTGTGTCTGCAGGTCGGATGCACAAAACCCAAGTCATGCTTATTTTATTTATTTATTTAGAAATTGAAATCAGCCACACCTCATTGCACAATTAGCAATAAGTTTAGGGCCAAAGTTATGTTTTATGCAAGTGAAAAGAAGCTTTCAATGAGCTTTCTGGCTGAAGACCATTGAGTTTAAGACTGCGTGAGCTTTGGAGTTGGATAGAGGCTGGGCTTATACTGAATCTTTTAGTTAGTTCACTCACTCAAGGTCAACAAGAAAACCAATGAAGCGAGTTTCCATTCTTTAGGAAGTGAAGAGATAGAGGCTGTGAGGCTGACCAAGGTCATTGCTCTGTATAGACAGTGAAGATAAGAAAGAGCAAGGACTGGAAGCATTTTTATTTGTCCTGGAAATGTAGGATGATGGACAGATTGACATGACAAGACAAAAGCAGAGGAGAATGTGAGGAAATGTTTTAACATTCCACTTTTTACCCTTATTCCCAACTTGTTATAACTATTCAAATGCTAGAATAGAGATCAAGGGTCTAATTCTTTGAAAATAAAAACCAGAAAGAAATAAGAATATCTGGATATAATTCCTTGGCTTTGACAAAATAGACTGTAAAAGTAATGACAAGTGGTAACTTTTGTCCAATGGATTATAGGTTATGAAATCTCAATAGTCACAATTCTTTGGAGTCTTATTTAGAGAAATAGTGCCTGGAAGTTCTGTCTATAGATCTTTAAAGTCATGCTGAGAGTGGGTTATAGCTATGTTTGGACTATGGCTCTCCTTACTCCTTGGGGCACATCACTGAGCCAAGACACTTGGGGCCGTCAGACTGACTGATCACTATAGATCAAGAGAAGACTAATGCACTTATCCCATATTACAAATTCTAAAATGCACATTTTTTTCCTCATAAAATCTCCAAAATTGGAATGTGCTTTTTCAATAGTTTACAATCGCTTTTGGCAATGATCGTAGTTGTCATTGCACATGACTAAACTTAGTCACAGTTGTATGTATTTCCCTAACTTCAGTTGAGTGACCTATATTTTTATACTGCTTGCATTGAGTTATTTTCCTTAAAGTGTCTTCAATAAGATACACTATGAATCAGCATCGAAACAAAACAATTATTATGTACACAGAAAGGCAGGAAACAGAGAAGTAGGTGTAAATGTGATATTGATGAAGCAAAATGTGTCACAGAGGGAAAGAAAAACGAGACTTTTTATGGGGTTTGAGTAAACGAAGATGCCTGCCAAAATGTGAAGCCTCTTAGAAGCCAGGTTTTGCAATTCTTTTAAACAAAATTCCTAGTAATATACAAAATTATGATATCTTTCAGTGGACATTTTCTATGTGTGTCATGTTATGAAACAAGTTGGGAACTATGACTTTAAGCTTCTGGATTTTCCCTTCCATTCAAGCTTTCTGGTAAAGAAACTTTTTGAATCATCATAACAGCAGTGTTGATAACATGAGAAAGGTGCTGCATTGGGATGGAATTACCCTTTCTTGTACACTAACTTCTATCTGATTTTAGTTTAGATCTATGTGCTAAAAATGGAAGCACACTGCTGGTGCTGGAAGCAGCTTATGCTTGGGTAGTTTACATAGCAGTGTACACTTGGTTCAGGTTTACCCTTCCCAATGGGAGTGAAGAAAGCTCGCAGAAGATTAGAATCAATAGGTTAGTCCTGTCTTATCTGTGATATCTATAATGCACACTTTATACTAACTGCATGTGATTAAGCAGGATGAAACCTCTCTTACTTTTTGAGATTTATTTGGAGGTTGGCGTGTGACTAACACTGGCCTCTTTACCAAAGCAGCATGATTCATTCTGAAAGCACAACTTTCGGATGAAAATGAGAAAATCAAATAATTTTAGATAGGTAGTCTTGAGGTGATTTAGTTCTACTTTTTCATTTTACAAATGAGGAAGCTAAAGCTCAAAGAAACCTGAGATCTCAGGTGGCCATTGTGACAATAATTAAACTTCTGCCCCAGTGGCCTGTCCTAATACCATGTTAGACACATGGGTCTAACAAGACAAATTTTCCACAAAAATGTAGAAATTTTTATGTGTTTGTTTACACATTAAATAGTTCAGATTCAATTCCTCTTCTAAATCTTTGGCCTATCAGCAGTGATGAATAATTGTTGAGAATTTTTCACTGGCTAAGGACTTAATCCTGGGTTTAAAAGTACAGTCTTCTGTCCCAGAAGTTGTTGCTTCTAATTAGTTATGACCTGGGTGATTTTTACCCTTTATCCTTTTATTTTGTTTTGAGGTTTCCAATGAGAAACGGAAACTTGAAAAATGCTACAAATTCTCTTAGATTTAAAACTGTAAAAAAAAAAAATGTAAAAAAAATGTAAAAAATAAATAAAAAATAAATTAAAAAAATAAATAAAAATGTATCAGCAGAATTCTAGCCAGATGGATAGACAGAAGAGGTAAGAAAACTCATTTTCTCTCCTCTTACTCCACTCCCTTCAGTGTAATTGACGATTTATTTTAGAGGCCTATTAAATCAATAAATACATTCTAGATGGAATGACCTCCCTTTACTGATTTTAGGATATGGCATTTAAGGCTTATGAAAAAAAAGCAGAGCGCTTGCCAGTATATCTTAGTGTAAAACAAAGTGAGAGTGACTCTGTCTTGTTTTTTATGTTTGGGGGCAGATAAGACTTCAAAACTCAAACTGGAAGGAATATATGTATAGTATGTGGTAAATGTAGGCATGTTTGTGTCTGCCAGAGCATGTGTGTATTCACACACGGACATACATGCTTATTGGCTTAATGCATGACATAGATTGTCTTTCCCTTAAAATGGATTTTAAAATCCAAAACCATTGTCCAGTATCTCTCCAAAACCTTGAGTTAAACATCTCTATTTTCTACATAGAACATTACATTTTCTTGGACAGTTGTTAGTTACATCTTGGCTATGTAGTTTATATAGAGTAAGTGTCAAGTATTTTTCAAGTAAAGAATAGAAAATAATTAAAAAACTTAAGAAGAAAAAAATAAAGAAAGAAGGTGAAAAGGAAAAAAGAAGAAATTCCCTTCCCTGAAACCAGAGGGGCCAAGATACAGTAACTTAAGGAGCCTTCAAAACCACATCTGAAATCTGCTGCCTGTAAAGAGGATACTTGATGGATATGAAATCTATGGCTGAATCACTACAAAAGAAAGAATATGCATAGTACAAACCTGCCTCTTTGACAAACTAGAGAAAGATTACCAGACTTAATGATCAGTCCTCAAACAGTGTTTATGTGCAAATTTTCACTCAAAATAGATATACTTTATTTTACATGACTCTATTTTATAATATGAGAAGATTTGCTAGTTTTTCTTCTTGAAACTTATTATTGTCTTAAAAATCTTTGGGAAAATAATTCAAAAGTATTACTTTTGGATTATTAAGCAGTGGGGAGTTTGTGGAGTAAGCCTTGAAGCAAAGGTGAGCAATTGCAATGTCTAGCCCCTGACTTACTAGATACCTTACAACACCACCCTTCAAGTTGACAGTCCTGGGTCTATGTGTACCCAAATGGGAGAGGTTTTGGGCTAAGATCATTGCTATCACTACATTCTGTGGTTCATTTTCTTATCCTCCACTATAAAACCTGTATGGAACTTTTAGCATGAATGAAGGTAGAAAATAGATATTAGTTCACAAGAACAAATTTGTGTCTAAAACAAATAAACAAAAGAGTTTGAAATTTCTTTCCATTAAAAAGCCTGTTTTGTTTTGTTTTTTTACTTCAATTACCAGAGCATACACTTGATAAGAAATTAAATTTGTCAACTGTTGTTTTCAGTCTCCAGCAGGGCACCATATTTTCAAAATGCCACTTGTGACCAGTCCCCTCACCTCAGTGAAGCATCAAAGTTGAATGTCCACTTAGGTTTTCTCCTCTTGGCCCTCATGTCTTAATCATTTAAGGAACAATGCTTTCAAGTAACAGTATTACTCGTTTCTCTGGATTTTTTTTTTCTCTTACAAAATTCAGTTTCTTAGGCAGCTTCAAAAGGAAAATTCAATCATGAGATGTACTGTAGAAGAGGGCACAATTCTACTTTTAATATTAGCTTTTTAAAATCTGGGTAAGGTCGTCTAACTTTTCTGATTTTTGCCTAGGGAGAACTTTCCTTATTTTTTAAGCATATATCCTTTTGTCTAGTTGGCCAGTAATTGATTTTGGCCCTTTTTTCATTTATTTCCCTGTCTTCTGGTTGTAGCATCTTCTCCCTGGAGTCTCAGGTTAGAAGTTTTCCCTTTTGTGAAACCATGACAGGTGCCTAATTGAATGATGAATGTCCCTTTATTACTCTGTAATTGAACTGCCAGCTTTTTGATTGGTTTGGAGAGAAGCTCCCCCCTTATCAGACACTGCAGGGGGCTTGGTAGTTGGCAGTCTGGTCCTACACTCCATCTGTCTAATCTCATCTAGCCCTCACTTGTTTTTTGGGGGGTGGTATAGAAGTAGGGAGTGAGGGGGAGGGAAGTCATAATAAATTATGTTAATTTGATGTAGCTCTGACAATGAGAAGATCGTATTGTTCCATGTATCTTGGAGGTAACTACTTCACAACATTTTGTCGTCATGGGTGCCTAGTCTGACAGGCCCAGGATGAAGATTAATGGGCCTCACCTGAGTGACAGAACAGGGGATTGTGGGGAAGAGAGGGTCATTCATCATACTCTGACAGGTGTCATTCAATCCGACAGCAGCTCCACTGTCACCCAGCTAGCAGTTCCATTTTTCTGCCAGTTAAGCAAGGAGTTTAATAACATCCCCAGAATTAAAACTCATTCTTTGTAGCAGGTCTGACAGCTGAAAATAAGAAAATCAATTCTTCACATGTTATAGCACAGTTAACTGACTGGGGCTTTGACTCTAATTTAGTCTTTGGGCTGCATTTCAAGCAAAGAGCTTTTTTGTAAGACATCATCTGTTAAAATTTGCTCATAGTGCTAACTTTGATGTTATTATTTTGGGTGCATTAGAAGTTCAGGTTTTCATACTCAGTGCCATTTTACTCCCTGCATGGTGAAACACATCCCTGCAGTATTTGGGTCTTTCCTACTTCATCCTCATTAACAATGTTTACTGCTTCTCTCTTCATTAATATTGATTCCTTCCCCAACTACCAGGAACAACAAGACAGACACTAATTTGAAGCATTTGCTATCATTAAACTGTTTGTATTTGAGGTTTTAGGGATCTTGGAAGGTAGAGGAAATGATTCAAAGATTAAGAAGGAGGGCTAAACTTCACTGCTTTAGATTTGACCTGATGAATGATAACTCTCTAGGTGAGTAGTGTGATAGATTGCAAAACATGGTTCTGGATTCCTTTAATTCCTCTTCTCTTCCGGTGGGGGTGTCTATTTTTCCCACCTTATGAATTTGTGCTGACAATGCCTGTTGTTTTGACCAATGGAATGTGGCAGAAGTGGTGCTGTAACTTTGAAGACTGGGGTGTAAGACATCTACCTTTTCTGCTTTTATCTCTGTGGAATCTAGACACCATTAAGAATGCAGTCAAACAGGCTATAAGGAAGCCAGAGCTACCTATATGGAGAGAGAGAGAGAGAGAGAGAGAGAGAGAGAGGCTACATGAAGGTGTAGTGAGACACAAAACATATGAGTGAAGCATTCATGGATCTTCCAGTCCTTTTAGCAGCCAGTTGAATACAACCACATGGAAGTCATCTTGGATATTTAAATCCCAGCCAATGGCATATAAAACAGAAGAACTGCCCTGCTGAGCATTGTCCAAATCTATGGCCCACAGAATTGTAAGCAAATAAAATAGGTGTATTTCAAAGCCATTAGATATGGGATTAGTTTGCTACTTAACAATGGATAACTGAAACAATGAGAGCAGATGATGGTGGTAGAATACATGGAACTAGGTACACACTGTTTTAGTATACCACAAATGTGGAAATATTTTAGTTTTGGGGACACTGTTACTTTCAACAGTTCCCTGGTTTGGTTATTTCTTCTTTTCTCATGCCTTCCCACCTTGCCCCTTTCTCATGGAGATTATTCATAGACAGAATAACTTTTTAGTACCTCCTCTTGGATGACAGAACCTATGTCACATTATTCCATACATCCTATTTCTTTCTTTCCCATTTTATATAGCTAAGGTGAATGAATGCATCTTTGAAAAATAAATCCCATAATTGGAGTATTTAATCCATGGCACAATGCTGAACATGTCTAAATGGTTGTGAGTTATATGTATTGATTAAATTAACCAGATTACTGGTCAACTTCACAGGGCTCCATTTAGACATGGTACATATAGATAATCATTTCTTTGTGAATTAATTAATTTGATTCTCAGTTGTAATCAGATTAGCTAAAGACTTTGGTAAAATAATCAAATGAGCATCAAAACTGAAAATGATCTTTCTCTGCTTCCTTTATGGAGATGATGGTCAAAGTAACTACAACCACTTAGATTTCTGAGTAATACTCTTGGAAAGAACTGAGACAAAAATGTGCTGTGAAGGACAGGAATATTATGTTCAAGGGGAAATTCTATAAAGGCACATGTTACACACATACAGGGTATGTGATAACTGTTTGAGATTTTTCAAATCCGCGAGTCATGGGTATGCATGATCGCAGAAAAACATCTAAAGCTTGAGGCAAAAGGAAAAATTACACGGGACAATGTCTTCTTTTTTGTGTGTGAGACTAGGGTTTGAACTCAGGGCTTTGCACTTGTAAAGCAGGCACTCTACTGGTTGAGCCACACAGCCAGTCCATTTTGCATTGGTTATTTTGGAGATGGGGTTCTTGTGAACAGTTTGCCTGGGCTGGCCTCAAACTATGATCCTTCTAATCTCAGTTTCCCAAATAGCTAAGATTACAGAAATGAGCCACCAGTGCCTGGCTGGCAATGACTTCTTGAGGAAGGTCTTATGCTCATTGCTAATTGAAGAGAATGGGAGAAAAGTGAAGATCACCATGCAATTTTTATTATAATAATTTATATGGAATTTTATGTGTTTAAAGGACAACCTTCAAAACAAAGACCTGAAAGTTCAGACTTTGAGATCTTTACATTGTGTCTTTGAAATCAGTAAGTCCTATCTGCCTGAAGAGTTTTAAAAAGAGGTCTCTGTGGCTGAATACTGTTGCTGTGATGCTGAATGCATTGCCAACCCCTTGCCTCTAAGAATTCCTGCTATCCTTAATTTTGAATTGGCTCATAGACTCAAAGCCTATTTAGAGTCAATATCTCCTGATCCCCAAATGCTTTCACTATAACCCAGTGATTTGATAATATGTCATTAGCACCTACCATGACTTTTTTCCTGACTCAGATTTTGCTACTCCATCTCAACATTTATATCTCGGGTGATTCTGTACAAAGTACACTCTATTAATTAATAGTTTATAAAGCTAGCAGAGAGAATGGCACAAAGCAGGTACTGAAGAAATGATTATCAGTAAATATTTATGAGCCAATTCATAACATTTAGGAGTTTATATAATATGGAAAGGAACATTTGCTGATTTCTAAAAACAATTGAGTTTTGGTGATTCTAATCCAGTGTACTGAATCTGAGTATTTCTTTGACTGTGATCAAGGACCAGATTCTATCACCTAAATGATGTGTTTTGTAGGAAGAATTTTTGATTAAGAGTCAGGAGAACTAAGAAATAATCCACACATACATGACCAAATGATCCTCAACAAAGGTCCCACAAATATATATTGGGGAAAGGACAGCCTTTTCAATAAATGGTGTTTGGAAAGCTAGATATCCACAGGCGGAAGAATGAAATTGGTCTTATCTCACACCATACACAAAAACCAACTCAAAGTAGATTAAAGACTTAAACATAAGACCTGAAATCATTAAACTCCAAGAAGACAATAGGGGACATTTCTTCGCATTGTCCTTTGCAATGATTTCTTGGCTATGACACCAAAACAGATATGACACAGATAAGAAAGGCAAAATTAGACAAGTGGACTTCATCAGCCTGAAATGCTTTTAAGAGCCAGGGAAATAACCAATGAGATGCAAAGACAACCTATAGAATGGAAAAAATATTTGTAAAACATAGATCTGATAAAGGGTCAACATCTAAAATATATAAGGAATTCTGTAACTCACTAGTAAAAAACAACTCAATTAAAAATAGACAAAAGGAACTGAATAGATATTTCACCACAGAAGACATAAAAATGGCCAACAGATGTATAAAAAGGTGCTCAACATCATTAATCATCAGAAAAATGCAAGTCAAAACTACGGCGAAGGATCACTTCACACCAGTTAGAATGGCTATTATCAGAAAGATACAAGTATCAATGAGTTTGGAAAAGAAAAGGAACTCTCTTGTTACTGTTTGGTGGGAATGTAAATTGTTATACTTATTATGGAAAACAGTAAGGAAGTTCCTTAAAAATTAAAAATAAGGCTACAATATGATCTAGAAATCCTACTTCTGAATACATATCCAAAATATGAGGATGTTGAAAAGATACCTGCATTCCAATGTTCAATTCAACATTATTTATAATCAATACATAAAATGTCTAAATGTCCATGAATAATGAAAATACGGCATATACATACAATGGAAATTATTTAGCCTTAACAAAGAAGGAGACATTGACATTGATGACAACATATATGAACCTGAAGTATGCTAAATGGAATAAGCCAGACACAGAAAGACAAATGCTACACAATCTCATTCATATAAGGAATGCGAAATGGTTAAATTTGTAGAATCAGAGTAGGATGGTGGCTACTAGAGGCTAGAGGAAGGGAAAAAACAGTGAGGTATTCATCAAAGGTTATGAAATATTCAGTTATGCAACAGGATAAGACCTAGATATCTACTGTGTAGCATCATGCCTATAGTTAGTAATTAAAAGTTTGTTAAGAGGATAGATCTTGTGTTAAAGTGTTCTTATGACAAAACTAGTAATAATGATAACAGTAAAGAAAGAAAGCAGAAGAAAAGTCTTAGAGGTGATGGATATGTATTTGGCACTGATTGTGGTGATGATTTCATGGATATTTATTATCTCCAAACTCATCAAATTGTACACTACAAATACTGTCAACTTTTTGTAGGTCCATCATACCTCAATAAGGTTGTTTTAAAAATGCCAGCAACATGTGGAATGATGAGAGTTACTAATGTCATATAAGACTAAACAACATATTATCAAGAAATATATTTATCCATGTAAAAATAAAACCAAACAACTTTTTTGTTTTATCATTTTTACATTTACTCACATGTGTACACATTGTTTGGGTCACACCCCCCCCCACTTCTTGGCAGAACAAGTTCTGTCCTTTTGTTCTCTGATTTTGTTGAAAAGACAACATAAGAGATAATAAGAAAGACACAGTGTTTTTGCTAGTTTGAAATAAGGAGAGCTATACAAAGAGATTCCTAGCATTGCTTCCATGCACATGTGTATACAACCCACATTGGTTCATCTCTACCAGACCTCTTCACTACTTCCCGGTCCCCTTTCCCATAGTGGCCTCTGCCAGTTTAAGATTACTATATTCACTCCTCTACAGTGAGCACATCAAACACTTTCAAGTTTTGGGTTTCCTACCTTTCCCTATTCCTCCTGTACATGTTCTCCCCTTAGCGTGTGACCCATGTCCAATAATATTACTGTATTTGTTTTAGGTCTATATTCTGCATATAAGGGAGAACATAAGATTTTTGGTCTTCTGAGCCTGGCTACCTTCGCTTAAGATGATATTCTCCAGCTCAATCTGTTTACTTGCAATTGACAAAATTTCATTCTTCTTAGTGGCTGAATAAAATTCTATTGTATATAAATACCACATTTTCTTATTTATTTATTTTTTATTATTCATATGTGCATACAATGCTTGGGCCATTTCTTCCCCCTTCCCCCACCCCCTCCTTTACTCTTCCCGCTCCCTTCCTCTCCCCCCACCCTCTCAATACCCGGCAGAAACTATTTTGCCTTTATCTCTAATTTTGTTGAAGAGAGAGTATAAGCAATAATAGGAAGGAACAAGGATTTTTGCTAGTTGAGATAAAGAAGCTATATAGGGAGTTGACTCACATTAATTTCCTGTGCGTGTGTATTAGCTTCTAGGTTAACTCTTTTTGATCTAAACTTTTCTCTAGTTCCTGGTCCTCTTCTCCTATTGGCCTCAGTTGCTTTTAAGGTATCTGCTTTAGTTTCTCTGCATTGAGGGCAACAAATGATAGCTAATTTTTTAGGTGTCTTACCTGTCCTCGTATCTCCCTTGTGTGCTCTCGCTTTTATCATGTGCTGAAAGTCCAATCCCCTTGTTGTGTTTGCCTGATCTAATGTCCGCATATGAGGGAGAACATATGATTTTTGGTCTTTTGGGCCAGGCTAACCTTACTCAGAATGATGTTCTCCAATTCCATCCATTTACCAGCAAATGATAACATTTCATTCTTCTTCATGGCTGCATAAAATTCCATTGTGTATAGATACCACATTGTCTTGATCCATTCATCAGTAGTACCACATTTTCTTAATCCATTTGTCTGTAGCGGGGTATTTTGGCTGTTTCCATAGCTTGGCTATTGTGAATAGTGCTGCAATAAACATGGATGTGTAGGTGCCTATGGAATAACCTGAGTTGCATTCCTTTAGGTATATCCCTAGGAGTGGTATTGCTGGATCATATGGCAGATCTATGTTTAGTTTTTTTAAGAAGCCTCCATATTGTTTTCCAGAATGGTTGTACTAGCTTACATTCCTATTAGCCTGGTATGAGGGTTCCTTTTTTCCCTCATCCTTGCCAACATTTGTTGGTGGTGGTATTCTTGATGCTAGCTATTCTAACAGAAGTCAAGTGGATTCTTAATGTGGTTTTGATTTGCATTTCCTTTATGGCCAGGGATGGTGAGCATTTTTTCACGTTTTTTTTTTTGGCCATTTGGACTTCTTCCTTTGAAAAAGTTCTGTTTAGTTCAGTTGCCCACTTCTTTATTGGTTCATTGATTTTTGGGGAGTTTAGTTTTTTGAGCTCCCTGTATATTCTGGTTATCAGTCCTTTGATGTCTAGATAACAAATATTTTCTCCCACTCTGTGTGTGGTCTCTTCAATTCAGAGACCATTTCTTTTGCTGTGCAGAAGCTTTTTAATTTCATGTAGTCCATTTGTCCATCCTTTCTCTTAGTTGCTGGGCTGCTGGAGTTCTACTGAAGAAGTCCTTGCCTATACCTATTGCTTCCAGAGTGTTCCCTACTCTTGCCTGTACTAATTGCAAGGTTTTTGGTCTGATATTAAGGTCCTTAATCCACTTTGAGTTGATATTAAGTACAGGGTGACAGCATGGATCTGACAGATAACCACTTTTCCCAGCAACACTGGTTGAAGAGGTTGTCTTTTTCTCTATCTTATGTTTTTTTGGCAACTTTGTCAAAAATAAGGTGGACATAGCTGCATGGTTTTACATCAGGGTCTTCTTTTCTGTTCCACTGGTCTTCATATCTGTTTTTGTGCCAGTTGCTATTTTTATTGCTATGGCTCTGTAGTACAGTTTAAAGTTGAGTATTGTAATAACTCAAGCGTTGTTCTTTGTGCTCAGTATTGCCTTGGCTATTCACAGTCTTTTGTGTTTCCAAATGAACTTTAGGGTAGATTTTTCAATCTCTGTAATGAATGTCATTGGGATTTTGATGGGAATTACATTGAACCTGTAGATTGCTTTTGGTAGTATAGCCATTTTTACTCTATTGATCTTGCCAATCCATGAGCATGAGAGATCTTTCCATCTTCTGTAGTCTTCTTCAATCTCTTTCTTCAGTGGTTTGTAGTTTTCCTTGTAGAGGTCATTTACATCCTTTGTTAAATTTCTTCCTAGGTGTTTGATTTTTTTTGAGGCTATTATAAATGGAATAGTTTTCCTATATTCTTTCTCAATTTATTCATGGTTGGTGTGTAGAAAGGCTACTGATTTTTGTAAGTTGATTTTGTATTCTTTACATTGCTGAAGCTGTTTATGGTGTCTAGGAGTTTTTGGGTGGAGTTTTTTGGGTCTTTGAGGTATAGAATAATGTCAGCAGACAAATTTTGAACAATCAAAAATAGCCAGATGACTTTGATTTAGACTCTGTGGCTTAGGAGGCAACTTTGGGCAAGTCACTTTTGGTCTCTAAACACCAGTTTTCTTAGTTATAAAATTGAATTAATAATTTATCCCTCCTATCCAGTACTGGCTTTATGAGGATCAACTTGCCTTATAGATTTTAAAACAATTAGCACATGCTTAGGTTAACCTATAACTACTACTCTGACTATCCTGTTGCCCTACCAAACCATTTGAAACTTAAATATTTCTGTGCTGTGACTATACTTCCAAACATCATATTTAAAAAAAAAACCCTTTAAGATAGTCCTTTAATAGCTTCTGAAGTGTGTGAGTAATTATATCAACTTTGTTTTATCTTTTGTCTAGAAAAAAACTTTGTATAAACACCTATTCCATGGATATCTTTATACATGGGCCCAAGTTTTCTCAACAATAGAGACCTAGAATACATCCTTGGGTTCTGTAAATGATACAGCATGCACTCTCTAAGGAAGAAGAATCTGTAGCAAGGAAGTCATCATTTCACTTTCTTTCTTTGTTTTTCTTATTGTGTGTGGTACTTGGTGTTGGACCCAGGGCCTTACACATGCTAGGCAGGTATGGTCTACTGACCCAAATCCCAGCCCTGGAAATCATCACTGCTTGGGAGCAGAAGATGAAGAAGATGAGAACTGAAGAATTAAAAACTAGGAGGAGGGAAAAACAGCAGGTCTTTTTTTATCAGAGAGGAAATCCGAAAGGGTATACTCATGAAATTCACTAATTTGAACAAAATTCAAATGTGGGAATGACAAATATGAATGCTAAACTCACATATAGCCTTCTTTTCTGCTGGATAGGAGAGAGCGAATGATCAACCTGTTATGAAAATTCAACCAGGCTGACAGCATAGGCATGATCGTGCCTACTTTGAAGTATGACATGTAGTTTCCACTCAGGGAAGCTCCAGTCAGAGGAGCAGCATTCCAGTGGGTGGGTCTGATGTCAGGGAGGTGGATTTCATCCCACTACAGCTGCACCAAAGGCTGACTTTGGCAGCAATTCTTGGGCCATAATTTTATAAACAGTCTTTTCTTTCCAGACTTTCAATGTGAATTTAGACCTCAGCACAGATTCTGTCTCACATCTTTATTTTGTGTCATCACATTCTAATTCGATGACAAACAGTTGGTCTGAGATTTCGATATATTACTATATTAGTGCAATTTATGTCCTGTGTGGAAGCTGATGATGTGTAAAGGCTATATTGTGGACTCTTCTGGATTCTAATCCTGCACCCAAATGGATAGTGTTGCTCTGGTGATCACAACGGCACTTTATTATGAAATCAAATAGCTAATTTGTGGTCATGGCTCACCAGAAGGCACTGGCAGCAATATTAATCACATTTCCAAAAAAAACCTGGGCCAAGAATCTGTGATTCACCTTAGAATGATGACTATTGTAATTTAGCATCTAATTGTATCATTTCTGCTTGATAAGATTTATAGAATTATTTAAAAATTTATGCTATATCTTAAATAAATCAGATACATACAAGGGAGTGGATCCAGTGGAGGAAAACAGAAGATAAATACCCCTAGGTGACTGACAAGTATTCCACAGACCAGGTGAGGAGTCAATGGCTTGATTCCCCTGTTAGTAAAAGAAGTAGTGCAGGACGGCAAATCAATTAGCTAAGCACATTCTCAGTCCAAGTCTTCCTTAGGCTGCTTTTTAAAAAAGGAATTTCCACAACTTGAAAGCAATAGTGTTTCCTGGCATATCCCAAAAGAAGTAGACCCAAAAAGGATGAGCTCAAGAAGAACAGGAAGTAAATCAATTTCCATTTTCATAAGCCTGAGACTGCTCATTTTCAGAGAGGACAAATCATGCAGAAAATAGTGCCAAATTACTCATGATTTAATGACAATTTCACAGAAAAGATAACTGATTTCTAAAGTTGTTATGATCAGGACTATGTTTGAATAAGGTGGTTTAGACCTGGACTGGAACATCAGGGTGGGGACTTAATGCCCCAAGGATCCAAGTCTCACCCTTGGGCTTCCTGGCTTTGTGTGTTGACATAAACAAGATGCTCTACCTCATTCAGCTGCTGGTTTTCTCTGCAACATGCCATGGGTATTTGTCATGTCTTTTTGTGGCTGGTCCTTTAATCCTTGCTGGGATAGAAGAGATCAAACAATGTCATGTGTTATTACATGAAGTAAATTTTCAGCCAACTCAACTATTTGCATGGTAGTCTCTGGTTTATAACTTCTCATTGTTTTTGCCAGGTCAATAGGTTATGTTCTTGTGTTTTGGAAAGATAAGTATATGTGATTGGGGGGGCAATATTTACTAACTTCATGGGGCTATTTTAAGACTTTTAAAGGGAAGAGGATCAGGAGTAGCTGGTCAGGTCTTTAGTCATAGACTGCAACCTCAGTTTTCTTCATGATGTTTAATAGGCAGATGTTGACTTATTGGGCTCTTCCTTCCCTTGAATAGTGCTCATTATTATTGCAGATATGATATCAGAAATATGTGATATTTCTGTAAGTGCATATCAATTTTTCTATCTGATTGGAATTGTCTTCATAAAGATTTTTCAAATTTTCTCCATTAAAAGCACATCCAGGAGAAATATATTGAGCCACATAGACAGTTTTGAATTTTCTACCAGCTATACCATAAAAGAAAAACTAAACAGTGAAAACAAGTTGATAATATGATTAATATCTACCGTATCTAAAATACCATTTCAGCATGTAACCTTACAAATATTACTAATGAAACTTTAAAATTTTTTATTTTCAGAGTATATCTTAGAAATTCAGCATAAAATCGTATTTCAACTGGGATTAGCCATAATTTATGTGCTCAATATGGAAGCTAGTGGCTTCCATGTTAGGCAGCAGAAATCTAGGTCAACTATGATTTCCTCAACTATTTTTGAGGTGTGTTTATTTACCAATGTGCCTCTGCAAGATTTTATATTATATAAAATATTAGATTATTCTTCCTCCTGTCAATGGTATGACAGAAACATGTACCAAGGAAGAAAAAATTTATAATTATGAAATATGCTTTTTATTATTTCTGTCAAAACAATACTATTTTATTCTCTTAGTGAAACAAAGTCACATGATAATTTAGTTCTAGTCCAAAATTCAGAAATATTATGTTTTGAGTTGTGAACATATTTGACATATGGCTAGGGAGTCTGGATCATGATTTAATGCCACTTATGGTGGTTCTTGTGTATAACAAACTGTGTTCCTAATTTGTATTCACTCTAGTAAGAAGTGACTATTATTTTGGCTTGATTAATTCACCAGAATCTAAGGTTTAAATTGAAAGAAAAAAACCAGGAAGATATATTTACTCCTAGTATTTATAAGCTCAGAGAGTTGTACTAGAATTAGGGGTCAGTAAACTTTTTCTGTAAAGATCCAGAGAATAATTATTCTAGGTTTTGTGGGCCACATATTCCACTGTGAGACTCAGCACTGTTACAGTGGAAAGCAGTCATGGGAAATATGTAAGTGAATGGGTGAGAAGAGATTTGGCTCAGTGGCTGTAGACTGGTAAGTATGGTGTTAGGTCAAAGACAGTAGGCATGTTCTACTTGTACCACTCTTGTATGTCTCCTAACCAAGGCTGGCTCATCAAAACCAGCATTCTCACTGAGCAACAAGTACAGCCTCAGTATCCTTAGGACTCACTGTTGTTACAGGGAAGGGAGAGGACTAGCCTCCTTACCAGTAGAGGCAGCACTAATTTTATAGGTTAATGGAAAGACATTTCTGTAGAACTCACATGATGATTTGAGGGTAGGGCTGTAGGTAGACAATAATAGCCTAAGATAGGACTCTTTGGTGGTTATAAAGAGCAATAATAATAGACATTAGTATTCTAGGAAACACTGAAGATGACCACTGTATCATTAGTGTTGTTAATTAGTGCCACTAGTGTTATTAATGTTGCTTAGTTTTTGCAAGTGGCAACTTCATAGAAGTCTATATTTCCACTTAGAGCAGAATATGGCCGTAAAAATGTTCTAATAATTTTTTTTCGTAATGTCTATCCTGGAAATAGAGTTTCCTTACTGGTAAGGAGGCTAGTCCCTGAAGGTGCCTTGCCTCTGTCAACTTGCAATTGATAACTTTTATTATTCTCTCAGACATGACAGCACCAAGAGGTGCCTTGTGAGTTTCTTAAGCTCCATACCTGCTCCTTTCTGTCCACCTTGTTGAGAAACTCAACTCTTCTTGATGAATCTGGTTTACTACCCTTGCCAGTGTGGGGAGTTCCTTTCATTACCTGATGGAGCACATACATGAAGAACCAACAAGACCAGGAAGTACTCAGAGCTTTATGTTCAGAACTCCTTATGGTGCCGCCCAACACAAAAACATTCCTTATCTTCCCCCCTTCCATACTGGGACCCAGAACCTCAAACCCAGCAGAGCTTCAAGTGGTGATGGTGGGACACACATATTCAGTAGGCAGGTAGGTAGATCACAGGTTTGTGTATTCTAGCTACTTGAGAGCACAGAACCGTATGCGTGGGGCATAAATTACATCCTAGAGCATTGCATCCTGACCCTGCAGGCTAAGTAAGTTGTAAACTCTCAGCTTGCACTTATGTGGAAACTTTAATAGGACACTCTAATGTTCTTTGAAGTCAGCAGGATTCAGCTTATATCATATTTGGCAATGTCAGTGGGTCCCCTCTACACATGCTTATTTGTTCATTGTTACATCTCCTTTCCTGATCCATAGCAAGCTTTGATCAAATAGCCACAATAAATGATAAATTATGATCTCAGTTAGTGCAATGAAGATGTGGGCTGTTTTCAGAGGTTATAACATGAGACTCTTACGTTGTCTGGGAGATTAGGGAGACTGTCCTGAGGAAGTGATAGTTGAACTACTGTCAAAGGAGGTCTACAATTAGCTAGCTAGGGACAAGATGAGTGGAACTACTGGCTCAGGCAGAGGGAAAAGCATGTGTGAGCACTGCAGTTTCAAGAAAAAAAGATCTCTGGTTTCAAGTAGAGCTAAGAGACTATGTTGTTAGAGAAAGATGGAAATAGAAAAAGGAAGCAGACTATGAAAGGGTCCTGTAGTTCTAATGAAGGGGTTTTTATTTTATAGGTAGTGGGAAGCCATTAAAGCATGGTATAGGTGCAAACCTGTGTGAAGGAGGTGGGTGCAGAGAGAGAGAGAGAATCAACTTTGTATATCAACTTCTTAAAAAATGCTCTGGCTGCTGAATGGGGGAGGCATCAGAAGGGGCAAATAGATATGTTAGGAGGCCACTGAATGGTCCAGGTGGGAGATGGTAGGAAGCCCTCAGTAAACCATGTAGCTATAGTTGTTGTTGGTGATCCCAAGGTTGAGGACATCCTTGTATCAAGTGGAAAGCGTAAGCATTTTTGGAACTTATGTGGCTCCTTTGCTTTTTCAGGAGTGAATGTGTTCCTTTGAATGTGTATATTTAGGAAGAGACAGAAGTGGAAGTGTAGCACATGCATGCAAGCTCAACAGGCTCAGCTGGCACTTCTGCTTATTTTAGAACCCAAACACTAATTTATTAAACTGGTGCTACTGATATCTTAGTGGGCATAACCTCAGTAAATAATTGGGATGAAGGTGATGGAGTGACTTGAGTAAATACAGGAGTGGGAAGGGGATCACCACATGAAGTTTTCCCCTTCAATCTTCTCTTTTGTATGGATTTCAGGGACTAAAATATCTGCTTCTCTTTGGACCATTTACTTAGACTATGGATGGTAACTCACTAGACGCACCAAGCAATTTCTCAAATCCTTAGAGGCATTTATTATCAAATTGAGCAGATAAATATAAAGCTGAGTATATCTTAGAATATGATTTCACTCAGCTGCAATTAATTTTTTTTGATGCGAGAAAAAAACACTTTTTTCTTTATCCTTTGTAATGAGTCGATCCTGCACTTGTTCAATTTATTCAATTCCAACTGGTTCTCTGTAGCATTATCGCCACAGGGAGATGTAAAATCACTATGACTTTTCATCCTTCCACTTTATCTGATAAAGCTGAATGTGGCAACTCAAGGGAGTCATGTTCTTGTTAGGAGGGTAGAATGACCACTGTTTTTACTCATGGTGAATACAGACATTTTTTTTCAGTAAGGATGGAAATTGGGTAAAATAAATCACTTGCTTATCATGGCATTTAAAGATATTATTAGATTTTCTGAAATGTGGCCCATTTAGGGTTGAGACTAAAGGAAGTATATTGTTCTAGACAGAGGACAAGATTAGGGGTGAAGAATTCCAATTCTAATTCTTGCTAGCTGTGTGACCTTACACAAGTCACTTAGTTTTCTCAGCATTACATTTTACACTGCTTAAAACTGGAGCTAAAACAATCTCTCATCTGTTGTAAGTATTGAGGAAGATTTTGTTATTATTGCACTCCTTTACCTGAAGGACAGGATTTATCCAAAGTCTTAATGTTTGGATATATGTCTAACTCAAAGGGCACAATGATGATGAGGCATATTTATTTTAGACCTGCCATAAAATCAGTGATGGTACACAGCTCTATATTTCTACAATCTAATCAAGAATACATGAGAGAGAAAAAAATGTAAAAAGTTTATCAATAGGCAAATATTCCAATGCAACAGAGTCTTCGCCATCAAAAGCTTGTTAAAATGGAGCAAACTTATCTTTTGATTCAGACCGTATAAATAATTCTTCTTTGGAGTAAGCACTAGAATCTCACGTCTTGCTTTGGGGGAAAATTCCTTCATAATACAATAACATTTGCACCTCTTTTAGTTTTTCCAACATAGTTCATATTTTCATCTCACTTTGTGATTCTGGGAAACGATTATCCTATCACTCAGGGAAGCAGCTTTTTTAGTAACTTATCTCAAAGTCTCTCTCTTTCCTTGGAGACATGCCTCTGTTATTCTCAGAAACTCCATCTCTGAGCTTTCTTCTCTTGGCCAAGAGTATAAATCAAAAAGCCAGTGCAATTTGGAATTTAGGCCTTTGCCTTAGTTGTTGTAAGAAACAGACTGGATTATTTATAATCATGGGTGTCCAGGTTTTCATCACCGCAGATGGCTGGGTGTTTTAGAGCATTCACCTTTAAGATATCCAGAATACAAGCTGTTGATCCTCCGTGGATTGTAAATTTCTAGAGTTGGACTTCTTAGTTCTTGTCGGCGAGGCAAGTTTTATGATCACCATTATATTAGCTCCTCTGAAATGTTGGGAAGCCAGGAGCCTCTTGTTATTAGGAAGTCTTGCCTTGACTTTCATACTAATAAAGTTGTTCTTAGACTACAGTTCATCCTAATAAGCATCTTGAGAATTGTACCTGAACTAAGAAATATTTCCCCTTCTGTCTGCTCTAAGGCTCAGAATCTCAAGCAGCCTACATGCTTTGAATCTAAGACAAGGCTTATATCCTAACAGCTTTTTTTTTTTTATCACCTTCCATCAAGGAGCAAAGCTTCCAGGTGGATTAGGCTGAGTGTGTAAGAAGCTTACAAGGTAGCAGATGTCAAGCCTCAGTAAAGGTCATTCTACTAGGGCTATTCTCTTTCTGGACACAGATTTTCTCCTGGACTAGTATAAAGTGGAAAAGGACTTGGTATTTGTCACAGACCTTTGGATGCTTGAGGGGAGGGTCTTACGTGACAGATGTGCACATGGTCTAAGAATCTAAGCTTCAAAGGGAAAGTGTGTAAAAGGACATTGGAGTACAAATGAGTAAATATTACTTGAGGAAGCTTTCCAAAGAAGACACACCAAGGATTACTGGAATGTGAAGCTGTTATGGTTTTTGGATAAAGAATCTTTCTTAACAAAAGTATACATTTCTTTATCAGAAAAAAAGTAAGTTAGAGGTCAACATTATGGCTCTATTTAAGGAGCAAAGATTTAGGAAAGTTGTCTACCATCTAACTAGGATTAATGCCTAATGCTCTCACCTATATGAATGCGGACAATCAAGTTGCTGAAGTGATGTGGACCAGATGTGATAGAATAGGGGAAAATCAGCTTCAATAAACTTACTAAGAGTTAAGACCCACAATAGTAGAACTGTTTTTTGGGGGGGGGAGGGGTGTAAAATGTCCATGTAGAATATTGGTAGAAATTGGCTCAGTTGAATTGAATGACTTTGACCAAGTTGTGATGGTTGATGCTTCACTCACTGAAGGGATATGGGAGTAAGGTGGTTAATACAGCCATTAATAGATTTTTCATTAATGAGTACAAGTACCAGGATCACATCAGTGTGTGAGGATAAGTTAGAGAATATTTCTCAAGGAGCTCTAGTCAGTCAGCATCTGATTGCATAGTACTTCATTCTCCTGGCCTCAACTTTCCCAAGAAGTCTGGTCTCCTAGGAGACAACCCAAATTAATGTCAAGTACAAATGGATTCTCCATAAATAATTTATTGCCTAGATCATAACACTCATGGCCAAATTTCCAGTCTTCTGCTGAATAACTTCATGTTGGAAAATATCAAGAAAGGGAAAAATATTATAGGCTTCTGAGTCAAACTATTTCCTCCTATATATCTGAGTCATAGGTCAAGAGTTTTACCAAATTCCTTTCTTTTTTCTAGGCTACCATCTAAAAATAATTCAGTATTAATAGGTGGGAAGTAGAATGTGATTGGAAATTTGTTGGTATTTTAGAAGTGCTGAATATAATCTTATTGTCAGGAATTTACACTCCTTTCCTCTGAATACAAATCTGGTATTTCTGAGGGTGGGTAGGAGAATGGCTTTATATGGCAACACAAAATCTATCACAATCTCGTGAACCCTTGGAGTATCTTGCTTAAAAGGGTTCTTGTCAGAGTCACATAAAATAAGGTGTTTCTATTTTGAATGAAAATTTGCACATAAACACTGTTACAGGGTTCTTGTCACTGGGAGTTCTCTGTGGAGCCAAGCCAGTTCTCTGGGGAAGGCTGGTGTCTGCTACTTGCAGAGCTGGCTGTCAGGTTGGTCCTGTGTGTTTGTAATTAACTATGATGTCTGGATGTTGATAGAGTGAGTCTAGCCAATGGTTCCCCTCCAAAGAGGGGTTTCCTGGCTAGCTCTCCTGTGTCAGAAATGCCAAGTTGGGAGTTGCCTAGAGACTCCAGAGATGCAGATTCATTTGACTGAGCACTGGTTGTGAAGCCAAGTGCTCAGAAAACAGACCAGAGACCAAACCTGAATTGTAATCAGTGGGCTCCTCTCCTTTCCAACGCTATGTTTAATGTTTCAGAGCATATTTAGTAAACATGTCACTAGCAATTGCCTGTCCTTAGTCTCTTCCCACTCTCTCCTTAATGGTTTTCCCTTTTTCTTTGGGTCAGTGCAGTAGTTTGGTTTTACAACATCTATGAATGTGTGTATGTTTCAGGCTAGACACTTTTGTTTTTACTAGTTCTATCACTTATTTATAGCATCCATGACTTATGAAACAACTAAGTCATATGCATTCTTCACTTTTCTTACCAGATTTGGTTAGTTCTCCTGTCTTATAGTTCACATTAATTACCACAACTCAGTTTGAAATTATAGGCTTATGCAAAGTATACTCCTTTTTCCTGAGTTTATTTCAAAGAACAGTATTCCTCTGTGTTTTGGTCTATGTAGAATATAGCCATACTTTTCTAAATGGGAAGTAAGTGCTTTTCTGCCATGCACAGAGCAGAATGAGGTCTGCTCTTATCACACACCAAATAGATGCTATTGCCATGCTCTTGGACCTGTAGAACCACAGGCCACTTCTCAACACCACTACACTGGGAAGCCAAGCCTCAACATGAATATTGGGTCCAACCTCCAGACTCCATGTGCCTCAAAGTCATTCATTCCACAGGTGTTTATTTAGCATCTGCTATATGTAAAGAACCATTCTAGGCTCAAAATCCACCATTCTTACCTTTAAGGAGCTTAAGTAGACTTAAGTACACTTAAACTCCTTAAGGATATAGCAAGCAATAAATAAGCAGTGAGCAACAGAATTTTTAAAAAATCCTAGGAAGCATTTGGATATAGGGCAGGGCCATTAAACTCAAGTCAAAAATGTGAGCCAGAAAAAATTCCCAGGAAAGGAGATACTTGAATGAGTAGGAGTCTTTTGGATAAATACTACTCAAAGTGTAGCATGTGGACTAATGGTACTTTGCAAACTGATACTGGTTTGAAATAAGACAACAGTAACTGTTTGGAAACTTTTATAATAATTGGTTATTGTTACAAAGTCCAAACATATGATTTGGAAAGGTATTAGTTTGTGACAAATTGGGATTGAATTTTTTAAAAAATGAAATTTCATTACAGTCTGATAAGAACTGACTAGGTGATAGAGTGGAAAAGGGTCTCAAGACTGAGTGAACAGCATGTATGTGGCAGGCTGAATGGTAGACTCCCAAAGACATCCAAATCCTAGTTCCTAAAACCAATAGTGTTACAGAAAAAGGGATTTTATGAATATAATAAGAATCTTGAAATGTGAAGATTATACTTTTGCTTAGTCTATTCTCTGTTACAACAGAATACCTGAGACCAGGTCCAGGGTGGAAAAAAAAAGGACTTATTTGGGGAAAATATGAGGAAAGGATAAGATTCAAAGGAAGTCTAAGATAGTGCAGTAGAGTGTAAAGAATGGTTACCAATTCTTCCCATAAAGAGAGAAAAATCTATTTTTTTTGCCCTTTAAATCTGGCTGGTCCTAATGACTTGCTTTGGACAGCTGAATGTGGCAGAGTGGCATGAATCCTGCACTAAGCATTCAGAGGTTTTACAGCTTCTGTTACTCATTAATGCCACAAGACTGGTTTAGCTTCCTCGTGAATGATAGACCATGTAGAGAAAGCCACAAGCTGTTGTCTCTTCCAGTCATCCACCTGAGTCCTTAGTTGTGTGTGTGAGTGCAGTTAAGGAGAGTTGAACCCAGATCAGTCCAGAAGAACTACCTGGCTGAACCCAGCCCCACTTAAAAATGCACAGAAGCATAAACTAAGTAAAGTGGTTGTTGGTTGTTTCAAGCCACCAAGAATGGTGGTTTGTTCTAGAGCAAATGATAACTGATCCAAAAAAATCAAATGGGGCAAAAAAGTTTGTAAGTTAGTCTTTTGTCCTCACAGGGCAGAATTGAGTGGAGTTTAAATTGTATCAGGGAAGACTATGGTTTATTATTAGAAGGTTCTTTTCCCTTATAGACTGGGGCATGTTAGAAAACCAACTCTATATAGATAGCCATAGAAATTAGCACAGAATATAATTTGGGTCTCTGTCTATAAACCATAGGGTACTATCTGATTCACATGGCGCTGAAACTCAAGATCTATTGTCTTTAGAGGCAAAGTCAACAGGCATCTTGTCAACTGCACAGTTCAATCCAACTGAATAAAAACTGACAATAAATTTTACTGAAACTTACAAGCAACACTAAAAACAAAAGAGAAAAGCGGTGGAGAAATGAAGTTTTAGATTTTGATAATTCCAATGGGATTTGTGCTTCCTGCTCCTCAGGCCTTAATTGGTCATCCTCATTCATCCCTTGCACATGTGTGTACTATGTACCTCCTATGTGTTGGGCACAGAGCTATGTACTAGACAGTAAGTGATGAGTGGGGCAGACACAAAATCATCGGTCTCCTAGCTTGGAAGGGAAGACAACCAAACAAGCAACAATTAAACTTTAAATCATAGGGCTTTTTTCTCTTTTGAGATACACCAACCATTCCTTTCTGCCTTTGTGATGCCTGCTATCATATATAACCAGCATCTATTAAGCCCTTGACATCTGCACCTTTCAGCATGATATTTACATTGCTTCATGATAGTCTGAAATCAGCTGTTTGAAATCATGCATCACTACATTATTGATGTGGCTCATGACTAAAGCAGGGAGAGTGGAGTCAGAAGGTGTGAGGAAAGAAGTAACAGGTCTGGTAGAGGTTTTTATGGGCCTACACGTGAGCCTATTTGTGCCAGGATATGGTGTACATTTTAGCTTCTACTGTAAAACATCTGATGCCTAGAGATCACAAATCAGATATATTGCATCCAACGTTAAAAACATCTCATAATTTACCACAGTAAATCAATCAATGTTTCCTAGAAATATTGGAACTGAAACAAGAGTTGAGTGAAAACAGGAAAATCTCAAGAGGTTTAGTTGGCTTAAAGGCATTTCTCAAAATATTGAATCCCAGGGGCTAGAAAACTATATTAGAAATATCCTTGAAAGATGTTTTTGCAGTGATGGAAAAATGGCTTCCAGAAAGTTGTTTATTACTTGGTAGAAGGAACCAGCTAGTCAGGTCACAGAGGACAGTCAGCTCTCAATTACCCGAGGGCCAATTATTCCAAATCTATGCTTTACAGAGGGCTCTGTAATCCTTGTATCCATTGCTCCACACATTGAAACTGCCATCCAAAGAACTACCAAGGAAGGCAGTTGGCATACAACTCATATTAGCTGAAAAATTAAATGTTATCTGTACTGGTTCTTTAAATAGCTGTGTGAAAGAGTGGCTTCATCTTCCTTACATGGTAGTATTTTATACTTGTGGACTTTATTTTTCCACTGTCCTTATCCATATTTACAAAAGTGGGCAACTAGACACAGTTTTCCCTTTCTATAATTGCTTTTGTTTCTATCTTTCATTTTTAAGTTTCCAGCAAGGTCTAGCATAAAGACCATGGGACTGGTGGCGATGGAACCCAATTCTACATTTGACTTAGAGTTCTTCTAACTCCTGAATTCTCCGTTCACTCATCTAAAAAATGGGAAAAAATAGTGTGTTCTAGACCTTATGGTGGGGAGGAGGATGTTATGCTAATCAATAGAGAAGGGGGGACATTATTGAGAATTTGAGTCCTCAAATTTCATTAAAATTATTTTCCTTTGATGAGGAAACCTCTGTAGATACTAAATCTTGTTCTGTTCTCTAAACTCTAAGGGAAAACACACACAAATCCAAACACCAGAAATAGAAGATGCTCTATTATAATATATACATATATGTATATATTTCTTTTTAATAAATAATGTATTTTAATAGCTCTACATGAAATATACTCTCCCTTTTGAAATCAAAGAGAATGTTGATAAAGAGGCCAGCAGTGCTCAGGGTGTAAGGGAAAAGCTCATAGACCAGGAAATCTCAGGACCAGGAAATCTCAGTCACAAACTTTTGTGTAACCACTGTAAACCACTGAATTCTCTGAACCTCAGTAAACAAGGAACTAAACTCAGTAATAGTTACGATATCACTTCCAACTTTAGCATTGGATTTTGATACCAGAGCAATTCTAGTATACTGAATTCTTTGGGTCTTTCCATCTTGTTTAAGAGCTAGGATAATTTCTTTCTTCCTTCCTTTCTAACAATCATTTCCCAGGTACCTGTAAATATGCCTGGCACGTTGCTAGGAAGGTTACAGAGCAATAAGGAAGACAGACAAGGTCCCTGCCCTCATGCAGCTAGCTTATGCTAGTGTACCCAGAGAATAAAGAATTAGCCCACCAAAGTCTGTGGAGACTTGCAAGTCTTTGTCATTATGGCTCTTGTCTTGCAAATATAAAGGCAACAGACTGTCTCTAGAAAGGCTAACACAGATCCTTGTCTTACATTTTCATCTCTAATTTGTGTTACCTGACAGAAGAAAGTTTAAGGTTGGAGACTGAAGCCTGGAAAGCAAAGGGTAAGGCATGATCTAATGGGTACCTGTCACCCAATTCTTCAGTCTCATGGTGTCTTTTATAATCTCTGTTAGAGGGGCAGATTGGGAGATCAGGTGTCCTGACCTGGTCACCAAGCCATAGGAGCCACATTTCCTGCTTTTTGGGGGAGCGGACTAACCACCCTCTTGCCTTCCTCCAACCACAAGTTTCTATGTGGTTACAGGTGATGAGCCAGAGACTACATGTGTTTTAAGGAGCTGCAGTATATGAAAAATTCCTCATGAAAAGAGCCTTTGTCTCCTTTGTTGATATTTGAAAGAGGGTGAAGATAAAATGGTTCTATACATGTACTGGGAAAATTTCCTGAAAAACAGATCTGAAACTCGTGATAATCCTTTGCCAAATGAAGCTGGCTAAGATTCTTTAAGTCAGACACCATCTAGCACCTCCAGGAGTCGTTATCACTCTGCTTATCCTGGTGAGAGGACTCAGCATCACACAATTTTGCTTGTCACACATAGGAAGGGAGAGTCATAAAAATCTAATGGTGGCTCATGTGCCTCCATTCTTAATCCAGCCAGACATGCTAGTGAAGGAAGGGCTGTGGTGAGGTTTACATATATCAGATGGAAATGGCTTAGTATGGTACTTGGCTCACAATGAGTATGAGGTGAACTGGGGAACTGATAGATACAAAGGTTGTGGATATATTCCTGGTTCATTTTATGTGACAAAAATGCTGGAAATAAACATTGGCTTCATTTATTTATTTAGTTGATTTTTTTGGGTAGAAACTACATATTTATTTCACTTTAGGTACTAGTAGAATACTTGCGACTCAAAATACCATTGCTTTCTCTACTTATGATGGACCAGAAATTCATTACTGGAGTTTTGTTAGACAATGAGAATTCCCCATTTATCAAAATTCTTTGGGAATTTCTTTGGGAAAAGCAACACGTTGCTCTATTTTGGACCGATATTTAATGAGACTGTTGGGAGGAATAAATCAAACAATTCCTGAAACCAAATTTTGAATGTAACTCTGTTCCAAAAGGAAAATGGCAGCTGTTTCTACTGAGAGAATGCCATATCTCTCAGTATAACATGAGGCATCCTCACCTGATTTTTCATTGGAATCGTACAGCTTTCCTGCAGGTACATGTGGCTATGTCCATTTTATAAATGAGCAAATTATGGTGCAGGGAACTTAGATCCCAACCTTTTGTGCTTCAATGGTTAGGTGCTAGATTTAGAATAAGGTTTGTTTAATTTCAAAGTCCAAGATAGAGGGAAGAGTGGAGCATAAGAAAATGGGTTAGATTGGAATGAGAAGGCTCTTTAGATAGTACTGGCTTCTTGGCATTTGCTTTGGACAAGCCCCAGGATAAGTGAGCAAACAAATGACAACAAAATAAATGAATATGCTTGTCTTAGTGTGCTTAGGTTCTTATTAAAAAATACCAAAGATTAATGGATTAAGCAGTAGGCATTTATTTTCTCACAGTTCTGGAGTCTAGGAGATGGAGATTTGGGTGCCACCCTGGGTCAGTTTCTGGTAAGGTCTATCTTCTTAGATTGAAGACACTAGCTCTCTGGCTTTTCTACTTATAAGAATACTAATCTATCATATTAGGGCCCAATCGTTTTCATCTAAATTAACCTAAATTACCTCCTGTGGGCCCTATTTCCAAATATGGTCATATTGGGGGTTAGGGCTTCCATATATGAACTTTGAGGAAAAACAATTCAGTTCATCTATGCTTTTCTCTGAGTTCATGCTTGTCTATGGCTACCTTAGTTTTATATTCCCAGTGGGGTTCCTATTATAAAATTCAATAACTTATTTTAGCTGAAACAATAAATGAATGAATGAATGAATAAAAGAAGCAATTGGAGGTCCTTTCCTTCTAAGAGGCTATAAAAATTAACGCTAAATTGTAATAGAATTGTAAAAAAAAAACTTTCAGTAGTTCAATTTTCTTTAAAAATATCCCAAGAGCCATAACTTATGAGATGTTTCATTTTAATCTAGACCAGGGTTTCTCAACAGTGATATTAATGACATAATGGAGCAGATAATGATCTCTTGTGGGGGTCTGCACAGTTCATTATAGGATAGTGAACAGCACACCTGGTGTCTACCTCTAGAAACTGCAAGTGTTCATATCCCTGGGTTCCTACTCCTCAGTCCCAAATATGGTAATAAAATTTGTCTCCACAAATTTCCAAATGTCCCTGGGAAGGGGGAGGGGGTTGGCAAGTTCATTTGAGAATCACTGATGTAGATTCTAGATTCTGGGCTACAGAGTATTAAGGATTTTGGAAAGACTTCCAACCCTAAACCAGAGAATCTGCTTAAATCTGATTGGGATGCATGATACCTTGATTTATCAAACTATGGACACTTTCTTTGTTATAACTTATCTGTTACCACAGACTGTGCCTCATATACATTCACACAGATTTCCTGCTTTACCTCCACCTCCTTTGACTATTTGTCCTGCTCCTGTCTTGTCATTTCTGGTCCCAGGAGGTGTCTACTGGTGCTTCTGCTCACAGTTAGATAAGTCAATTGAGTAAGCAATTATAGCATCTTAGTAGTGCTTCTTCTTGGATCTACTACAGAGATATGCTCACTAATCTCAGCCGTGATTTGCAGTTTGCTTCTCAACTTCCTAATGAAGTCCATGCTCAGATTCTGCCATCAGATGAAACTCATCTATAACTTTACTTAAAAAATCAAGATTCAGTGCTTTGATTATTCTTAACACATGCTACCTGTTTAACAGCCTTCCCTTTATTTGCCATGAAGGAAAGTTCATTCTTCTATCCAAAGCACCCTTGTGCTTCTTCTTTATTACCCTTCTCACCCTATTCACCTTATTTCCCGTTCTCAGTTTTCCTTGTCCTCATTTGTATCTTCAATCTCTTCCATTCTACTTGTGTTCTATTTTGGCCAATTTGTTTATTTTCTCCACTTTAAGTTCAGAAAAAAAATCCTTTTCTATAACTTAGTGGTTCTCAATCAGAGAAAATTTTTGCATCCTGGTAGAAATTTGGCACAAATTGTAGACATTTTTGATTTTTTATAACTGAGGGGAGGGATGATGTGATGGTTAATATTGGTTGTGAACTTCATTGGATTGAGAAGCACCTAGGAGATTAATAAAGTACACCTTTGGGCATGCTGTGAGGGCATTCCACAAAGGATTAACTAAGTGGGGAAAATCCACCCTGAATATGGGTGGCACCATCACATAGGCTGGGAGCCTGGATGGAATAACAAGGGGGAATGTGAAATCCAGCACAGTCATTCTGTCTTTCCGCCTCCTTTCTACTATGATGGGCTGAAACCCCTGAAACACTGGTTCAAAATTAATCTTTCCTCCATTAAATTGTTTTTGTCATTTTTTTTGTCACAGTGGCGAAAAGGTCCAACTAATACAGAAAATTGGTATCAGAGAAGTGGGCTTATTCTGTGGTTATTTCTGATGATGTGGTTCATAAGGTTTTGGATCTGAGTTATGGAAGGAATTTGGAAATGCAGTCTAGAGAAGCCTTTTAATGCTGTAAGCAGAGCTTAATGAGTGACTCTGGTATGGACTCAGAAGATCATAATGCCAGCAGGAATTCAGACCAGAGTGCTTAGAAGGTTTCTGATGGGAACAAAGATTATTGGAAATTGAACCAGAGGTCATGCATGTTACATTCTGGCAAATAATTTGTTTACATTTTGTCCATGCCCTGAGACTTTGCAGGAGGCTGAGGTTACAGGTGATGCACTAATTGATTTGGTGGAAGTAATTTCAAGGCATCCCAGCATTCAGGGTGCTAGCTTCTCCTAGCCAGATTTACAGTAAGCATTAGAGAAAAAAGCACAAAAAAAAAAGGATTTGAAAAATGTGCATTTTGCCCAGAAAAGTGTGTATACCATTGAGATTAAGAAACACTCAAGAGATTAGAGCCATTAAAAAGAAGCCAGATGTTTTGTATTGGGGAAATAGGAAAGATGCCTGAGGTCATCTCAGAAATTGGTCAGATATCATTTGTTATAAACTCAAGGGTGTAAAGGTTTTAACTCATTTGAAAGACTTTTCTTTTAGAAGAGATCTTGGGACACCCTTCTTGTCCAGGGCCACCTAGAGAAGTATTTCTCCATGTCCTTCTATCCAGACACTTAGAGACTGCTCTAGCATTTGTCCAAGGCTGCCCAGCAACTGTTCTGATGATAAACTTTGGTGTTGCCCATTTGATGCTGGTTTTTCAGGCGTGCAGAATGCAAGAGTTATGGGGTCATGGAGGCTTCCACTAAGATTTCAAAGGAAAGCTTGGGAGTCTGGGGAATGTGGAGCAGGTTCAGATTTCTTGTAAGCAGTCTCTGTCTCTGATAGGGTGTTGTGTGAAACTGTGAGGATGAAGCCAAAGAGGCAATGGAGGCACTAGAAAGATGTAGATGCCAGGAATATGGGACATCTACTGAGGAAAGCTGCAGGCAGTGAGGAGAACCAACCATAGGGATGGGGCTGCCTAACACCCTTTGGGGCCCACATCATGCCATTATGTGCCCTAGATGCTAGACTTGGTGTTACTTGATTTAATATAGGATTTCAGTCTTGCTTTGGTCCAATCCTTCTTTGCTATTCTCTAATTTCTCACTTCTGAATGGGAATGCTTTCTCTGTACTATTGTATATTGGAAATAGGTTATTTCATTTTTAATTTTACAGTAGCTCACAGCTAAAAGTTTTTCTTCAGTCTCAGGAGACTTTGAACTTGACTTTTGAACAATATTGGAACTGTTAAGACTATGAGGATAGTTGGAGATAAACTGAATACATTTTATATTATGATCCTTTGGGGGACCAGAGTCAAATGTTATGGTTTAAAGAGACATGTTTAGGTATCAGGTTGACATAGATGTGTGACGGTTAATATTGATTGTCAACTTGAATGGATTGAGAAACACTTAAGACAGTAATAAAGCATACTTTTGGGTATGTGAGAAACATACCCTGTGAGGGTGAGGGTGTGTTTAGAGAGGATTAACTAATGGGGAGACCACCTGAATATGGATGACATCATCCCATAGGCTGGGAGCCTGGATGGAATACAAAAGGATAAAGCCAGCTGCTGCAGGTATTCTGTTTCTCTGCTTCCTGTTTGCCATCATCCACGCCATCCATGGTGCTGGGCTGAAAATCTGAAACTATGTGTCAAAATGAATCCTTCCTCCTTTAGAATGTTTCTCTCAGGTATTTTGTCACAGTGCTGAAAAAGTAACTAACACAGCTGCTACTGGCATGTTTTGGGTAGAAGCTAAGAGTGATGTAGGTTCTGAGGTCAAGAATACTCAACCCTACAATCTCCTGAGATACTACATCCTTTCTGCTCTTTTGCTTTCTAACTTCTTTGAAGAATTGTATATACCTACAGCTGTGCCTATTCACCACTCAATTACACTCATTTATTCATTAGTCCATTGCAATCTGTTCCTGATTGATCATTGTACCATCAAGTCAAACAACCCTGGTCAGTGTTCCATTTCCCAAGCTTCTCTGCAGGTCTGTGATAAGAACTTCTTCCCAGTTGCCTAAGAAATTAGAGGTTTAAGTGAGCATTCATTCCAATGAAGTTGAGGTAGATTCTCTAGTTTGGAAATGGGGAATCTTGTAAGATGAACGATATTCTATGTTTAGAATCTAAAACCTACCTACATTAGGGGTCTTTAAGTAAATTTGCTCCCCTTCACTCCTATATGGGAACATTATAGAGAAAAATTTTATTGTCATAATTGGAACAGGAGAGGGCGCTGCTCACATCTAGTGGGTAGAGGCCAGGGATTTGCTAAATATCTAAAATCTCCTCCTTCTCATGTATCTTTTGGTTTCCTTCCTTGGCCCTACTCTGTCATTTTTACTCCTCTTACCTGAAAAATATGTTTCCATTAATTTTACTATATCATTTTATTCCTCCTTTTTTGTCTCCTCCCTCTACTGTGTCTACCAGCTGGTTTATAAACTCATCGAAAATATTTTAATTACCCTAGATACCTGTAATGTTTTTCAGAGAGTAGTTCAATAAGTGTTTGTTTGCTTGAATTATTATTAAAGTACATATATTTCTATGTATAAAACAAAACAATACAAGCTGCCCTTAAATTTCATGAAAATCTTTGAGCAAAATTTGGAGCTTTGTACATATATGTCACATGGCCTGTCTTGTCTGCATTGAAAACAGGCCCATGAAAAATCATGAAAAGAGAGAGCTAGAATTTTAGTTGCTGACCCTCCTGCTAAGGAGGGCCTCAGTAAACCCTATATCATTCTTGAACATGGCTCCTCACCTGTGAAATAAAGGAGGCTGAGCAGATGAGCTTCAAGACTATTTCCAATTCCAAAATTCTATGACCCTAAATAGGAAATTCATAAAATTGAATCCCTAGTAAAACATTTTTAATTTAGCAAGTTTTTTAGTAAAATGATATTCTTAAGTTGGCCTAACATGTACTGACATTTTCTTAGGTCAAATTTATGGTGTTTAAGCATGTGTGTACATATATATACTAAGAGTACCTATGTACATATATATCAGAAATATGTTGACTATATATGTATATATGTATGTGTGTATGTGTATTGTTCACTTTCTTTCATATAAATCTGATGAAACTAGGCTTTATTCCTAGATCAAATGTTTCAGTGGAGTTCTAAGTGAGTTCATCATAAAAGAGGAGTTAATCATAAAAAACATGGATTCGACCCTAACAATTGTGTCATAGGTAATGACAATGTATTAAGAGGGAATTTAAGAAACAATCAAAAATTATGTGTTTTCTCCCGCATCAAGCACATGTTAAATTAACCAGTAAGCCTTGAAGCCATGCATACCTGATGATTACTTTTTGTTATTTCATGTTTTAAAAAATCGTTCCAAAAAACTAGATTTACAGCACTGCAGAGTCCCACACTGTTGCAATGCTGTCTTCAATTCAGCCATTTCATATTGAAATTTCACACACAATAATTGGCTGACCTTCACAGCTATGGCAGAAACTAATTAAAGCTGTAAGGCTGTGCTAGCAATGCTTTTGTGTGAAATGTGAAGTTTGGTGATAATGAAATATGGGGTGCAGATGTTATTGTCTTAGATAGACTGTGCCCTTGGTTCACACTAATGAAGAACAGCAATTATTAAACAAAAAGTATTTTTTGCCCATTAATTATTTTGTGTTGTGATAGTAGGAATAAAAACATAGTGGCATCTCTCCTACCAGCTTCTCCCCAAAGTAATTTTATGGAACTTTACCAGCTGACTTCTATATCATTAGACATCTCGTTTTCACTTTCTTTCCCTACTGATAATAGACCTTTGGGAGCCTCCAGCAAAGACCTGGATAGGTTCAGAGAGCAAAGGGTAAAGGGCAAGCTAAAAATGGTCACCCATAAAGATTTTTAGACAGCTGGAAGATTAAATAAATGAAGCTTTTTGGAAATAACTCCACACGCCAAACAGAGATGTCAGTAGAAATATGAAGCCCTCCACACTGTTGGTGTGTGACAGACAAAGGTCACTGCTGCTATTGAGGTGCAAGTAGAGAAATAAAGCAGGCCTAGCTCTGTTTCTTGGTTGTTAGGAGTCTGGGTTTCTATTAATAGGTCAGTGTGACTTGCAGGACTTCTACTGGGTCAAATATAACAAATCACAGATTTGCAACAATGAAGAAAAAGACTAAAATAAAGAAAAGGCACATTGTGTTGGCAAGTCTTCACTTTTCATGGGCTAATGATCTAGTCTGCTTCTCTTTATCCCTTTCCTCATTGAATTTGTTATCTGTTTTTACTTTATTTTATTTTCCTCCTTGGCTTTGGGTCACGTGGTTCTCATTAGGAGGGTAGAGTGAGAGGGACACTCTCAATTTAAACTCAAATTGGCCAATTCTTTATTTGGAAAAGGAGATGAAATTTATAAAATTTAACATTTACCTGTGTAATTTTCTCTGACATCCACATTCTTTATCATGAGAACACACATGGGCACTGCACTGGGCACTCCATTAAGGCATTATCTAAGAGTTATCAGTTACTGAAATGCAGCAATGGTGAGGACAGGAAGTAGCAGAAGAAGCAGTGGGTAGGTAGGAATCAGCTGGATCACATCATCTCAGCTTAGGCAAGGAAACAAAGGTTGGTGCCTTGACAGGAAGAGGATTTAGTGGTCATGGAACTACTACCTAAGGGCATGTGTGCTGGAGGGGCTAGAGGAGATACTTTTTTTTTGGGGGGGGGAGTGAGCATTACTGGGGATTGAACTCAGGTTCTTGTGCTTGCTACACAGGCATTTTACCACTGGAGCCACTCCACCAGCCCTAGAGGAGATATTTTTTATCACACATTGGGTCCATTTTCTTAATAATTATGCCACTTGTCAATACATTTTGTGTTTAGATAACAGAAAATTAAGCGAAACTATGACTGAATTTGAAGAGCAATTAATATAGCTAGTGATGGATACAATAACTATTGGGTGTGTGTGACTCCTCATTTTGAAGAAAATAACTTCTTCACTTGTATGAAGGATAGGCTATATATTTCTGGGTGGGAAATAGATATGTTTTGTTGTAATGAAGTTCAACTGCATGCAGCTAGGTGTATATAGAAGCTGTGTACCCAATGGAGTAGACTATGTCAGTGATTAGACTATTGCCACTGACGTCCAAATCCACATTTAATTGCTCTGCTTTTGATAATGGGACATTTCCCCCTTGCCAGCTCTACAATGTTAAACTTTTTTAGTAGAGGGATACTGGATGGGAAAAGGTTTTTCTTCCTGGTCCTGGTGTGGTCTCTGCATGTTCCTATAGTGTAAGATGCTCAGGAGCTCTTGTGACACCACTGGGACTCAGCACCAGCAGGTTTTCTCAGCATCCCTCCCTTGTGTGGATCTTTCCAGCAACCCAGAGAGCACTTCAGAGAGGGTTCCACCATTGTGACAAACTTGTCTGCCATCTAATAAGCCATGATTGTTCCTGCTTCAGGGAAGACTTAATCTTAGTCTTTGAAAGAGGAGGGGCTTCATTGGGTCCTCTGCTTTAGCTCTAAAAGTTGTATCTCTTCTCTATATCTGCTATATCTGTAATCTTACCCCCTAATAAGTAAGAAGACCTATCCCTGGTAATAGTAGAAGGATGAAAGAATACCATTGATGAAATTGTTAAATTTCAGAAAAAAATAGCCATGAATTACAAAAGATTTCAATCCTTTGTGATTTTCAGTATAAAGAACAAAGCAAGAATATAACAACACTCTAAACTTTACCAAATTCACATAAAAAAGTAAATTAGAAAGCTTGGAAATGCAAAAAATGCAAAATGTATTTATGAGGTACTTTGTCCCATGTCAAAATTACAGTGTATCCACTTCAAGATTTAAAAAGGCCTCTAGCTGAGTGCTGGTGGCTCACACCTGTATTCCTAGCTAGTTGGAAGATTGAGATCTGGAGGATTCAGGTTTGAGGCCAGCCCAGCAAATAGTTCACAAGATCCCCATCTCCAAAATAACCAGAGCAAAATGGACTGGAGGTGTGGCTTAAGTACTACAGTGTTTGCTTTGCAAGTACAAAGCCCTGAGTTTACACTCCAGTCTCACCAAATAAAAGGGGGCCTCTGTGCCAAAACATGAAATATGTGCATTGTAGTAGTCCTGGCTTCCAGAACAGAAGGAACCATTAGATCATCTCAGTCTCAGGAACTGATTTTGCTTTTATCGCCATTCATCCAGAATACATCTCCAATTCATTTATTGAGGCAGACTCCATAGCATCACTAAATTGTATAGACACAAGATCCCATGCTCTGCCCTCTGTTCACAGCATAATCATCATTTTCCTCAGCAAATGTACCATTACAGACAATATGATCAATAATGGAGTGGATGCAGTTAAATAGAGCAGTAAAAAGACCTAGCTGGGCACATGAATGAGAGGAAAGGCAGAGCAATGGAAGCCTGCCCTTCCCAAGGACAGAATTGCCCCCAAGGATAGCAAACCCTGTTTCTCCTCAGGCTGCTTGGCATGTGGACCTATCAATACCAGGAGTGGAGCATTGTGATGGTAGAGGCCACCCATGGGACTGGAATGTGGGGACAGCAATTGAGGCAGAAAAGAGAGGGTAATAACTTGTTCAGGGAGAAATAAATGAGTCACAACGCTCCTGACCAGGTGTCTTGTCTGTTGATTCTATGCTAGGAGTGCCCCTTTGGCTTAGAAAAAATAATGTCAAACTTCTTTTCAAGCCAGAGCCCTAGGGACAGCTAAAACTGGGTTGCTGAAAAGAATTATTTTTTAACCACAGACTGAGCAAAGTGCTGCTAATAAAACATTGGATGATCTTTGTAGTGACTTCCTTCATACTGGCTTCTGAGATGGGCTTTGGTGTCTGCTTGGTTTTTGCAAAATTTTAATGTTAGGTATTGTTTGTGGTAAAATTCCTGTTTGCTCCTATAAAGAGGTAAATATTACTATATGTCATAAAAAGAGAATGATAGTGACAGTGAAGTTAGTTCTTGTGTGTGCCTTTGGGCTAGCTAGAGCGGGCAGTTTACACTCCTCTGCCTACTACTCTTAGGAGTTATGAGCAACTTACTCCCTTGCTCAAGTAGTGCTATAAAATATATTCTGGATATCCTGCCTAATCAGCATTTCCTTAACTGGGAATGAGTTGGGGGCTGATCTCTGTATCTGAATATTCTGATTGACTAGCTCTGGCGAGTGATAGACACATGTATTTTGATACAGGTGGACACAGATGCTTCAAAGGCCAAGGTGACCATATGTTAAAGAGTTGGACTAGGAAATTTTGATGCACTTTGGTGTGAACTACAAGTTTAAAGGAGATATGGCAATTTGGAGAGGTCTGTGTTAAGATAACAACAACAAAGATGGAAGATTTGAAACTGGATGTGGTTTGCACAGCAGAGTTTTTGACATAATACCTGGAACAGTATAAGTCCAGTATTCCCAGCACCACATTATACAGCTTCAGGGAATATGTTCTCATTGTATCCTCTGTAAATGATAATCTTTGGAGCACAGTTGGATACTGCCTTCAAAAGTTAATAGGTCGAAAAGACTATCAATGTGGTTCAATCTACATGCTTCATCATCATGGCCTTCAGATCAGGGAAGGGGTCACTGTTGACCTAAGGTAATCTGTGACTGAGCAGGTAAGTGACAAAGATGCCAGTGATGATGAAGAATTGAGAGAAAGTTCTGACCATATAACTTTGTAATTTGAAGCAGAAAAGTCAGCTCCTATGTTTAACTTCAAGGAAAAAAGAGCCTGATTACGGAATATCTTAGAGAATATCTTTTATTTCCCTATAATGGGGATTGGCTTATATCAATTTATTCATATTCTTTTCGGAACCTACTAAAAATAATAGTGTGAAGTTAAAGACAGGGAACCAGTTTAAGGGTATATCCTGCAGCTGTGTAGCAGGGCAAAGATTATTGGTCCATTTATAAATCACATGCATGATGGGACATCCCTCTCTGCCCTTTAAACAACCAACTTATAGTCAAGTTCACTCATGCAAAATACTTATTTGCTTAATGTAAGGAAAATATATGCTACATGTGAACTCACATGAAAATAACAGTAACCATAATATAATCAGGTATATGAACAATTCTTTCATAGTAACATAATTCATGTCTCCTGCCAGGCAGTCTTCAGCAATTGGAACGTGTTATGCCAAACTGATTAGGTTTCTTGAGTAATTTTTGATATATAACTCATCTTTGTAATTATTCACTTAAATCACAATGCTTGTTAATACATGTGTGTTTGAATAAAACTCAGGCTAAATATAGTTTCCAAGCCAAAACAACAAAAAAAAATCAAAACTTGATTTATTATATTTCTTATATTCAAAGTGATTATCATCTATTTATAAGATATAACTTTATTTGTTTTCAAGGGGAAAAAAGACAAAATTCTAAACATTAAAAGTACATGCTGTTTATAAGAAATGTTCCTATTTTAGAAGTTTTTTAAATGTTAAAAAAAAGAAACATGAAACAAGACCAAAAAAATCTTAAAATTTAAGAAAATGCAATAGGGGTTGTATAGTCATTCTTTATATGGGGTTTCTTTCTGTCTTTTAATATTGTATCATAGAAATGGTTAAGGTATTGTAGGTACAAGGTGATGTCTTTCATGAAGTTCAAAGAATCTTACAAATAAAATGTGAATGAAATACACGTCAAAAAGAGGTCTATCTTGAATGTATACATCTTGATTGGAAATAGAAACTTCACTAGGTAATTTGCAGAATCTGTGGATACAGTTAGGGGAGCCTGTGAATAAAAAAGAAGTCTTCTAGAAAGAACTGAATTATAAAAAGGGAGATAACAAAACCTCCATCCAATAGCACCAGGCTTGGGAGAGAAAAGTTAACCACCAATCCAGTTTTCATGGAGTTGTGGTTGAGATCTCATGAGAGGGGAGTGAGAGCTAATTAAAATAAAATGAGGGGAATCTTTTAAATGTGAGTTTATAGAAATATAACATGTAGGAAAGTGTAACACAAGAGGGCTAGAAGGTATAAGTTTGAATTTGCAAACTCAAGTGTAAATTTTAGGGCTCAAAGCAACTCTTTTTCTTTGCAGCTCAAAGAAAGAAAAAAAAATTTGGAGACAACTTCATGAATCATTGGTATCCCAGAAGCAATGACAACAGGACACTTGTAGGGTGTCAGTGGCTTCACACTGGCATCACTGAGGCCTTTGATAAACATAAGTGGTGGAGGCTCAGCAGCAATTGCACACTACTCAAAGGCAGCTGGAGTTTTAGACAGAGTTAAAACTGGAAGGGAAGACATGATGGTTAATTGTTTTCTTATGTGTCAATTTGACCAGGTGAAGGAATGCAAGATAGATAGTAAAACAGTATTTCAGAGTGTGTGCCTATGAAGTTGTGTCTGGAAGAGATCAGCATTTGAGTCACTTGATAGTAATGAATATGCCTTCATCAATGTGAGCAGGCAACATGCAAACCAGTGAGCGTTCAAACAGAACAAAAGGGCAGAGGAAGAGTGAGTTGTGAGTTCTCTCTCTCTCTGTCAGTTTGAGCTAGAATATCCATCTCTTGAACAGACCTTAGAGATCCTGGTTCTTGGATTTTCAAACTCTGAGACTTTCGCTGGCATCCTCCTGTCCCTGAAGCATTTGGACTCGATCTGAATGACACCACCAGCTTTCCTGGGTCTCCAGCTTTCAGATAGCAATCATAGGATTTCTCAGTCATTATAATAACACAAGCTAATTCCCATAATAAATCTTATACACATAGCATCTTTATATCTTATAATTACATATATTCAGTATACATCTGTACACCATTGGTTCGTTCAGTTCCTCCGGAGAACTTTAACTTATACAGAGGAACTCACTGGATATTAGATTATAACCAAAAGTCCGTGTCAGATTCCCACATCAAACTTCCTAAAGTTGTGTGTATGTGTGTATGAGAGAGAAAGAGAGAGAGAGAGAGAGAGGAGAAGAGAGTTGTGATTAACATAAAACTAGATTTAGTTCACTTCCGGGTGGGAACACAACACTCAAAAAATATTTTATCGCAGGTTTTTTAACTTATTATCAGAATGATCTAAAAAGGAAAACCTAGGTTATATTTGTAAAAGTATGAGGAGAACATATTGTGCAGTCTAAATGAACTTCCATTTTAATAGCTGACATTAAATAATTCCATGTAATCAGTGCTCTATATTTTCAAGAAATCATACAGAATATAATAAAATATTCAGCTATTAAGTATAGAAGATGATTTAATTCTGAGTATTGTAGAAACTTACTATTTTTGTATTGTCTCTTCCTATTATTAATCAAGCAAATTAAGTTAGTCAAGTGATTCCAAATAGAATGTGGTAATTTATTATACATACCAGTGTTAAAAATTATAGAATTAAAATCTCGGTGGTAACTGTATTTCCAAAGTCAAACATCTAGATGTTTATATATTTAAGACTAATTATCCAAGTAGTTTACTGTTTCGCTGGATTTTTAACAGCTATTTTTATGATTCAAAAGATATTTCAGCAAAGTGATTAAACAATTCAACAAATTACATATACAAGCACACATATTTACACACTTTGCTTCTTTCCTTTGAATGAGAGGCAACATTAAGAATTCATATCTTCATAGATTCTAACATACATCTTCTGTCTCAGCCTGGGTTCCTTATTTCCTTTCTCTCTGGTATTTATAACAAATTGGCAATAAAATCAAAGAAACATTAACAAGTAAACATGCTTACTTTATAGATATTGCTTTTATTTAGAGTTTTAAATGATATTAAAAGGAAGGGAATTGCTAAAATGTTGACAACAATAGTTTATAATTTTCTAGCAGGTCCATAAGCTCTTTGTTGACCTCAACTGACCTTTCTGCCCTTGAAATCACTGACAACTATATGTTGTATGGTGCTTCAGGTTGCTATGAAGGATTTAAAAAATATTAAAAAGGCATACTTATTCTTTAAGTAAGTACAATAGTTTAAGTAAAATAATAGTTTTAATGTGTATTTGCCCATACATTACAATGTACAATTCTTTGGCCCATAAATAAATCAGTAAAGATGAAAATGGTATGTATATTAAAATCACTCTGAAAAAAAAGCATTTGTGCCCTCCATTGGTTAACACAAATATTATAAAAGTGTTTGTTTTCATGTGGTTTATAATTAAGTAAACATAATGAGTCAGAACTTCTAATTTTATGTAAACAAAAAATCTATAAAATTCTATTTATTAAACCTAACAGTGAAGTAACAAGGTTATACTTAAAATTTAGGCATAAAATTTGTCTATAAAATTGTTATTTGAAGATTGGAATGCTTTTCTGATGAAAGGAAATATATGAGAGGATATTTTGTAAAAATTACTTGGAAGGACTTTTGTTTGCTATCTTTGGATTATAGTACCACAGTATCTAAGAAGGCCATTTTAATGAAAACTTCCAAATTCTGTTCTCTCTCTCACTTTCTCTAATGCCTTGTTTCTTCTGCATTCCTACTAGGACTAGGGTGCGCTGCCTTTGTCTTCAAAAGATGCTTACACCTTTGATGCCAATAGGACTTCACTGGGTTGACTGCATTGAGTCTAAGCCCTGATTAGATGGAGTGGCTCCCCTGAGAAACAGGAACATGCAAGTCATACTCAGAAATTCCCTCATTAAACAGGACTTTGAGACACTTTTGATTTGGCAATTACAGCTAAAAAAAAACCCAGATGAAAATGGAAGATGGCTGCTGGTGTGAGGACATATTTTTCAAAACATGGCCATCAATCTTTATGAGTTTTGTGTATCTCACTAAGCACACACATGAATGTAAGTGCTCATGCATTTACTCACCCACACAGAGAAGGCTTTTTAGTGATTTGACCATGTTTGTACATGGAACAGCTTATAACCTTGCATAGGTCCTGCTCCCAGGGTTCCCGACCTGCTGATTGCCTCCATTAGCTTAACTAGTTCAAACACTTAATAGCTGAAATTCACAGCCCTTCTTTCTTCAAGTAAATTGACAGTTTGAGAGTCAAGTAACAGTATCTTCAGAAAGCTCTATTGTGAAGCTGAATTTTGGTAATTGACACCAATAACATAACAGCATTAAATCACTCATATTTTTATAGTGGATAAGCTAGTCTGCTTGTAAATATGTTCAAGGATAGCATGTAGGTGGCAGAAGAATTATGCTATAACTTTAACAGCTAATAAATCTTTATTTAAGCAGGGGACCTCTAAAATTTAATTAGGCATATGAAAGCAGAGATCATTCTGAGGGTAAAAATATGCCAATTCTCACAAGAAAAGACATCTGCTTTGTGGAAATTTTTCAAGTTAAAATTTACTCTTCTGTTACTTTGTCAATAGAAAAGCTTTCTGATAGAAGAGCAAATATCTAACTTAAAAAAAAAGAGAAAGGCCAACAGGAGCCATTCCCGGCACACCCTAGAAGGGAGAAAAAGAGGCCCATTTGTGAACTTTGTGTGCATTATTTAGCTAAGTCGGGTCAATGCCTCTTCTTTCTTTTCCCCTCTTCCTCCTTCCTGGGTCATGGAGGGTTAGTAAAGGACCTATGGCAGACTGAACTGTATGTGGCAGTGACCCTGTAATTGGAGAGTTTTCAATGCACTGCACCCTTACCACTCCCAACCTAAAAATGTCTGGTCACATCACAAAGTATGATTCCTCTAAGGTAGTACTACTCCTTCCACAATTTATCTGAGTTACAATTGGCCTTGAGCCCTCTATAGGTTGCAGATGCCTCAGTACCTTAAATGCAGAGACCACTGGAACTGGTTCCATTCTAATTCCAGATGCTCTGACTTGTGTTAGCGTCTTCTTGTTGATTTTTTTCTTGAGAAAGGGGCATTGGTAGGACATAAAATTATTCCCTGGACGAAGAGGGCAGTGAAGTTTAAACATCAGTTGTATTCTTTTACAATTGATTTTCTTCTACTATAAGTACAGAATTTGGTAGGCACTATTTAAGATCTACCCTCTACTTTCTTGGAACGTGATCTAGTTCAGAAGATAAGACATAAATACTTGAAGCATGCAGCAACATTTCAATTGTATAAGGTGTAGCCCAAGGCAAAACAGACACATGAACCAAAGCACTAGGACAAATAACTTCAGTTTTATTTTCTGGGCCTGTTCTAGTTCTTGAGCCAAGAAAGCTGGGCTTTGTGTGTGTGTGTGTGTGTGTGTGTGTGTGTGTGTTGTTGTTTGCTTTTCATTTCAAAGGATTCCTTCAATAGGAATAATAGGATAATATAGGATAAAAAATATAGGATAATACAGTTAAAAAAATAAGCTTTAGAAATGCAAACTGTTTTTAACCAGTGTTGCTAAGAGATGTGCAAATGAAGTAAAATGTATGTCATGAATGAAAAACTCATTTATGATAGGACATCTTAGTGTTTTTCCTACCATTTGAGACATCCTGAAGATGTTCTGTCCCTTGCGTGGTATTTCCTCCAAATCACTTATTTTATGCTAGGAAGGAAGGCAGCACTGGTGTTTCACTTTAAATGTGAGCAAGTATCATAAACAATACGTTGAGGATTCGTGTTAGACTGGCCCGATTAAATTGTCCTTTCATTTGCTGAAATCCTATTCAGACCCTTTTGTGTACTTTTCTTTATGTTATTTTATTATTGTAGTGTTTTTTTTTAAATAAGTAAATTGGATCCTCTCTTTTGTGAAAGACTTTAGATCTAGCTTCAAGTGACTTAGAATACAATTTAATGAGAATGGATGGAACTATAATGTACGGAGAAATGCAAATCCTTACCGTTTCGAGTAAGTGGGTAATCCTATGGTATCTGGCAAGGACTTATCAACAACTCAGGGATTTGTAATTATGTCTGGAGTGGATTAAGAATCAGGCACCTGGACTGGCCCTATTGATATAAGATGACTATAACGTGAGGAAGTCTGGATCTCTACTGTTTAGCCACCATATTGGAAGTCTGGGCCAGATAACCTCTGATCTTCCTTTTGGTTTTGAAATTCTATGAGCTAGCCCAGCTCCATCATAAGGCTACTATATAGTGACTAATGCACACTTGAGGCTTATTTCCATTGATGCGAGAAACTGAACATTTTGTTGCAATAGAAAAGGTTTTGACCTTCCCCTTATATCAGATAGGTGTCCACTGTCTCTAAAACCTAGCAGTAGGATTTGAACTATTGGAATTAACTGTGGTAGTGGTGGTGGGGTTCTGGATCATTGCATATAACACAACAGAACTTTTACACAAAGTGTCTCCTCAGTGTACTCTTTGGCACCAAGAGGGGAGCTACATGACATTGCTGCTAGCTACAGGAGGCTTGTAAATTTAAGTTGTGATATAGTCTTCATATTTAAGACTGTGAGTCACAGTTTCCCCTACGTGAAATGGGTACAAATAACTATTTCACAGCATTGTACTGAAGGTTGGTAATAGTGAAAACCCTATTATGTGTTGGTGATAGGCTGACATGTAAAAATCTATGCCAAACTTTAGTGACTTAACATGGCAACCATGGTATTATCGTTCATGATTATGCTGATCAGGACTTTGGGCAAAGCTCAGGGAGGTCTGCTCTACACAGAGTTAACCAGAGCTAGAATGGTCAGGACTTGTCCATGTGGCTTCTCAGCTTCCAATTGTCCTTTTCTCCTTCATGACCTCGTTTTCCACTGAGATAGGCTGAACCTCTTGGCATGGCAGTGGGGCTCTGTGTTAGTTTCACATTAATGTGACAAAAAACCTGACATAAACAACTTAAAAAGAGGATTTATTTTGGTATATGGTTTCACAGGTTTCAGCCCATAGTCACTTGACTCCAGTACATCTAGGTCTTTGGTAAGGTTGAACCTGCATTCGTAGAGCAAGCATCTCACCTCAAGTTACAGAAAGAAGAGAGAATAAAAGAGGAGGGGATAAGATCTGTCTTTTAAAGGCATGCCCCTGGTGACCTACTTCTTCCGACTAGGCTTCACTTCCTAAGCCCACCACTTCCCAATAATGCTGTCAATCATCTATGAGTTAACCCATTGATGAAGTTAGAGTCCTCATGATCTAAACACTTCCCTAAAGTCTTATCAGCTGACAACCAAGTCTTTAATTCATGAGCCCATGGAGGACATTTTATATTCAAACCATAACAGGCCCCAAGAGCAAAAGTAGGCCTTAATACAGAAATCTCAGAAAGTCATTTCTGCTGCGTTCTATTCATCAGAGCAAGTCACCAGGCCAGCCCAGATGAAAAGGTGGGGAAACAGATTCTACCTTTCTTGGGAAGAACAGCAAAATCACTTTTCAATTTACAAGAACCTAGGGAATTGTGATTCATTGGGGACCACTTTTAAAGTATTAAGTACACCTCAAATAAATTCCAGCACACAGTAGGTACTTAGTGAATGTGTAACATCTTACATGTCGCCACTTTCACGAGCAGTTACTTTGTTAGAGAAGTAGCATATATTGACTCTTTGAGCATATATTTGAGAAATATATTTTTCCAAATTCAGAAAATCAATGATTAATAAGGAGTTGATTAGAACTTGAACAAAGTATTTCTGACTCCAACTTCTCTACTCTTTCTAGTACAGTTTACTGTTGATACGTTAGGAAGAAAAAGTTTTAAGTGAATGCCAGGACTATGGAGCTCTGTATAGCCTTGTTACTTTAGAAAACTGCACTTCTTTGTTTATGAATCAACTGTTGGTTGAAAATAATGAAAGAACACTTCCTTGACTGTATTTCTCCTCCAAAATTTAATTATATCTCAGAAAACTTTACAACTGAGCCCTAGACATTTACTTATTATCGAATGTTTTCTTGGAAATATGTCCAAACTTGCATATAGTTTCAGCTTCCAATAAGAAGTCCACAGAGAAAAGAAGTAAAGACACAGGAGTAAAGTGAGGTATTATCTGAAATCTTAGTCTACCATGGTCTCTGGAATTCAATTTATGGTCATTTATTTTCCTTCTTCAAATTTGATAGGAAAACAATGACTACTTTCAGCAAGAATGCAGAAGGAAGAACAAAGAAAAGAAGTCAATGGTGTTAAAAGTATAGAGTACTCATTATGCTGCAAGACATTATAACATATTTATATAATACTTAACATCAATGTATGAAACTCTTGTATGTAAAAGTGTCATAGAAAGATTTTTATTCTCCACATTATAACTGTTATTATTGTCATTATTTTGATTGGGTTCCTTGTTGAACTCTGAATTCTATTTGAACCTGAAATGATAATCAAAACTGTGGGCTATTTGATAATCCCCATGAATATGACTGAAAAGTTTTCATGAAAGCCCAGCAGACTGAACCCATTGAATTCAGAATAGTTCTCATTCCAGTAGAAAGAAGCAGATGTCCCAAACCAAACACACTTGGTTTAATATACTTTTACATTGGCTTTAATGGACAGATGTTTTGACTATGACATGGCAAGACAAGGATTTGAAATGGTGGATTGGAAAGATTTTGTTCATAAAAGTAATTGCTCTTACATTACAAAGTGCAGGATTTACATGTGGAAAATGTCAGCCTGTTGCAACATCTCATGATGGATCGTGTTACCACAAGCCATAGAGTTCACGAGAAATAAGCAACTTACTTCTGAGGGGCCCTTTTAATAGGCATCACACAGAGAATGGCAGGGAATGGGATCCCCAAATCTAGAGTCATTCTAGTTATGTAGTTAATCCTTGATTATACACTTTCAGGATTATCTGTGACTTTTTTTCCCATCAGAATTTGGCTTCTGTCTATATTATTTTACGAACTAATAGCAATTCCTACATGACAGGCACTATTCAAAGAGCTTTACAAATATAGTCTATTTTATCCTCATAAGAACTCCTAAGAACAGGTGAGGAAAACGGTGCACAGAGAAGTTGCATAACTTGCTCAAGTGCATACTGCTAATAAATGTCAAAGGTAGAAAATCCCAGTCTAGCTCCAGATTTCATGTTCTTAACTGTTATTTTGTCTCTGTCTCTGTGTCTGTCCCTTCTCTCTCTCCCTCTCCTCCTCCTTTCCTCTCCTCCTCCTCTGCTGCCTCCTCCCCCCTCTTCTCTCTCTCTCTCTCTCTCTCTCTCTCTCTCTCTCTCACACACACACACACACACACACACACACACAAAGTGTGAGGATCTGCATCAAGTTACTTGTATAGTTGGGAATTTCTTCAATGAGAGATTTAGGTAAGTGAACCCATTGCCCAGGATCTCAAGTTCTCCCTTCTTACTTATCTAAAAGTCAGCTCACCTGCAATCTTATTCTCAAATTTGGAAGTCAAAAGTCTTCTAGTTTATGAAATATTCGAAAGCCCTTTGGACTCTAACTCAAATCCTTTCTATTGCTTATCATTACATATTAAAGATGAAAAGAAAAAGGAAATATAAACTTATTTGTACTACTACATAGAAGGCTAAAGAACATTGTAATGACTCTAAATTATTAGAAAAATGTTCATTTATGTTCACCATCTTTTATTTAAAAGATGGAGGAATCGACAATACATGTTAAAAGGTTTTCCCCCAAAATGTTTAAATTATTAGACTTTGATTGCACGTAGACAAAACTTCCATAATGAGAGATATTATTGCTGAAATAGTTGTCTGGTATAACTGCTTATAAGAGGCATCACTGTGGATAGTATCCGATCCTACGTAACTAAGTATAAGATATAATAAGTGTAAGAGGCATCATTGTGGAAAGAACCTTGGGTAAGTTGGAGATACTCTCCCACTAGCCTGTTGATAAATGATCTGGCAGGCCATTTATCTTCTCTGTGCCTCAGACTGCTTCTATGCCTTCCTCAGAGAGTTATTGTAAGGTTGAGAGGAAATAAAGAATGTGAAAGTGCCTAGTACAAAGCACATTCTCAATAAATATTTGTTAAAGGAAAATGTAGCATTGCATTCCACTGTCAAAGATTATTTTTGAATTATGACTTGGATATTATTTGTGCAATTATACCCATATATGCTGATGGATACATGAACGAAAGTGATTGTCTTGCGATTTTTCAGTAAGTATACTCCCTTCCTTTGGATTTATCCAACTTTCCTTTTGTCTTTCACCCACTTTGAAGAATATAACTATTCAAAGACAGAATTTTGGTAGAAACAAACCTCTCTGATAAAACCCAGATGCACAGGACAGGATATATTTCCTGTAGAGATTCATGCAGGGAACAAATGGTCTGGGAATTCTTCTCTTGAAATTCTAGAATATATCCATTTTGACTCTAGATGTTGACTAGAGAAGTAGAGTGGACCTTTGTTAACATGTGTACTAGTAAAAAGAAGTAACAGAGAAAGGATTAAACCAGTCATCAGCCTCTTTTAAGCACAACTGTAGACCCTACATGGTGACAATCAATTTAAACAATTTTTTTGTCCAAAACAATTTTTAATGTGACAGAGGTCGAGACAGGGTGTAGGGAAGATTCAGGGTATCCAAATGACCTGGGAATTTAAAAAAATTGAAATGCATATGTTTCCCTTCTTCAACCAAAATTTTAGATCCTTTCCCTTAGTATGAAGCAGATAAATGGCTATTTTCCAGGAGACTCCAATACACTTTTTCTCCACCCCTCCCAAACCATGAAAGCTGTTGGTATAGAAAATGAATTCCACCTGTCTATAATTTTTACCTCATCCCATAGCCAGCACAGTGGGTTATGAGTACTGACTATCTCCTTTAGGCAAGGTTGGCACCCTTGACAGCTCCCTCATGAAGTGTGACATGTCTTTACACTCCACTACTATACTAATTTATGTAATTAAATCTTCTAGGACTTCTTGGTTGACATTCAGACCTAGGCACAAAGATCTTAGTCCTACTGTTTAGTGGCTTCTATTCTGGTTCTCATTCAGTCATGATTATATCCACAGGGTGAGGAGTCCTGGGGGACAAGTGGACTTGCTTGTCAGGGAGCTACCTTTCTTTCTAGCTCAGTGATCCCCGTACTTTGATGTGCTTATGAAGCACCTGGGTATCTGCTAAAATGCACAGTCTAATTCTAGGCCTGGGATGAGTGTGAGCATATACATTTTTTAATAATATCCCAGTGGACTATATTTTGAGTATCAAGGGTCCACAGCATGCTGCAAGGCCCCAAGCTCCTGGAGGTCCCTAAGCAGGTGATGCTGAGCCTGCATGGCCTCCTTCCTGAATCCCTCCTCCTGAAGACACACTCTGTGTCCACTGGGCACTCCCGAACCTGGGGGATGGCCAAGGGAGTGTTTAGATGTGAGCACAGCCTGGATGAGTGAGGCCCTTGCGGTGAAGAACAGAAATACAAATAAGAAGAGAAATGAATATCATGTGATTAACCCTGGGACTCGGATTAGAGACTGCAATTCAACTCCCCTCAGACAACTACATTCTAATCCAGTATTAAAAATAGTCCAAAAATTTAAAATTCAAAACTCTCCTTTCAGGTAATTAATATAGAAGGATAGAATGCACTTAACTATTTGTTAGCGTGATTGTAAATTTATTTAAACATAATGGCAAACGGTGGATTGGCCTCCGTTCTTGCTGCAGGACCTATTGGTAGACACCCTTCATTTAAATCATTCTGAGTGCAAACTTCAGGAGATGAAGGTGAGGGAATATATTTGATGGGCCTCATATATATACATGAAATAGAAAGATGAAGTCTCTTGTAATTGCTTTAAGTGGGGCAGGGAGGGGGTTACAGGGAAGGGGGGAGATAGTGGTGGCAATCTAACCAATGTACAATGTAAGGCTATTGGGAATTGGCACAATGAATCTCCCCAGTACAATGAATACATGCCAATAAAAATGAAAAAAAAGTTTTAAAATGAAAAACAAAGCAAAAGAAAAGGGAAGTTAGTACTCTTAAGGTGGATAGTTCTTTTGCAGAGGCACACACTTCAACCTACATTATTTGAATTCGCTGTGACCTTTTCATGTGCAAGTAACGATGTTTTAAGACCATTAGTATCTTCATTGGACTCTGCAATGCTGAATCTCTGGGGTATGGAGTAGTCATGGTTTGTTTTGATTCACAATGTTTACAAACATGACTCCAAGTTATTTGACAATGAAATCCACCCAAAGAGAAGGCTGGTTCTCTACGCTCTTTTTGATTGTGTCATTGTTTCTCTCAACCCTTTCTCTTACCTTGCATAGTTTTATAAGTTCCATGTTAGGACTTAGATATCAGGCCAACTACTTATAAGCTGTGGGATTCTAAGTTATTCAGGCTTCAATTTTTTTCTCTCTACAACAGAGATGATATTGTTTACCTTGCAGGAATTTAAGAGAAACAAAGGACATTATAAATATAAAAGTATTTAGAATGGCATCTGATATAATAACTCAGGTAATGTTCTTATTCGTTCAATCAGATTTTATCTTCTTTTGAAGCTGTGTAAATCTTCTTTGAAGTCTTTCATCTTTGAAATAATTATCTTACTATTTAACTTTTACATATATTCCATTGTTTTTTAGCTTAATATGGTTTTCCAATCATATTATAATATAGTTTAGGTCAAGTTTAGTATCTCCTACTTATTTTGTATCCTTCACAGCTAATTATATAATACCAAACACAAGAAAGACCCTCCAATCTCTCTTGGGTGATAGATTAATTTATTTCATAGGAATACTTGAGAACAAACAGGACTGAGCTGATGAATGTTCAAGAAAGATGGAAACAGGAAAGGGCTAAAGGAGTTGGAGTCACCAGATTGCGGGAGCTGGAGAAGGGAAATCACTCAATCGGCTGAGAAGGAATCCAGATTGAGGTACTGAGTTTCATCTGGCAGAATTTGGTGGAGAGGCTGATGTGTTTCTTCTACTGAGTGAGGGAGCAAGGTTACTTGAGTTCATGCTCAGTAAGAGCCTCCTACACCAGGGATAAGCTCATCTCTTTGTTATGCATCCCTACCCCTTCCTGGCCTTGGTCAACTATCAGAACATGGGTATTATAAAACTACACCCAGACAGCAGGAACTGACCCGAGGGTCAACAAGAAAAAATAGCATTAGTGTTGAGATTTTGAAAAGTAGTTAATTTGTATACTGCCTCTTCACTCTCTGACAACTATGCTGACTAATAGGAAAGTAAAACCTCAAGTCAGTCCTCGCCTTTATTGTCAACCTCATCTGCCTCTCTTTTTATTTGCTTAAGGCATTAAGAGGAGTCCACTGCAGCAGGAAATAGTGTAGGGCTTATTCTAGGCCACAGTATGGGACCAAACCAGCCAGAGATTTAGGAAAATCCTAATTTGTTTATCCCCTCCCGACAGAGAGAAATGTTTATGTTTATTTCTGAGCCTGTGGTGTGATGTGGAGTTCAAGTGATCTGACACTTTAACACACCATACACAGCTAGAAACTTGTTCGTTCTTTATTAATTTGCTGGTGAATATATTTGGATTTTTACTTCACGCCAATAAATGCAAGGAGGGATCCTGTTTGACATTGTTTCCTTACCCTTGCATTTCATGTAAACAGAAGTTGTCGATCTGGCAGCCTCATGGCTATATATAAAGCCCCTGTTTACTTAATCTGAATGTCCATTTCATTTCTGCATGGTCTGCAAAACAAATGAAATGAAAAAGTATGTCAGAATTAGATTGTGGGAGTCTGAAAAAGACATTTGGGTTACTGAGTAACTAGAAGCACCCTCTGTTTACATGTTTCTGCAGTTTGTGTCACTGCAGCTGTGTCACAGCTTATAACAACTAATCCCTTTTTATTTGTATTTTACTTTATTTTATTTTGTATTAAAGGCGCTTTTAAGCCATGTCTTCCAAATGTGTCTGAGGTTTCATAACTGTCTTAATAGTGTATACACATTACAGTTACGGCCATGAATTTCCTCCAAATCTGGGTTTTGTTAAGAGTAACTTTAAGAATAGTTTGCAGGACAATTAAAATGTGTTAATCTGTATTTGAAAACTTGATCCAGTTAAAAATTGGTTTCCCATCCACTTATATTTGTCAAACTCTCCTAAAGCGTGTAGCTGGGCTTTTCTTGAGATGTGAAAAAGAGGGTTTTGGGAAAAGTTAGAGCAAGCCTGGGAGCTATGCTGTGTTTTAGGCCTTGGAACCAACATCCTCTTACAGAACCTATGTTCTGCTTTGGGACAAAGTGACGCACTGAAGGATTGGAAATGGGGCTTGAGCAAGTGCACTTTTCATGCTCAACAAAGCTTAAAGTCATTTTAGTATACAATTTGAGTTATGTGTACGCTTTTAATAAACCAATCCTCACAAAAAATAAATATGCTTAAACTGACATACACAGGGCTCAGAGAAAAAAAAATCTTTAACACCTCTTGGGGATTGGAAGGTAACTTCACACTCCAGCTTCATGTCCAGAAGGTGTGATAACAATTTGACAGGAAGTAGGTGGATTCTGTCCCAGGCCTTGCAAAGAGCCTTGACCCTGGAGCATAGTGGTTTGAGTGTGAAGGCCAGGAGTTTCCCGCCCAGCAGGGGGTAGCCAAGCGCTGGCAACTGGGAAGGAATTCAGCTGCAGGATCCAGAGCCAGCCAGCAACACAGCTCTGGGATTCTAGAAGCAGGCTTTCCTCGCCAATGCTTACATTATCTGCTCCAAAGGGAGCCACTCACCTGAGGCCTTCATCTGAAAGCTGGAGTCTAGGTGATGCGTCCTTTGGCAAGGGATCCAAGAAAGGGGATGAAAAAAATCATTTACCTGCTTAGGTTGTGGAATGAATATTGGTGGGCTAGAGGCGAGTTTTACTTTCCCTTCTTTTTTCTTCTCTTTCCCAGTGGGCAGAGGCATCCCAGCTACCCTGGCTTGCGCGCGCTTGTGTGTGTGTGTGTGTGTGTGTGTGTGTGTGTGTGTGTGTGGGTGTGTGTGTGTGCATGTGGGTGTGTGTGTGAGAGTTTGGTGTCTGGAGAGTCTAGGGACAGAGCCCCCATAACCTCTATTGAGAAAACCTGGGAGTGATCAGGTGAGCCCCCCAGGACAGCTGTTTAGGGGCAGAGAAGACTCAGGGGTGACTGCTGGGCTGCTGGAGGAAAGGCAAATGCCACGCTAAAGAATTCTCCAGGGGGAGAAAGGAGGAGAGAGATAAGAGGGTGACAGGTCACTGTAGAAAACCTGTTTTGAAGAAAGCCTGGGTTCCTTACTGTCTGCTGTAACAAAGTGGTATCACTGCCTTGCCCACCCAGAACCTTCCGGCTGAGTCTCCCCAGCCTCACCTTGTTGCTTCCCACTCAGGCCGTTTTCAGTTGACGCTGCTTTTCTTTGTTCTGTTTTCTCCCAGTGCACTGAACCTTACATTACGGGCTTCTGTTGTAGTTTTAACCTCTAATACACAGTCATTACATCTTATCTCGTCTTCTAAATTACTCTAAAATCCAATTATAAAACCCTCTCTCCTTCAAGAGCACACAACTTGCCACATTACTGAAATGCTGGGCCGCTCTTTTGTTTTTCTAAATTAATAATAACTACCATTTTCCGTCTGCTCTTACCATGGGATTCTGTTATATCACTGCAAAGCTTTCCAAAATGCATATTATGGTTCTTTTTGCATCTTTGCTGGGCTGCAAAAGAGCTAAGCATAATTTTCTAAATATTCATAAAAGATCTGTTGGTTTCAAAACATTTGAAACTCTGCAACCTTTAAAGAAAGATGAGTTTTAAAATTGGTTAAAATTATAATTAAATCCGTTAAAAATTTCATCAATGCTTTGTTTTATCAAGGTGAAATAGAAGTCTACTGCATTCAAGGTTTTAAACTATTTGAATGGATTTTGTTAGTTGCATTCTTAAGGATTAAAAAACTTATTCTTACAAAGATTTTAAGAACACAAGTGAATTTTTAATCCAATGCCCATTGTGGTTTCTTGAATTTAAAAGAGGAAGGTGACTGTCTTAAAGACAAATTTAACTTCTATAGAGATATTTCAGTAAAAGTGAGCATTCATGTCAAGAACATTTTAGGAAAACTTCAACACTACTAAGAATACCCTCAAATGTTGTGTTCTAACAAAGGGATAATCATGGTTTATAGCAGAAAATTGCATTTAGAAAAATATGGTAAGTTCAAATCTGATTTTAGCAAAAGAAATCCGACTTGTTTAAGTGTTTTATAATCTCAGGCATGAAGTTGAACTGCAGTCGCTTTTCTTATTTGCAAATTCTACCTTTAGCCTGGTAAAAAAAAAGTGTATCTGACATTCCTAAGGCATCCGATTATGCAGTAACAAAATATGCTTGATGTGCAATTACTAAAAATAAGAATATAGCTAATGAACCACTCTGCTTTTAACTTCACAAGCGTGGGCGATATTCAATGGAGCTTTTCAATGTAAAATTTGTACTTGTGATTTCTTTCTCAGGCTTAGGCTATTGGCTGCTTAGGCTAAACATATTATAAAATATTGAGGAGATTGGAAAAGTCCTAAAGTACATTTCAAGCAAGCACTTAAACAATAACATCTCTAGCTAGGTATTTTATATATTTATTGTGCCCTGAAGTTCAGTCTTTATCTATGTAAGCATTAGAACATGCAAAGACAGTTTTTCTTTAATAAAGTAGCTTTATTTAAGAGTTTTCAGAGGCCAGCGTGACGTGCTAATCACCAAAGGACATAATCACACACAAAATATACAATATAGAAGGAATATGGTTGTTATCATTACAACTCAGAGAAAATGGAGATTAGGAATAAGGAAATCACAAAATATGTAAAAACCAAAAATTGTAGCTTTTTATCCTTACAGAAATTATATATTGCATATATAGTAAATATACATGTGCAACATGTACTTATATGTTGTATGTTCATTTTAGTTGTACTGGACCAATGGCCTCTATAATTTTAATCTTAATTTAATCATCATAGAATTATAAAACTATTAGCTAACATTTCAACATAAACAAATGTAGCTCTATCTTCCCTCCCTCCCCTTCTTCTCTCTCTTTCCCTTTCCTTCCATCTGACTTTTTTTACATTTCCAATGAGAAGAAGAAAACACAAGCATAGTTATTTATCTCTTCACACCTCTGAAGTTTCAATATTATCTTTTATTTTTAGTGCAGCCTAAATACCACTGTTTTGTTGGATAGAATCTAGCATAACTTACCCATTATATTAAAATTTAAATGTCTTGAGGATCAACATGATTTGCTAAAAAATAAATGTGCTCAAACATTCTACTAATATATTCTTTGTTGTTCTCTGATCTTTTGTTCCTAATTTTAATAAGTTTCTAAGTAAAAACAGATTCAAATTCACACAAGTCAAAGATATGCATAGTCTTGTAGAATTGGTTTCTTCTTTTTAAAATCCAGTGTGCCTTTTAAAATCATGTGTGAGGATTATAGAAATCTTAAAAAGAAATATTTAAATTAATATAACATTTTTGTGTATATTTTATGAGGATTTGTTCTAAAAAAATTAAATTAATTTTGGGGGCTTGCTGGCAGATTAATACATGGGTTATGTGATCTTGAAATTCTTTAAAATAATCTATCATTTCTAGCTATTAAACAAATCAAAAGTGACTATGTGATACATGACATTTAAAAAATAATATCTAGAAGATAAAAGACAGTTTCCCAATTTATAAACCATCCTAACAGAGTCTTAAGGCTTTGTGTAGATCTGGAGATAGACCAGGCCTTGGGCCACAGACCTCCATTTGGGGTGCTTAGGTTACTCCTCAGTGAGTGCCCTAGAGGCCTGGAAGAGGCAGTGCAGCTTCAGCAGCAGAACACCTGGTGAGTAATTCAGGCAGGAAAATGGCCTGATTAAATGTCTCAAAGCCTGTCTTAATTGTGACTTTGAACAGCAAGATGTGGCAGTTCACCAGGGCCTCTCTTCTGTTCACTTCCACTCCACGTTTCCAGGGACGAGGCTTTGGCGCCACTCTCTGCGTGTTCCAGGACTGGGAGATTATTATGGTCTTAAAAGCAAAAGCCTATAATTTAAAGTCATAACACCACCTTTAAAAAGGAGATTGAAATACAGGCACATAAAATATATAAGGCATCAAGATGGAGCAAATGTCTCCTCTCATTAGCTTTCTCTATTTACAAGGGGGGCAGTAATATCAAGTATATTTTCCATATTGATTGTGTAGCTTCTCCATTTGAAACTGTGCAAGTGCTCTGCTAGACCCAACTTTCTTTTAATGCCTACTAAGAGAGACTTCCTGAGGCTAAATAAGATAAAATAATATTGAAAAGCCTAGAAAAAAAGGCCCCACCTTTCTGAGATATCAGAAATTTCTAGAGAACAGTATCTTGATCAGTTAGACAAAAATAGACATGGATTGTGTTTCCCTTAGTATACCAAGAGTTTAACATGAGATAAAAAAATGCTAAGCATAGAAAGGATTTTCACTACAAGGTATTTGACTCTGAAAACAAAGGAACTCGAAACATTCATTCCTCACCTTTAAAAATCATGTTTATATATTTATTTGGATGACATTTCAAAGCTTTTCATAGTTTTGTGTACTGATTTGAAAATACCAGCTTTAAATACTAAACAATGTGAAATAAATTTTTTGTGAGCTATCCAGCAATAATAGTAAATATAATAGTAATAATAATAAAATAAATGAAAATAATAATAAAAAAGCTATCTGGAAAATGACTCTACTTTTACCAGGAAGAAAATGTCATGAGTGTCTGATTTAGGGAAGGGAAAATCCTTGCAACAGTGCCTATTGGAAATTGCTAGAAATAAATATCTTTTTTTCTTGAAATAAAGTTCAAGATAACATTTAAATGAATAATTATTTACCATTTTGGTAAATGCTGGTATGCAAGGCAGGCGTCATCTATTAGTACAAATGCTTTTTCTGCTTAGAATGGCTCATTAGTTTCCTTGTAGGCTGCCCTGGTTTTAAGATTCAAATTCAAGATCTCTTCTGATTTTGCTGTTCCGTTTCTGGCAGCAGGCCAGCAGCAGATATGCATACTATTTCACTGTTAGACCTTGCAAACATTATATCCTGCTGTGCTAAAGAAAACATTGTGCTTCTTACCACATGAAAATAATCCATCACTTTTCAATCAGCACACAAAAAAAGCTTTACCTGTTTTTTCCATCAGACTCAAGAAAAATTAATGGCCCCAATGTGAAAGGTGGACCCTCCATACATGATCCATTAAAGTACAAACTAATCAAAACATATCTAGCATCTGATTTGCTGAGCAAGATGGAACAAAAGAGGTGAGATGGAAAAAAAAATAGATTCTTCTAAGTCCCATACAACCTTATTGTATCATTATTAACCTTATTTATTTTAAATGTGGGGGGGCATAAATAAAAGATCATGAAATGAGTCCATTGAATTCAATCAATTCACATAGACACTGAATTTATCTGGAAGAGATGGCTAAGAAACCTATTGTGGACTGCAGAAAAAATTTATAATGAAAATGTTTTTAAAAAGTAAAGAATGATAGGTTATAAACCCCTCCTGTGGGTCACTAGACAATATAATATATTAACGCAAAAATTTCCTTTGTGATTAAAAATACCAGTACTTGGTCAACCTGTTCATGCTTTTAAAAATAATTTCATGCCTTTTCCAATGCTGGTGCCATAGTTAGCTTTGAGTGACACACGAGAACTTTCTTGAGCTATGATTTTTGCAACAATACTCTAACTAGAAAGATAGCAACCATTTCAAAGGAATGCCCATCAAAAACCAATCCATTCTACAACTTTTTAACCCAACCATTGGAGTTGCTTTGTTTCTTTGCTATCCTTAGATTTGGGAAGATTATTTTTAAAAATCATTCTATCTCTCTTTCTCTTCTTTTTTCCACTCTCTCCCTTTTCTCTTACTCTCTTTCACTTTTGGTATTACCTGTGTCTTATTGTTAATATAGTTAATAAAAGTACATTAATAAAATTGAGACAATAGAATATAGTGCTACTTTTCTTACTAAGAAAATATCTATACTGGGAACTGATTTTTCATAAAAGTATGGCTTTTAATATTCTTATAACTACATGTTTAGAATAATAACACCATACTTTTAACTGGTATTCTGGTTTCTTCTTTTGCATCTCCAATTCATGTTGAAACAGTACTTTGATTGCCTTCCCTAAAACATAACTGCTTATATCACTTTTTCATGTCATAATCTTCCTTTAGTTAGTGTCCATTGAATAAGAGAATAGTTTTAGAGTTGAAAAAGTTCAAAATCCACCATTTTGTATAAGGAAATTGAAGCTCAAGATTTTGAAAGACTTATCCAAGGACACTCAGTTCAGGGTGAGGTGTAGAGTCTAAAGGGGTTCCAGTGTAGTACTTTGTCCAATATTCTGGTGGTTCTTTCCCAGAGAAAAGTTTATGAAAAAGTTTGTCCCCACCACCCTGACCCACTGCACCCAGTTTTCACTTGGAAAGTGAATAACCTGGAAGATCTTGGAAAAATGTAGACTCTGACTCATCAAGTCTGCATTTCTAACAAAGTTCTGTGGTATGCTGATGCTGGTTTGGAGAGCACACTTAATGTAGCAAGGATTGTATAGGACTGTGTCCAATTGTTTGACTGTTTTTCAAGGGCATTTGTCTCGTCTATATGGTACTCTAATTTAGTTACCCAGGGTTTGACTTCTTTAGTATTTATTCTCTCTGCCTCTTGTTGCTTCTTTGTAATTCAGTGCTTACTCTTTTGTATTTTTCAATAGCAAACTTAATTTCCAGCTTCTTCATGAAGACTTTCACATGACCAGATATAAAATGATCTTTGTTTCTTCTGAGCATCTCTACCATGCCTTAGGAGCTTAGTAAGTCAATAACTTCTTATTGAACATCATAGCAAAACAAATATGTAGGTGGATAAAATTGCAACAGAGAATGAGGTCCATTAAGTACTAGGAGGGACAAGCTGAAATTCCTGCACATTGTGGAAAATGTGTGGAATTAATCAAAGGGGTTTTTCCCTTTTCTTTAACTACATCTTATGTTGAAAATACTTCTGGGCCAATTGCAGAAAATGAAGCTTAGAAGGTTGTGGATTGTTATAGGTCAAGGTCCTAAGACTTTTTCATAAAGGTCTAAATACTATTTTATTTTAGCCTTGTGGGTCATATGGTCTCTGTGGCAGCTACCCAACTCTGCCATTGTAGCAGAAAAGGAGCCATTAACAATATGTAAAAAAGTTCACATAACTATAGTAGTTTAATAATTACTATCATAGATGTACCCAAATATATTCTAAACAAGGACAAAGAATTATTGAGTCCTCAGTTGTTAATTGTAGCTTAATTAACTCTGTAATAGTAGCAAATCTAAGGAACTGGGCCAGGCAGGCTAAAAAGATGCATTGGAAAAAGGAATCTAGGTGATTTTTTTCCATAAAAATGACCTTTGATGGAAACCATCCAAATTATATGTGTTCCTTATATCCAACCACAATTTGCAAAGTCCTGCTACCTTGCTATGAAGGTGGGCACATAGTCATATCATTGGTCACACTCTGGAGCATGAACTATAGAAACTCCATTCTTACAGAATTAGCATTCACAGGGTCAGTGTAGAATTTCAACAACATCCTCAATTGGTGCACTTTTCCATTTGAGCTCTCAAAATGCGCTTTGTTAATTGTCTGGATCAGAATCATATTGAGGCTGATAGAAATGTTGATTTTAGGCCAATCCCAGACCTATTTTGTCAGTGACACTGGCCATAAGGCTACAAATTTTGGAAACAGATCTATATCAAATGCTAAAACTATTGTTTGTGAATGACAAAACCACCACTCATTTCCATTCTCTCTTTTGTATCCTGACTCCCTGACCTCATTTTTTTCCTTTCAGCTGGACCTGCTTTATTTGTTAATACTTTCTCCATTTTCTTTTCCGGCTCTGAGTTTGCCTTTCTTAACATAAAAATATCATTCACCTTTGGTTAATATTTGGTTGACATTAACATATCAAATGATATGAAGACAATTTCATTCTCTTGCCAGATGGTACAGAGGTAACTGTTGTGGATGTTATTGAGTGTGTTTAGGAGAAGATTTGATAAGTCATTTGAATACAGAGTTGCAAAGGCAAACTGCAATAATAGCATGGTAATTGAAATGTTTTCTGAGGATGGGGAGACCTACTGACTGCATCATGGGAGTGAACAGGGTTGGAGTAAAGGTGATTTATTCTGTAAACCTGCATACTTACTTCCAAATTTTCTTCCATTGAGTGCTCTGTAGAAAAAAATCTCGGTTAAGTTAAGGGAGATAGAATTTTGCAAGAAAACTAAAATAAACGCCCCATGGCTGTGTTATGTGTGAGATAAAGCACCCTCTCAATACCCTTGTGTCCTCCTCAGCAATCTCTCATGGTTTATGTGCTGCATTCCTCTTACTGGATTTAATTTGAGGTGAGGAGCAGAGTAGGAGGAAAACCAGAAGGGATGAGTCATGGTGGGTGTGGTAGACAAAATGTTCAAAGAATGAAAGCACAGCCAACATCAAGGTGGCATCAATGTCTACTGAAAAGATCAGAGCTATCCCAACTCTTCTGCTATTAATTTGCACATTTCAAGAGAAAGTTTGTATCAGAATCATCTATGCTTGGCCCTACTTTCAAAGACTCTTATTTAGTTGGTCTGGAGTAAAACCCAGACACTAATATTTTTTTCAAGATCCCAAGTGAATATAAAATGTGCAGCCAAGTTAGAGAACTGAAGTGGGGAATCTAAACTCAGCCAATGTGTTCTTTGATAAACTAAGTAAAAAAAAAAAAAAGAAAAAATATAGATAGATAGATAGATGCATTTTTTCTTTCTGTTTTTTCTTCCTCTTTTCCTTCTCCTTTTCCCTCTCTTTTTTTCATCACTGAAATGATTTTTCAATTACTGCTTTGATAGTTTTTATTGTATAAGCACTCAATAAATGTTTCGAGTTCCTAACAAAGAGAGAAGAATAACATTGAAATAATCAGTACAGATTCATCTAAATTATTATTATCTACTAGTTATTTATTAAAGAATAATCATGGATACTATAAATTCAGTAGTAATGTATGATACATTTATGTGCATCTGATTTGACAGTTATATTAATATATATGTCGAGATTAGGTTCAAATGGCTTTTCCTTTCTAAGTTAGTAAACTTCTCAGAAAACATCCTTTTTCAAGAACCATCTTACTATGGTCCAACTTTTAGGGATTGGGATATTTTAAAAGAAATAGTACATTAAAAATGTTGCACTGGACCTGGGCCCAAGCAGTAGAGTACCTGCTTTACAAGCATGAAACTGTGAGTTCAAACCCCAGTCTCACCAAAAAAAAATTAATAGTAACAATGTAGATATATCTCCAAATGAGTATTCCTAAACTGCTTGCCAATACCTCGACATTGCAAAAGTTAGGGAAAAATTGGAAGAAAGATCAGGTGAGGTTGAGGAGGTCAAAGACAGGCTGCATGAAGCAAAGATCTATGGCTAAAAGAAGATTCATTAGGGCTAGAGGTGTGGCTGAAGTGGTAGAATGCCTGCATACCAAGCACAAGGCCCTGAGTTCAGAGCCTAGTACTACCAAACAGAAAAAGCCAAAATGGATTCATTAATGGATTGACTCATAGTAGTCCACACTGACAGTAAATCTGTATCTAAATTTGACTGACTCTGCTATGCTAAAGGATTAACTGGAGTAATAAGCAGAGTATTAAAGTTGGATTTGCCAGACAATTCTCTCCTCATGGGACCTTCTAAAATTGGAGAGAAAATTAGAAAGACAGCCTAAGTCTTTGGACACATTTTTGATTATTTACATGAAGGATTCCAAGCAGCAAAGAGTTGACTACAACCATATTTACACAGCTATATTTTTATTACTTTGGTCATTTATTACAGAAAACTTTTCTCCATTCATTTAATTATGCCTACATTTCCATAAGGACATGGAGTTTTTAAGTCCATGTCTTTATATAACAAAAGGCAGCCTTTAATAAAAAATATAGGCATACCAGAGATTAATACAGCATGTTGTAACAATTTCAGAATAAAATCCATCCCAACAAATCCCTTTAACACAGATAAAAAAAATTTTGGTAAGAAATTTTATTTGCTTCTTTTAACAACTTTGTTAAAGTATACTTGACATTCAATAAATCATATATTTAAAATGTGTCATTTGCTTAGCTTAGGCATATATACACACCCAACAAAACAATCACCACAAAGAGCCTTCATGCTCCTTCTTCACTGAGCCTAGGTATTTTGAAATTCATCTTGGTTATTTCCTGTAGCAACAGTTCATTCTTTTTTCTTGCTGAGTAGTGTTCCATTGGATCAACGCATACTAAGTCACTTATCTGTTTCCTTGTTGTGAAACATTTTTGGCAGTTGCATGTTGATCAGTTTAAGAACCTGTAGAACTTTTCCCCAAAGAAGTTGTTACTGGCACTGTTTGTGAGTTGCCTTTCCTCCATATCCTCAGCAACACTTTATGTGGTCAGTATTTTTAATGCTATAGTTCAGTGGAAATTCAGGTGAGTGATTTTAAAGACTACACTGCTAGGGAAACAAGAGATAAGAAAATATATTCACTTTTTTCTTTCTCTCCTGTCCTAGATAGTTTCAGCATCAATTCTGAAACTTTTCTCTGCTTTACCATGGAAAAGAGTTCATTCACCTTTCCCCTTTGACTCTTGTGGACAATTGTATGCCTTTAAATGATCTAACAAGAATTAGGAGTGCCCTGAGGGCAAGGTAAAATTTGGCCCATGTAATCAATCATATCTGCTTCACTGAACTATAATAGCCCTGTGTGCAGGAAGACATCTTTAGTGGGACAGATTTGTTGCCATGAAGCCCTTAGCATTTTGTGGGACAGAAAGAAGTTTTCAACATTTAGCTTCTACCAGGCTCAGTTGTATCTACTTTCTTCTTCTTAGGCATGGGTGAGCTTATTGGGAGGTGGGTAGTTATTATAGTATATTTACATAGGACAATAAGAAGATCAGTAGTTCAGCTGGCCTATTTTTAAAATACTGTCTGTAATAATTCAAGCTAAGGAAAATAATCAATTTTATAATATTCAGCATCATGATAGCCATTTATAAATAGTGAATGGTGCCAGTTTCCCTGAGTTTCATCAAGAAAAATTCCCCCCAAATCTAGTAAATTCAAAGACTTGGAGATAGATACATGACTTTGAGGAGACACAAAGGAAAACAATTTTCTAGTGACAGCACTAGAGGGAAAAGCTGTAATGTCAGGACTCAGCAAATTATAATAGTGGCTAATAAAACAGTTACAAATTCCAAACACATGCAACTTCATAGGGAAAGTTATGCTATTATTCACTTTTCTGGTTTCTGTTTACCTTGAAATTCAGAAATATTTCTAGTCTTTCATTTGATTACTGAGGGGTGAGATTACATTTTTTAAAATCCATGCCTTTTTTATTTTTATTTTTTTGCCTATACTTCCCATACTTTCACTTACTATAAAGGAGAAATTGGGAAAATCCCAGGTCAACCTTTGACCTGTAGAAACTGGTTCCTAAATTAGAATGTCTATGTGATATAGTCAACACCATGATCTAAAAGAACATTTATAAATATCTGATGTTGACTCAGCTGATAGTCTTGATGATGGTGATGATGAAGTTGTTGATGATGATGAAGTTAATGATGATGGTAACTACTGATAACGGCAGCACTTTGCTAAGTGCTATGCGTGCATTGTCTCATTTCATCTTTGCAATGCCTTGTCAGGTTGGTCCTATTATTATCCCCCTTTTACAAGGAAGTTCATTGAAATAAATTACATAGACTGTGTACCACTTTGTAAGCTCTCTCCATTCTAGTCTTGTCTCTCTGTTACTACAAAAAAATGGGACTTAGCGCTAATAATTATTATTAGCAGGAAAACTGAAGGACAGACAACGTGCAATTTGGTTGGAGGAAGAGCTCGATAGCTCTCAACCTGGATAACAATCAGTTAATGGATGTAGATATCAGGAATAGGGGAGAAACCTCTTCAAGCAGCAGGTCATTATGCAGCAGCTCAGCATGTTTATTAATCATTGTGCACAATTAAAATGCCATTTCATCCCTCTAATTAAAACAAGTAGTTCCCTGAGGCTAGCACCTGAACTAATGAAGCCTGGTTGCCTGAGGATCTCACTCAGGGAAGGGAATTAAACAATGGAGGAAGCAGTATGTTTACCAAGTTGCCCAGACAACATCAAACCGTATGTGATATCATGAGTGAGTGGAGCAGTTGAGACTAGTTTGAAAGAGCTCTGGATGCTTCATTTGTTGGACAAAGAGTTGTTTTAAATATTGAAATTATTCTAGTTTTTAAATTAATTATGACTTATCCTTTGTCAATTTGTGTATCTTACAATTCTGAATTTTCCTCCTTGGTATGTGGAATGGGTGTCTTGATGTTCAGGGGAAAGGAGTACTAGGGATTATAAACTGGCCTCTAGGTGTTTGGGAGGCTTCATGGACTTCTTAAATTGGTTGACGCTACAAAAAAATGATATAGACAGGTTGTAAAGGCACAATTTGAAAGATGAATTGGCTAGATGAAAAGAAAACCTAGGATCCAGTCCCAGCATTGCTACCCCAACTCAATGATTCTGAACAAGCCCATTTGTTTCTTTTATCTTAAAATAGTAGGACTGAACTAAAAAAATCCATCAAGTTTTTTTTTTCTAGTTCTAAAATTCTATGGTTTGAGTGTAATTTGTGATTAACAAAGCAGTTCAAAGAGTTTTCACTGTATCCCAATTCCTTTACAAATTTGGCTAAATTAAGTGTTGCTTATTCTTCCCTTCTAATTCCTGTTTAGTTTATCACCACTTGACATTATGTTTGGCAAATAGCAGCTACTCAGTTAAATATCTGCAGAAAATACAAGTCACGTTAAATCCACAGATCTCAGTAATTCACAAGTTTTAGTCCTCTGCTTCAAACATTCGGTACCGCAGTATGAGAGCCATCCTATGTAAAGTACTGCATTACTCACCTGAGGGTTGGCAAGCCTCGGAGTTATGGGAGTTGCTTTCATTCTAGCCAGTTTACCAATTTATTTTCCTGCAATTCTTTGCTCGAAAGCCATGGCTTATTCTTCCTTTCTTCTACCTGGTTAGCTGATATCCCAGAAAAATAGTTATGCCTAGATGTTTGACAAATTTAGGAGCATTGTACCTTAACTTTCTATGGGTCACAGAGTTCCATGAGGATCTGATAGATTTTTAAAGACTCTTTCATCAGAAAAATGCATAGCACAACGTTTGAAATGACTATGGGATGTGGCGTTCACAGACCTCCTGAAGATCATCTATAGAGCTCAGATCAGGTTAAGAACTCTTATTTTAAAAGATAATCAGAGAAAGTAATGCAGATACTGTAAAGCGACAGAGGCCAATAGGAAAAGGGAACCAGGAACTAGAGAAAAGGTTAGTTCGAGAAGAATTAATTTAGAAGGTAACACACATGCACAGGAAATCAATGTGAGTCAACTCCCTGTATAGCTGTCCTTATCTCAACCAGCAAAAACCCTTGTTCCTTCCTATTATTGCTTATACTCTCTCTTCAACAAAAGTAGAGATAAGGGCAAAATAGTTTCTGCTGAGTAGCGAGAGGGTAGGGGAAAGGGGGGAGAAATGACCCAAGCATTGTTTGCACATATAAATAAAAGAAAATAAATAAAAGAAATAAAAGAGAATCTAAAAATTTCCCATAGTCTCTTTAGGAGGCCTATGTCTAACTCCCTGTCTTGTTTTCCTCTAGCAAGTGAAGAAACATAAGAAAAGCTGGTTTTTGGTAGAGACAGAACCAGTAGTAGCATGTACATGTCAAGGGTGAATTATTCTTTACAAATGTGACTACGAGGCTTCAGAATCCCATATCATGAATTCAGTTTTTACCTTTCCTATCTTTTTAACTTATAACTAAGCATTTGGCTTTAATATCTTTATTTTAAATGAGGTAAAAAGATAATAATGAGGTGGTAGTAGCCCTACTAGTAAAAAATTAGTCAATTAATAGGAAAACATCAGGGCTTTAATGTCTTACACTATCCATCCTATGCTTAAGGCTAAGAATCTATTGGTAACTGGTGACTATAAACTCTGGTCATAAGATCTAAGAAGCTAATAATTTAATTTTTTTCTGGGCCATTGTTCATATGTCAGACCTAAATTTTTCCAAAATGAAGCTCAGTTTCTTTTGTATATCATAGTAGGAAATGTAACTCTGTCAATTAGACATCCAGAAACTAGCAAAAATCAGCCAGTAACTCAGATTAAGTGGCATGATAATTGGGTTTCCTAAGCACTTTTTGGTATTAAAACAAGGTAATCAACCATCAAACATAAACTCATCAGAATCTAAGGTCTTATTCAATTAACTTCTGGCCTCAAACACTTAAGTATTTTTTTCTCTTCTTCAAATCATTATGTCATATTTTGCCAAGAAAGAAAGGATTATCTAGAGTGGGGAATTCCAAAGATATAATGAGATCTGCATTATTTTATTCATAATTATTATTTTGAGCAAAAATGAAAACGAAATTTTTCTTTCTGCCCAGAAGGGAGATAAAAACTTAAACATTGAAGCAGAATGACTGAAGTTTTAGATTTTTGTTTGAAGTGACCCTTATTTTCTTAAGTGATAGTAAAGCTATCATTTTACCTTTACTAAAGTGTTGGATGACATGATGATTTCAGTTTTTAAGGAAAATAACTGTAATAGCAGATTCAGGGTAGACTATACTGAAGAATCAAGTCACAGAAATATCAGGAAGATTACTGACATAGTAAACACTTTGATAATTTTTGAAGGGTGAAGAATAGTCATATGAAGCATACATTTCTACAAATATCTTGAATTTTAGAGCCTTTCTATTTTATTATTATTTCTCTGAAATCAACATTATATTATTTTTCATATTTTTATAGATTAAGAGAATAAAACAGAAGATTAAGGACTTACTTATTTCTAGTTATTAACTGGAATGGTGTTTTAATTTAGGTATTTGATCTCCAAAAACACTTTTTTCTGCCACATGGATGAAAAGAAGTCAACTGAATTTCCAGATGAGCTGGAATTTATATCATTGCAAAAATATCTGCAAAACTTCACCTTCCTGAACCAATACATTTGGCTAGTTCCCTTCCACTCAGACTTTGGACCTTGCTATCTTCCCTTGTCAATGGACAATAGTAAGCACTACTCAGAGTCTTGAAAAGCATATATACTGGCCCTTTCTTTCTGCCCTTTGAAACCTTGAGCCAATCATGTAATGAATCCTTGGTTTGCCTATTGTATCTCAAGAAACATATGGCCAAGTTATCCTTGTTGCTCTAGCTGACTTTAAGTCAACTAGAAGACCTGTGAGTAAAGCCACACTGGATCTCCAGCTCCAGCTGAGGCAACTCAGACCAGAAGCACCACCATGTTGACTCAGGGTTTATTTATTGTTTTAAGACTTTAGGTTTTAAGTTATTTTGAAGCAAGTATCAGTCTAGCACAAGGTTTAGGCATAAGTAAACTTTGTACCTATAGATATTTGGGTAAGGCAACAAAGCAACAAAAACTGTTGAAATGGGCAAAGGGTTTTATTTCTGCAAATTTGAAGGAGGAAAAAATACCTATTTGTGGGAGAAAAAACTCCTCAGATTCTTGAGCTTATCCTATACCCACTAAATCAAAATTTCTTGGGCAAAAGCCTAGAATGTTGCAGTTTTAACAAGCTCTCTAAAAATTCTTATAGCCACTAAAATTTGAACTTAACTAGGATATTATTTTCCTTACTCAAATATTCTTACATGTATTTTTTTATTACATTGACATGAAACCTGGAAATTTTTACTAAAAATTGACAAAGGATATAAATTAAATATTTACTTTCATACTGAAATTAAGTTACTAAAGGATGAAAGAAATGAAGTGGAGAAGAAATGAAGGAGAATAGTAGGTTTGAATATTCTGCAAGTTTGGAAGGCAAAACAGTCCCTAGGGCTTGTGTAGTATCCCAAAGTAGAGCAAAGGCAGAGGAATAGAGAGGAGAAAGATCAATAAGGAAAACAGGATAGACTTCCTAAGTCATGACCCCAACGTAGTTGAAAATTAAGAACTACTATAATAGTCTCAAGTTTCGTCTATGGATTTTTACAGTAAGGAAGCAACAACAATGTTCATGAGGAATGAATACAAAGCCTGCTCAAGCCTGGTGTCTCCTAACCAACAGAAAGAAGAGTGGAGAGCCAATTCCCACTGAATGAGGGGGTCTGGTTACACTGGGAGCTCAATTAAGAGAAAATCAACTGGCTCATTATTATATACAAGGACATTCATTCTTCTGAGTGAGGAGAATGATTACAACTTGAATAGGAAAGCCACAAACCACTAATCAGGGGATCTCAGGTTTGACCTATTCAAGTATATTCCAAATTACCCAATTAGCTGGATTGCCAATAAGTTCCTTGTAGCAGTTATATTGGCACTGATGATACCATAATCAGTTGTCTTAATCAAGCCTTTGAAAACAAAAATGATGGGCTGAATATACTCATAACAAGGACTGGGAGATTAGAGCCACCAGGTCACTGCTGTTGGATTACTCAACAATCTGCTCTGGTAACTATTCTCAGAGGACTGAGTTTTATTTGGTGTGGTTTTTTATTGCCCCCTCAGCTCATGTTCCTATTACCTAACCTAGTATCTCTTGCGGGGGACCATTACCACCTGGGTGACCCATATTTTAATTCTTTTCCCGGTTTTGAACCCACTGGCTCTCTAGAATCATATTTTGATAGCCTAAATTCTTAATCTTTTTGTTTGCCACCCACCAGGTTGGGTTGGGCCTATAATGCCTAAACTACAGAGATAGAAAATGAGGGTCATCTCATTTCACTTTCCCAGGGTTTGTTGGTGACAGAGTACTTTATCCTTGTTCAGCAGCAATAGTTTGAGGGCAGGAAGAATACATCCTGACAAATAGTTCATGTAGTCTTCACTCCATATTAATGGGTTCCACATCTATGGAGTCAACCAACTAGGGAGTCAGAAATACTCAGAAAAAAATTATACTGAACGTGTACAGTATACTTTTATCTTCTGATTAGTTCCTAAACAATGTAATATAACAACCATTTACATTGTATTAAGTATTATAAGTAAGCTAGAGATAAAAAAGGGGAGAGCACATACGGGAGATATAGGAATAGGTAGAAAACCCAAAACATGAAAGCGTTCCACTCCAGAGGAACTAATACAGAAACCTTAAAATGACAGAGGTTAATATGAGAAGGGGTTCAGGAACCAGTGTAAAGATCAGCTAGAGATGAATCAACATGGGTCACAACACATGGGTACATGAAAGCAATGTTAGGAATCTCTCTGTATAGCTATCCTTAACTCAGCTAGCAAAAATGCTTTGTCTTAATTATTGTGCTTGTATCTTTTCTTTAACAAAATTAGTGATAAGGGCAGAACAGGACCTGCCTGGAACTGATGGGGGGATGAGGGGAGGGGTGGGGAGGGGGGCAGGGGAGAGAAATGACCCCAACAATGTATGCACATGTGAATAAGTGAATTTAAAAAATAAAGTATACAGGAAGATGTGCATAGGTTATATGCAAACACTAGGCTGTTTTAATTAAAGGACTTGCACATTTGCAGATTTTGGTATACAGGGAGGGTCCTGAACCCAGTCATGCACAAATATTGAGGGAAAACTGAACTTATTAATTCCTTTTGAATGGATCAGTATATAAATGAGGTGAATATGAAGTTTAAGAACAGTTACCACATAGCTCCGACAGAGGAACAGCGCACAGCCTTTAAAATTGAGGGGGGGGGAGCGGGAGGGGGTGGAGTGGGTGGTAAGGGAGGGGATGGGGGCAGGGGGGAGAAATGAACCAAGCCTTGTATGCACATATGAATAATAAAAGAAAAATGAAAAAAAAAAAAAAAGTCTGACCACAGCAAGCAGGAACCCCATTAGTCTTGGTTTCTTTCCTCAGAGCCTAGAATGATGTCTGGAACAGCATCAAGAAATATTTTTTTGAATGATGAATAACTGTAAGTAGTAATTATTTTCTTTTTCTAGTAGAAATTATGAAAAGGCCTGAGTTCCATATTTGGATTAAGATGAAGTTGATGAAAACTGCAGAGCAGGAGGCAAGAATTCAGAATTCATTAGAACCTCGCTAGCCAGTTAGAAATCAAGGAGCTGTTAGGAGATGTTGGGAAGGTCATTGGCCTTTCTAGCACTTATGAAATTGGGAATTGAGCACTGCATTACTCAATTAATTAAAATAACAATGAAGGTGGCTTTACCTGTAATCCTAGCTAGTTGGGAGGCTGAGATTGGTATGATCCTGGTTTGATGCCAGCCTGGGTTAATAATTTGTGAGACCCTATCTCCAAAATAACCAGAACAAAATAGGTTGGAGGTATGGCTCAAGTGGTAGAGCACCTGCTTTATAAGCATGAAGCCTTGAGTTCAAACCCCAGTCCCACAAAAAAAGTAAATATAAGATAAAATAAAATAACAATGTGTAATTGTTACAACAAAGTACAATAGTATAGGAACAAGAGAGTTGAATGATTGGGCAAGTTAAGGAAAGATCCACATGTAGGTGTTCTTTTTAAGCATTATTGGCAAATGTGCATGAAAGAGTTCAAGAAACAGTGAATATCTTGGTTTGGCTGCCCCCTGAAATAAACTTATAAGTATGAATGGCTTCTTTGAAAGGTAGTCCCAAGGAACACTGGCAGGAAAGAGAAGTGACTCAGGAAGGGAAGGAAGCCAGTGAGGTGTGATATCAAAAGTCATTTACCTGCTAGAAACTGGAGGTCCGGCCCTCTGGAAAATTGGGGTAGATAATGTAGGGCACTTCTCAAGTTGTTTTAAATAAAGCATCAAGAGGCTGAGCCATTTATCTACCAACACTTTACCATTGGTTGAAGGACTGACTCTAGGGGCATTAACTCTTCCCTTGCCTTACAGTTAGGTCAAGAATACCACGGGGACAGAAAAGATCCCTGGGCAGAACATCATATAGTCTGCTACAGCTTTTAATTAAAGCACAATAAAGCTATTGCCATTCAGCACCAGCATAACTCGATTCTGTTTTTGCCATTGCAACCCCTTCTCCCCCACACATCAGATCTCTATGCTAACAAAGAATGGTTAAGGAATGCATTGTCCCTTTTGTTCTTAAGAGCTCAATTAAGAGCTGAAGTAGAGTGGATTACTCCCATAGAGTAGGGTGGTTGAATTTCACTGTGCTTGTACAGCAGCCAGTTTACATGAAGAAACATCCTCATTGATGCTGCCCCCCACAACCACATAGGTGAATAATCATTTCCCTTGTTCCCTGGGCAACTAATTGGTTTCTCTTGTGTCCTCTGACATTTCTGAAACTGCTTCTATATCTTGGGCTCTAAACTGTCTGGAAACAATGTTATTATACTGTGGACTACTTAGGGTAACATCTGATATTTTTTGCACCAATTTTGTGTATCTTATCATCTCCAATACTGCATCTAAGTCATAAAAGGTGGTTTAAGATGTTGTTGAGTGGATAGATGGATAGATAAATAATGAATGAGTGAATATGTGAGTGAATGATTGATCCCTGCACCTAAAATATTCTGTTAACTAGTTTGGGGACCAGTTTGCTTCAATATCCTGAACCTAGTTTCAGGTTATTCAGCTTCTCTTCCCCAAAATCTTCAAGGCTGGTGCTATGCGGCACACAGGCTTTTGCAGCAGTATGTCTCAAACTCCAGCTTTCACTCTTCATCCTGTATCTCACCTGCTCAGCACATCATTTGTTTTCCCTGATCATTGGTGTACAGGTTCCTTTAGGGCCTAATAGTAAACTGTTTATTCTTACTTACTTATATTTTTTCAGTATTAGAGATTAAACTCAGGATTTGGAATTTGCTATGCAGGGGCTCTACCTCTTGAACCTTGCCCCTTTTGCTTTTAGTTTGTTTTCCAAATAGTCTCAAACAAACATTGCATGGGTTGGCTTCCCATTGTGATCCTTATAACCTTTTGTAGTGATGTTTTCATTTTTAAAATATTATGTTATGATTAACCTAAAAGATGGAATGCTTTGCCAAGTTCTCAAAGGATCAGGACATAGGTTGGAGCTAGATCCCCTCCCATACCCTAATTCTATCATATTATCCTTTCCCCCATTCTTCCATGGGTGAAGAGTGGGCACAGGGATTTGGCTTTCCTGCCCCATCAGCTGATAGTAAATTAAATTATTCTGCCATAACTATTTACCTACCATACATCATTATGTACCAACAAGAAGAGAAGATATGGTTTGGGTACTTAAATTCCAAGTTAAGTTATGAAGCTTATGGGCTGAATCTTAACCTTTTTCTGTTTTTTTTGGCATGTTGATGTTTTTATTTTCTTGAATTACATGTACTCTTTAATATCATATGGTGATACAACTTGAAAGTTTTTTTCTTGTTTAACTTTTTTCTTGATAACACATGCCTCTGCATATGTGGAATTCTTGACACAGAACACTGAACTATCAAGAGAGCCCAATGACCTATGGAATATATGTCTGAAAAAAAAGGCTGACCATTACAGTACCAAAGGAGGGAGATCCTAACCAAGAATAGCATTAGGTATTATAGAAGAGTTCCCAAGTGAGTTTAAATGGCCCTCAAATTCTGGATAAATGTGTGCAAAGAAAATGGATGAGAAAAATAAGACTGTAGTCATTGGTAAGAAAGATCTCTGGGGTCAGAAAGTTTAGGTTTGGAAGAATGAAAAAGAACACACATCTGAGCAACTTAAGATAACACAATGGTAGACAATAGCCATATAGATTAAATGGAATGAGTCTCAGAAAAAGATTAACATAGGTTGTAGATGAATGTACAATGGAAGGGATTTAGGGTTCTGGGAAGGAAGAGTTACAAAATCAATAAAGAAACAGATTTCACTAAGAAAGTTTCAGGGATCTATCTTGGTTTTCATGAAGCACACAATGCCTTACAAAATCTTACTTGCAAAATTAATCCAATTGGCTTAGATGTGAGCATTGTTGCATGTATTAAAACCTAGCTTGTAATGATAAATTGAACAGCACAGCAGTCAATGATAATAAACCATTGGGAAGGGAGTTTTATTTATTTATTATTTTATTTTATTTAAAAAAATTTTTTTTTATTATTCATATGTGCATAAAATGCTTGAGTCATTTCTCCCCCCTGCCCCCAACCCCTCCCTTACTACCCACTCCACCCCCTCCCTCTTTCCCCCACCCCCTCGCTACCCAGCAGAAACTATTTTGCCCTTATCTCTAATTTTGTTGAAGAGAGAGTATAAGCAATAATAGGAAGGAACAAGGGTTTTTGCTAGTTGAAATAAGGATAGCTATACAGGAAGTTGACTCACATTAATTTCCTGTGCATGTGTGTTACCTTCTAGGTTAATTCTTTTTGATCTAACCTTTTTTTCTAGTTTCTGGTCCCCTTCTCCTATTGGCCTCAGTTGCTTTTAAGGTATCTGCTTTAGTTTCTCTGTGTTGAGGGCAACAAATGCTAGCTAATTTTTTAGGTGCCTTACCTATCGTCATATCTCCCTTGTGTGCACTCGCTTTTATCTTGCGATCAAAGTTCAATCCCCTTGTTGTGTTTGCCCTTGTTCTAATGTCTGCATATGAGGGAGAACATGTGATTTTTGGTCTTTTGGGCCAGACTAACCTCACTCAGAATGATGTTCTCCAATTCCATCCATTTACCAGCGAATGATAACATTTTGGGGCATCTTGGCTGTTTCCATAACTTGGCTATTGTGAATAGTGCTGCAATAAACATGGTGTGCAGGTGAGGAAGGGAGTTTTAATGCAGAGCTTGGAGACCTGGTGTTTTCTCCGGTCTTATTTAATATCTTCATTAATGATGTATAGAAGGAAATAAAAAATAATATATTAATGAAATCTACACATCCAAATTGAAAAACAATCCCTAATGATGTCTGAAAAATTAGTGCAAAGTATCTTTTAAGAATAGAAATTGGTGAGGAAAGAAAAGGAAAGCTGAATAGAAAGAACAAAGATAGATACATATATATTCACATACTGTCTATACATGCATGCATATGCATGTGTCTATATATCTTTACTTGTACAAAGAAATGCTTGTAAAACACATGTAAATATAAATCACTATACACAAAGATATTCTTTTATAAGAAAATGTAGAAAGCAATATATGTAGCAACACTGGAAAAGATTTTACAGGAGTATGTTGCAGCAAATGTCCCAAGAGGGTGCAAGGCTGGGTGGCTGCCACACAAAACTGTAAAATATCCATTTAGTAGGACTCTTGGGAAACCTGATTTTCCCTGTTACAACTGTTATAGTTTCTTATCTCTCTGTTGAGCTTGTACACACATGCAAACTCACAACACACATATATATGCATACTTATGTGCACTTCCTGAAAGAAAAGATCAATTAAATTTTTAAAGGTTGCAGATATTCTAATTAATTTGAATTTTTATGAGTTACTGATATTGTTGGGAAAAAACATTTTTATGTTTACACTACACAACATATAGTATTTGGAAGTGAAATGTAAGGAATTTGACTCAAGAGAGAATAGGAGAAAATTAAAATATTCAAATGAACTAAATGCTATCAAATAACATTTTCATGAATTCCCCCCTTTTATATAGCTCAAAATTTCTCAAACAGTTTAATCTTAAGACTCCTTTGCACTTTTAAAATGATCAAAGACTCCAAAGAGCTCTGATTCATGTAGCTATAGCTACCAATAATAGTTACCAAAAATTGAAACTAAGAATTTTAAATATTTATTATTTCATATATAATAAACAATATGAAATAACCATGTAGTTTATGAAAAATAACTATATTTTGAAAATAAAATAATTAGTGGAAAATTGCATTGTTTTATATTTTTTCAAATCTCTTTCACATTTGGCCTAATAGACAAAGCTGGATTCTCATATTAGCTTCTTCATTCAGTCTGTTGGATGAATTGTGTTGTGTTGGCTGAAGTATAAGGAAAAAAATGTAGCTTCACATTATATTTGGATGAGAAAAGGTAATTAAGGGCCTATAAAAAAATCTTTGGGACCCCAGGGTCAAGGGTCCTCATCCCAAACCTTAAGAATCCATATAGGTCAAGGATTAATTGTATCACTCAAGATCCATGTATGCTGAAATGAACTCTTTCACAAAATAAAAATAGTCATATTTTTATGTCACACTGCATGGGAATAACTTTTGGTGGCATATAAAGGTCTGACCATTTGGGATATGCAGTGAGGTACTAATAGCACTTTCAGATATAACATCTACAGTCTAGTAAATGTACCTTCCCATGAAGGCAGATTGGACAATATTTTAAAAAATATAATGAGAAACAACTCTTGGGCTTAACAGTTTACTAGCTTGTATGAAGTAGAGTATATTTTGCAAATTCACTTTCATTACTAATAGTCAAACAAACTATTTCCAATGCTGAACATGTGAGTTTTATTAATACAAGTATGGAGGCTACAAAACTGAAAGGTCAGTTGTGGATTATCTCTGGAACACAAACCACCAATACTAGGAAATGGGGTTGCATTACCAAAGGAAGTCCAAAAGCAAAACAATAACACTATTCTGTACAATAATAAGCTCAGTGAAAAACTTTAAAGTAGTTCCAAGTCAGACTTTTGGGTCTCCTTTCAGACTGAATTGGCCAATCGGTTTGGCAAATATTTTTACTACCCTGATCAGTAGTTTGAATGACTTGACCAAATAGTTGCTTTGGCATTCTCTGTGATATTACCAAAGGATGTGGCACATAATTCTAATTATATAACTACCTTGCTTTTTCAGATCTTTTCAAAGATCTCCCATTGTGGGATGCTCCAAAAATCACATTTGGGGATCTTTTTTTTTTTTAAATACAGAATTTCAGTGGACACCCCAGGCTCCTGAGTTAGAATTTGGGGGAAAATGTGTTTTGAGAGAATAAATGTTTTTTACTTTCTCTCTAAGCAAGTCTTCTGTTACTCAATTTATAGATAATAATCTAATCTTTGTAGTATTAACTATACAGTTCTTCATAATCAGTCTCCAAACTTCCCAGCTTAATTTAATATTCAATTCATATAGCACCCATACCAGTTATGTGTCATTCCCCAAATATGCCTTGCACCTCTTAGCCTTCAATCTTGCTACTTCTTTACAGTGTCTTCACTCTAAAGTCTCATGGAAGTATGCTTGACATAGAAAGTATTCATATACATAATGTATGCATATCAATGAGTTTGGGGATAAATGTACACCACGAATCCATTACCTCCAACCATCAAGGTCATAAACATATTTATAACCTCTGCATGTTTCCTCCAACTCCTTTATTATTGTTGCTGTTTTAAATTTTTTCCATTTAAGGATTTCCCTAGTTGTAGAGGCAGAAAGTTAAAAACAATAGGAAAAATATGTATGCATATGTGCACACAGACACACACATCAAGGAAGGGTAATTGTACACAGAATTGGCTAATGTAAATTAGCTTTATAAAAGTAACATAGGAAGTTGGGGGAAAAGTGGGGGGGAATGCCACACACCTTTAAGATAGAAAGTTTATCAATATGTAGCCAAACAAATAATGGATTTCAAATTTAAACTCCTAATGGTAATAAATCAGAGCAGTAAAGAAAAGAAATGAAGGGATTAGCAACAACACTGGCTATTAGTGTGCAAACCTGCTGGTGAGACTGAGCCACTCAGGGAGATGTTGGGGGGAAATTCCAACGCCAAGACCGAGAGCAAAGAACCTGAAATGTGTGAGAAACAAAGTAGAGGTTTGGGATCCTTTAAGTGTTGTTACAAGACAGGAACAGAAAGTTTAGCTGATCCAGGACCTTCTTTTAATGACAAATGGGCTTCAGGTAGTACTTCAAAGAGGAAAGTTAACTGGCACCTACTGGGGTTTTTGTAACAGAACTAGCTTACCATTAACTTCTGGTTTGGTTGATATCTTGTGATTCAGGTTAGTTAAGGGAATATGCAGAATTATACCTAGGAAAATAAAGCACTGTTAGTGTGTGAGAAATCCTAGAGTTATGGTCAGACAGGTTGAGTTCATTCATATTTAATTGTCATAACAGCAACAATAGATGGACCAAGCCTGGAAAACATGTGCTTCTCGTGGGGATTCACTTGACTCTTCAGAGGGATGTGACCAGCAACCACAGAAAAATCATTCCTGGTTAATCCTAACCAGGAGGATGAAAATACTGCACATAAACATTGCATATCGAGTTTTTACACATCAATCAGACTCATAGTGGCTTTAAAAATATAAAATCTGACAACTAAACAGATGTTAAAAGACTCAGTGTCTCTAAGAAACTAGAGCATATTTCAAATAAGTATTGTGCCATTAATTAAAACCAGACTTTATTGGAATAGCCTGACAATGAATAGCTTGGCCTTTAACAAAGTGAAAATGTTTATTATAAAATATTTCTTTTAAGACCCTCACACCAAAATCAAATCAACCTTGTCTTTCAAACTCATCTTTCTTAAAAAAGTGAACTAACCACATAATGGGGAAGCCTCCTAAATAACACAAAATTTTCTACAGTTCATATAGTGTTGATGAAAACTTTTCTCTTAGTTCTTGCAATAAACACAAGATATGGCATAAAATGTTTAGCAAATACCCAGGAGGGACAACAGGAAACATTTGTTGAGCGCTTACGATAGTGCTGAGCACAGTGGTGTTCTCATAAGATGCACAGACAGTGAAGGTGAAGCCATTGCAAAGGTAGCAGAATATTCACAGTCCAAGAGTTATGAGAAAATAAGGCATAATCATGTGAGAAATTGTTTTCTACTTTCAAGAAACTTGAATGTATGATTTCCCCATACGTATTATTTATTGGTTGCTACTTGTAAGAGTCAGGCTCAGGTCTATGTCTAATTTCTAGGTCATTCTTTTCATTAGCTGTTTGCTAGTCATTATTGATGATTTTTATCTGTTTTGAACAGATAAGTTCAGAATCTACTGAAACAGATTAATAATTTTCAACTCTTGGTTTTTCCTGTCTGACTGCTGTGAAGGCAATTTTAATTTGATCTTGACATCAACTCCTTGTCCCTCACTGTCACATCTTTGATCCTTTCACCTGTTTACACCACAGAATCTACAATGACAACAATAACACAACAAATTGGATCATAATGCATTATTCAGTTGCTGGCAATTTTCAAATAACAAAACATAAACAAATATGAAATGAACTGAATCTCTTCTTTGTGGTGATTAAACTTAACTGTCATGGTTTTCCTACATAGTAACTGCAGTGCTAGAAAATAAAGTACGAGAGTGGAACATAAATATCAAAAAAATTACTTAATGAATACTGTGAAGAAGCTGAGACATCAGCTGAATCAGGAGAAAGCATTGCTGATTGCAAATCATTAGGCTGCTACTCAGCTGAGCAAACTATTATATAAGCCATAACTCACAATAGGGAGTACCTGCAAGCGCCCAACTCCATGGGAAGTGGAGGCGCTGAGACTTTAGAGGTGCATGTATCATCTGATGAATGTCCACCTGCAGTTAACCAATGCACATATACATGTATTGTGTACATATATTTGCATAAATATTGCAGAGTGTACTTTATAAATATTGTACTTATCCCTTTGTTAAAAGAACCACTACATGGCTCATTTAAAGGAATGTAGACTATTGTTACTTAAGATTCTTATGTAATATTTTGGAGGAGGAGTCTGGTAGTTGGTATGCATATTCCAATTTTTTACCTCATGTGTTTCTGCCATCCAGCATGCTTTGAGATTATTTTTGATGTTCTTGAAACATGAACATAATTTAGTAAGTACAAAAGATGGCTCAAAAAAGACCCCAAGATTTTTTAATTGTTGACAACAAATTTCTCCTTTCATAGCTGATATTTAATTTTAATTTTAAAAATAAAGCTTCAGAGCTTTAGTTATACAATTAAGAAATTCAGTAGTGAGTCAATAAGAGTATTGCTAACCTAAATAAACCAACGTAGGAGAAGCATCTTCCATTAATTAAATAATTAATTTATGTATTGTTTTTGAGACAGGGTCTTGCTATGTAGCTCAAGCTGCATGGAATTTCCTATGTAGCCCAGCAATTTCCTACATAGTAACTAAATAATATAGCAAATTGGTATAAACACATAAACATAAACAGTCCATATAAGCAACAAACTCCCCTCTCTCCCAGAGTAGTGTGTGGTTGTGAACTTTCAGAGGGTAAAATGACTAGATGTAGGAGATCCAGTTTTGATCCCATGTTTATGCTGATAGTCACCATTATTATTTCCAACGTATGTGATATTCCTCCACCCCAGTTAGTTAAAGTTATCAGTGTTATGAATTCACAACACAGGCTGCACAAGCAAGGAATATGTGTATACTTAGTTGTCATTGGTCACAGGACTTTTCAGAGAGAGGTAAGATGACAAGGTGCTCTGGGCAGATCATTCAGAAGAAAAGAATCTGAAGTAGAGTAAAGAGGAAGATTTGCTGCCTGTGAAGCAGAAGACAAGAAGATGGACAGGAGTATTTTCCCAAACAGGCAGAAGCAGCCTACCAAAAGTACCCAGCAGTTCTCTCGCATTACACTTTCAAGAGTGGAGGTGTCTGATGGCCCATGTGGTTCTCATTACTTTATTAACCATTGTCTAGTATTGAAGTCCATTCAGTCGATATAGACTCTCCTCTTTCATAGAGATAAGGTCATGTGGCCTTTTGAACCAATTTGGAAATAGAAAGATATCTTGTGTTCATAGATCGGAAGAATTCATATTGGTAAAATATCCCTAATACTCAAAGCAATACAGAGATACAACACCATTCCCTACCAAAATTCCATTGGCATTTTCACAGAAATAGAGAAAACAATTCTAACATTTTATGGAACCACAAGAAAACCCACTAGCCAAAGCAATACCAAGGGAGAAGAATGAAGTTAGAAGCATAAAACTTTCTCATTTAAAACTATATTACAAAGCTAAAGTAATCAAAAAAAGTATGGTGATAGCATAAAAAATAGAAACATATCTGTTCTGGAACACAAGAGAGAGACTAGAAATAAACCAAACCATATGTGTTCAACTAAATTTCAACAAGGGCACCAATGGGATCTAAGGATGATGGAAAAACTATATTTCCACACACAAATGAATGAAAGAGGACTCTTACCTTCCATCATACACAACAATCAATTCAAAATGAATGAAAGACCTAAAACACCATAGTGGAAAAACCCCTTAGCATTGACCTTGGCAATGACTTTTTGGATATCACACTAAAATCTCAGGCTATAAAAGCAAACTCCTACACAGCAATGGAAGCAAAATTAAAAGGCAACTTAATAGACCATGAAAAATATTTACAAAGCACATATCTGATATGGGTTAGATATCCAAAATGAATAAAGAACTCTTACAACTCAATAGCAGACAAATAACCTAATTAAAAAATAAGTAAAGTGCCTGCACAGACATTTCTCAAAGAAGATATAAAAATGACCAACAGGTATATAAGAAGGTTCTCAGCATCACTAATTGTCCCCCACTAGGGGATATCATCTCACATGTGTTACAATTGCTATTATCAAAATGACAAGAGATAACAAATGATAGTGAGGTTATGAGAAAAAAAGGAACCCCGTTACACTGTTGATGAGGTTGTTATAACCATAATGGAAACAGTGTGCAGGTTCCTAAAGAGATTAAACATGGAACTACCATATAAACCAGCAATTCCCTTTCTGGGTATATGCCCAAAGGAGATGAAGTCACCACCTCATTAACTATGTCTGCACTCCCGTGTTCTTTGTAATACTATTCAAAATAGCTGTGATATGGAACCAACATTTCTGTTCAGAGACGAATGGATAAAGAAAATGCAGTGTGTACAGAATAGAATATTATTTAGCCTTAAAAAGGTTATCCTGCCATTTGCCACAACATGGATGGACCTGGCGGATATTATGCTAAGTGGAATAAGTCAGGCACAGAAAGAAATATACTGTATGATCTCACTTATATGTGAAATCTAATCAAATATACAAGATCAAGTATACAGCTCAAATATACAGAGTTAGGGAATAAAGCAGAAGTTACCAGAACAAGTTGGGGAAAAGAAACGAGGAGATAAAGACTAAATGAGAAAAAGAAGTAGATTTGTAGAATCAACAAGTATAGAGATCTAATGTACAACAAGAGGATTGTAGTTAAAATTATATTGTATAGGGAGTTTTGTGTAAATAATTACATTTTAACTGCTTTTGGCATACAAAAATAACTATATAATAGATAGGTTAATTTGCCTCATGTAACAACCATTTTACTATCTCTATATATCTCATAACCTCAACTATGCACAATGAAATTTATTTTAAAAAAGATAAGCCAAGTCATATTAAGTATATACTTATCACCATATCTTTCCATAGGAGACTGTAACACAGAATATCCTGAGACTACATATACCGATGTAACATCTATCACATCCACACAGAAAACAGACTTGTTATGTTCTTAAAGAGTTATCAGTGTAAGCCTACTTATCCCTGAACCAGTCCTCCCAGCTCCCCAGAGTTCCCCAGTAGGATTGACTTCCACTGACTCACAGTGGTTGCTGACTTGATAACACACCTTGGATTGGTTTCCTTCCCCTTTTCACTTCCCCACTCTCCTACTGGTGTTTCCTGTGATCACTCCAAAAGAAACTAGTTATTTTCAAATTCTTGTTCCTGGGTTTGCTTTAGAGAAACCAAACCACAACTTTAGAAATATGTACTTGAAATACATCAGGGTATAAATAGATAAAAAGTCATGGATGTGAAGGAAATCACTTATGAAGAAGATATTGGGTAAGAAAAAGGTGGTGAAGAAACTTCCTTGAGGAGCATCAACATTTGAGGTCAGGTAAGAAGATAGATGAGCAGGAGAAGTGTCCAATGGAATTACAGAATATTGGTGGTAAGGCATTTCAGTGGAGGATTATTTTTTAATATTGAAAGAGACATTAGTTGGCTTAAATGTTGATGAGAAGAATATGATAGAAGAATTTGAAAATTCAAGTAAGTAAAAAGATGAATAAATCAGTCATGTCCTTCATCTATTCATCGAACTGAATTAGAATAAGGTCTTGAATTGAAGCCCTACAAAGGGAGAGTACACTAGTCACTCTCCTAGAACTCATTTTCTACTTAGCGTAAGTACCTTTTGCATGAGTGGCATTGAAAAATATTAATTTCAACCATTCACTAAAAGCTGAAACTATGTTTGAAGCTCTTTTTTGTCCATTTAAAAATGACATCTGGTAAACATAGTTGCAATGAATATTCTTGCAAACATAATTGAATACTAAATCTCTGGACACTGTTGGAACTAAAAAGGCAGTGAATATGCAGTGATAACTATTAACTTCTTAGTTATAGGTTTTTAAACTCTGGTACATTAGCCTGTATATCATGGTGCTTGCTAGGATTTAATATGGTTAATATGATTTTAGATGAGGAAGAATATTGAACATTAAATTTTGATCACAATATAAAAAACTAAAGATTGTTAGAGTCATTAAAATATGTGATACTATATATGGTTTAGAAAAATCTGAACTTTACTTTGATTCTATGGCCTGCTAGACTAGTGAAATATAAGTTGTAGTGAAATACACCTAAGAAGAAAATCTGATCCTAGCCTCTGTTTCTAACTAGAGGATACTTGTGAGTAACTCCAAGTATTCTCTCCACAATAAGGGAATGGGTTGCAGTTATTCTGGTATCACCAGTATATTTTAAAAGTTTAACATGTACTACACACATTTTTATAAATGTATAAAAGGAAAATATGTTTGGAATGGTTTGAAATCTCACGTAGAAATCTATCTTTTAATTAAAAATAATTCTAAAATACATTTTTATGTGGAATTTCAAACAATTTTAAGTAAATCAAATAATTGAACATTGTAATGAGTGAATTATAAAACAATTCAATTTATAAACACTTTTTCTCTCTGTGTGTGTGTATGTGTGTGTGTGTGTGTGTGAGAGAGAGAGAGAGAGAGAGAGAGAGAGAGAGAGAGAGAGAGAGAGAGAATCTTTACCAATGCTGTTATTTTACCAAATGGGATTGATACATGCTTTGCTCCTGCTAAGCAACCCCACTGCCCTACCCCACAAGATAATGAAAGCAGAAGGGAGAGGGGTAGGTGGGGAGGAAATATGACTTATTTAAACTGAATAAAATGCTGGAATAAAATGAACACTCAAAACTCCTATGGCTGAATTTAATCTTTTGTTCAACTTATTCACGAAGAAAATCTGTCTCCAAGTGGTTCATTTTACAGAATATGAAGACTCCAGTCACTTCTCCTGGATTCTTCATTCGCTATAAGGAGTATTGTGGCATGATGACAGATGATGACTCCATAGTCTGCAGGGGAGTCAAGTGGCAATAATTTAAGATTCTCCATGATACAGTACTAACTTTATATTATAAACAATCACAACCTATGTTTATTCACTTGTTGTTTTGGGGCTTAGAAATCACTCTTATCTGTTTGTGATCATAATTTGGTGTATTATGAAAAAAGATTTTCAAATTACAGTCTTGAACTGAGATAAAGAAGGAGTTGAAATATTTTGCCAAAACTTCTTGAAAAATAAAAGGAGTTCTTCAAATAGATTCAGAGTTCTCAAGGAAATGGTAACTTTGGTAACATTTATAGTTTTGATTCATGAACAAAATCTGTGAGGCTGTATCTAAATTTTAGGCATAGGAAGACCTAAAATCAGTATTTAATAAATAGAGAAGGTAGGTAACTACCCATTTTGAGGGCTTTCATCATGTGAAATATCTCATTAGTGTCTTTTTCAAAATACTACTAAAGCAGCAAATACTAAAATAGCATTTCTCCTACTCTAGGAATATGATGACTGTCCTTATAATTTCTGCTTATAATTGTCTATGTTATACCTGTATCATTATTTGCCCAATTTTTCTTCAAACTTATTTTTTATTTAAATAAATTTGTATAAAGGAAATTTTATATCATATCTATAAATAAAACTATATTCAACAACCATAAGTAGAAATTGAGAAAAAGAAAATCAATTTTATTAATTATGGGTAGACATTGTTCCTATTGGGGATGAGTCTTAAAAATGGACATTTTGATGGGTAGAGAGGCCTTTAGCACATACTAGTGTTAAACTAATGCTTTCTACTTGAAACATCAGAAGGATTGAAAGGCACATACAGCATTAATATCTTGATACCACTTAGTGTAGAAAACAGTTTCTTGTAAGCTACATCCATTGGCACTATTTTATCCACATTTTGTCACAATTTGATGAGCTTTTAACATGTTTTTGTTTCCTTTTTTAAAATATCTCAGTGATGGTTGGTTTCAATTGAATGCAATTTTAAAACACATTTGAATTATTCTACCAACAATCATATGGATCCATTCATAGTTAAGCTCTACATTGCTAACAAATGGATATCCATCCTGTCTTAGTCTAAATAGTCTTTATTACCTGGCTAGTTCTATGTCCAATTTCTAGGTTTAACAAATTATGTGTAAAAACATAAACTTTTATATTTCAAAGATATTAGTTACATGAAAGATATAAATTGATAGTTTCTCAGGTTTTTAAAAATACTACTATGTAGGGTGTTCACTATATTTCCCTTTTTCTATAGATTTGAAGATTTTCATAATAAAACATTGGGGAAAAACTTATATTATGTGATGACTAAAACCATGTACTTTTGGGTTTGTTCTCAAGTTAGTGGTTAAAAGAAAGTGGTATACATTGTGAGTAACTGATAATGCTACTAAATTTTCTTCATAGAGTTTGTTAGCTCTTAAGGTCTTTTATAAAGGAAGGTCACAAATTCACTGAGGAACTGACAGGTAATGATAAAAGAACACATTTGTTCACTTCCTCCTCCAAGCTAAAAGTAACTTCAAATCTTAAGCCTTTTTGCAAAATCTATGATCTGCTACATTTTCTTTTGTAACAAGAGTCTCGGCAGTTTTAGTATTGGGAAGGTATAAAAGGTAATATGCAGAAATAAAAAGGACACAGATTTGAGCTATTGCATAAACATCTCTTTCTGTTCATTTCTTCTCATATTTTTCTTGATAGGGGCTCATAAAGAAATATATTAATCTTTCTGTAATTACTTATTAAATTTCCACTTAATTCCCAGGTCTAAAAGGGTACCTGAGCACTTATGTAATTGTGTATATGGGTGACATTTAAAAACTTTTATAGTGATTTTTGATCCATTTGCAGTGAGGTATGGACTATTATAATGTGTAGCAAGCAGTTTCCTGGATACAGAATAATCCTTGTGACAGCTCTATAGTGTGAACAGTCCTCATTACCTTTCAAGAGATAATGTAATTCTTCCAATAAAAATTAATGATTTTAATGAAAAAAAATCACAGAAACCAGAGAAAGACAGATACACAGATTGATACCCATGGTAACATTTCTTGAAATACGGCTGTATTAAGTTTTTCCTGTTCTCAATAGATATGCAAGCTATAATAAAGCTTTTACTGTTATTCAATACCAGCAATGACATTAGCAATATAATTTGAGTTGTTTGGTGGGGAAGAAGCCAAAACAAAGATTATAAGATACAGTTTTTTTATTTCAAGTTTTAGATCTTAACTCCAACTCAGTTATATCAAGGTTCCTAGACTAAGAAAAAGAACTGAACACAGGAAAAAAAGCAGAATATGTGAAATAACATATTCATTTTTGCTCGACAATAGCGTTTGGACATATGAAATTTTAATTGATTCCAAAAGCATAAATATGAAATATTCTACAGCAAATATTTAAATTCTTATGCTGAAACACCCTGCTTATATAGGCAGGCTCTCTTAAAATTCATTTCATATTTTCTTCATTGCAATGATTAATTACAGTTGTTATGGGATTTTTTTTTTTTGGAAAGAAATACCCTGCCTGCTCTTTCTAATACCCAGTATCTTAAATCAGCATTGCATAATATATATAACCAAAGAGTGCAAATGTTTTCTGGGATAGCATATCCCTTCCTCACCTTGAAATTTCTGACAATTGACTTGCAGTGTAAAATAATCTACTGTCCAGCTGGCATATGGATTGTGCCATACCTTAAGCTTTAAAGTTCCATGGAATTAGCTTAACCCACAAGGGTATTGGAATGTTTGAACTTCAGCTGACATTCTTGAGGGTAGATGGTATCAAGGAAGAATGAGCAGGGTCATCCCAGAACACACAGGATTTGTCTGTTCCAAAGCCATTTGCCTCCAGAAATGTTACCATTAACATAACATGATCTGTAAGTCACCTACTTGAACATGCTAAATTTGCTTACCCCAGTTATTTTTACCCCAAGACAGTGAGGGGGTTGGGGGGGAGGGAGAAGGCGGGGGGCAGAGTGAAGAAATGGCCCAAACAATGTATGCACATATGAATAAATTTAAAAAATTTTTAAAAAGAAAGTGAACCTATACAGCTTACCGTGTGCAGTGCTAAATGCTATTGATAACCATTGAAATTGTTATATCTGTATTATAATGTATTCTAGACTTGTTTACAGCCTTCTGTAATGAAAATTTGTGGTTATCAAATAACATAAAGTATTAAAATATGCAGAAAAAAACCCACAAAAATGCAGAGAAAAATGGGGAAATCTGGAAAATAAAAAGAGTTCCATAGCATTCTAGAGTCATAGAACTGAAAGGAATACGACAGGAACAATAATAATGCCTGGTACTTTATCTCTTTATGTAATCAATAGCGATTTATTGAACTTCTACTATATGTCAAGGGCTAATTTCAAAAAGACAGAGAAAATAAATTCCATGTGTGAAAGGGTACAGGGCCCAGAGGGAGAGAAACACATGCAAGGACATAATTAGAGATATAGTCAGGGATTTGGGGCACACAGAGGAGAGCAGACACAAATCTGTGAAAACTGGAAGACACTTCTTCCTCCGAGAGTCTTTTATTTCCTTCTTATAATCACCTCTGAATGGCACCTGTGTCTACTTAGTCTTTATGTGACTATAAGTGGTTGATGGTGGAATTAGGTAGGAATTTGTTACTCCTAGTAAAAGTAGGTAAGTATTTCTTATCATGAGAGCTTTCACATTTAAGCATATGTATAAAACAGTTGTTGGTAGATAATTCTCAACCAAGAATGTGTTGAGGATAAAAGTATTTATACTCCCTCTATTATACTAGATAGTTGTTTAGCGTTAAGACTATTTGTCCTCAATTTTGTTTGTATTTATAGCTTAAGATGCAAAACATTAAAAACTATGCTATTTGCTTCCCACTCCAGAGAATCTGGCTTAATTGGCCTGCCATGGTCTGACTGCATAAGCATTTTTGAATAGTTCCCCAGTTGATTTTTTTCTGCCAAGAGTTAAGGCTCTTTGGTTTGGATTAGTGGCCATTTTTTCAATCAATTGGGTTTTAAATTTGAGCAAATCTTTACACTTTCAAGTACCATATTAACAAAATTCACTACTTATTGAAATGCACAGCAGCTTAAATTTACCTATTCTGCTTTGTCTGGAGTCACAGAAGAGTTGACATTCTCTGCTTTATTCTTTTTCCTTGAACAGCCTGTCATAACCCATCTTGTACAATAGACCACTTCTCTTCCTTTGGGATGAGTTTCCTCACCTAATTTTTAAGAGGCGTTTCTGCTACAAACCACCTTCAATTTTCTGCTTTTTAGTTTTTGAAAATAGTATTATTTTTTGCTATAATACATTTTTTATCTAAAAAATTTTGTAAAACATAAAGCGTAAAAGTAAGAATAAAGATTACCCTCAATACCACCACAACAGGCAATACTATTCTGTGGTACATATTTTCAATATCTTTTGTATGTTAATAATATATATTAATATTTTATTCACAAACTTAGAATCCTATAGTATGAAAATACTTTGGCTAAAATATTTATCATGAAGAGTATTAATATTTATAAATAATCTTGTAAATCAATTTTAAATGACTGCTTGGTATTCCAGTGAGTGTATAATAGTTTTTAAAAACAGATTCTTATTGAAGGCATTGAAATTTGTACCCTGTTTTTACTTCAAAAAGTCCACAATTGGATTTTGTCTCTTAATGCCAGCTGAGATCATTGAGGATTTTAAACCATTCACCATGAAGTTATTAGTATCTCACAAGTATAATTAACCTCCACGTGATTTCATGTTTTCAACCTTTTTTCAGAAATCCTCTTCCCTGCTTCCTTTTCTTTCTTGCTCATCTTTTGGCCATCAGTGATGGGAATGAGCTGAGCTCTTGAGCACCATGGTGAGCTACCTTTCATTGCCAGATCGTCCTTCTGCCTCCAGATCTTCTTATTTCAGGAAAGCTTGAGGATGCTCTGCCTGGATCTCTTCCTCCCCTTTTTTGGGCCATGTGCTTTTTCACACATGAGTCAGAACAGGGTTTATTCCAATATAGTCTATATCTTACAAACATTTTTTAAAGTTTCTGCTGTGTATATATGCCAATATTTCTGGCTTTTACTGCTAATCTAGGTTTTCCTTTCAATGGGTATCATGCTAATATGAGATGCCACTGTGCACAGATTCCAGACTCTAACATAAATGAACACTACTCAATCTCCAACATTTACTTGCCTTATGTCTTCATGCAATAATTTAAGTCTCTTAGTTTTCTCAAGTGTAATAAGGAGTAGTCATTATGCTCAACTCATCACATTATCATAAAGATTAAGCAAGATAGTAATTGTAAGGTACAATGAAGCACATGAAGAAATTCTTAAAAGTGTTTGCTTCGTGATGATAATGATTGTGCCTAGATTCATTTCATAAGGGATGAGTAAAAAGGAATCTGACTCTTGGAAGCACATTGTTTCTTTGAATCGAAGTGAACATAAGTTGTGTTAAAAAGCCATTAAGTTACTGAAAGTGGATTTTTTATTGTTTTAAAGTTGTATCACTCTGTTCCTATAACATTTTTCTTATTTATTAGTGAAATGTATTTCTAACATTTCTAACCCCAAAACTCATGCTATTAGCTCAAGCCCTGTTATGGGCTAAATTATATCACTTTCAAACTCATATGTTGAAGTTCTAATTCCCAGTACCTCAGAATGTGACAGAGGGTAGAATGTGACTATGTTTGCATATAGGGTCTTTTAAGGATAAATGAGGTCTTTAGGGTTGGCCATAATCCAATAGAATTGGCATCTTTCTTAAAAGGGGAGATTAGGATATAAATGCACTCAGAAGAAAGACTGTGTGAAGACAAGATCTATAAGTCAAGGAGAGAGGGCTTAGAAGAAACAAATTTGGCAGACACTCTAGAACTGTGGGAAAATTAATTTCTGTTGTTGAAGCTACCCAGTCTCAGGTACTTTGTTATAGCAGTCCTAGCCAACTAATAGAAATGATATAGCATTTGTCTTCTGTAGAATTTAAAAATTTGTTAGTTAGCCTGGCTTTTAAAAACTCACTATGATCATAATCGTCATCATGTTGCATTTTAACAAAATATTCTTAATTCTTATATTTTTCATAAGTCTGTTTTTGACTATTTTGGAAAAAATACAAAGTTGGAGGGTCTTCCCCTTGGACTCAGCAAATTAACTGAAATATTTCATACTTTAGGGTGTTTTCTAAGAAATGTGTTTGGAAGAATAGAACAATTGTACCAGATGTTATCTCAAGAGTGTTTTGTCCATTTTCCAAGGTTTTAGGAAATATAACCAGACCATTCTAGATAAATTCTTATCTACAAGACTTGGAAAAACATTATAGAAGGTGACTTTATAACCATCCATGAATATATTTTCATTCTATGATCTGTATTTGAATGGGGAGGAATACTGGAAAACATTATATTGTTAGAATCATACCAATGTTAGAAAGAGAGATGGAAACAGTTAGCCCCACACTTTTTAAATTAGGAGATCTCATTCCCTGAATATGGAAAATGGTATTTTATTTTTCTCCTCCTCTCAATCCTAAGATAATCATTCTTTATTTTATGACACAATGACATTTCTGAGTATAAGTTAATATTGCAATTTTAACTCTAGTTTCTTATCAATACCTTGCATCCTTCCCCCATCAGTTTTATTCTTACCATACTAGACTCACAGTTGGTGCTCATTTTTATGTTATCAGGATATAACATACTGGTTAACATCTATATCAATATGAAGCTTACCAAGTTCTGGGATGCTATCATTGCTGTGTTCTTTAGATGCCTTTCCTATTGTGTAAATTAAATCATCAAATTCAGTCATAGTCATTTCCTGGAAGAGTGAGCCAATTAAACTGTGTAGTTTCAAAGCTAGTGGTGACTTCACAATTATAGAGCAACCACAGACCATGGTGCTCCATATAAATGGTCACAATAGACAACGTGACCTTTCAAATGGGAGCCTGTACTTAAAAGGAGTATAATAAAACTTTGTAGCTTACTATACTATTTAATTTATGACTCTTGAGATCGGGACTCTCTTTGTTCAACTTACCAGCAAGGGTCCTCTCCAGTAGAGCACTATGAAGTATTTTAATTCTAACCACATATTGATCTGTCTAATTTCATACTTGAATAGTCATAATTTATCAAATTTATAGAGTTCTAGATGTTTAGTTCATGTGGTTTACTTGTTTCATAGTTGACTTCTTTTCCTCTTTCTGAATTGGGCATCCCACTAAAATCTATTAATATGTTCCTACTCTGCCACAGGACGTCCTGTGTGCAATAGCTTTGGATGGTTTTGATTTAATAAAGAGGAAGATGAAAGTGGGTGTCCATTTCTTTCAACTACTCAGCTCTTTTACCATCCATCTTAGTCAATGTGTGGTTACTCAGGACACAGCATTAATGATAGCTGTCAAAATAATAGTCTGCAGGTTAGAGGTCAAGAAAAATATGTAAAAGACTTCAGGGTGAACCAGATGATAAAGTAGCTCATTGAGTCATTTAAATGCCAGCCTAGCACAGCCTTGGTGGGATCAGGGGTTAGTGGAAGGGGGAAGAATAAATGTGGACATCTCCAAGTAGTTTACTCTTGTTAAAAGGGAAAAAAAGATGATAATAGCATTACCAAACAAGCACACTGGAGGCAATTTTCTTAATTATAGTGCTGACCCAGCAGTGCACAGAGTGCTCTTGCTATTGGCATGAAAGCTTTTACTTTCCAATAATATTAACCCTTCTTGGTACTGTATGTCTTAATTAAGGTAAGTCCAGGAAGTGCTGCCAATGTCAGCAATTTCACATTTTTGCTGGTATCGATAAGCCATTTGTGAAAAAGGAGTGGTGGTAAGTGAGGATCCTAGTACAGGGTCCAAAGTGAGTTATTTTATCTCAGGAATTTGTTTCAATGAATAGTGAGTTTTATATATAGTGAGTGTTTATATACATATATATATATATATATATATGGAGAGAGAGAGATTGAGGAATTAGTGAGCTCTGGTCTGGGACAGACCACAAAAAACACCAACAAAAAACACATCATTTGGTTTTAATTATATACCTTAGTCAATTCAGGCTACAATAACAACAAATATCATAGACTTGATAACTTAAACAAAAAGTATTTATTTTTCACAATTTTGGAGCCCAGGAAGTCCAGGATTAAGGAACATAGATTTGGTGTCTGTTGAGAACTGGCTTTTGGCTTGTAGACAGCCACTTTCTAGCTGTATCCTCACTTGGCCTAGAGCTATCACCTGTTTCTGTTTCTTCTTATAAGGGCACTAATTCTATTCATGAGGGCTCCCACCCTCATGGTCTAATTTCTCCCTATAGGTTTAACTTTCAAATGCTATCACATTGAGAATTAGATGTCAACATGAATTTTGGGGGACACATTCAATCTTGAGCAACCATAAACTGACATTTATAGCCTTGTACCTCAATTGTTGAGTTTAACTAATTATACTGCATTCTTATTTATAGTAGAGTTAGACTTTTGTGTTCAGGGTCTCTGTATCCACAGATTCAATCAACCACAAGTTGAAACACTTCCCAAATGTGCTTTTGTATTGGAAACATACACACATTTTTTTGTCATTATTCCCAAAACAATACAGCACAACAATTCACATTTACATTATATTGAATATTGTAAGAAATGTAGAGATGGTATATAAAACACATAAAGCATATGCACGCACTATGCCATTTTTATATAAGGAATTTGAACATCCATGGAGTTTGATATTCACAGGAAGGGGGTCCTGGAACCAATTCCTTGTGGATACCAGGGGATAACATACGTAAAAGTATGAAAATAATTGCTTATAGTAATCATATAGTGTAAACATCATTGAAATTTCATTTTAACATCAGAAAAATACTGAGTCACATTTCTGTACTGTTACAGAGGTCTATGGTCATAGTTAATTTATGGTCACTTGAGGATTTGTTGTCGAAAGAGATCTGTAGTGCACAATGTGAATCCAAAGTAATTTTTTTCATCATTCGCTGGTAAATGGATGGAATTGGAGAACATCATTCTGAGTGAGGTTAGCCTGGCTCAAAAGACCAAAAATCGTATGTTCTCCCTCATATGTGGACATTAGATCAAGGGTAAACACAACAAGGGGATTGGACTTTGAGCACATGATAAAAGCGAGAGCACACAAGGGAGGGGTGAGGATAGGTGAGACACCTAAAAAACTAGCTAGCATTTGTTGCCCTTAACGCAGAGAAACTAAAGCAGATACCTTAAAAGCAACTGAGGCCAATAGGAAAAGGGGACCAGGAACTAGAAAAAAGGTTAGATCAAAAAGAATTAACCTAGAATGTAACACACATGCACAGGAAATTAATGTGAGTCAACTCCCTGTATAGCTATCCTTATCTCAACCAGCAAAACCCCTGTTCCTTCCTATTATGGCTTATACTCTCTCTTCAACAAAATTAGAGATAAGGGCAAAATAGTTTCTGCTGGGTATTGAGGGGGTGGGAGGGGAGAGGGAGGGGGTGGGGGCAGGGGGGAGAAATGACCCAAGCGTTGTATGCACATATGAATAATAAAACAATAAAAATTATTTTAAAAAAGTAATTTTTTTCAATTTCTTTAGGTGAAAATATGAAATGGGGTTCACTAAAATAGAAGGTACATGAAGAAAATAAGCAAAAGAAGAAACTGAATATTATTTGATGAATTTGAACTTCTAAGTGTTCTGCCTCAGGTATCTGTACTCCAAGAATTCTGTGGATAGTGTCTAAGTCCTCATGTTATTTGGCTCTGATGAGAAAGTTAAAGGGATAACATTTTCCCATGGGCTAATTGAGAGAGACTAGGCTCATTCTATTTATAATTTTTCATTAAAATTTCTTTAGATCTCTATTACCTTATACAGATTGCTTCTTATATTTACACTATTTTAGTTCAAGCACATTTTTAAACATTTATGAGTTATTTTCAAACTTTACACACAAAATATATTAACAAACCCTTCTTTACAATTTGTTATAAAAATATAACAATTATTCTTTTTTTTCTATTTTTTATTTTATCATTATTACACTTACTCACATGTGTATACATCTTTTTAATTATCTTAGGTAAGCAAGATTCCAATGCATTTCTTAACTTCATAACAATCTTTTTTTTTTCTTTTGGTAATTATCTCAATCTGGTGGGGTCCCTATTGTTGACCTGTGAGTCTTCCTTTAATAGTTTCTTCTCTCAAGACTTTGTTACCACTGACTCTTTAGTACCTTTTACCAATGAAGTCACAACCTTTGGGAATTGCATTGGCCCCTAATTTCATAGTGTTCCCAGAAGCCTGGGAACTGAAAGATAGTGATGGCAGCTTTTCCTTTAGTATAAATATGGTCACAAAATAATAACAAAATCAAAGAAATAAATCACAACTAAAAAAAGAATAATTTCTAAGACTATAATATTTTCATATTCTAGAAAAATCTTGAGGTTATACATAGGTGGGAAAATCAATAGTAGAATTATGCTTTTTGAAATCCAAATAAAATGAACAATATAGAAGTTAACCACATTCAGTCATCATTTTTGAAGCTCAATCCATGTTAACACTTAATAATGCCTTTTAGTATTACAGCATCTTACAGCATCAAAATTACAATGAGGGGAGTCTATGTTCTTTTAGTGGTAGAAAGGAGAAAACTAAGTGGATATAATTATCATTATCATTTAAAAAATGAATACTATTACAATTTTGTAAGTATAGAGACAGTATCAGGTATCTCCAAAGAAAATAATGATCCAAATTAACCTATGGTCTAAGTGCACTACTTGAACAATAGCAAAAATAAAGTCTTATTTCCACTTTATAAGACACTGGGCAATTTAAATCACTTAGAGTATTTCATTGGAATATAATGTTGGGAGATGAAATTTTAGTGGGATGGGATGGCATATAAGAGTAAAGAGCAGGAAATGACTTAGAAATGTTTAAAAAACATAGCTAGTAATGAATTTGTAGTTAGTAGTAAAAGGTCTTCTTTCTATCCCTCAGTCATTTATTCTCCTATTCATTTATTCAGTAAGAAGGTGAAGAAATCCTATTATATTTCTAACTTTTATATATTTGGGGGAAACTGTGTCATGTTTATAACTGATAGGATTCCAAATGTTCCCGAAGTCTTTAAGATGGAAAAAAGAAGATATAAAGATTGTAGCAAGCAAAAGTATGGGTAACAGTTCAAAGTTAATCAACATATTAAAGATACTCTCTTGAGCAAGTAATAACCTCTTTGTGTCCAAGTTTCTTCCTCTATAAAATGAAATTGAACTGGCTGATCTTTTTTTTTTTCATCATTCATATGTGCATACAAGGCTTGGGTCATTTCTCCCCCCCTGCCCCCACCGCCTCCCTTACCACCCACTCTGCCCCCTCCCTCTCCCCTCCACCCCCTCAATACCCAGAAGAAACTATTTTGCCCTTATTTCTAATTTTGTTGTAGAGAGAGTATAAGCAATAATAGGAAGGAACAAGGGTTTTTGCTGGTTGAGATAAGGATAGCTATACAGGGCATTGACTCACATTGATTTCCTGTGCGTGTGTGTTACCTTCTAGGTTAATTCTTTTTGATCTCACCTTTTCTCTAGTTCCTGGTCCCCTTCTCCTATTGGCCTCAGTTGCTTTTAAGGTATCTGCTTTAGTTTCTCTGCGTTGAGGGCAACAAATGCTGTCTAGTTTTTTTAGGTGTCTTACCTGTCCTCATACCTCCCTTGTGTGCACTCACTTTTATCATGTGCTCAAAGTCCAATCCCCTTGTTGTGTTTACCCTTGATCTAATGTCCACATATGAGGGAGAACATACGATTTTTGGTCTTTTGGGCCAGGCTAACCTCACTCAGAATGATGAGTATTTTTGAACACAGACATGTACTTAATAATGTGAGGTAACGTGATTAAGCAGACATCATGCATGGGCCTTCAGAGTAAGATAGAGACTAAATAAGCAGGCTGGATATGTAGCTCAGTGGTAGAGCATTTGCCCAGCACATGCAAGGCCCTTGGTTTGATTCCTAGCACCAGAAGAAAAAAAGGGAGATTAAATAAACAGCTACATCAAAATCCTCTCATAATTCCAATCTGCCTACTTGACATAAAGATAAGAAGAACTGACCTTATTTCCTCCACTACCAGACCTTTCCCACTCCAAATGTGATCTATTGCAACTAGTGACGCAGTCCATAACACAATGATATCGGGAGGAACAACAGAAATATTTTACAGAAGCTGGGGAAGGGAACTGATTTGATTAGGGTCACAGAGCTAGTTTCTGGCAAAATTTCTATTACAACTTAGGTTTCATATCTAGTTCAGTCACAGCTATTCACACTCAGTCTCTCTGACATCAGGCAACTTTCAGAAAATTCTGTAATTCCTCATGCCTGGGTTAGCTTTTTAGGGCTGCTGTAACAAAGTATCACAAACCATATGACTTAAAATAGCAGAGATGTCTTGTCTCACAGGTTTGGAGATTAGAAATTCAAAATCAAAAGCTAGTAAGGCCAGGTTCCCTCCAAAGGCACTAAGTAGAATCCTTCTTTGTTTCTTCCTATGACGGAACTGTAGTTCTTAGTGTTCCTTGTCTCATACTTACATATCTGCCTCTACTGTCACATGACCTTCTTCTGGGTGTCTGTTTTCACAAAATCTTCCTTCTTATAAGGATGCCAGTCCAAGTAGATTACGGCTCCACCCTACTCCAGTATGCATCAGTTTAACTAATTAAATGTTCAGTGACCCTATTTCCAGGTAAAGTCACATTCAGAGGCACTGGGGTTTAGGAATTCAACATCTTTTGTACGGGCTGGGAGGCATTTAACACAATTTAACTCATACCCCATAGTATGTAGGCTGAAGCCTACAGAGACCTGAGAAAAACAAGTAAAGTAAATTCTTCTTGGTCTCCCTTAGTTGCTTTCCCTGGTTTGCTCTGCCAGTCAGCTTGGTTGCCTTAAAAGGGAGGAGCTTTGCAACCAAAGAGAAAATAGAGGGGTACTCATTGCTGGTTCCAATGTCTTTCTTCTTAAAGCAGCTTATAAGTCTCCAGGTGACCTCCCTCTCTTGTAGTTTTTGTCCTTTTTTCCCTAGCTTTTCTTTGCAAAATGTAGGCTCACTGTTCTGGCCTGGTTCATAGCCATTGCTCACTGACCAGAGCATCACAATACCTAATGGAAACTTTCTCCTCAGCATACATGGTGCAGTCCTCTAATTTGTTTAGCTAAACTGCATTAGTCATACTGAAAGTTTTATTATCAGAGTCAAATACAGGAAGCTAGAGCGGACATGGTGTATTTTAAAAAATTAAAGCATTTTTAAAAATAAGCTTGGCATATTGATTAGCTAATTTTCTAAACAAGAGACTCATTCCTTTTAATCCACAGCATTACTGTAAATTCTGTTTCCGCCTATGGGTCATACTGTTGAAAATGAAATTAAAATTACACACAGACATGTGCACAATATGCACATATTTCATGTTAGGTTTGCTTTAAGATCACCTTTGCTAAGATACTGAGTGAGAGAAGGCATGGTCTTGGTTTTCTACAGAAACTTGTTACTGTAAATTTGGAAGAATAAACTGCAATTCTTTGCATGAGTTGAAACTAAAATTCTGTATTCGTATATACAATTTCTGTATGTTGTCAAAGGCAAGCAACTGTCAGTAGTTATTCTGTCATCTCTGTGAGGTCACTTCATTTGACCTGCTTTTTATTTCTTCAAGCCTTAAGTTCATCTTTTCTCCTGTTTACCACTTGTTACTTGTTTATAACAAACTGGTACACATGTGGCCTCTGTTAAGGATTCAGTAAAGTCTAGTGGGTAAATTATATTGTTGTGTGAGACTGGTAGTGGGTGAGAGTCTTTTAATTGAGAGACTTTTTTCATCATAGTCCTTGATGCTTTATACAGACTATTACTCAGATTTCCAGGATATAGCTTATATAAAGCCTTTCCAGTGGGTTACTATGTAGTGAGCCCACTTATTTGCCTTCCAAATAAGGTTTGATGACAATAATCCTAAAATTTTATGATATTACCAATATCAAGTTGTGAAGCAGAAAGAAAACTTTCTGAGCCATTAATAATAAAATTTAAAAAATTGATCAACCATACTGAAGAAAGACTGAAGTATATTTCTATAGTCTCCATAGAAAATGATAACACAACTTTTGATGTAAGAGGAATCATTAAAGATTACACAGCAGAAGAAATACATTTTTTCTTGAAAGCACTATTGAGATGGATAAGGCAGTTAACTTATGAACATGTTATTTTAAAAAAATAAAACAAATAAGGTTATTTGGTATTCGACTATGTATTATAAGATTCCCTACTATTGTTCTCAATATCTAGCATGGTGTTTCTGTTTTTCAGTCCTGGTAACCTGTTGCATAATGGTGAAGAGCAAGTAGGCAGCTTCTTTTTAGCCTACATTTAAAACTTAAGTCTCTGGTTGGAGGTGCAGCTTGAGTGGTAGAGTATCTGCCTAACAAACGTGAAGCCCTGAGTTCAAACTCCAGTACCACCAAATAAAAAGAAGAACCTCTTGATCTTAGTTCTGAATTAAACCACTCCTACAATAAAGGTTCTGTGAAACTTCTATATTGATTAGAATTTCTCATATTGTAACAATAGAGAGAAAGTATGATTTGAAAATTCTCAGAAAAACCATCTCACAGGTAAATGTTTTGGGTTCAATGAATTCAGTAGATGTAGAAAAGAAGAAAAACTAACTTTAAAGAAGAGAGTGAAAAGATTTATGTATTTTCCAAAGTTTAACTAAAGTAATTAAATCAGGAAACCAATCACTGTATGTTTGCTTCTGGAGTTTATTTGGAATAAGCAATTTATTTAGTAGATTCTGTATTGCCAAGTCCATTTTTATGACATTTACAAATGGATCAGACAGTGTAACATTATCTCTTTCTCCTTGAAAAAAAAAACCACCAAAAATAAATGTCCTAGGCACAACTCTCACATCATTCAAATTACCCAATTCAGTGTTTGAAGTCAATCTAAATGGCTTTACCCATCCCTGCCACCACCTTTCCACACTGGAAATACGCCTCCTGTAAGATGTCTTCATGATGAATGAGCTAATGTTTATGAAGCACTTAGGGATCCTTGGGCAAGACACTATAGTTCTCATTATTAAATGGAAGCTATTTTCCCTATGTTTTTTGTTATCCCTGCCATTTCCATGCCATCCCCTCCTGATGGTCTCCATTGCAAAGTGAAATCAGCTTCTTAAAAATAAGGGCAGTGGGAACAGGGGTATGAGAGCTTAATAATTTTAAGTCACAGTGCATTGCACATGCCCAGAAAAGCCCAGATCACTTCCAAATTCAAGGACTAATAAAAATTGGAAGCACTCCAGTAATTTTAAATTGCTTTGCACATTGAAGAGTGATTTAAAATCATTGAAGTGATTCAATTTTTTTATATATGCACTTCAATTTAGAAGTGAGTCAGACAGACAGCATCATAACGTAGAATAGAAGTCCAAGACATTGAATTAATGTTTAAAAAGTTAGGAATTAGACTCAAACATAACTGGAAGAACCAAGATCAAACAATCACCAGAGTGGATTGGGTCGTTAAGTTGAAGGACCATGGTGAATTTCTGGACACATTTTTCAAAGCCTGTTTTCACATTGTCCGTGAAAATCTCTTTTACTTCTGAACTAACAGTATTTACAGTCTTTATTGGTCATTAATAAATGTATCGTATGTTCATTTTTATACTGCTCAGGATTATTTTCCAGTAGCATTAATTGTTTCTGTCTGATCATTTAATTTTCATGAGGGCGAGTATGTGAAATAGAACATGAGTACAAATGCAGTGAGCATATATAATTTAAAATATTCTAGAGCAATATGATAAATAGCAAAATTAAAAATATGAAATTAATTTTATTGATATAATTTATCTAACCTAATACATCCAAACTATTATTATTTCCATCTGTAATTAATAAAGTTTTTGAGATATTGCACATTTTCCCCATTGCACTAAAATCTTCAAAATCAGGTGTGTGCTTTACCCATATAGCACATCTCAATTTGCACTCACTTCACCTTTCATACTCAGCAGCCACACCTGGCTAGTGGCTACTGCAGTGGGGAGTGGGCTATTGACTAAAGATTTTGAAGGTGTGAATACTATTTCCTACTTTGAAACACCAGTTATGATCAGTGTTGGAATTTTTCATTGCTTTCATCTTCTCATTTTATTTTGTGACTATCATAGTCTATAGTGCAGATTTATTAGCATAAAAACCAAACCAAAACAAAACAAAACACCACAGTGATCATTCTTCAGGCCACATGTGGTTTGACAGCACATATTCTACCTGAGCTGGATGTAGGATTGAAATGGGAAGCTGACATATGGAGTTGCCGGAAGACCTAAGGCTGAATTTCAGCATCTATGCATTTATGCATAAAATTCAAGTACAGCCATGGGGAAAGACCTCTATTAGCTATGACAGAAAGAAGAAAAAGAAAACACAAGAGTAATTTTTGATGGTCAAATTGAGCAAGAGTTTATTCACAAGTACCAAAAGAAAAAGACCGTCATTTTCTCAATAAATACCTTGGCCAATGATTGGTTCCTACTTTACGTCTCTTCTGAAAAAGGTATTCTGTGCTCTGGGGACAGATTTTTCAGAGCCTCCCAGGCCAGGACATGAGGGTATGAGTGAATGTAAAAAAGATGGCACCACACAGTAGATGCATTGTCGGGAAAGCAAATGATTTTACATGACTCAGAGGAAAGAAAGGATGTGTAAGGCCACAAGTGACAGTTTGATGGATAGAGATGGATGGCCAAAGAGAAACCTTCACTTAAAATTCTTCCTTTGAACAACCCTTCACTGGAGGATTTCATAGAACTACACTGCATTTTTCTTTTCTTTTCTACCCTTTTATTTATTTATTTGTTCAATTCTAAAAGCAATGTATGTTCTTTATTTTGAAAGTTCCCGCCCCCAAAAAAGAATCATGTAAGATGACCTTTATTCTCTCTACTCAGAGGATATTATTAATATTTTGACTTATTTTCCTCTAGTCTTTCTTTTATGGATTTTATATAGTTAATATTATATTGTATCTTCTTGATTTTACATTTTAATATGAATAGCTTCCTGTATCATTGAAAATCACTTAGACCACAACAATTGACTTTGACACTCTGAAAACACTTTTTACTCATAATTGATGCTGGAATGAGATGAACATCTTTAATGTAACTTTTTATTTACATTTCAAAAAATGCAAAAGAGATTACATATGGAATTAGTACGTCAAGAAATATGGACTTTTTATAAGGGTTTTGAAATTATAAATTTCCTTCAGAAAAGACTATATTTTCCTTTTGATGAATATTTCTACCATGTTTGGCACACACTGCAAAACCGGATCATCTTAACACTTTCATTTCTAGTTTTGTTCCAAAACCATTGTTTATACTCCCATTATGCAGTTTGGTTGATAGTAGTCCAAAAGTGTATAATCTGTTGTTAATAACAAGTGTGATATCCTTATTCCAGCACCAACGTTCCTACAGAATTGAGTCAGGCTACTTATAAACACACAAAGAAGGAGGAGAGCCTTTGGAAATATTTGTCTAATATCACAATTGATTTTTACTTTAATTTCAACAGAGAGAAAATATTTTGGGAAAAGAGTCTCTATGTATTCTAAGAAAGTATATTTTAATATTCTCTATTCCTATTGCCTGATAAACCAATCATCAATAATCTATATTTATTGAGAATTATCAACTACTTTCCCAATCACTTTACATTTTGGATTTTGTTATTTTATCTTTATATTAACTCTATTGGGAAGATATCAGTATCAGACCCTTATTGCTGTTTATGGATCTGAGCCTTCCATATGTTACTCAAGTTATATTGCTGTTAAATAATAGACTCAAGATTCAAACTCAAAGTAGAGTCTATTTTGAGAATTGCCTATTCTTAACTGCTACCACTAGGCAGCCTCAAATGAAGATCTGTTCTATGAAAAATTTCCAGATCGTTTTCATGTAGAACCTTTTCCTTCCTCTTCATATTCCTATGGGGTCTGTTTTCTGACTGTAAGCTACCTGAGGGCAAGTTGGTGTCTTCTCATTCTGGTATTTCTACTGTCTAACAGAGCCAGTCACCTCAGAGGAGCTCAAGAAACATTTATTGAGTAAACGGTGTGAACAAAAACTCTTGGAAGAGAGTCTTGTGACATTTTGCAATATTATTCCTTTGAAAGTATGGAATTTTTCCAGAGTACATGATCTTGTCCTTATGAGCACAATTTAAAATAATAACCCAAAGTAGAGGAACTGAATCATTTAGTTCTCTGAGAACTTTTTGGGTATAAAATGACAGTTAGGTTGCTCTGGGTTGTATTTGGCCTAAAATACAGAACAAAATTTCAGCCAACACTCTTTAAAGATTTCCCAACTGTTGCAAACCAAAAGCCCATTTCTTTAACAAGTCTAAATTGATGTGAAATAACTGAGTTAGAGGTCATGTGAAACTTCATGGTTTTAATTGTCTTACTTTGATTTTTTTTTCCAAAGTGCAACTCAGTGGGTGTGAACCCACACAAACCAAAACAAAAAAAGGGGGAGGAGGGTTGCATAGAGTTTTTGGAAGCTGAAGATACATGTTACTCACAGCTTTATTCAGTAACTCAAGAAGGAAAATATACCCAGTATTATAATCTATCCTATTAAGAAAAATGATGACTCCTCAGGCAGTTGGAATAAAATGTTTAAAAACTAACTAGTAAGTAAACCATTTAGTGACTCTTGTGTGTGTTTATGACTTCCGTGTGAATTTTTTTTTCTTTTTTAACAAGGATGGATGTGTTCTTTGTAAAGAAGTTGTGTGAAACCCCAAATGGTCAGGTTAAGACCCAAGGATGATAAAATACCTTCCTCACAGAACATTTCTACACTTAAAAAATGATCTTACCTACAATGTCTGAGAAACAAGCTCCCAGTTGTCTGAACCATACTATTTAAGATGGAATGATACTTATTTAATAGTAGGTCTATTTTACTCTTGTATTTATTTAATATATGTAAAGGGACCACTTTGAGGTTTTGTACTCATTGCCTTTGATTTTATGTCTGTTTCATGGCTAGTGGAGTTTGGCACTATAATTTATACTTAATATCTTTCCTTTATACTAAAGCCTTGCTACTTCCTGGTGAAATTCACATAAGAAAAGACATCTGAATAGGAGAACAACAATTTAGAGTCATGTTTAGGAACTATGTATACATACTTATGTATATATGCATATAGGTACAATTTTTATATGTATCTTATATATATATTGTGTGCATGTATGTATGTGTTCAGTATACTTGAAAGTATACTTATACAAGTGCTCTACATCACTTACCCATGTAGGATTTCTGCCTTGCTTTTTTCATATCCCCATTATGTGTTTTATCTTCTGTCTTTAGACATTTAGTTAAACTATTTTCCAAGTATCCTTAGACAAAGAACAACCTTTTCTCTTATTTTTTCATGGAATGCCAATGCTGTAATGCAAGGCATCAGTTTTAGAGTTTTAGGAGAAACCTGAAATATTTTTCTAACAATCCACCACTGATACACTCCACACAAACAATAATGTAATTTCAATGCCTGGTGTGGCTCAAGGTGTTGTCTGAACAGAAATGAGGAATTCTGGGTCACTTCTAGATAAAAGGAAAGTGTTCAGCAGATACAATGTGTGAGTAAACAACCACGTCCAGAAAAAGAATGACAATTTGTACAAAAAAATTCATGAAAAGATAGCAAGAAAATGTTCTGAAAACTGTAACTCAGTGAGTGATTGAAGGCAAAGACTTGGTCAGATACCAGGCCACTGGCTTCAGGTACTTCATGAAAATTTTTCCTAATGGCTTTCTGTTCTTGCACTGCTTCTATCCAACTTTTTTTTTTTAATGAGATATTTATTTTTATTAAAAGTTGTAAGATTTTTCTTTTTTTTTTTTTCATTTTTCTTTTATTATTCATATGTGCATACAAGGCTTGGTTCATTTCTCCCCCCTGCCCCCACCCCCTCCCTTACCACCCACTCCACCCCCTCCCGCTCCCCCCCCTCAATACCCAGCAGAAACTATTTTGCCCTTACCTCTAATTTTGTTGTAGAGAGAGTATAAGCAATAATAGGAAGGAACAAGGGGTTTTGCTGGTTGAGATAAGGATAGCTATACAGGGCATTGACTCACATTGATTTCCTGTGCGTGGGTGTTACCTTCTAGGTTAATTCTTTTTGATCTCACCTTTTCTCTAGTTCCTGGTCCCCTTTTCCTATTGGCCTCAGTTGCTTTAAGGTATCTGCTTTAGTTTCTCTGCATTAAGGGCAACAAATGCTAGCTAGTTTTTTAGGTGTCTTACCTATCCTCACCCCTTCCTTGTGTGCTCTCGCTTTTATCATGTGCTCATAGTCCAATCCCCTTGTTGTGTTTGCCCTTGATCTAATGTCCACATATGAGGGAGAACATACGATTTTTGGTCTTTTGGGCCAGGCTAACCTCACTCAGAATGATGTTCTCCAATTCCATCCATTTACCAGCGAATGATAACATTTCGTTCTTCTTCATGGCTGCATAAAATTCCATTGTGTATAGATACCACATTTTCTTAATCCATTCGTCAGTGGTGGGGCATCTTGGCTGATTCCATAACTTGGCTATTGTAAATAGTGCCGCAATAAACATGGATGTGCAGGTGCCTCTGGAGTAACAGTCTTTTGGGTATATCCCCAAGAGTGGTATTGCTGGATCAAATGGTAGATCGATGTCCAGCTTTTTAAGTAGCCTCCAAATTTTTTTCCAGAGTGGTTGTACTAGTCTACATTCCCACCAACAGTGTAAGAGGGTTCCTTTTTCCCCGCATCCTCGCCAACACCTGTTGTTGGTGGTGTTGCTGATGATGGCTATTCTAACAGGGGTGAGGTGGAATCTTAGTGTGGTTTTAATTTGCATTTCCTTTATTGCTAGAGTTGGTGAGCATTTTTTCATGTGTTTTCTGGCCATTTGAATTTCTTCTTTTGAGAAAGTTCTGTTTAGTTCACGTGCCCGTTTCTTTATTGGTTCATTAGTTTTGGGAGAATTTAGTTTTTTAAGTTCCCTGTATATTCTGGTTATCAGTCCTTTGTCTGATGTATAATTGGCAAATATTTAACTTTTGCTACATTGTACTGGCTTGAATGTACCACCTATGTTACAATAGGGTCTCAGATAAAAATCTCTCCAAATCAACCATGTATTTGAGTTCTTCTTTGAACCATCAGAAGTCTGGTTCAATTCAGCTCATGTTAGTGGGGGAGTCAGGGATCTGGTTTTTAATAAAAACTCAAACTACATCCTGATGAAGTGTTTGTGTTCTGGGTGAGGTAGGCTGTAACAGCAGAAGAGCAGAGTATCCAAGATGGAAAATCATGGGCAGAACCAACAGTGGAGCAAATGGTTTTCAATCACTGCTCATCCAGGATGGACAGATGAACAAGAGATGGTTCAATTAGACTTGGTCTTCGGCTTGAGGAGGCATTGCTTATGCACTAAGTGTTTTACCAGAATTCATCTGCTAACGTAGGATCAGGACAGTCAACTGAGTTTTGAGAATTCCTAGACCTGGAGCTTCTCACAGGTATCCCAGGGAACATGATAGTAAGGCATGGGAAGGCAGGAAGGAAGACAGCCAAGAGGAAGTGCTCTGGATTCTCCACCTCTACTTTTCCTACAGTAACTCAGTGTAATTTCTCATTTGAATAAGGGTTTTACCCATAAGGCTACTCTGAGAACCTCTGCTGTAGATGATTATTTATGTGGACACTGAGGTAGTGCCACATACTTTGCTGATAGTAAAGACCATCATGGCATCTTTATTTTGAGACATTAACAGATTTGTTGTAGAGCTCAAAACAAATCAGCACCTCTGTCATGGCTGGACAGAACTTACCCTGGGCAACATAGACTTTAGTGATCCAGATTTCTTTATGGCAAGTAGCTGTGGCACAACTAAGGTCAAAATGAAGTGACAGTGCAGGTTATAGAGGAAGGCAGAAGTATTATACGTAATAAAACGGGTCAATATGTTATACGGTACGAATTTCTCTAACCATGAAGAATGAAACTGTTCTCTAGAACTTCTGGAAGAAGATGGGATTGTAGATCACAAGGTCAAAGTATTACCTCTAGTATATCAGTCCACTCTCTGGTTTTATGTTTGTAGGTTTGGAGTCATGGGGTTGTCCAGTCCTGAAATGTTATACCACTGACTGCTCTAGAATTTTGCTGCCAAGAGGCTACACAGGTTAACTAGCATGGAAGTTTTTGTTGTCATGCTCCATGGCATGCATTGGTCTTAAATACAATGATAAATTTCTGACCATTTGTAGGGCAATCAGAGAAAGCCAAAATCATTGCACTCTTTGTTTAGGTTTAAGAAGTGATCATTTTACACTTTACTGTTAAACGTATAATAAAAAAGCATGGAAACACTCTATATTACTCATAAATAGCTTTCTTGTTAATTTTTTTTCATTTTCCCAAATATCTTTCTATGACCTTTGGATACATTTATGATCAAAAAGTTAATAAAATCATAGGTGTTTCAAACTTCCCTTTTAGCTTAGATTTTAAACAGAATCTGGGTCTCATCTGGGTGATAGCAGAAAGCACGAAGTATCTAAAACAGTCAAAATCATAGAAGCAGAGAGTGGAATGATGGTTTCCAGGGGCTGGAGAAAGTGGGAAATGAGCAGTTACTACTCAATGTATATAAATATTCAGTTACCCAAGATGAAGAACTTCTAGAGGTCTGCTCTATAACACTGTATCTATAGTTAATTACATTGTACTATACTCTTACATTTTGGTTAAGAGGATAGAAGTCATGTTAAATTTCATTTTATGAATAAGTAAGTAAGTGAATAATGAAAGAAAGGACCCTCCAGGGACAATGAACTGAATGGAAAGACTTAAAATTTGGGTATGATTCCCCCAAAAACCTCTCAAGATATTTCAGGAAACCAAGAAACTGACATGGGTCAGTGGCCATGCATAATATAGCCTCCTAAAGCAGTAGTTGTACCTGTTTGTGGTAATCTAGATTTTTGGCAAAAGAAGAAATTCTTTGTAAACAGATAAGGAATATTATTGTGAGCTAGCTGTGAGTGGGCAGACTTTGGTAGAATAACAGCATGGACCAATGCACGCCACTCAGTAAAACAACATTCAGTAATAATATCAGGACAAGATCAGCAAACTCTTACTGAGTTAGCAAAGCACAGCTGGACAGTAAGTGGGAAGCTGGCACTGAATCCATATCAAGAAGTACTCAAATCCAGTGCAGGTGTTGAGGTAACTGAAAGGTATAAGAACCTGGAAGCATGGGTTCTTTTTGGGAACACCTCAGCAAAGTCTGCCACAATACACTTTGCTTCTATTTATTATTTAGTTTTCCTCTTGCATTACAACTTTTGTCCAGTGGTATTTTATTTTGCCCTACAACCCTGCTTAGCTCCCAAAACTTATATTTGCACATGTTCCAGGACCATCAAGTTAAGGAACTTTTGATGGTCACAATGAACATAGCTATGTTTCAAATATGCCCTCCCAATAGCCATTAAACATCCTTCATGTTTCTTGTCACTTTCAAAGCCCCTAAAGCATTGATGATATCTTTTCTTCATATATATCATATTACAAAAGAATTGCCTCTTAAATACACCCATAATTATTGACTTCCACAATGATTACCTTAATTGAAATCATTTAGCATTTCTCAAAGTGCCATATAAAAGAAGGACCTATTAGCAGCTTTAGAATGCTACACATATTAACAAGGCGAATTTATCTTCCACCCCAAGGACCACATCATTTCAAGAGGAATATATCTGTTTCTCTTCCAGAGTTGATCAACTCACATTTGGGCTTGCTTACTATACTCCTTACTAATATACACTTTGCATAGGCTTATTATTAATTCAAGGAGTTTGTACATGAGTTAAGTTAGTGTTATCAATAAGATTAATTTTTCTTAAAATTAGAGACTGTTGGTGAACCTTAAAATTCTCATCTAAATCCCTCCTTTCAGGGAGGAACAGGTACTGCCCAGCAGGGAGGGCTGGCACCAGTGGGACGGGGGAGGTGATGAGGAAAGGAAGTGGGAGAACGAATACACATGCACGTAAATGCAAAAATGATACCTGTTGAAACTACTCCAGTAATTGGGAGAGGGAGGATTAAGGAGAGCGGTGAAGGGGGTGAATTCATGTGTGATATATTTGATACATTGTAAGAGCTTGTGTAAATGCATAATGTACTCCCACCCAACACAACAATAAAGGAAAAAAAAGAAACAAACAAACAAAACATTCCTCCTTTCACAAATATCCTAATAAGTTGGCAGGGATTGTGATTCTATGTGGGACATTATAAAAAAATTCTCTTTGGTAAAGAGGATTTAGAAGTTTAAAATACTTTTAACCAGAATTTTATTAATTAGAATCATAATTAACTATTTATGAATTTCATTTATATGGATAAACAATCTTTATTCATTATCTCAATCTATTTATTGAAGGTTTTGCCATGGGTATTGTTCTTGATCCCCAAATCAGAACCTTTTATAAAAATAATTTCACTGTAAGTCCTAGAATCTCATCAACAATTTTGAAATGAATTGTGATTTCTCTGAACACAATTAACCAGCATTCTTTTTGTTGTTGCTGTTTTTGTGCATTGTTGAATTTGATTTATTACTATTTTGGGGTGATTATTTATTCATATGTGCCTGCATTGTTTGGGGCACCCCCTCCCTCTCCCCCACCCTTTCCCTGCCCCTCCCTCTTCTCCCATCCCCTTCTCTTCCAGGCAGAACCTGTTCTGACCCCTTCTCCAATTTTGTGGAAGAGTAGTCATAAGCAATAATAAGAAAGCCATACCGTTTTTACTTGTTTGACATAAGGATATTTATACAGAGAGATTCCTGGCATTGCTTCCATGCACATGTGTATTACAATCCGAATTAATTCATCTCTACCAAACCTCTTCACCACTTCCCGGTCACCTTCCCATAGTGACCTCTTTCATTTTAGTTAGTATATTAACTCCTCTACAGTGGACACATCAAACACTTTCAAGTTTTGGGTTTCCTACCTTTCCCTATTCTTCCTGTATGTGTTCTCCTCTTAGCGTGTGACCCATGCCCAATATTACTGCATTTATTTTAAGTCTAAAGTCCGCATATGAGGGAGAACATATGATTTTTGGCCTCTGAGCCTGGCTAACTTCATTTGAGATGATGTTCTCCAGTTCTATCCATTTACTTGCGAATGACAAAATTTTGTTCTTCTTTGTATTTGAGTAAAATTCCATTATGTATAAATACCACATTTTCTTAATCCATTCATCGGTAGTGGAGCATCTTGGGTGTTTCCATAACTTGGCTATTGTGAATAGCGCTTCAATAAACATGGGAGTGCAGGTGCCTATGGAGTAACCTGAGTCACATTCCTTTGGGTATATCCCTAAAGGTGGGATTGCTGGATCATATGGCAGATCTATGTTTAACTTTTTAAGAAACCTCCATATTGTTTTCCAGAGTGGTTGTACTAGCTTGCATTCCAATCAGCGGTGCATGAGGGTTTCTTTTTCCTAGCATTCTTAATGATCAAAATGCCTATCTTGGTTTAATCACAATTTTGCTTTGTGTGGTTCAGAGAACCTAAATTTGTGGGGTAATTGTAGTAACTAAAGAAATGAAAGAGATGTACTGAATTATGTAGATGCTAGAGTAACCTATTCACATGGTACCCCCTTTGACCAGAGATAAAGATTTTGTTATCATATTAAAGACATACTACTTACTATCCAATCTGAAGCTCATTTACCTTATTATGTTCTTCAGTGCTAGATTGTCTTTTTGCACAAAATTTGTGTTGCTTACTCTATTTAAGAGAAACCTTTCAAGAAATTAAATATCTTAAAATTCATAACATAAATGAACAAACTATCTTTTAGACATTCACTGATACTATGCTATATGCTATTTAGATCCTATTTTCCAACTCATTTATTTATGCTTAAGTATATTGCCAGTCACAAAGGATTTGCACACAATGGATATTTGCCACCATCTCCACCTACATAAATAAGTGGCCATGTCTAACCAATTTTGACCAATGTCTTCAAATGTGTTTGTAAATATTTAAGTCTACAAAATGATCTGCTATTAAAATCTCAAACATGTTTGTCAGACTCTACAATTTCAGTGACTTGTCAACATAAACATCTCACAACTGTATTTCAATTTTTTTCTGGGCTTACTACATATCAGTTTTACTTACTTATAATTGGAACTATATTCCTTGTCTCATCTGCAAGTCCACTTTTTAAAAAAAACAGTAGCAGATAAAGCCCTTCCCAAATAAGAAAAGGAAACTTTAAACTTCTATTAGTTGATTGTACTATTTCGTTTATCACTGGCACTTCCTATTCTTGTGGCTGCTGCTTGTTCTTATCAAATACGTAGATTTATGCTTAGGTTTTTGGCCATGTGAAAAACGAGCAAAAGATTTACTTATCTCCAAATGATCATTTTTATGGTTTACACAAATCATTGCATTTGTGCTAATTTTATATAAACCAAAGCATTTGACATTTCTTGCAGTTCTAATGTTGATTGTTTTTATTTGGAGCAGATGGAGGGTGGTAGATTGAAAATTCTTCATTCTAAAAGCATGAAGGAAGAGTCATTCTTCCTAAAATCTTCTTCCTGGAGGAAATATTGGACATTACACATGCCAATGAACAACTGTCTGTTGCGAATTGAATCAGGAAATGTGTGTCCTATTCCAAAAAAAAAAAAACCACTTAAATTTCAGAGAAATTAACATGAAGTATCTTTCAAAATGTTTGATTATTTGCCAAAAAAGGATAATATTGGAAGAGTCAATTGAACAAAAGAGAGTAAGGACACTCACTTTTTGCATCAAATGCCACATTTAAAAAGTGTATTTTACCATGTGCATCCAACTCAAGTTAAAAAGGCCTCGCTTAAGAAAATGGTGACATTCTGAATCTGTATTTCTCTATTCATATCCTCTAAAATAACAGATAAGATCAACAGGAGTGTAAATGGAACCACAAAGGAACTGTGCTTCCAGAATTGCTACTATAAACTGAGAATATCATAAACTTTGCATTGCCTGTAATTAAAGAAATACTTGCCAGCAGAACTTCTTTTGCCTCTGCAAGTGTATGGCTGGAGAGAGCAGGAAGAGGATCTTTGGTGACCTCGGGGGGACAAAATAGATAGGATACAATGTCATATATGAAGCACAGACAAAATCACCCCCCAAAAAAGACCAAGAGTAAATGGTAAAACACTGAGCACATATCTGAGCCTAGATGGCTCATGGCATTGTCTACAGAGAAGAGCTGGAGAGTGAGCAGAAGTAGAGGCTAAAGTCTCAAAGCAATATTTCCTTTGGAGAGTCTATCATAAAGGTTGTGATCCTTGGAGGTGTGCCAATGAAGAGACAGAAAATTTAAGGAAAATGCTGAAAAGATGGAGAACCTTAATCTACCATTCATAACTTTCACGTAATAGTTATGAATAGCTATGAATCCAATAAAAAAAGAAACATTGATAGTAAAATACTTTAATAATCCATCCATAGTACAAAATAGGTCAACTAGATTAAAATGTAAGTGAGGAGATAACAAAACTAAACAATAGAATATTTTAGAAATACAGCAAATGCAACTCCTTGATAATAGAGAATGGATCTTCTTGTCAAGTGTGTGTTGACTATTCACAACTATTGATCATATGATAAGTTCTTCAGAAAATTTCTTGAGTTATAAAACATAAATGTTTAGAGCAACATTTTCCAACTTTAATGAAATAAAACAAAAAAATAGATTAAAACCCACTCTACTTGGAAATTTTAAAAAACCCCTCTGTTTTTAAGTGAAAATGAATGCAAACAGTACTTAGAGTATTTCTGAACAGAAAGTTATATGAGGCCATGTGATGTGTTTAAAGCAGCAATCAGAAAAATATTTATAGTTTTAAACATCTATATCAATATGAATTAAAATAAAAATAAATGAATTTAATTTCTAACTCAACAATTTAAAGAAAGAAAAATAAAAAAAAGCAGAAGGTAAGACTCAATAAAGATATTATTTTACTGTTTTTACAGTAAAATAATAGATCAATTTAATAAACTAAAATCCTGTTTCAATGGAAACATATGTAAAAACACACAAACATAAGCCACTATTTAAGAAATAAGAAGAGAAAGCACAAATATACAAAGAAATGACAGGAAACAAAATACTGATTCAGAGTAAATATTTTTAAAAATATAAGAAATTACTTGGCATACTTCCATGTAAAGAATGTGGAAATCTAGATGAAATGTATGGTTTCCAAGTAAAATAGTGTTCATCAAAGTTAACCTACAGGGAGGTTTTTTAAAGTGAGAAGTTAACAGGAAATAGCTCCACAAAAAAGAACTGTGCCCAAATATATATCATAGTTTTCCAAACCATTAACAATTAACTAGTCCAAATGCTATATAAACTGTCACAAAGTACAAAGTTAAACACTTAAATTCTTTTTATGAAACTACTATACTACTGATATGCAGACCTGATGTTAATAGGACAAAAAGAAAATTAAAAACCAACATCACTATGAACATTGATACAAAGGTCCTTAGTAAGATATTAGTAAACAAAAAACCAAAAAAATTAGATCATGACTAAATATTTGTATCAGAAATGTAAATTTGATAATAAGAAATATTTTTAGTAATCTTGACATTTTAGTAAGCCATTTTAGTCAGGGAAAAATTATTTGATTATCTTTGTACATGCTGAAAAAGACTGACAAAATACAACAACAATTTTTAATTTAAGAAAACCTGTGAGCTCAGTGGTAGAGCGCTTGCCTAGTATGTACAAGGCCCTGAGCTCAACTCCCAGAACCACACAAATAAAAAAACAAAACATGAGAACACAAGAATACATGGATACTTGATTTAAAACAAAACAAAACAGTATTTAGTAAGAAGGCAGGAGAACTGCCTCTAAGGTCAAGAATACAGCAATATGTCCACCAGCTCCACTACATTTACTCTTACCCTGGAGTTGTCAGCCATTGCAATTAGCAAATGGAAAAACTAGAGGCGTGCAAATTGGTAAAGAAGTGAAACAAGTCTTTATTTACAGATGAAATGTTAGTAGATCTGCTGCAAACCCTTAAATAATAGTGATAAACTAGCTTTAGCAACAAAGTAATTCATCATTGTGGCAGGCTATAAATTAGCATGCAAAAATGTTAGTAATGATATCCAGTTAGGAAATATAACAGAAGAAAATCGAATACATTGGCAACAATGACAGTAAAATACGGATTTAGCAAAATAATGCTAAAAGCATGAAGAAAATTATAAAACACACCTGAAAAATAAAGAAGTACACTTGAAGAGATGGAAAGGATGTCTCAGAATCAAGATGACACTTTCTCCTCATTTATGAATTTAATGTGCTCCCAAGCCAACAAGCTTTATATTTAGAGCTCAAAAAAACACTAAAATTCTCATGAAAATGAGCAGGCAAAAGTAGCAAAGAAAACACTAAAAATGAAAAGGTTTATTTGGAGTGCGTGGGGTGGGAGGAGGGTTGTCAAGGTCAGGTGGCCTAACAAACATCCAAATGTGCTACCAAACCTCTATGATCAAGGTGATACAGCACCGGTACCTGAACAGGACTACAGATCAACAGAACAGAAAAGAAGCTCCAGAGATTGACTCAAACACATGTTGTAAAGGATCATGCAATGAATTTGGCATCTCAAATCAGGAAGAAAACTAGAGTTTTTGATAAATAATGTTGGGGTAATTAGATAGACATTTGGATTAAGCTTGTAAAAAAATATATCCACTCCTGAAGCCATACAAAAAATTTTTAAAAAGCGCCAAATAGATCAAGTATTTAAATACAAAAAAAAATTGTACAAATACTATAATAAAGCATGGTAAGTGCTTTTATAGCCTAGGTTTATAAAGGTTTTAATTATGATTCAAAATCCAGAAGCAACAAAAGATGAACACGTCTTACTACATAAGTTAATTAAAGCACTTGAATGCATTTGTCCAAAGACATGTAAGAAATTCAGAAACAATATTGACAGGATATATGTCAGTGAAATGGCTACTTAAGTATGCAAAAAACTTTTTCAGATCACAGGAAAAAGACTAAATTCAACATGAATGAAGCACTTAAGCTGAGAACTTAAAAAAAAAAGTTGTTAAAATGACCTGCAAATTGATTAAAAGCTGTTCAAAAGAAAAATATAAATTTCACTACACTGCATTTTATTATGTTTCTCGCTGGTTAGACTGGCAAAAATTCAAAAGGTTGACAATGTACTGTTAATTGTTGTAAAACAGGTGTTCTCATCCATTTTTGGTGGCAATCCAAAATTTGACCATCTTTTGACAGGGAATGTAATAATATCTAATAGAAATACAAAATGCATTTGGCCCAGAAATACCACTTTTAGCAATTTAGCCTGAGAATTCTCCTCCAACATGCATCACTAGTAATTAACAATTATTGGCAATTGCTGAATTGACCAAGCAAATAAGACTGAATAAAATATGATTCATACACAGAGTGGAGTACTCTGTAGCTGTAAAAAAGAATAAGGAAAATCTCTATGAACTAATATAGATTATTCCAAATATATATCACTAAAGGCAGAAAAAACCTTTAGTGAAAGAGGAGAAAGCACAGTATGCTAGCCTTTATTAGGAAAGGAGAAATAAGAATGCATGCCCATTTTGTAAAAAGAAACAAAGGAAGGGTAAGTCAGAAACTTATTAAATTGATTTCTTATGAGTTAGTTCAGGGTAGAACACATACCAGAAGGAGTAGTTTTCTGAGTGTAGTTTTTTTTTATAAACTTGACATTTGAAATCATGCAAATATTCTACATACTCAAAAAATGAAAATGAAAGAAGATGTGGGAAAAACCCTCAAGCTCAATCCAAAGAGAAGTAAAAGAATATGATGTAAAAAAAAAAGTTACATATAAAGGGGAAAATTTAGTGCAAGTGATTAAGACAATACTTTCTATGTTCTTAGATACTTTGTCTTTTAAGAAAGCAGGAAAGAAAAAGAAAAAAATAGAAAAAAAACTGTGGACAAATACTGAACTGTGTATTAGGGATACATGTTATAGTAACACCTGAATCAAGTAATCAAAGTTATTATCCCTAATGAAGGGCACATTGAGTCCTTTCTTGTATAACAACCGGGGATGTAAGCATTGCTTACGCAGTATTTTGAATGCTTAACCTGAACCTAATAAGGAAACAGCAGAAAAACCAAATTATGTGAAGTTTTATAAAATAACCAGACTATATTTTTTTCAATGACGTCAAAGGATAAAAGACAAAGAAAGTCTAATGAACTGTTCCAGATTAAAGGATGCTGAGGAGATCCTGTATTTGCATCCTGTATTAAGGAAAAATTGTTATAAGGAGAATGCCTTTTAATTTATTGGGACAGTTGAAGGATTTGAAATATGAACTATAGATTAGACAATAGCAGTAAATTTGTGCTAGACATTCTGAATTTGAAAACCAACCTAAACATGACCCCTTAGCCTTTTTCTACCTTAGCACTCTTTCTCATAAAATGGGATTGCTCATGGTTCACCTATCAGTTATGGTCATGTAAATTTCCACAAGCCTATCATAATAAACAGTAAGATATTTCACAATATTTATATTTCAAAAGTAAAACATACTGTTATAGGAAACTTTGAAAATATAGAAAAATTATAAAATGGAAAAGAAAAATGATTTAATGAATGAGAAGAGATAAAATGTTTGAGCTTTAGGGGGACAAAGAATCAAAATTATTAGCAAAAAATGAAATAAGGGAAAAGAGGATAAGAGTGGATGAAAATGTTGATTTATGGATGAAAATAAATCCACTGCATTCCAAAAATAGCAAATTTACATTTAAATTCACTAAATTTTCCTTCCAGAAAGTGATCTCCCTTTTAAAGAATGAGAAACAATTTGCTGATATTCAGTCTCATTAGCTTGATAAATCAATAACTACATAAAACCTGAGTAGTTTGTTGGCACAAACTTGTATGACCTTATTTTCGCTTAAATATATCAAGATTTGTCTTGGCACTTAAAAAGGAACACTTTTAAGTTGTCAACCAAAAAATCTATATAAACAAGTGAATAATAAAATTATTCACTTTTTATGCATGTAATGGTGGGGGCGGGGGAGAAAAAGAGGGACCGAGACAGAATTTTCCAGACAGTCATTCAAAGCTGCAGCAAATTCTGATTGAGAAAAAAAGCAGTAGGTAAAGATGTAAAACAATGCTGCATCCTACATCAGGGGATTTAAGTGTGGAATAGCCAAGGTCACTTTCCCATTGAGCTTTTTTACTATCAGATCCCTTCCCTGGTGTTTATGCTTTTTTACTGCCATGAGGTGAGGTGGGGAGGGGCAAAACTTCCCTGTCCAGGGCCTCCTATGTGTTAGATCTGTCACGAATCATGGTATAGAACCGTAATGTTTGTTTTTGCTCCTATTCATTTTAACTGGCAGGCAGTTATTATTAGAATGAAAAATTAAGCTATTATGCTGTGGAAGCCTCACTGGTTCTTTCAAATTTATGGAGTTAATACAGCAAAATTATCTTTTATAGCTGATAAAAACATCTGTATGCATGTAGGCCACTGGCCTGTCCTGAAGCAGGAAAAAATGCAAAAGCGGTAGCCATGTTGTGATGCTTTGGCCAAGATGGAGGCATCAATGGCTGCTGCTGGTTTATCAGCACAAGAGAAGATAATGCCATAGGTGATGGCAGTCTATCCTGAGGAAGAATTTAATTTTTTTAGTCTTCCTGTAGGAAGGAAACAAAACCCATACCTTTAAGTTTTCTAAAAATAACCCTCTGCACTCATTAAGTAGCACTGTTATTTATAGTCCTGCCATTTTTCTGTTATTTAGTGAATGTTTCCATTAACATTTCTGCTATAAAAATATGAAGGTGGCAATTAAGCTTTTCGGAAACCAGTGAATTGCAGCTATAGCTACTTCCTATTTATAAACCACTCTTCTAATATCTTTAGGAGTTGCTCATCTCTTATAAAAGATTTGAATCATAAAAGATGCAAGCACAATAAGTACTGATGGGGTGCTTTTCACTACAAGAGCTTTGTAGTGAAAACTCATTCAGGCCACCTCTGCAAAGGTCACATTGGTGACGGTACCCACTAGACCAGAGAGTGTCACATCCTTGGGGGGCCTAGGGCTCTAGGGCATGCTTGGCGGAATCAGCACATTAACACCTGGGTATTTTTCAAACCAAATTCTTGAATCTTTTCTTAACACTTATAATAACAACCCAAGTGCCAACAAGAGCTATGTTGTAACTCCATTCTAAAGACTTAGATTCAGAGTGTCTTAGATTCTTCTCATAGCCACATAGGTGCATGCAATATTCATTCATACATATTTATGAATGTGTATGTGCTGATTGTCATTATTCGCTGTGTTTCTTCGTATTTTAAGGTTATTTTATTTTCTTTTTAGATTCTAGCAGAATGATTTTATTTTAACAGAGATTCCTTTATTTCTAAGAAATTTACCTAGCTTTTGAAGAGGGGAATCTGTTCTAACTTTGTCAAGGTGGGATGTATTACAGACAATTTTTTACCTCACCACTGATGTTAAAACTAAAGTGTAAATATCTGGAGGTATTTACACATATGTGTAAAGTGTAATATAGAGTTAATATAGCAAAATTATCTATTATAGCTGATAAAAACAGCTATGTGTATGTAGGCCACTGATAAAAATAACTATGTATTATAGGCCATCAATAGACTGATACGATTACTGACAGGCATTCCTAGGCCAATCTAACTGTCCTACCCTTTCTTTAAGAAGTAGTAGGTTTGGCTAAGTAAGAATGATATTCTTTAAGAGCAGGGCTATGGAGAAGGAGGGAGAAATTTTTCTTTAAAGAAAAACTTGCTTGAGGAAAAAAAGCAAATGCACTGGAGTTAGTGGTAGTAGGAAGACTTTTTCATAGCAATAGTGGGTATCAGTTTTAAGGTTTCTTATGTGGCACATTCCATTCTTCACAGTCTGTACTCATTACTTCATTTGATTATTTCATAACCACCTCACAGATGAAGACAACAAAGCACATGTTAAATGGCTTTCTCAACACTGTACAAATAATAGATGACCAAATGAGATTCAGATCCAAGCAGCTGGACTCTAGAGACTTCATCCCTAGTGAGGACAATGGACTGGATCTAAAGGGGCTTGTTCTCATAGGGCTCAACTTGGTGCCTCCCCACTACCGGCCTCTCCTGTTAACCCTGTAATACCAAAGGAGATTTCCTGTGGGGGGTTCTTATTTCACTTGAACATGTTATGCTTAGACTTGTAGCAGCTTTTCCTCCTAGAGGGACTAGTTTGATTCAACACTGTACTAGACTAATTTCACCATTGGGTAATTTCATTCCTTCTGAGCTTACAAACCTCATAGTAAATGTTAGTGTTAAGGTCAGTAAGTAAAAAATTGATAATATCAAAAGCATTCTACTCATCAGAAATTATTTTATAAATACTTTTTGAAATTGTAAAGAGGTCTGTGGTAATCATTTTATAGGATGATTACAATCTAAGATTATATTCCAAGATTATAAGGATGATTTTTTTTCTTTCTTATTAGATATTTGAATCCTGGCTATGTCACTTTCTAGATACTTGAGTTTGGGCAATTTATTTCACTTTTTAAAGCTTCAGTTTTAGCATCTGTGAAAATAGGGTGATAAGAACTTTACAGAGCTGTTGTGAGGATTTAGAAAGAGGAATAGTATGTAACTTTCTGTAATAATTCCTCGGACAAGATAGGTGTTGGGTAAATATTAATTATTTTCCCTTAGGTCACCCTCAAATGGATATATATTATAGATAGAACCTAGACATGAAAGGAGAAAAATGTGAAATCTAGACATACATTCTCAGTGATTGTGTATTATTTTTATACACAGGGTAAACATTAGAAGTGCTGAGAAGAATATTATTTTAAAATTTGAGCCAAGCTTTCCATCACACAATTGATTCCACCTGAGAATTACAAAGGACTTCTCCATTCGGTCTTGGAAGACATTATTGAATAAGTAGAAATTGGGGAATCATTTAGTTGACCTTCTGGAATTTTTATTCAGCTAGAAAATTCCAATTAAGAGTCATAAATTTGGCTTTAAAACTTTGATATTTTAAAAAACTGATATAACATTATCCTTAAATAACTAATTATTTTTACTTCAAATGAAATATGGTTTGATTCAACCTAACCTCTTTTTTTTTCCATTGAGTATCAGTAGTATGAATGAGAACAAGATGTTACAATGAAAGATATTTACATAAAATGAGAACAGCTTATTCACAGGATGCATGTAATGAATAATAGAAATAAATGGTAGTGATCTATTATTTTATTTTTAATAAAATATAGAAGCAGTTAAAGTGAAAAGTGGTATTATTATATTTAACTAACATTCTGAGCTCTCTTGAAAGATGCTAGTGCTAAACGCTATGGAAATAATACATAATCTAAAAGACATGGTTTCTGCTTTCCAACAACTAACACATCTACTCTTAGATATAGAGATTGCTCACATACATAAATTGAAGATTAGGTCAGTCCCCAAAACAATAACAACAATGAATTCGAGAACTTGGATGTATAAAAAAATGGGTTGGAAGAAACACAAAATTTGATCACTAAGAAACATATTTTATAAAATGGCTCTGTTTTCTGACAAAATCAACTCTCTAAATGCAATTTTAAAACCAATTTAACTTAGTTTAAAAGGTCAAACTTTCATTATTTATTACTTCCAGAAGCTTGTGTAACCAAATTTTCTACTTACCAACCTTACTGTTTATTATCAAAGTGTTCATAAGAATATGTATGTATGCATTTGCATCTGTATATTTGTATGTGGGCATGGGTAAGCAGAGCGACTGATTCAGTCTGTGTATTCATTCTATCCAGGGTAAATAGTAACTTTTGCTAATACCAAGCATCAACAGTAACTGACTTAAAAGGGGGCTAATGTGAGAAAAGACGGCATTTATAGGGAAATTTTAACAAGCTTTTTGGTTGCATTCAGGAAATGAGTGGCTTTGTTTTCATATAGATTGTACTAAGAGATTCCATATTGTCAGCAGCACTTGCGTATGTTTTGGAAGTTTCGTCCAAGTTTCATAAATCTTGCCATATATCAAGTTATTCTAAATATGGCCAAAATAAACACTCTGTAGCCAGAAGAGTGAAAGATCATTTGTGCCCTAATTACAGAACAGCATTCTCTGTCAGCCAGTGCCACGGCTCTCCTTTCATTAATCACTTTGGTGAGTAACATCTATTGATGTTAGTAGAAAAAATTTCAGAATACAAACCAGTCTGGTTTAGGATATTTGTTTGGGTGACAGTCAAAATAAGCTTCCTGTGGCTTTTCCTTTTTAATAATTGTAATATTGAGAAGCCAGAGAAACCTAAGAAACTTCTAAGCTGAATGTCAATCTCAGGAATTTGGGAATGTGCATAAATCCTCTTGGCTCCTGTTACCCCTGGCTAAACATGATTCAGCTTCATGCTCTAGTTTGATGTTCTCCCCTGCACTTCATTTTCAGCTATCAATCTCATTATGCTTCTCTGTCTTGACACTAAAGTACTCAAAATTTAACAAAACATTACCCAGACAACTAGAAACACAGATTCTTTGTGCTTTTGTGTGAAAGCTGCTTTTATGTAGACATTTCCTTTTACAAGCATGTAAAACAGATAGAATTATGACCTCCCTGTTGGATTGCTTTAGGGGCTCTGCTGTTCTGTAGTTCTTGTAGAAGTTCCACCCACCCACTGGTTTGACATTTCACTAACACTTCCTTCTTGTACCTGGAATGTAATTAGTGTTATCTTCATCCCAGGTAGAACACTTTCACTCGCTATGATAGCAGCTTCCTTCTTGATAACCCCATCCAGATGTGTCCAGGGTCAGCACCTGTGTACCTCTTTTGCTGTTTCCTATTTCTTGAGTTCCTGAGAGGAGAATTTAATTGTTCCACATGGCCTGACTTACTTTGTTAAACAAAATTCACTTACATGATAAGGTACTGAGAGTAAACAAGACTGATGCAAAGGATAGTCCTACTGTTGACAAAAAAACAAAACAAAAAACCAAAAAGAACAGACCTAACGCTCTATATACATTCATTCTTTCTTCATTCAATAAATATGTATTGAGTGATTACAGTGATGACTAAGAAAGAGCCCCTATATTCTCCTAGGTTTTATATTGTAGTGGGGAATGACAGTAAACACATATATAAATAACATAATGATATGGAGACAATAAAGCAGAATGTGATGATTAAGTGACCAGGTTTCAAGAGCAACAGTTTAATATTTTATTACATGTTTTAGAACCACTGCTTTGAGGGTATGGGATTATTTCAGCTAAAGGGAGCAGGCAGTATGAAGGCTGGGCTTGGGCAATTCTTTGGAGTATTAGAGAAGATGGTCTAAAAACGAGTGTGGCTTGTTTACCATGGACAAAAACTCTCTGGGATGGCTGGCTTGGCATTTCTATTAGTCAGGAGTAGCAGGGACCCTGTGGACACATCTATATTGACCTCTAACTCTAGGCTATAAGCCCAGTTGAGTCAGGAACCTGCAGAATGGATTTCTCTGATTGCATCTATTGTATTTCACAGAGGAACTGATCAAGAAGGCTAAAATCAAAACAAATTTTCCAAGACACAATCTGTGAGTTAGAAGTAAATGGCTTATTCATCTCTCATAGAAAATGGGAAGAAAGTGAGCCAGTTTCCTGTAACAGTTCCTTCCATTCTATCTCATCTCTTCCCCAACTCTTTGCCCTCTGATCATTTGGGCTTTTTTTTTTTTTTTTTTTGTCTGTTTTCCTGCCTTCTTTCCTATTCAGAACTGCTTTTCATTTGAACTAGTTTCTACCATTATAAAATGATTGAATTAACAAAATTAATCTTTATTCTTTGGTTGGAGTCCTCAACACTCCTAGGTTTGTTCCCTAATTTAGGAATAGATGGGCTATTCTAATTCATTTTTTGATAACAATCAACAAACTATTATGAGTTTTAAAAAAATATTGTGGTTTTCTTTGTTCTTTCATTTGGGTTTTCCAGAGTGTCAGGACTGGGATACACGGACGGGGTGAATACTTTGTGGTCCTGCAGTGCATTAAGCACACAGACATGGAAAATAAGTCCACAGTAGCATCAGGAGGCATAGATAAAGGCATAGGAAAGCCAAATTAAGTCCACTTACCTGGAGAAAGGGCAAGGCAAGTTAGGGAGTAGACATTAGAGAGTAATGAGAATAGGTGTGCATTCTTCAAACTCCCCAGACATTTCCAGTCCTGGTTGATTACCAGCAGCAGCATCAGATCCAACCTCACTTTCAAGATTATGGGAAGAAGGCACTGTGTTCTTTGGTATTTACTTAAATCCTCATCAGTTGCATAATTGCTGCTTCAGACTTCTTGAATAAGTCATGGTGATATTTACTCAATTATTATTTTCAACACAACAAATTACAATACTTTATAATGGCATAGTCCTTCAACATGATGCCTGGCTCTGGAGGATGATGCAAATAACTATTGTAAGTTTTCTTATCTTTGCTTTCTGACTAAATAGTCAAGGATGGGTGAGGAAAGATGTCTCAAGATCTAGTTGATATTTATGATGGCCAGCAGACACATAGATGCTGGAAAATGAAAAGGCAATTATAGACAAGGTTTCTACAGGCCCAATGCAAAGAAAAAAACACAAAACTAGGAACTAATTTAATTCCTTCTCACTCAATACCTGTTTTCACCTGAGGGCTCACTTGAAGAATGAGAGAAGATTTCATCTTGTTAGTGCAGACTGTATTCATAGTTCTAAATGTCACAAAGTTGATACTCTTGAGCCAATGGAATAAAGGTAATATCAATGCATTTGGATCCTGTACCTCTTCTCTCTCTCTCTCTCTCTCCCCCCCATTTATACACATCCAGAGACATCAACTGAGCTATATTGAGTCATTTTTGCATACTTGCCAGGCAGTATCATGCACATAGGTACTGGACACATATCAGGAATAGCAACCTAAACATAAAATAACATTTATTTATATTCCAAATTAGTTCAGAACTGGGTTCCTCCTTGCTCTCCTCTTCTTCAAGGTAGTTCTATGACTTGAACACTTTGGGTTATAGGAATCTTCAAAGAATCTCATTCCAGTCCCATTCACACCGACTCCTATTTACTCAACCCTTTCAGTACCTACTATTACCTTCCTGAAACCACTTGTTCTCAGCAAGTGTATAGATACCAGTATGCATTTTGCCCAATCTTCTATTGTATTTACACCTGCTGTTATCACCACTGGCAAATTTAAACTGAAGATCACAATTATGGCCTAGAGAAAGTCCAAGATCTTCAATCAGCAAAGAAAAATTAAGTCTAATTTTTTTCACTTGACTTCTTCCTAGGAAAATAATGAATTCATCTTAGAGATACCATTCTTATGAAACCCTAAGTTCAAACTCTAGTCCCACCAAAAAAGAAAAAAGAAAAAAAAAAAAAGAAAATCCTTTCCTTAAACAAAATGAATAAATATATTTTTATTGTAATTTAAATGACAATTGCCTCTTAACCACATAGAATGACTGGATCTTGTATAAATGAGTCACTGGAACTCAACCATTTCATTGATTTGCACAAAAAAACATTTCCCATGCAACATTTCATGATTAGAATTGCCTTTACTGAAGACATATTCACACTGTATCAGTGTACCTTTTTGTTTTTCTCAACTTCCAGCCAATCTCTCCGTTTTCTTCTTATTCAGTTGTTCTCAAGCTTTTGTAGGTATTAATAATCACCTATGAAGTCTGTCGAACATTCAGATTAAGAAACTTAACTTTCATCCAGGAGGTCTGGGTTGATATCAGAGAATGTGAATTTTTATTAGAAACCCCAGAGATCTGATGCATTGTCAAATTGGGAAAAGAACACTTATACTCCTTCCACTATCGAACAGCCAAATCAGATTTTTCTTCTGTCTTCCACTTTTCCTCCTCCATTTTCATAGCCTTTCTTGATCCTTTGGCACTCCAGATATCTCCATATACTCATGACTAAATTCTTTGTCATTTTATTATGAAGAGCAATCTCAAAATCATTTTTTGGTTATCTGAGCATTTTGGGGGGGAAGACTTAAAGCCCCTATTCCAAGATGTTTAAAAGATAAATGTCTTCTCAAGAGAATTAATACAGCTATTTATATAAAGTTAGAACTTCAGTTAATTGAAAGACTAATGAATGCTGCATTTTAATGAGTAACTGTTGTATTTGGAATTTGTTTTAGCCTCAAGTTAATTTTAGCCCACTAACAGCTGAGACTAGTTCTAGGTGTTAGATACAAGGATTATTTTCATTATTTTAGTGTATGCACTTTCACAGCCACATTTAATCCAAGAGACTAAATCTAAACTTTTTAAAGATTTTTATGCATTCCAAGGCATAGTAGCTTTTCAATTCCCACCCCCCACCCCCACAAAAGCTACCACTTGACGAAGAATTTTGTTCTGTGGGTAAAACATGTAGAAAATGGAGACTACCTACTTCTATCTCCTAACCAAAGAATCTTGTGTATGTTCAGGCTAAGCTTCAGACTTCCTTGTTTCCCAGGATTCTGAGGTCCCTGGACCAGCTGTTATTTGCAGTCTTAAAACACAAAGCATCTGGAGAGATGACATGAAAAGTTCATCTTTTCTTATTTATGTTTAAGGCTGAAGTAATGTTTATGGAATAAGGAATTTGTTTAAGTGAATGTCCGAACATTATGAATTTCTTGTCACACTTTATCTGGATTCACAATTGGTGGTACTGAATCAAGATCTCTAGCCATATACCCACATGCATACACACACATGCAAAAGGCATATAGCCATATCACTGTATTTTCATATACCCATGTATACATACAAAGAGAAATGGCTCTTTTTCGTATGTGCGTAGGGAAATCTCTGTGCCAATTAAGGTGACTATATTCATTTTTGTAGACACCAAGGGAAGACTAGAAGGATAGAATGTTAGTATAACATAAAAATAATATTTCTCACAAAATAATGGCTATTAAAAGAGGCTTGTATTTGGTATCGTACTTTTAGTAAAATATACAACACCCATGCACAGGAAATCAATGTGAGTCAATGCCCTGTATAGCTATCCTTATCTCAACCAGCAAAAACCCTTGTTCCTTCCTATTATTGCTTATACTCTCTCTACAACAAAGTTAGAAATAAGGGCAAAATAGTTTCTGCTGGGTATTGAGGGGATAGGGGGGGAGAGGGAGGGGGCGGAGTGGGTGGTAAGGGAGGGGGTGGGGGCAGGGGGGAGAAATGACCCAAGCCTTGCATGCACATATGAATAATAAAACAATAAAAAGAAAAGAATACTCATCAATGTATCATTCCTTAAAACAACTTCCTTATACAACTTCAAATTAAAGTTGCATAACTGAGCATCTTCTTGTTAAAAGAAAAATGTTACAAATCTGTTACCCAAAATGATTTTGAAAGATATGTTGCCATTTTCTTCTACTTTATTTTTTATAGTAGAAATGATAGCAAAGTTTCTTAGGAAAGAAGCACACTTTCATTTTTCTTTTCTTTTCTTTTCTTTTATTTTATTATTCATATGTGCATACAAGGCTTGGGTCATCTCTCCCCCCCTGCCCCCACCCCCTCCCTTACCACCCACTCCGCCCCTCCCTCTCCCCCCCACCCCCTCAATACCCAGCAGAAACTATTTTGCCCTTATTTCTAATTTTGTTGTAGAGAGAGTATAAGCAATAATAGGAAGGAACAAGGGTTTTTGCTGGTTGAGATAAGGATAGCTATATAGGGCATTGACTCACATTGATTTCCTGTGCGTGGGTGTTACCTTCTAGGTTAATTCTTTTTGATCTAACCTTTTCTCTAGTTCCTGGTCCCCTTTTCCTATTGGCCTCAGTTGCTTTTAAGGTATCTGCTTTAGTTTCTCTGCGTTAAGGGCAACAAATGCTAGCTAGTTTTTTAGGTGTCTTACCTATCCTCACCCCTCCCTTGTGTGCTCTCGCTTTTATCATGTGCTCAAAGTCCAATCCCATTGTTGTGTTTGCCCTTGATCTAATGTCCACATATGAGGGAGAACATACGATTTTTGGTCTTTTGGGCCAGGCTAACCTCACTCAGAATGATGTTCTCCAATTCCATCCATTTACCAGCGAATGATAACATTTCGTTCTTCTTCATGGCTGCATAAAATTCCATTGTGTATAGATACCACATTTTCTTGATCCATTCGTCAGTGGTGGGGCATCTTGGCTGTTTCCATAACTTGGCTATTGTGAATAGCGCCGCAATAAACATAGGTGTGCAGGTGCCTCTGGAGTAACCTGTGTCACAGTCTTTTGGGTATATCCCCAAGAGTGGTATTGCTGGATCAAATGGTAGATCGATGTCCAGCTTTTTAAGTACCCTCCAAATTTTTTTCCAGAGTGGTTGTACTAGTTTACATTCCCACCAACAGTGTAAGAGGGTTCTAAGATTCCACCTCACCCCTGTTAGAATAGCCATCATCAGCAACACCACCACCACCAGGTGTTGGCGAGGATGCGGGGAAAAAGCACACTTTCAATAGACTGGAAGCAGGTTGTCTCTAGAGTGAGAATGAGAACAACCTTCTCAAACTTAAAATCATAATTGCAAGGGAAGTTATGTGCAAAAAATTTGGGATAAATATGAATGAAAATATGAAGACCAATGATCAGATTACTAGAAAATGTTAGGCAACAGCTTGACCTGAGTATGTGTTTGACCCTTCTCAACCAACTTATTGAAGACTTTAATTGTCTTCAATAATACCATTCATATTCTTAGCCTCTGAATAGTTCATAATTATTTGTTTGAAGAAACAGAATATCTCAACTGTATCCTGACCAATGTTTTGAACATCAGGGGTGTCAGAGATACATTGTGTTTGGTTTTGCAAGGTCTTTAGAAATACTAATAACCGATATAAACTTTTGGAGGGCCCAGAAGTTCATGATTGTCTAGCAGTTGGCTGACTTTGGGCTGGTGGAGAGTCCAGTCAGGTGATGCCTACTTTATAGAGTCGTCTATAAAGGGCAAAATCCTCAAAGGTAGTTAGCAGTGTCAATAGGTTATTTCTTATAAATTATATCAAACTTATTTGAATTTCTTCACACTCGATTTTATTTTTTTAAATTTTTTTATTTTATTATTTATATGTGCATACAAGGCTTGGTTCATTTCTCCCCCCTGCCCCCACCCCCTCCCTTACCACCCACTCCGCCCCCTCCCTCTCCCCCCCAATACCCAGCAGAAACTATTTTGCCCTTATTTCTAATTTTGTTGTAGAGAGAGTATAAGCAATAATAGGAAGGAACAAGGGTTTTTGCTAGTTGAGATAAGGATAGCTATACAGGGAGTTGACTCACATTAATTTCCTGTGCGTGTTCACACTCGATTTTAAAAAGTAATTGAAATATAACATAAAAGCTTTTCTTTTTTTTTTTTCCTGGTGGTACTGGGGTTTGAACTAAAGGCCTTGCACTTACTAAGCAGTCACACTTAGCACTTGAGCCATTCTGCTAGTCCACATAAAGGTTTCTTAAAACTTTGATTTATTAAAATCAAACTAAATAAACTCACTAGTACTAAACCTTCATAGGTGTTTGCTTCTGTATCTCACATAACATTGAAAGCGCTAATAACCAACTTCTTTCATGACTTCTATTTCCATGTTCTTGTTCACTCATTTAACTATAAGTTAACTTGCATGTATCTATTTGTATACATGCACGTGTTCACACATCTGTGTAAAGTAGATTAGAAAAATACCGTTTTGTTTTTCCATTTAAAGTTTTGTTTTTAGTACTAATTACTGAATATGCCTATGGATTAACTTATTCCAGGTTTATGTGTTCTATTTTGTTTCCTGTATCCTTGATACCTGAAGGCCCAGAACATTAAGGCATTCAGTATATTTATGTTATATAAGTAATTAATAGAAAAATGAAGACTGTATTTTATAAAACTAATTTCATGTTACAAATATGACATTTTTCTAAGAAATACAAATTAGGATAACTATTTGATAGGCTAATGGCTTTATTAATACTTACAAGCTGCAACTTTTAGTTAAAAAGTGTTTTTACTAAAGCAAAAGTACTTTTTACAAATATTTTGTTACTATGCACTTAAATGGCCTTTAATATTATTTGATACAGTGTTGTTATGTATGTTTCTACCCTAAATTAATTATGAGTTTCTAAATTAGCCTTAAAATATGTGTAAATAGGAGCCAAATCTTTCATCAATTTTTACTTCTTCACATTGCTTCATGCAATTCCTTATACCAGTTTCACTAAAGCTATGTCTGTTGTATTGTTCCAACTATGGTTAGAAATACTGATCAATGGTTTTATAGAATACAGAAAGAAGCAGGAGATGGTACAACATTTGGAAAACATGAAAAATTCACTGTATAGTAGGAATTCTGCTTCCAGTAAAGGTGGACTAGTTACAAAAGCCATGTGGAGTAAGTGCTGGAAAAAATACTTAAAAAAAAGTTTAATTGAGGACATTACAGAGATACCAAGGAAAAATGAACTTGCCAGGTCTGAAGACAAGGTCATTCACTAAGTCTTTTTCATGAATGACGTGGAATACTCATTTAAAATTTCTGTTTCTGGTTATGCTAGAGTAATGGAGATGGGAATTACCTATTTACCTGTAAAAATTAAAAATAGGCAAAATATACTGTACAATGATTTCAAGACACTGGATTTCAGGCAAACAGCATTTTGGTGAAGCATTTAAGGTGAGCTCCATAAGTGCCCATTTTATGCCTTGAAAAAGGGTCCCCAGGCTGTGATGCAGGGAGGTGAAACTGAGGCACAGCCTGGTGTACTGCATGAGTTGACGAAACAAAACTGAGAATCCAGAGATACCAGCTAGAGCTCATAGAAAAAATACTGGACAGTAGAAATCTGAAAAGAGAACTCCAAAGAACTGCACAGGATCCCCTTCAGGTGTTCATCTGAATAATGATCCACACATGTGTGAGGAGGCTACTGGATGCTTGGAACAGCTGAGGGAGCCAGTGCCTGATGATCGCATGGAGCCTGGAGGAGTGGCTTGTTCATCTCTCACTAGCAAGATAGGAAAAACTAGGGGTACTCAAAAAATTCCTGAGAAAGGTCTTGCCTCAGTAATGATGAATAATGAGCTTTACAAAGGGTGCCACCCTGTTTTGCCTAAGAACTCTTACACATAAACACTGAAAGGATCAAACTGTTTCCAAGTAACTTAACTGTGCCCAGAACAGAGCTCAATAGTTTTTGTGGATATTCAAAATTATCTGATGTCCAACAAGGTATCATTTACCTTGGCTGGTATCCAATCAAAAATGACCAGGAATGCAGCGGAGTAGGAACATACAATCCAATAAATGCTTGAATTAGAAGAGAAGAAAGGTCTGAAATAAATAGCTTCAGTTTCCACTTTTAAAAAGTTGAAAAAAGATGATCAAACTGAACCCAAAGGAAGCAGAAAATAGGAACAGGAAATAATAAAGGTCAGAGCAGAAGTCAATGGAATAGAAAACAGCAAAAACAGTTGGGAAAAAAATCAATGAAGCGCAATGCTTGCTCTTTGAGACCATCAATAAAATTGATAAATATCTAGCCAGGCTGATTAGGAAAAAGGAGAGACGTTATAAATTAACAATATCCAGAATGAGAGAGGTGACATCGCTACAGATTTTATAGGTATTAAAAGGGTAATAAGTATATCTTTTGAACAACTTTGTGCCAATAAATTTGATAATATATATGAAATTTTAAAATTCTTTCATGCCACAATCAACATTTCTCTGAGAAGGAACAAATGGTCTTAGAAACCTACACCATTAAAGAAACTGAATTTGTTATTAAAAACCTTCCTACAAAGAGGTTTCTAATTCTAAATTAGAATTCACATTTCACTTGTTAATTCTATCAATTTATATTTATTTACTTATAGTTTTATCACCTTTACTGAACTATAGAATTCAACCAGATGGCTTTCTTGCTGTTATAGAAAAAAGAAATTCATTTATTAATCTTAAGTCTAATATGTTAATATGGTTGCTATCAAAGTAAGGACACAAAATTGGAAAATTTGGTCAACATTTTTTTAATGTAGTATTTTTTTTCCCTGAAGTGCAGTATTCTTTTTGGAAGACAAACTACAGTTCAAAGCATATTGTGTGCTTTGAATGGAAATCAATTACATTAGCTTTCATGTGTATATATTTGACATATAAAAACAGTAAGAATGGAGAGATAGACATGCTTACATTTCCCCAAGTATTTTCTTTTTCTTTTTTTTCATTGGCTTGGTAGCTCATTTCTTCTTTACTATAATTTTTTATTCATTAGCATATTATAGTTGTACTAGGGGACATACTGTGATATTTACAAAAGTGCTTACCGTATGTCTTAGTTAGACTCACCCCCACAATCTTTCACTTTTATCCGTTCTTCCCACTTTTTTAGAGCAGTTTCAGCAGGTCTTAGTGTTCCATTTTCATACAGGAATACATAGCACTTCCACCATATCACCCTCCTTCATCTTTTCCTTATGCCCTCCCCGTCCCACTGGTACCAACCCCTGGGCAGGACTTGCTTTACCTTCTTGTCCTTCATTTTTTTAAGAAAAAAAACATTTTTGTTTACGATGGTTATGCAGGGAGTTTCATTGTGACATTTCCTTATATATGTGTAGTATACCCCAAATTGATTCATCATCCCCTCCTTGTTCTCCTTTGTACTTTAGTCCTCTTTTGGTGATTTCAGCAGGTCTGAATGTTCCCTATTCAGACTTGTACAGAAAGTACATCAACCATATTCACTTTCTTTACTTTCTTCATTTACTACCCCCCTCCCCCCACCACCTTTAGAGCCCTCCCCTTAGTGTGATGTGATTTACATTCTTTTGTTTGTTTGTTTTTGAGGTTCTGGGGTTTGAACTCAGGTCCTTCACTTTGAGTCACTGCACCAGCTCAATTTTTTTGTGACAGGGTTTTTTAAGATAGGGTCTTGCAAATTATTTGCCCAGGCTGACTTCGAACTGCAATTCTCCTGATTTCTGCCTCTTGAGTAGCTAGGATTACAGATGTGAGCCACTACCACCTGACCTGTTTTACATTCTTGTCCTTCATTGTTTAGGTTTTTGTTTGTTCTTCAGTGAGATTTTTGCCTTGGTATTTTACCTGTGCTTAAGTCAATCTAACCCCCTCCCCTGCTGCACTTCCTCACCTTTTTCCCCTTCCTGTGTCCAAAATTTTTCAATGTGTTTCATTGTGTCTTGTTCCTACATAGAAGTGCCATAAATCATTATTATTCAATATCTTTCTTTCCTTCTTTAGTCTTATCTACCAGGTCCACTTTTGGGTACATGTTCTGTTTATATTTATATGTATATGTGATATTGCTTGTATTTGTATTGGGTCTATATTCTGCATATGAGAGAGAAAATGAGGACTTTGGCTTTCTGAACCTGGCTAATTACACTTAAGATGATATTCTACAGTTCCATCCATATGGACAAAATTTCATTCTTCTTTGTGGCTGAATAAAATTTATATATAAATACCACATTTTCTTAATTCATTCATTGGTTGTGGGGTATCTTGGCTGTTTTTAAATCTGGTTATTGTGAAAAATGCTGTAATAAACATGAGTGTGCAAGTGACTTACATTCCTTTAGATTTAAGCCTATGACTGGTATTGCTAGATCATATGGTAGTTTTACTTTTAGCTTTTTGAGGAGCCCTCATACTGTTTTCCATAATGGTTGTACTAATTTACATTGCTACCAACAGTGTATAAGGGTTCCTTTCCCCTCCACATCCTTGCCAACATTTGTTGTTGTTTGTGTTCTTGATTTAAAGAAGTAATGATAACAACATTTGCAGAAAACATAACAATTCTTTATCAATTCTTCCATAAAATTGAATGGGAGATATTTTTAACTCCTTTTATGAAGCTAAGTTACTCTTTATCAAAACTGTAAAATACAATATAAGAAAAAATAATAGATATCACTTACAAACATCTATGCAAATATTCTGTACAAAACAAAGCAAATTAAACTCGACAATATACAAAAATATAAATATATTGTGACCAACTGTGTTTATCCTGGGAATAAGAGGTTGGTTGCAAAATTCAACCAACCATATTGATTCATTTCAACGAACTATATTGACAACTATTCAACCAACTGTATTGACTAATTAAAATATTAGTCAAAATAATTCACCATATTAAGAAACTAGAAAAAGAGGGGGACAAATAAAATTTATCATCAATTCCTAATGAAATCTCTCAGCAAGATAAAAATGAAAGAAAACATTTTTAGTAGGAAGAAATATCTCAAAAAGTTACAGAAAGCACCATTTTGTATAATGATGAAAGACTAAATGCTAATGCCCAAAGATTAATAACAAGAAAAGGGTCGTCACTATCACCTCTCTTATCCAATACTGTAGTGGAATCGCTGTCTGAAGTTTGTATATTTTAATGGTGTTTTCAAGAGGTCCATTTTAAAATTTAATGCTCAATTTCTCAATTTGATTTTCATAGATTATAGTTTTTATACTATGTCATATCTTAAAAACTTTACCTAACTCAAAGTTAGACTTTTCTTTATAGCTTTAAGTTTTACATGTACAAATAATTTATTTATATAAATTGTTATATATAGGTATATAATTTATGTACTTATAATTTATTTTGAGTTTAATTTTGTTTAAAGTGAGAGGTAAGGACTGAGATGAGTTTTTCTTGAAAATACATATCCAATTGTTCTGCAAAGTTTGTTATTTCTCTACTTTGCACCTTTTAAAATACATATGAGGCTCTGTTACTGAATTTTATATATATTTTTTTGCGGTACTGGGATTTGAACTCAGGGCCTCACATTTAGTAGGCAGGTGCTCTACCACTTAAGCCACTCCACCATCCCCTTTGTTACTGAAGTTTATGATGAACAAATGTTCTGTCTTCATGCCAATACTATACTTACTGTAATGTAACTTTTTAATAGGCTACTAAATAAAAGTGTTTCTTCCTTTTCAATATTTCTTTGGCTCTTCTATGTTATTTGCATTTCTTTTTTTGTTTTTTTTTTTTTTTGTTCGTTGTTATTTGCATTTCTGCATGAATTTCAAAATTCACTTGTCAGTGTTATATTTCTTCAAGAAACCTGAGATTTTTTTAAAAAATTTTTTATTTTATTCATATGTGCATACAATGTTTGGGTCATTTCTCCCCCCTTTCCCCACCCCCTCCCTTACTTCCCTGCCCCCTCCCTCTTCCTCCCCTACCCCTTCGCTACCTGGCAGAAACTATTTTGCCCTTATCTCTAATTTTGTTGAAGAGAGAGTATAAGCAATAATAGGAAGGACCAAGGGTTTTTGCTAGTTGAGATAAGGATAGCTATACAGGGAGTTGACTCACATTGATTTCCTGTGCATGTGTGTTACTGTCTAAGTTAATTCTTCTTGAACTAACCTTTTCTCTAGTTCCTGGTCCCCTTCTCCTATTGGCCTCAGTTGCTTTAAAGTATCTGCTTTAGAAGAAACCTGAGATATTGATTGGGATTGCATTAAGATTGTAAATCACTTTGGAAAGAATTGACATCAAACAGTATTAAGTATAAAACAAATCAGATGGTTTTGCTTGTGAATTCTGCCAATTTATACTTTAAAAAGTTATGATATCAATATTTGAGGAAAATATCAATTTTTAATCAATTTTTCCACAAAATCGAATAGAAGGAGATGCTATTAAATCACATCACTATGCCATGAACACTGTACAGGTCTACATTTATTCAGGTGTTACTCAATTTCCTCAGTGGTGTTTTACACGTTTTGGTCTTCAAGTCTTTCACATCTTTTGTCAGATTTATGCATAAGTATTATTTTTGCTATATATAATATTTTTATATCTTTATTTTAATCTGATTATAAATATATATTTATATAAATATAATTGATTGTTATTTATTAATATTATATTGTACAACATGGCAAAACTCATTTTTGTTGTTAGCCTTTTATAGACTTTATCAAATTTTCTGTATCAATATTTTCTACAAATAAAGTTTTATTTTTTCCTTTCCAATAAGGATGTTTATGTTGCCTTTTAGCACTGTCTAGAACTTCTAGTATGACACTAAACTGAAGCAATAAGAGTTGATAACCCTGTCTTATTCCTAATTGTAGAGGAAAAATATCCAGTCTTTTACCATTACACATGATTTCAGCTATACATAGATGCCTTTGTTAGGTTGAGAAAATTCCTTCTATTTGCATTTTGTTGTGAGTTTTTAATGAAAGATGCTGGAATTTGTTCAATGATCTTTGTGTATCAACTGAGAAAATATGATTTTCTTTTTTAGTTAGTTTGTTCAAATCTGGTGCATTACACTAGTTGATTTGAGTAATAAACCAACCTTGCGCTCCTGAGATGAACTCTATTTAGTCTTCCTTGGCAGTTTATTGAAAACTTAAACAAATATCATATCTTTATTAAAGAAGCTGAATGGATGACAAATATATGAAAAGATCCTTTACCACTAGAAAATAGAAATTAAAACCATAATAAGATAATACAAAAAAACATTAAAATAGTAAAAAAGAAAACAAAAACAATACGAGCTATTGATGAGGAAGTAATGCTATTGAGAAATTCCAGACACCACTGATGGGAATATAAATTATACAAGCACCATGGAAATCAATTTAACAACTTACTTAAACAATTACACAGACATTATCATATTACCAGGAACTTCTACTCTTTGTTATTTACATGGGAGAAAAATAACTTGTTCACAAAATCCCCAAAATATCAATGAATGTCAATATTTAGTTGTAATTGTCAATAACTAGAAAGAACTTGTATCTTTCAACTAGTGACTGGATAAAGGCAGTGTGGGCATCTTTACAATGACAAAGTAACTAATTACCAATAAAAGGAATAAATTGTATATTTATACAATGTCATTGCTAAGTAGGAAATTCATGTCGCTTAGCAAAAAAGTGAGAACCAAATGGTTTTATATGTTATTTAATTTGATTTTTAAGGCCTTCTGGAGAAGGCAACACTATTGAGAAATTGCAGGTCAGTGGTTGTGAGAAGTTGGGTGTTTGAGGGGTTGTGAGAAGTTGGGTGATTTTAGAAAGTTGGAGGGGGACTTGATAGAACTGTACTATATCAGCATGGTAGTAAATAAAACATGTATTTATTAAATGTAAATACATTCCCACTAGCAGTGTATAAGGGTTCTGATTTCTTCATGTATTCACCAACATTTGTTATCTGACTTCTTGATTGTAGCCATCCTAGTGAGTATGATATATAACCACTTTGTGGTTTTGATTGGCATTTTCTTAAAGACTAGTAATGTTGAGAATCTTTTCTTGTGCCCATTGGCCATTTGTACAAAAGAGGTATGTGTTTTTGAGTGATTAATTATAAAACTATCCCCCTTTCCTATTACTATACTGTGCCAACTTCTCATCATGACTTTAAAGATCTAGCAAGAAAGAACTAAATATTTGTCCTGATGACCACACTCTTCCAAAATGTTATTGGGAAACATTTCAAGGTAAAAGGATGTATGGAGAGAACCATATATAAGAACAAGTCACACAAGTATGGAGAAAGCCTTTCAGTGAGAGCAAAGGGGATAGAAAAGACAAAATCCTCAGCACTTAGAACTTGTTATATTAAGACACAGACTGGAGTAATTCAATAATGTAGAATGCATTTAGGTTATTGAAGATATATTATTCAAATGTTAATCATTCCTCTTTAGGATAGCTGTACTTTATCGTGTATGTAGAGTAGTTGGGGGTCTCAATTTTTCTTGAAGTCGGAGTAGAATTATTATTCAAAGGTTCACAGAAGTGTTCTTCATTTTAACTAAAAGTTTATTTATGTATCATGCATTTTCTAATAGTGTCTCCTCTTGAAAGTAGATTTTTCCTCAAGACAGTATTTAGAAACTATATCTTCATTTTTAATAAAGGGAAAAAATCAACAAACCACTGAATATTATCAGTTTTCCTAGTGTAGGCTGAAAGATGTGAGGAAAATCAAGTAACACCAAAAAGGAGTATGATTATTTTTCCACTGTGTTGTAAATAGAAAATTTAAGTTACACAAGGAGAAGTTTTTCTAGGGGTAGATTATAATGTGTGCAGATTAGTAACTGCCAAAGGAATAGTCACAACAAAAGAAACTGAAACATGAAGGCCAGCTTAAAAAGAGTGTAACTGAAGAAAGGTTTAAGATTATACTGATGTGTATATGGATTCATCTTTTTGTTTCAGAGAGGAAATGCAGGGAAAAGATTCTTTAAAATTATTGGTAAATCAGAAGTCATGGTCTAATGGCTACATCTAGTACCTAATCACATTTTACATTAAATGAGCTTTTAGAAATAGAACAATTAGAATGGATTTATTTGCTCATTTATCCTTTCAACTTTATTTGTTGACTGCCCAGATTTTCCAGGAATTATTCTGGAAACAAATTAAAAGACCTGTGACCTCATGGTCTTTAAATAAATAAAAGTTGATGGTGAAACTATCTGTGTCTTGAGTTTTCTTAGTGGAAAGATTTTAATCAATAATTCAGTTGATTTAATACTGATAGAAATAATAAGATTTTCTATTGCTTTGCTTAGTAAGTTATGTTTTTCCCAAAATTTGTTCATCTTATCATATTTTTGGCATAAAATTTATAATATGAATTTACTAATTTTAAGATTTTGTAGCATCTATCTTAGTGTTTTCCTGTTCATTCTGGATGTGAGATAATTGAACCTCCTCTGTTTTCTTTAATCTTACATGATAAATTGTTAACCTTCTTCACTGGCTTCAAATGAAAAAAATATGACTTTATTGATCTTGTCAAGTATGTTTGTTTTCTACTTTTGTTTTCCTTTATATTGATTATTTACTTCTCTTTATTCTTTTGGTTGAATTTCATAGTTTATTAAACAGATCATCAGATAATTTTAGTCTTTTTTTGTATATTCATTGAATGATGCCAACTTTCCATAAAGTACTATTTTAGTTGCATCCCACAGTTATGACATGCATTTTTTATTACTAGGATTCAAATGTACTGTCAAAAGTTTAATTATGATTCATGTTTACATCCATGACTAGAAGCATACTTCGTAATTTCCAAACATGTTAATTTTCAGTTGTCTTTTTATTATTTATTTCCAGCTTCATACTATAGATGGTGCCAATCCTCTGAAATATATCAGTTTTTGCCTTATGGCCCAAGTTATGGTCTGTTTTTGTAAATGTTTGATGTGTACGTATAAAGAATTTTACTCTTTAGTTATTGAAGGGAGCTGGGTGTTTGTTTGCTGCGCTGAGGATGAAACTCAGGCTAGGCAAGGGGTCACAGAGCTACGTCCCCAGTCCTGGAGACTTGCATTAACAATGATTCCAAAGTTATGTGCAAGGACAGACCAGACTTTTTAAATTTCAAATTTATCATGTACCAAATATTTTCTGAAATACAAGTAAAAGAATTACTAGAAACATGAAGTAAAAAAAGACACATAAGTTAAAGCACAGAATTTCTCTCCCTAAATGTCTATAAAGTTTCTAAAACCTTACTCTCAATTTCTATACTGATGATGTTGTGGCAACAGTGTGAGCCCCTCCAGTCTGACACAGGGCATTGTTTGAATGTCACTGTCTACGTGTCCATTCCGCGGGGTTGTTCTGCTTGTCTGCTTTACCCTCACTGATACTCGCCACATTCTTTCATTTCCTGGAAGAGGTGTTTCAAAATCTTTTAATCTGGTCAAGTGTGTCTCTGTCTTTGCTTTCTGTTCTGCAGGTGGTATATGTTTAAGTCCTGGATGTTATTAGTGCATATCTACCTAGAATTTCTTCTTTTCTGAATTAATTGAAACAAAATTTTTGTCACAACATAGTGAACCTTCTTCTCTAGAATAATTCTATTTCCTTATAATCTCCTTTTCCTGTTTTTAATATATCTACAATAACATGCTTTGGTTAGCATTATATATTATATAAATTCTTTAAATGAATAAATCCATATATATAAATGCAATGTTTTTGAGTTTAGAACTGTTCTTTTGAATAGCAAATAACTATTTTTAACATATTATAATCTAATACTTTATTTTAAAAGTAAATTTTAGTATTCATAGCTAAGGCTTACAAAATGATGTTGTACGGTAAAATGGTTAGCATAGTAAAGCAAATTAACATAACTATCATCTGTCATAGTTACTGTTTTTATGGCACAAGCAGTAAAAACATACTTGTTTAAGAAGATCCCTAATACAATACAATACGATCATCTTTAGTTCTTAGATTCCACGTAAGTTCTCTAGGCCTATTCATCGTCTATATCTGCCATTTTGGATCCTTTGACCACATCTCCACATTTCCTGACATCCCTGGTAAACACTTTCTCATTCTCTGTGTATTTAATATTTAAAAATATTCCCCATATGAATGAGCTCTTGCAATATTTTTCTTGTGGTGACTGACTTATTTTACTTAGCATGTCTTCCAGCTTCATCTATATTGTGGCCAGTGGCAAGATCTTTTGCTTCTTTAAGGTGAAATAATATTTCATTTGTGAGATATATGCATATATAAATAGTTTGCCCCATTCATCTATTGATGGACATTTAGGTTGTTTCTGTCTTAGCTACTGAGAGCAATGCTTTATGGGAGTGAGATGTTTCATCTTCATGAGATGGTGACTTTATCTCTTTTAGGTATTCCCAGAAGAGGGTCATGTGGTAATCCTACTTTTAGTTTCTTTAGAAATTTCCATACTGTTTCTAATAATTGCTATATAAACAGAAAATATCATATTCTAGATATTTACCTGTTTAGGTAACATGCATAATTACACATATGCTAAATGTAAAAGGAGCAAAGGCTGAAGTTAAAATACAAATAATATAAAATATATAAATATATTAATATTGAACCTATGTTTTGTTTTCTGTTTGCTCTGCTTTCTGTTTCTTTTTTCTCCCATATTGCTTCCTTTGCATTAATATTTTCTTCCTCTTCTCACTTACTTGTTTCCAAGTTATATATGTACTCTTTTGCTGTTCTTGCAGTTATTATCCAAGAAATTACATTAATTATTAAAGCAGTAAACTTATTCCAGTTTAATGTTAATCAATAATTTTGTCTTTTTCCTAGACCAGGCAAAGAACTTAGAATAATTTAATTTGGCATCTTTGCTAATGTAATTAGGCATTTTAATTCTCTCTCTAACTAAATATGCATTGATATTTATGTCTATGCATATCAAAAATATTATGTTATTTGCTTTAAAATGTGTTTAGATGTGCACATACACTTACTATTTTATATTCCCTTTATTCATCCACAAATTTATGATTTCTCTATTTTTCTCCAGCACAATTTTCCTTTCAGTTGGAAAACTCCTGTTGGAATTTCCTTTATTATAAGCAATTAATAATCAGCTCATTGAATTTTTAAAAATTATTTGTGTGTATATTTTGTCTTCATGTTTGAAGACTATTAAATGCTTTTTTGTTTGTTTGTTTCCTCTTGACACATAGAATATGGTATTCTGTTACTGTCATTTCTCTTCCATGACTATTTTTAAATAATCAGCTGTTTTTCTAGCTGGTGAAATTTTGCAGATATAATTCCACTCCCCGCCTTGATTGCTTTTTGTGTTTTCTTTTATCTTGTTTTTTGGATCTTTTGTCATGATGCATATGTTTGAAAATTTCTTTTTATCTTGCTTGTGATCCATTGGGATTCTTGAACTTTCCAATTCTGGAAAGTTCTCAACTATAATCTTTTCAATATGTTGTCTTATTTTTCCATTGTTGTGTCCTGAGAAAATCAACTTATAAGAAGGAAAGGTCTATTTTGGTTCATAGCTTCAAAGGTTTAAGTCTATGGTTGATCAACTCTGTTGGGGGGACCTGTGGTAAGAGAGAACATCATGGTATAGAGCACAGGAGGTCTGTTTACCCCATGATGGCCAGGACGCAAAAAGAGAGAGGAAGGGTCTGGGATCTCAATATACCCTTCAAGGGAATGCCCTCACTTCCTACCACTATAGTTACCTCCTAAAGTTTGCACAACCTTCCAATAGTGCCATAGGCTGGTGACCAAGCCTTTAGCACAAAGCCTTTGGGGGACATTCAAGATTCAAACTATGAGTCTTCTCTTCTATTACCTATTATTGCCTTATGGGACTCCAACAACATTGTTATTGTCTAATGTCTAATGACATTTAGTCATATCTTCCATATTTCTACCTGATCTTTTGTATTTTTATTTGTGTCAATACATTTCCTTTTTATCTTTCCTTTTCACCTCTCTTGCTCTGATGACTCAATATATTTGAGGAATATTTTTGTCTTTAAATTTTGTATTAGTTCATTTTTCAGGTATGCTATGTCTTAGTTACTGCCTAAAAAACTATTAAAACCTGGCATTCATTTTTTACCTAATAAGCATATTTATCTTGTAGTTTGTGTATGACAATTCAAGTTTTGGTAGTTTTGTTGGGAATCGTTCACTTCTATGTTGTTTGCTTTCTTATTTGGTATTGTTTCTTCATATATCTTGTAATCTTTGAATTTGTGCTAGGAATTGTGATAAAATTACTTGAAGAACAATCTGGAGACAACATGATTTTTTTTTTGTTATAATGATTTCTTATTGATCTCGAGGACTGTAAGAACCCAGAATCTCTTTAATCAAAATTCAAGGCTACTTAGATAACTAAAATCAGGGCTTCCGAAATATAAAATTGGTTTTATTCATCTTTTCTAAGTATCACTCTAAAGTTGAGGAATATTATAGGTCTCCAATCATGACAGGGTGATGAAGAAAGCACTAAGTTTGAGACTCATCTCTCTGCCTTTTCATCCTCTCCCAAGAGCTCAGGCCGGTAATCCCTTAATGTCTTATTAATGCTCTCATATGATTAACACAATGTTGTTTTCTCTTAAAAAATTCATTCTGAAATTTTAATTGTCTTCTACATGATGATTGGCATGAATTTTCTAGTCTGTGTTTTCTAGTGTTAGAAATCCAAAAATGAATGTTTATTTGCAAATGTTTTTATTCATTGTAATAACAACTATACTTAATTAAGGCTTGATGTATATGCCAAGTCCTGTGCTAAAAAATACTTATATAATTGATTTTCTTTAACATTCCTAATAGTCTCCTGGGAAAGATTTTGTTATATTAATTTTCTGATGAAGAAATTTAGGCTCAAATAGATTAAATGATTTGGCCAATGTCACATAACTTCTGAGTAGCAGAACCAGTGTAGAGCTTGAATGTGTCTGGCAGACACAACAGTATGTGCTCTCTGCCATCTATTCTGATTCTTATCCTAAAATGTAAGGTTTATTTTGATGTCATTTAAAAGATTTATATATGTGTCTTTGATTCAATAACTACTTTTGAAGTAGTTACTTTTGACTTGGAATATCAAAACATTAGGCTTTATATTGGTGTTAGAATCTTATCTGATATTTTATAACAGAATAGTAGTTTTTCAAGTTCTCAAGTGAATCTTTCTTTATGGTAACAGATCATAACCACTGAAATGAAATTGGAATCTACAAGCTTATGCCCATATAATTGAATAAATAACCCTGCTTTATAATAAAAAGTCAACTAATAAATGAGATCAATAGTATTATTTCAATTTTATAGCTAAGGAAACTGAAATGAAATGAGGCTTAGGGAGGTTAAGTAATGTCCTCATTTTCATAAAACTAGTAAGAGGTACATTCAGGTCACCAACACTAATCTGTGTGACTTCAGAGTCCAAGTTCTTAACCAGGCATTTAATTTCCTATTTCTGGTCTTAGGACTTTTTAACTAAGTCTAGACCTCTTTGCCTGATTGCTGACTTTCTCTGAAGTTTCAACAACCAGCACAGTTTTTAAAATCAAATAATGGAGCTGCAAGTCCAGTAGTTATCATCATGAATTAAATTCCTTTTGTGTTTCTCTAAAATTTCTGCAGCTTCCTATTCTTTGCACAACTTTACTTCCAACAGAAATATGGATGAACATTTATACTCACAAAATTTTCCTGGTGTAGATTTCATTTTTAGGTATTAGAATTACTGTTGGTGTGATTTGTTTCATAGAGTTCGACTGAACTAAACCTTCTTTTGAAAGGACCCAGTTATCAGAAAGAAAATCTATGTGCTCCTTACTCTCCCTTGGCTCTGAAAGAGCAACCCAGTCAGCAACTCTGAGGACAGAACATATTTTGCAACAGACCCTAAGCCAGCTGCCAGCCAAATTCAACCTCTGCCCATGTCTCCCATGTTAGAACTTTCCTTTCTAATTACAGTAAAAGGTTTGCAGGCACAGAAAATAAAATAACATCAGACTTGTTCAAAACAGGTTCACTCTTGAAATAGAGCAAATTAGATGTAGTCTGGATTTATAATACCATTTGACTGACTGGCTAGCTAAGACTTGGCTCCTGTACAGTACAATAGCACTGAAACTTAAGAAAAGGTCTTTCAATTTGACCACACAATCCTTATAACCACCAGGTGACAAACAGCCACATGTCCCTCTCATGCCACAACTTGGCCATACCCTGTATTTTGTGCCCTGAAATACTGAAATTTGAAGCCAAATACGTGAGAGAATTAGTCATGGACTTTCTTTCTATTTGACTTCATATGTTAAAAGTAAATCTATGAATGTTTGTAATCACAGTTATGGGTTTTGGCTCTTAATACTGATGATGCAGTATCTTATGCTTAGTTTCATAACATTACATAGTAGAGTTAGCCAAAACCACTAGGACTGGATTAAGAATCTGCTAGGGAATTTAGGAATCTACCAACTTCCTTTTTCCAACCCTCTTACATAATGGATCATCCTTGAAAGAAGGAAATATTATTCACAGTACAAAGCCAAAACAACTATAATTCAAATGTAAATGACAAATCAAATATGATGCCTCCATAAGATGTCCATTTTGAACATAAATTAGAATGTAGAGATTTTTATGGGGTAAATAGAAACCTTTGGCCTTCAGTCGGGAACTGAATACTATGAAGTAGCTACTTGAAGTAAGTATAGCTTGCAAATTAAGGTCCTGTGCCTTCTTCATTTGTGATGGAGAGGTTGGAGATAAGAGACCCAGATGATGATTCTTATCTCTTTTGTGTACATTTATCTCTTGATAAGGTGCTTTCAGATTCCAAGTAGGAATCCTTACAGTACAAGTGTTCCTTGTCTATTAAAACAGCAATATTCTTTCTTAATTAGGTGTTTTAGCCCATTTTCATCACAGTAGCTACCACCACCATCTTCATCATTATCATCAATTAATATTGAGTGCTCACTAAATGACAAATTCTAAGTTGAACCACAGTATATCACATGTGAAGAAAAGAACAGAAAAAATTCTAACATAGTCCTGGAGAATCATAATCAAAGAACTATAAACTTTTAAGACCAACTTCCTCTCCCCTCTAAAAAAAAAACCCTCTTTATTATATAGTCTAAATCTCTCTCGCTACAATTTGTTTGTGAATTCATCTAGAATTCATAAGACATCTACCATTCCCCACCAATATCTCTGAGGATTTCTGTTGGAGGCTCCATGTTTCCTAGTCATTTCTGGCTCAACTTCCTACTTGCACTGCATTGTCCCTCACAGCCTTGTTTCATCTCACCTCCTACATACTATCTCTCGTACTAGCTCACATTGCACCTTGGTGGACACTGTTCCAAGTCGCACGCTTATTCTCCCAAAGTATCTCTAAATCAAAACAGGTTTTACTGAAGATAGGAGCCAAGTGAGTGTGTATATGATATATATCTTCAGCCTATCAAAACAATAACAAAAAACTTAATACTTAATATGATTAATATTTAATATGATTAGCCTTCCTATTTTAATGGAGATTGAACTCAGGGCCTTATGAATGGTAGGCAAGCAATCTACCACTTGAACTAAGTCTCAGTCCTTTTTATTTAAATTTGCCTTTTGGATAGGGCTCTTTTGCCTGGGCTGGCCTTGAACCACAATCCTCCTATCTGCACCTCCAGGGTAACTAGGATAACAGACATGCACCACTGTGCCTGGCTCCTAGGTTTCCAAATTTTTAAATGTCTCTTGATAATATCTCCTACTAAGAATGTCTTGTGTACTCACTCTCTGTTCTGTCTGCCTCCTCCTTGCTCACTTCCCCTCATCTCCAACTTCTTACTATTCCTTTGAACTTCTCTGTCTGTATCAAGCATCCAAATATTCAAAATTTATAGTTAATCATGAAAAGTAATTTATTTTATTATTCTTCTTCTACATCATCTAGCTTATGCATTTTAAAATAAGTTTTGTAATAAAAAGACCAAGAGGTAATGATTCTGGTAAGCAACAAAATCTGTCCTCTCTAGGAGAGAATTTTAATATGAGACTCTAAAATAATCACTGCATGTGTGCATGAATACAAAAACACATACACACACATTTCCTTTCCAAATGCAACAGGTTAGCCTATGTCTCCCTTTAAAAACACTGGTGACATTATAGATAGTTGCATCCTCCAAAAAGAAGAAAATCTTATCCAAATCATAGCCAACAATGATCAACAAAGAAGAAACAAGTATTTTTTTAAACACATAAAGCAACCTCACTCATAGTAAGAGAAACATAAAATTTAAAGCATAAGATGCCATTTTTTCACCTACAGGCTTGAAAAAGATCAAAATGGCTAATTATGCACTGAATTTGTTTAATGGAAATGGCACTTTTTGCAATGCTGCTAACAGTGTACATTGATAACAACCACTCTAGAAGACAATCTGTCGATATCTATCAAAATAAAAAATACTTATTTACTTTGACCCTGTAAGTTTGCTTTTAAGACTTTATCCTTCAATTTGCATATTGGACATGACTGGACTGGTAGGCAGGTCCTATGTAATCTTGATCATGTTTCTTTTCTTTTGGGCATTTGAGGTTCTTCTTAAAAAAAGGGACACAACAGCAACAACAATACTAGTTCAAATGACATTGTAGCATTTCACACATAAGAATTAGACATTATAAATTCAAAATAAGGATGCCATGGGGATTTTCAGCTACATTGATAATTCTCTAGTTCTTAATGTTAATTGTCAATACTTGCCTTAATCTTTATGCTTCTTGTATATCTAAAACATTTAACAATTTTTCCAAAATAAAAAAAAGAATTTATCCTGCAGATATATTCACAAGTAGGTACCATGTATGATGACATTATTATAAACAAAAAAATCCCCCAAATCTCTCTTAATAAAAGATTCTCAGTTAAAGAAATGATGGCAAATTCAAATGGTATAAAACAATTCAAGTAAAAAAAGGAATATGTTGATTACAAGCACTAAAATGGAAAGACTTTTTAGAAATTTTAATGAAAAAAATAAGGTAAAAATTTGAATATATTTATAATTTGTGTAAAAATGCATACCACATATAAAAGTAAGTTAATAGAATACTGTTTATAGTAAGATATGACAAGAAACTGCAAGGGTGATGCTCCTGGTTAAAGGAACCAAGAAGATAACTTTTCATTATTTAGGGTTACTGGAATTACATATCATTATTTTGTTTACCTATTTATAATTATAATTTTAAAAAAATTGTCAGTCACAAATGAGTCAATTGTGGCCTGGTTGTCATGCAAGCAATATATTCATAACATTGTTATCTAGATTATTCTGTATTGAGAGCATTCCAGCATTGCTTTAAATACAATAAAATGTTATGCTGTAACTCAAAGTTTAAGGAAAAGATGTAAACAAACAAAAAAAGTTAGGTACAACCCAGCTAAGAAAATTGAAACCAGTAGAAACTGTGAAATTTCTTGTGAAACACGACGTAGGATTTTCCATGGTAGAGAATTTGATGTGAATGACATAAGATTCATGGAAAACAATCATTTAAGCATCGAGCAACTAAAAGTCTGATACTGAAAAGAAGCTATTAACTTTTAGCATAAAATCAGAGTAGTTTTCAACATCTCTTGAAATCACACTGCCTCAAAGGTGAAAAGAAATTAAGATTCCCATAGAGGTATGAAGAAAGAATCACTCCAAGGCACATGGAGGCACTGATGATAGAAAGTGATATTGAAGATCAAGAGGAAAGACTGGATACCAATTTAAATCATGCTATGGAAAAAATTAGCATTCAATTCTTTGGAAATATTTGCTAATGTGAGGAAAGTGGATGTTAGTGCAATTTTTATATGTTTATTTATTCTATAGTTAATTTAAATAACTTGAATTGTACATCTTAAAATCTGTTCACTCCCAGGAAGTCTGCACAAGTAAACAATGCTCCCTTATGAATCACTCCTGACCAGCTTGTGCGCTTTTTAGCAAACTTCTCCTGTCCCCTAAACTAGCATCCACATTGTTACTTAGGCTGGAGGCTCTGATCTCATTTTCACTCTTCCTTTTCCCCACTAAATCCAGTAAATCATGTCTTGTTTAGAAAAGTTGTGGTGTGTGCTGGCATGCATGCACGCGTGCACGCGCACACACACACACACACACACACACAATCTTCTGTATCTTCACAATGAGATGTTCATGATCAGACCATCAGCTCTCAGTCTAATTAACTATTTAATCACTCTCTCAAATTCTGCTCTTGCCCCCTCTGAATTACTCTTTATACTGAAAACAATGGCCTCTCTTTCTCTCTCTCTCTTTCTCTACCACCCTCACAATTCATGGATTTAAGAAAGCAAACAAGTGATTTTTCTACATTGAAATCTAACCATGTACATCCTCCATTTAAAATTTCTAATAAAATACATTGACCTCAAGAGCTGATAGAATTCTGGCAGCTCTAACTAAGGCCAGCTGTGAACAAGCACCTGCTTATATCTCCAGCCTCTTTACCCTATTGAGTTCCAAACACATTTAACTATTTTAAGTTCCTCTAAATACTCCAAACACTCTCTGCTGCCATGGGCCCTTTGCATATGCAAAGGCCTACTGAACTGTCCATTACTCAAGTTTGTGGTCTCAGTTCAGATTTCATGTTTTCCAAAAGGCTTTGGAAGATCCTGTCTCCTTATCTCTACCAAGACTAGGTCAATGGGTCAATGCCCCACCTATAGGCTCCTGTTACCACTTAAAAGTGCCAATGTTAAATGAAGTATTTTCTGCATTATAAATCTATTTTTCTTACTCAGTCCCTCAGTAAACACTGAATGACTTGAACATCAAGAATAGCTTCAAACTCAACTGATTTCCTAGCATACAATAGCCACTTGATATGTGTTTGTTAAACAATCGATTAATTGACTGAATAAATGAAATGCAATGACTCATATTGTCAACCTGTAATCAAGTTCCCATGATAAGCTCATATCCCACACAAGTACCTGAATGTCCTTGGCAGTGAGAAATCTAGAGGAACAGTAATCTCCTTCCTTGTCAACCACACTCTTGGTAGACATCTTACAGAGGAAAATACCTATTCACTACTGTAAAAGGGCATGAAGACAGCAAAATCCAATTACTTCTAACCCTGTTCTGAGTTCTCTCCCATCCTCAATATCTCTGGAAATGCAACACCACAAGTTGTGTACAGTGACAAGAAAGCAATGAATGGAAAGCCCTATAAGAAGGATTGTTTGTAACAAAGCTAATAAAGGATAAATGGGAATTTCCTCCCTTTCTCCTTCCATTCCCCCTCCCTTCCTCCCTTTCTTCCTTCTCTCCTTCCTTCTTCAGTCATCATTCAAACACACACATATACACATATACACTTACAAATACACACTTACAAATTCCATTTGCAGCCTCTGAATATACAGGTATAAGACAAGTACACAAATAGCCAGTATTTCACAAATATCTAAGGTGTGCTCTCAGTTGTGTTAAGTATTTATCAGCCAGTGTCTGTCCATTGAGTACTTGGATATATTTAATTTTTCTGTCATTTTTATGACTTTAACTGAAGATAAAAGGATTTATAATGCAGATATATATAGCACAGTATCTTGGAAGTGCCTATCTTCAACTCACCCTGTTGATGTAAGGTCAGAAAGTTACTCTTAGGCTTAGAAAAATTTGAGCAACTGTCTATTTCATTTGGCATCAAAGAAAAGAAAGTATAGAAAAGGAAGAGTTGGCATCTGTGGTATAAATTATTTGGTCTTAAGGACTGATTCACCCCTAAAGAGAAAAGGAATTAGCCTCAGGCCAGGCTGACTGGGGGAACATCAAGTTTATTGACATTGCTCATTGAGGTAGGACTGGGAAGGACATGGGAGCTTGTCTGACTCCTCATTTTCTAGGGCAGCTAAAACCCCTAAATGTGGCACTGATAATAAGAAGATATACTGTCAGACAATGATGTGTGTGGCTTTCCTCTCCTCCCCCAGCTATTAAAGCTGTATTCAGTGGGAGACACATAGTAATTTGTTGAAAATCACAATTTGCTAAGAAACTCTCACAAAACCCCAAGAGCCCATTATATTAACAGAAGTGACAAGAAAATAAATGTTTTTGACAAGGGAGTGTTCCTATCCAGGGAAGATGGTTGCAATGTCGATGATTATTCAGGGAATCAAACTTATTTAAACACACTGTCTCTGATACTTAATAAATGTTATAGTGTGGCTTTTTGTGGCTAATAAAACTTGGTTTGCATTCCACCTTGTGCTTACTCTGCTTCGCCTCCCTGGGCTCACTTAAAGTACATTAAGAAGCAGCAAGCAAGATCAGGACGATTGGCTGCAAAACTTAAATAATTCATTTATGCACCACTGCTTTCAGACTGTGTTTTTACAAATGCTGTAATGAGACAAGCTGCAAAATGTTTTTCATGGGGAAAAAGGCAACCAAGTCACTGAAAAAGAAGTCTCTTTCCATGCCTTATTTCCTTGAGGTTCAGGATAAAAGCAACAGGAAAAGCACTTTAGGACTTCAATGTCTCTTCTAGGAATATTTATGCTGTTTACCTTCAGCATCAATGAGGTGCCACTTATGCATTTCCATTAACTAGAATTAAAGCCATGTTATTTTCAAGAGACTTAATTCCTAAGTTAATTGATATAAATCTGATCAATTCCCAAAAGTGTATTTTGGGAGAAGGATATCACACAATTTTTTTAGAAGTTTCTCTGAATAAAAAACTGGGCAAAAACATCCAATCAATATCGTAAAATTTAAAAATGACAAGCACTTGAACTGTTAGAAAATAAAGCATATTATAATGCAAGGACATTTATGAGTGTGACACTAACTATAGAACAAATGGGTTGTCAGTGAAAGAATCTAAAAAGTATAGAAACATGTGATGACAATTTCCATATTCAGTGTACTAAAAACAGCACCACAAACCAGTGAGAAGAGAATGGTTTATTTTTCTGAAGGATTAAATATAACACCTGGTTGCTGACTTGACAAAGAAATTTTATTTACAGAATTTATCAATTAAAATTTCAAGTAGAGTCTTTCTTAAATGCCACAAGTGAAATCATAAAAGAGAAAATAGTGAATAGTTATACAATTTATCAAAGAACAACATTATTACAAGCATAAAAACAAAAAGACCATGAATAAAGAGATTATTAGATATTGTTATTGAGAAATATTAAAATGGACATCTGTACATAAAAAACATCGTTAACAAAATTAAGAGGTGAATTAACAAATTAGAAAAAAATTTAAATGACAGGGCAGGGGTTAATATTCTGAGAAAGTTGTCAGAATCAAAATGGAATCACTTTTTGAAGCCCTAACCAAAAATAAATATTAAATAAGTAAGTAAATTCCAAAGGTTTCAAAGGAGGGGATATCATGTATGTGTACCTGATAACAACAACTATCCACAAAAGACTGCCAGAACTAAAACCTCACATAAAGACCATTGTAATCTTACACAAAAAAATACTGTGCAAGGACTTCTGCCCAACAACAGTCAGTTTAATCTTGGTCTAAAACTATCATTGTTATTAATATTTACAGCTAAGGATCATTGTTTCAAACTATCTTCTGTAGTATGCTTCACTATGACTTTGAGATTTACCCTTTGCCACAACTTCCTTAAATATGCTTATAGTTCACAAAGCACATGTTCTTTTTTTCATATGTGCATACAATGTTTGGGTCATTTCTCCCCCCTTCCCCTGCCCTTCCCTTACCCCCCCCTCCACCTTACCTCCCCTTACCCCTCACTACCCGGCAGAAACTATTTTGCCCTTATCTCTAATTTTGTTGAAGAGAGAGTATAAGTAATAATAGGAAGGACCAGGGGTTTTTGCTAGTTGAGATAAGGATAGTTATACAGGGAGTTGACTCACATTGATTTCCTGTGCATGTGTGTTACCTTCTAAGTTAATTCTTCTTGAACTAACATTTTCTTTAGTTCCTGGTCCCCTTCTCCTATTGGCCTCAGTTGCTTTAAAGTATCTGCTTTAGTTTCTCTGAGTTGAGGGCAACAAATGCTATCTAGTTTTTTAGGTGTCTTACCTATCCTCATACCTCCCTTGTGTGCTCGTGCTTTATCATGTGATCAAAGTCCAATGCCTTTGTTGCAAAGTACATGTTCTTACCTCAATGCTCTCCAAATGTATATTGTTACTCTGTGGAGAATTGTTCTTTGATTCTTTAGGTTGACAATTCTATTACATAGCTTTCTTACATATCAAAAATATTTCTTTTTAAAATGGGCAACACTCTCCCTATTCCTATTCAACATAGTCCTAGAATTCCTAGCTAGAGCAATAAGGCAAGAAGAAGAAATAGGTAAAGAAACTGTCAAAGTATCCCTATTTGCAGACAACATGATCCTATACCTCAAAGACCCAAAACACTCTACCACAAAACTCCTAGACACCATAGATAGCTTCAACAATGTGGCAGGATACAAAATTAACTTACAAAAATCATAGCTTTCCTATAAGCAACAATGAACAAATTGAGAAAGAATATAGGAAAATAATTCCATTTACAATAGCCTCAAAAAAAATCAAATACCTAGGAAGAAACTTAACAAAGGATGTGAATGACTTCTACAAGGAGAACTGCAAACCACTAAAGAAAGAGATTGAAGAAGACTACAGAAGATGGAAAGATCTCCCATGCTCATGGATTAGTAGAACCAACATAGTAAAAATAGCTATACTACCAAAAGCCATCTACATATTTAAAACAATTCCCATCAAAATCCCAATAACATTCTCACAGAGATTGAAAAATCTACCCTAAAGTTCATTTAGAAACACAAGAGACCGTGAATAGCCAAGGCAATACTGAGGAAAAAGAACAGCACAGGAGGTATCACAATACCCTACTTCAAACTATACTACAGAGCCATAGCAATAAAAACAGCAACTGGCACAAAAATAGATATGAAGACCAGTGGAACAGAATAGAAGACACAGATATGAAACCACACAGCTATGCCCACCTTATTTTTGACAAAGGCACCAAAAGCATAAGAGAGAAAAGACAACCTCTTCAACAAATGTTGCTGGGAAAAGTGGTTATCTGCCTGCAGAAAACTGAAACTAGATCCATGCCTGTCATCCTGTACTAGTATCAACTCAAAATTGGATTAAGGACCTTAATATCAGACCCAAAACCTTGCAATTAGTACAAAGGAATACTTTGGAAGCAATAGGTATAGGCAAGGACTTCCTCCTTAGCAGCCCAGCAACTAAGAGAAAGGACAGACAAGTGGGACTACTTGAAATTCAAAAGTTTCTGCACAACAAAAGAAATGGTCTCTAAACTGAAGAGACCACCCACAGAGTGGGAGAAAATACTCGCTGGCTATACATCAGACAAAGGACTAATAACCAGGGAGCTCAAAAAACTAAACTCCCCCAAAACCAATGAACCAATAAAGAAGTAAACTAAACAACTGAATTAAACAGAACTTTTTCAAAGGAAGAAGTCCAAATAGCAAAAAACACATGAAAAAATGCTCACCATCCCTGGCTATAAAGGAAATGCAAATCAAAACCACACTAAGATTCAACCTCACTCCTGTTAGAATAGCTAGCATCAAGAACACCACCAACAACAAATGTTGGCGAGGATGCAAGGGGAAAAGGAACCCTCATACACTGCTGGTGGGAATATAAGCTAGCATAACTTTGGAAAACAATATGGAGGCTTCTTAAAAAACTAAACATAGATCTGTCATATGATCCAGCAATACCACTCCTAAGGGTATACTCAAAAGAATGCGACTTGGGTCATTCCAAAGGCACATGGACACCCATATTTACTGCAGCACTATTCACAATAGCCAAGCTATAGAAACAGCCAAGATGCCCTACTGCCAATGAATAGATTAAGAAAATGTGATATTTATACACAATGGAATTTTACTCAGCCACAAAGAAGAATGAAATTTTGTCATAAATGGATGCAACTGGAGAACATCATCTTAAGCGAAGTTAGCCAGGCTCAGAAGGCCAAAATTTGCATTTTCTTCCTGATATGTGGATTATAGACCCAAAACAAATGCAGTAATATCATTGGACATGGGTCACACACTATGGGGAGAACACATACAGGAAGAATAAGACAAAGGTAGGAAACCCAAAACTTGAAGGTGTTTGATGTGCCCACTGTAGAGGAGTGAATAAAGTAATCTGAAACTGACAGAGGCCACTATGGGAAGGTGACTGGGAAGTAGTAAAGTGGTTTGGTAGAAATGAACCAATTTGGGTTCTAATACACATGTGCATGGAAGCAATGCCAGGAATCTCTATATAACCATCTTTATCTCAAACTAGCAAAAATGCTATGTCTTACTGACTATCACTTATGTCTTCTCTTCAGCAAAATTGGAGAAGAGGGCAGAACTGCTAACAGTAGTAAACTTATGGGAAAAAGTCATCCTTGAAGGTGTTAGTTGGTTCACTTTTTTTTCTAAAGATGACATTCTCACATGGCTATGTGCTGCAAAATATTTAGACAATATCTAACAATAGGTTGTTCCTCAAAGATATTATGTCAGGAAGAAATCATAGAAATTTGCAAAGATGTATGTAAAATGTTTATCACAAAGTTTTTCATGAGAGTAAAATCTTAAGGAATATAAAAATGTTCTCAAAACAGGATGTTTTCATATTCTATAAAGCTATGGAGCTATCAGTAATTTCTGGAATAAATATTTGTTAATACAAGGAAATATGCATTCAAGGGACCAAAAACATCTAACAGATAAAGACACAAAAAGTGAAATGAAGGGGAAGTTATGTTAGGAAACCGCTAAGCAAAATAAATCTGATATAGTTATAGTAACATTGGAAAAAGTTGGTTTATAATGAGAAATCACTAGCGATTTTTCAAAAAGTCACTGCATCTTCATAATATCCAAGTTACCAGGAAATTAAAATAATTTTTAACTTTATGTTCTTAATAACAGATATTCAGAATATATGAAAGAAAATTAAGGAAACAGGAAAAATTATAAATCAATTATCTGGTGAAAGGTTTATAACATAACCTACCAGTATATGATTTATCAAGGAGAGAAAAATAACATTCAGAATATTTCAAAAATATGATTAACAAGGCTAATCTAAAAGACATAGATAGAAAAATTCCCACTCCTCTTCACTATCCCTTGAGTTCTAAGCACACTGGGACATTAAGAAAATTAACTACTTTATTGACTTCAAAGCAAGTTTAAATAATTTTTAAAGGACATTTTAGAAAGCATATTCTCTGCAAACAGTATAACTCAATCACTATTAGTAAAAATATCAGGCTGGAGTTGTGTTTCAGTGTTGGAGCACTTAGCAAGTGCAAGGACCTGGGTTCAATCCCTAGTACTGCCAATAATAATGATACATATCACTTGGGAGTAACTATCCAACTGCAAGTTAAGGAAAACACCTTTACATAATTCATGAGCAAACAAAAAATTATGACGGGAATAAAAATTATTCATAACTGAATAAGAAACTACAATTTACCGAAACCAATAGAATGCAGTTAAAGCAATATCTAGAGGGAGATGTATAACAAAATACTTTCATAAGGAAAGAAGAAAGAGCTGGGGAACATATAACTACTCAACTTTAAGAGGAAGAAACTAATACAAATAGACCTAAAAGAAGTATAGAAGTGACAAAAATATGAAGGCAGATATGAATAAAACAAAACTAAAGATGTGGCAAAAGTTAAAGAAACAAGTCGTTTTCTTGTATTTTAAAAATGAACGTGTATTAATGGTACAAAGAGGTTTCACCATGGTGTTTCTCACATGTATCTGTTGTACTTTGATCAGATTAATGCCCTTTATTGTTCTTTCTTTTCCCTGTTCTCCCTCCTCCCTATTTTTCAACAGCTTTCAGTGGATTCTGTTGTGCCACATTTATACACAAACATAATGGATTTCAGTATCATTTTTCCCTCTACTCCTCCCCCTCATACTTCCAAACAGCCCCCAAATTATAATTGTGTTTTATGTAAGTGCATGTATACATATATTTTAGGTCTAGGTTCCACATATTTAACAAATTATGTGACCTTTGCCCTTCTTAACCTTGCTTATTTACTTAGCGTGATTTCCAGTTCAATCTCTTTTCCTACAAATGAAGTCATTTCATTCTTCTTTATGGCTGAATAATACTCCATTGTGTATGTATATTGCATTTTCTTTGCCAATTCATCAGTTGGAGGACTTCTAGGCTCATTCCATAGCTTGGGTACTGTGAATAGTGCTGCAATACACATGGGTGTGCAAATTGTCTCTCTTGAATCCTGACTTACATTGCTCTGGATATATGCATTGCTAGATCATATAGTAGTTCCAGTTTTAGCTTTTTTGAAGAATCTCCATACTGATTTCCATAGTGGTTAGACTAATTTACATTCTCTCCAACAGTGTGTAAGGATTCCCTCCCCTCCCCTCTGTTAACTACATCCTCACCAGCATTTGTTGTGCTCTTGATGACATCCATTCTGATTAGGGTGAAATGAAACCTCAAGGTCATTTGATTTGCATTTCCTTTATGGCCAGAGATATGAGCACTTATTCATGCATTTAATGTCCATTTTTATTTCTTTTTAGAATTGTCTGTTCAATTCATTTGTCCATTTATTCATAGGGTTGTCGGTTCTTTTGGAGTTTAGTTTTTGAGTTCCTTGCATATTCTAGCATTCTAGCTATTAGTCCCTTGTCGGATGAATAACTAGCAAAGATTCTCTTCCATTCTGTAGGCTGTCTTTTTTTGTCTGGTGACTTCCTTTGTTGTGCAGAAGATTTTTATTTTGATGCATATCCATTTTTTTTTTTTTTTGGTTTTTGCTCTTACTTGTGGAACTACTAGATTCCTATTCAGGAGGTTATTACCTATGCCTACATCTTCTAGCATCTTCCCTATGCTTTCCTGTAATAGTTTCAAAGTTTTAGGTCTTGTATTAAAGTCTTTGATCCACTGTGAATTGATTTTAGTACAGGGGAAGAGATAGGGATCTAGTTCCAGTCTTGCACATGTGGGTGTTCAATTTCCCCAACACAAGTCATTGAAGAGGCTGTCTTTTCTCCAAAGTATGTTTTTTGGCACTTTTGTCAAAAATCAGCTGGCTGCCTCTGTGTGAGCTTATTTCTGGGTCTCCTATTCTATTCCATTGGTCTATGTTTCTGTTTTTGTGCCAGTATCATGCTGGTTTTGCTACTATGGCTCTGTAGTGTAGTTTAAAGAGCATTGCTCTTTTTTGCTCAGGATTACTTTGGCTATTCAGGGTTGTTTGTGCTTCCATATGAACTTTAGGATTGAGTTTCCTGCTTCTGTGAAGAATATCTCTGGAATTTTGATAGGTTTTGCATTGAATATATAGACTGCTTTCAGTAGTATACACATTCTCACAATATTGATTCTGCCAATCCATGCACATGGGAGACTTTTATATCTTCTGGTGCCTTCTGATTTCTTTCTTAATGTTTTATAGTTTTTGTTGTAGGGTCTTTCGTCTCCTTTGGTAGATTTATTCCTATGTATTTGATTTTGTTAGAGACTATTGTGAATGGGATTATTTTCCTGATTTCTTTCTCTGCCTGATCATCATTGGTATATAGAAAAGTTACTGATTTTTGTATATGAATTTTGTATCCTGCTACTTTATTAAAAGTACTAATGAGATCTAAGAGTTTTTGATGGAAATTTTAGGGTCTGTTAGTTAGAGGATCATATTATCACAAATAGAGATAATTTGACATCTTCATTCACTATATGAATTTCTTTCTTCTGCCTTATTGTTCTGGCTAGGAATTGCAGTGCTATTTTGAATAAGAGCGGACACCCTTATCTATTTCCTGATTTTAGAGAAAATGGTTTCTGTTTCTCCCCATTTACTAAGATGTTGGCTATATGTTTGTCACGTATAGCCCTTATTATTTTGAAGTACTTTCTTTCTACTCCTATTTTCTTCAGAGTTTTTTTTTAGCATGAAAGGATGTTAAATTTCGTCAAAGGATTTTTCTGCATCTATTGAGATGATCATGTGGTTTTTGTGCTTGATTCTGTTTATATGTTGTATTACATTTATTGATTTGTGTATGTTGAACCATCCTCGTATTCCTGGAATTAAACCAACTCAATTATAGTATATATCCTTTGCATATATTGTTAGATTTGGTTTTAAAGTATTTTATTAAGAATTTTTGTGTCTATGTTCATCAAGTAAATTGGCCTACAACTTTCTTTTTTATATGTCTTTACCTGGTTTGAGTACCATACTGGTTTTGTAGAATGAATTTGTAACATTCCTCCCCTTTGTATTTTTTGGAATAGTTTGATGAACATTACTGTTAGTTCTTTAGAAAATTCACACTGAATCCATCTGATCCTGGGCTTTGCTTTGATGGGAGATTCTTGGGTATTGTTTCAGTCTCATTACTCCTCATAGATTTGCTTAAGTTATTTATATTCTCTTGGTTGAATTTCAGTAGGTCATCCGTGTCTAGAAATTTATTTATTTTTTCTATCATTCACAGGTAAATGGATGGAGCTGGGGAACATAATTCTGAGTGAAGTTAACCTGGCCCAAAGGACCAAAAATCGTATGTTCTCCCTTATATGCAGACATTAGATCAAAGGCAAACACAACAAGGGGATTGGACCTTGATCACATGATAAAGCGAGAGGTGTGAGGATAAGTAAGACACCCAAAAAACTAGATAGCATTTGTTACCCTCAATGCAGAGAAACTAATGCAGATACTTTAAAGCAACAGAGGCCAATAGGAGAAGGGAACTAGGAACTAGAGAAAAGGTTAGTTCTAAAAGAATTAATTTAGAAGGTTAGTTATAAAAGAATTAACCTAGAAGGTAACACACATGCACAGGAAAGCAATACAAGTCAACTCCATGTATAGCTATCCTTATCTCAATGAGCAAAAAAACCCTTGGTCCTTCCTATTATTGCTTATACTCTCTCTTCACCAAAATTAGAGATAAGAGCAAAACAGGTTCTGCCTGGTAGTGAGAGGGTAGGGGGAGAGGGAAAGGGTGAGGGGGTAGAGAGGGGCAGGGGGGAAGGGGGGAGAAATGACCCAAACATTGTATGCACATATAAATAAAAGAAAAAAAAGAAATTTATTTATTTCTTCTAGATTTTCCAGTTTGTTGGTATATAAGTTTTAAAAGCATTTCTTAACAATATTCTGAATTTTATTGGTATCTGTTGTAATATCCTCTTTTTCATGTCTAATTTTATTAATTTGGGTCTTATCCCTTTGTCTTTTGTTTAGTTTAGCTAAACATTTGTCAATCATTTTTATCTTTTCAAAGAACCAACTCTTTGTTGTATTGTTCTTTTGGTCTCCATTGCATTAATCTGCCTTAATTTTTACTATTTCTTTTTGTCTAGTGATTTGGGGATTGGGTTGCTTTTGTTTTTCTGAGTTTGAGGTACATCATTACATTGATCATTTGAGATCTCTTTGATTTTTCTAATGTAGGCGATTTGGGCTATAAACTTTCTGTTTAGTGCTATCTTTGCTTTGTTCCACAGGATATATAAGAATGGGAGGAGGAAGGAGTGAAAAGTCAAGGAAAAGAAGCAAGGGAAGAGAAAAATGGGGGAAGGGAGGAAGAAGGAAAAGGAGAGGAGAAAAAAAGAAGCAGAAGCAGAGGAAGAGAGAAAAAGGGTCAAAGTTATGAATAGGCATTTTGTGATAAATATAAAGCCCAAAACTAAAGAATACTTAATCTCCTTATTAATCAGGGAAATCAAATTAAACAAAACATAAGTTTAACATTCTTCACTTACTGGATTAGCCAGTAAAAAACGACAATACTAAGTGCTGGTGAGAATGTGAAACTGGAGGACCTCTCAGTCCTACTGGGAGGAATGTAAACTGGAGCAACCATTTTGGAAAAATATTCATTCCAAAGTTAATGATACACATAATACCCCAGGTTCAAATGATTCCTTTTCTACCACTCATAATTTACTGCATACATATATCAGAAGATATGCAAAATAATAGTATATTATATTATAAAATAATAGTATATTATAGTAGTGAAGTTCAGAATAACACAAATTGAAAATGAGTCAAATATCCAACAACAGTATAATAGACAGATTCCATTAGAGTCATAGGTAAAGAAACACTATGCAGGGTCACTTAGGTACTGTCTTCTGTCTGCTATCCATTAAGGGTTTTCCCTGGAGTATCCATCTTCTTTTGGTTAGACTGTGTTCATGCTTCAGCCAAGTATGAAGCCTCAGAGAATAATGGAGTAGAAAGACAAGAGGTACATCTGGGATGGGTTGTTGCTTATTCAAGGTAAGTTGGTACACACATAACTATCTATAGCCACTGTACCTTAAATCACATTGAACTGTGGTAATGTGATACTGGAACTCAAAGGTGCCTGGTAGACTCATTCTAAAGAATTGGAACTTGTGTGTGTGTGTGTGTGTGTGTGTGTGTGTGTGTGAACAGACTTTATTACAAAGTCCATGGGGTGAGGGTATGCTTTGTAAATCTGTGTAGATAACAGGAATACTTGGTAAGATATCAGGAAGAAAAAATAGATAAGGAATTTAATTTGTAGCATTACGATTTGAGATTTCTATGAAACATCATCAAATCACAGGTATTCATTTGGAAGTTGAAAATACAGTTTAAAACTCAGAAGAAAGACCCAGATTAGGATAAATGTCAGGGGTAGCTGAAACCATAGGAGAAGATGAGGTCTGAGGTCATGTAGGGGAACATGTGGAAGGACAGGAGAAGACCACAATCACACTTTCCAGAGCAACAAAGCTTAAAGAGTGAGCAGAGAAAGAAGGATCAAGAAGATGGAAGTGGCAGGGAGAGCAGGAATTGTCAAGCTTACAGGTACTACATATTTCAGTTTAAGAGCTAAAAGATTTGGTGACTGACTGGATGATAGAACATGAGACTGGAGAGAACCAAGGGGAGATACAAGTTGAAGATGACTTTGAGGATTCTCTGTGACTAGGACAATTGGACAACAGATAAAACATTAAATAGTCTTAGAATACATGACATGGAACAATTTTGGGGAAAAATACAAGTTCCATTTTGTACATGGAATGTGTGAGATGGTCAATGTGTGATATTCTATTAGAAATATCTAGAAGGTTCTTGGATTTTTGATCTTGAAGTTATGAGAGAGATGAAAATACAGACTTGCAATTTACCCACATTTGGAAAGATAAAGTTACATGACTAAAACAGTACAGAAGGCTTTCCACCCAGTGACATCCTTAGAACTAAAACTGAAAGGACCTCTGGACAAAAACTGAAGAATCTTGGCATGAAAAAAACAGATGGGACTGCAGAGTAAAGACTGAAATCCAGGCATGAAACATGATAGTAAAAGAGCCAGGGGAGGAGATAGAACACAGAAAGTAAAAAAAACCCAATTCTTTACAAATGAGATGCTTCTGCTTTTACACACAAAAAAACCTGAAAAGCTCTGTCTTCTTTCAAACCAGGATGGAAAGATTTGCAAGGAAAGTAGAAAAACCCTGTCTTGAAAATCCTTCCAGAGATCTCAAAGTCATAGCTATAAATGAACTGCAAGATAGGAGAGACTTCATTTTATAAACAAGAAATAGTCTGCAGACAAAAAAGACTTGTATTTGGCTTTGAAATAAAAATTCTTGGAGTTAGATAAATTGCTTTTTTTCTAGTCCAGTATATCTGGCTTTCTTTGCTGTCCCATATTGCCTCAAACGAGGATATCAAATTAAATTTCTTTTATGTCCTCCCCCCCTTACTTATTCTACTTTTCTTGAGCCCCACATTGATTTTCCTCTGCTTTTGATAAAAACAGATGGGATGTGAGTTTTTGACCGTGCTTTTCTGACAGAGGAAATGTAGATCTGATTAGCCTCTTTGAACCAGGCATTGGATACATTTTGATGGAGCTTGTATTAGTCAACTTGGGCTGTCATAGCCAAACATCATAGACTGGATGGCTCAGACAACAGAAATTTATTTCCTCACAATTCTAGAGGCTAGAAAGTCCCAGATCAAGGTTTAGCAAAGTCAGCTTCTGATAGGGCTCTCTTCGTGGTTTGCAAACAGTTGCCTTCTCACTGCGCCTTCGTAGGGCCTGTTTTCTGTGGCACTGGTTGCGGGGAGAGGGGGAGAGAAAAAGAGAGAGAGAGAAACCTTCCTTTCATGTTTCTTCTTATAAAGGAACTCAGCCTATCTGATCAGGGTCCTACTCTATGGCTTCATTTAGTCTAAATGAAAATTGAGCATGTCAAAGTGTAAAGATTTTTCTGGACAGATTTTTAGAACTTACAACTTACCACCAGGGAAGAAGTTTCCAGAAAACCATGTAACTCCCCAGATATTCTGTTGCGTGGGAAGATGAAGGCAACCAGACTACGGTGGAAGATTCAGTATGGGCCACAGTCACAACCCTGGCCTTGTTTCTTGAATTTTGTCCCAATGAAGCTCTTCAGCATTTGTGATTAAGTGCAGGATAGGAAAAGATACAAAAAGCTGAAAGATGAGTCTGAGAACATGCAGTTTTCATTTGTATTTTAACAATAGAGACTGAAACACCAGTGGAAAGAGAATTCTCTCTTCATCTCCAGGCAATAGCTGTTAGGTCCAGATCTAGTGAAATTATACTAGTGTTGCTAAGGTCATGAGAGGAAAACAGGAATGTAGCCATCACTACTACATCAGTGAGTGGTAAGGAGCAAAGAGAGGAGAGGAAGGCCATAGGAATACTTGGAGGTCCTTGGGAGTACTTGGGAGACAGTCTTGGAACCCTTGGAATGGAAGAAGAATTGATATACCTGGAGCCCTCCCTATTTCCCCAGTAGACTGTATGCCTGAGACTTTGCTATAGAGCTTTCAACGTTCTTCCTTGGGAGGCAAGGGAAGAACTCCAAGGTAGCAGGTACTGGTAAATCTTTGTGATGTTTTTCTAGTTCTAGAACATAAGTCTCAAAAGATGCAAACTGCATCAGCTCAACTGTCTACATTGTTTAAAAGCCGACCATACAGATGAAGCAGCAAGACTACATAAGATAAACTTTTGAAGGTCCAACCTACTCAGTGTTGGCTAGACTGTAACTCTTGCAGACTACTAAAGCAGAGAGGGTTGTATTTCAACAGCCAGAACTTAAGAAGATCTTGTTATTTATATGCATACAGTGGTCTTAACACAAGATACTTCCATTACGTACATACACACACATATACACACATGCATGCAAAAGGTAAAGTTTTGCTCTGTTAACATTCTTTCTCTCTTAATATATCCCACCTTCTCATCCCCCACACCCAATACACACACTCACTATGGTTTTAGATAATCCATTTTTTTTCAAGCTTAAATTTTATTTTCATTTTAAATTTATATCTCTTGGATGTAATGCAAATGTTGGGGTACAGATATATATATTGAGGAAAGAGGGAATTGAGTTACAATGCAATGTACCCCAGCTCCAATAACTCACTGCCACCCTCCCAACCCAATGAAAGAATACATTTTAATGCAAGTAAAACATTGGCCAAACTTTCTGAGTCAGTATCCAGTTTGGGTTCCACTGTGAGAAAATATTCAGGGTTAACCCCAATGGGTTTTTCCTGAGCGGGAGCAGGAAAATACAATAGAAAATAAATATATAGACATGTCTCAGTGCTCTAGTCTAAAAATGGTCATGATTGGAGCCCAGCCTGAAAACTACATCAGCTGCTTTACCTCAACTTTTTGCCCTTTTCCCAACATGCACATATTTATAACCTGGGTTTCCCAAACAGATTACTCTGTATTTCCGCCATCTGGTTTATGGATTTTTTTTTTTTAACATGCTACAGGCTGCCAAACGGTAAAGCTAGTAGGATTCTTGTTTGAGGGAAAGCAACTCTGGCAGAGTGTTGTAAAATAACAGCACATTAGCTACTTGGAAGCAGTAGCACAGCTCCAGAGACTTCAAGAATGCTGGAAGACTTTGAGAGGGCTTACTGTGGAAAATGCGACCGGACCATAGCCTAAGTTTTAGCAGGAAATTGAGATGTTGTCTTCCATAAGTATGGGAAGAATTTTCTCAAAAAGTAAAAGGTGAAATGGTGTTTTAATTTTGCCTCCATTTTATGGCTATGTCTCTGCTGCACAAAAATGGTGTGGTTTCATTTATGCAGAGACCTAGCTCTTGTGCCTTTGTTGCTTCCATTTCTATCAGCAAATGGAATCAAGACAATTTAAAACAGGCATCCCTTGTTCAGTGGAAGGTCCATTAAAGTTTGTGTGGCAGCAACATTTTTGTTAAGTGAATCCTATTATGCTGTTCAATTCCATTATAAATGTCAGAGATTCATTCTACAGGAAGAGCATCTGGCCCCGAATAGAATGAAGTCACAGGTCACAATGTTGAAAATGTCCTCAAAACACTTATTTAAAGGAATAAATCCTATCAGAAAAATAGTATGACTCAAGATATGATTAAAAGCATTCTATACTTCAATGATAAAATAAGGAATAGAAAATACAGGAGGTAGGAAATTCTGATTTAGATATTTCAACCAATGCTAAGAAAGCAATTCTTAATAATCACAACTCTAGGCTAGGATGTTAGAGTTTGTTCTAATTAGCTTCCAATTGCTTCAGAGTTTCTGATATGACATGATAGGTAATTTGGGGGGCAAGGGTGAGATGACATGCTCTCTATCTAGCCTTTCATATTAAGCTCTCTAGATATCTTTATTCCTTATACTAGAGGATCAAGGAAGACATTGCCTAATGCAATACCTAAAGCATACATTTCCTGTTTTGCTGGGAAGTCCTGCTCTGGTGTTTGCAGAAACAGGTGTCATTTAGCAAACAGCATTGTAGCACTGATTGGGCAATGTATTGTGCATTTATGACTGCTCTGTTCTTAACCCAAAGTTTGTTTCACTTAGCTGTAAGAATCTGTCTCATGTAGGGCTGTTAGCATATAGTTGATGTGTGTTGAGTTTAGAAAAACTTTGAACACTAATCAGATGGATTCATTTATTCACTCATCTATTCATTCACTTATTTGTTAATACAGAGATCAGATACAAGATCACTGCCCTAAAAATATCCATTGTGCCAGGAAAAGATCTTAGTGTTTCTAAAGTGCTAATCACAGTACACATAATCTGTCATTTCATATTCACTCCTTGGACTGTTAGAATTATTATTCTCAGTTCACAAATGTGGACTCTAAGATTCAGAGAAAATGCCAGTAATTTGTCCAGCATGATACTAGTATTATGACAGTCGATTGTGATAAGATTCTCTTATTCAAAAATCAATGCCATTTCTGCTACAACTCCAAGCTGACTCTTAGTACTAAAATGAGGAGATTACATGATGAAAGAACCTAAATTTTTTAACCTTAAGAGTATGCTCTTTACCATTCAAATATCTGTCTTAATTTGTGAATTCCTTCAGATTTGAAATCTGGGACACAATTGTTCTATAAAGCAGGAGGAGACCTGTACTATTTAAATAAATTTCCAACAGTTAGCAACACCTTGACAACATATTTACTGACAGTTGGAGATCTTGCTGACATTAGTTTTATGGTATGAAATCTACCATCGTGGGATCCATCATGTTGATGCCATCTGTACAAATTTGGAAAGCAAAGTGAAGATGGGAGGGAGGTGGCCAAGTAAAAATCTTTGCCAGTGGCCAGTCTCAGATGCAGGTGTAGTGTATGGGGGAGTGAAACACTTTAAGGTTTTCTCCTTCTCTCATTCCACACTGGATCAACTGCAGCCCACACTCATTAAGGAGAGAAGAGACAGATTCAGCAGACATAGAGACAGAAGAGAGGAGAAGTGGTTCTAAGTGAACAGTACAGTAAGAAAACTTACAGAAAATGTTTTCTATTCACTCAGAAAAGGTAAAATAAAATGAGACCCCTAAAAAGAGTGCCTGGAGTACTATTTTGTATTTCTTCAGTGAACTTAAAATCTTGAATGGGAGAAATTTCCTAACATGAGTGACATAGGAACAAAAACTACATAAAATACAGAGGTACTTCACTGAGTTAACATAATACACCAAGATGGCCTCCAGGGTAACTGGAAGCAACATTCAAATATAGCTCTACGATGTCCGCACATCAATACTTTTACCTTATAATTTACCCTGGATGTGTCTTAAATAGAGCCCCTTAGAGGGAATTTCAAGTTCCTGGTTAGGCCTGTGGTCTTTAGGGTACTAAAAAGATAAGTTGTTTTATTTTGACCATCTATCACATCTTTTCACTCATTCTCAAATATAGAACCTAAATTGAACCTCCATTATGTTGAAGAAAACCAAAGTAGAGCTAAGTAAAGAGTTCATGAGACCTTTCATAAGCAAATTTCCTAAACATTCAGCATATTATAAAAGAGTGAATGTGAAGGTATCTTTAAAAATCTCCCTCACATGCTGTACTAAGCTCTTCTAGGTGGTTAGGACAGGAAAGACCATGGAGGCTTTTGATAACTTGTTTGAGATGGCAGCCCCTGTCAGCCTGGTTACTGAACCACCATGTGGTTCCTCAGGTGGAGAAAAATCACTACCATGAACAAGGGACACCTGCCACTGTTATGTGAGCAAGCAATAATCTCCTGTGGTGTTTCAGTCACTCTGCATTTCAGGTTCCATTTGTTTCAGCAACTGAGACAATTTTGTGTTAAATTTTGGGAAAGAAGCTGTGCCTAGGAGAATATATATGTAATGTATAAATACATTTTATAACTAAAATAAGCTATTAAAAGCCTAAAGACTCCTTTCAAAACTAAAAACGTCTCTCTCTCATTGTGTCTGGACTTGTTCTAAGGAAACCTTGCAAAAGAGGAGCAAGATGGGTGCCCAAATTTTTCCAGGTTCCCACAGCACTGCAATTCCACGATCCCATGACAGTTTGGGCCATAGCAGGAATTATTTTGATTTCTAAAAGAGAACTGGAAGATTTATGCCTTTTCTGTTATGGAAATTCTCCTGATTTATGACCACCATGTTTGTATGCACTAAATCATATTGAAGTATATTAAATATTTTGTTTTTTAATTTTGGTTGAGCAGGGTGCTGGTCATCCAAATTAATGACTGCTCACGGGTGGCATAAATTCCAAGAGGCATTTGCAGTGGGTGTGCATTATTTGAATGGTGGAGGCAGATTGATGGTTGCTGTGTGCCATGTGAGAGTTAGGTAGTCCAGAAACTCTCAGTGCACTCACTCTATGACCATAAACTTGAGTTGTTATGATTGTTGGTAGCAGTTGTACTTTAAGCCACAAAGAGGAGTTATTTTATAATGATGATCCATGTTGTTCCCTAATCACTGTTTTTAAAGGCCTCAAATCTTCTACGGTGTCATTGTTAAACCAACGCATGCCCGTGTAACTGATAGAAATGCTTCAATGCCACATTAATATCTATCTGCATAACCATCAGAGTAAATTCATCTATTATTGAATATTTTTGCTGTCACCTAGTTAAAAATGATTTACTTTTCTTTTTGAAAAGTATTGCTCCAAAGTTTGCATTGTGATGATTTCATGTGAGCAAGAAAGCCTTCAGCAATCATTTTATTAATTAATTTTTTTTATTAATTAGCAGATTTTGCTCTCAGGATAATGTTAGATATAAGAAGTATGGGAAAGAGAGAAAGAGTATGTGACATGGTTTCTACAGTCTTAGGGTAACATATTTAACATGAGAGGAAACATTTACAAACAGAGGTAGCATTTTATATTAATTTGCTTGAGGACCTGGGGTTGAATCATGTCTTTAGCACTTTGCAGCTCTTTAACACTGAACAAGTCACTTAACCCATGGAGGCCCAGTTTCTCCATCTTCAAAATAATTATGATAATATCCACCTCTCAAGATTGTGTGTCAGATGAAGAGTAGATCATCTGACATGGTCACAACACCAATGTTGGAAATAGAAAACACTTCATAATTAGTGGTCAACTGAGCCAGCAGTGGGTGAGTACACTCACTGGAAAGGCTTAAGAAACAGCAGGTTGTCAAGGAAGAATTACAAGAAGCAAGAGATGAGGACTTGAAATCCACATGTAAGGGTTAAGCAAGTCTAAGTAAGTAGGATCATTAAAACTTGAAAAGGATTTTCTTGGTCACTAGGCTTTAGTACTATGGAGATAAGACCATGTGGGCACAAGTTAAGTCACTGGGGCTTGTGCCTTCAAAGAGGACCCCAGCCCCTCCTCTTCCTCTCTCTTTTGCTTTCTAGCCACCATGAGGGGACTGATATCACCACTACAGGCTTCCCACCATCATGTGCCACCTCACCACAGACCCATAACCAACAGAGCCAATCAACTATGGACTGAAACCTCCATATGAGCTAAAATAAATTTTTCCTCTTTATTAGTTGATCTGTCTCAAATATTTGTTATAGTAATGGGAAACTGACTAATAGAAAGGCTATGGCCCTAGGCCAAAGGAGATGTTCAGCTCAAATATGGTGGGAGGACACCAGGGAATCTGCCATTGATTGCTAGTTCTTGTGAATTGAGTTGTATTTTGAGGATCAATAGATTTAATAATGTACTTATTACTTGATTTACTTGTTTGTTTATTGTATACCATCTCCCTTACCAAGATATTTCATGAGAACCTGAACTTTTGATTTTCTCACTAGTAAATCCCTGGTGCTGAGAACTGGAACAATATAGATACTTGACATGCATTTGAATAAATGAATGAATTACATTAAGAAGCGAATATCCACAACAGAAAAATCATAGTGTTTGGCCCTGAGGCACCAACAAAATGATTATGCCAACTCTGTGGAGAGATGGGCTTTGTTGAGCCTTAGCAAATTATCTAATGTTTTTTCTTGCAAGTGACTTAGGGATGGGCTGAATTAAGACAGCTTTGGCCAACAGTACATATGAGCAGTCTTCCAACAGCTTTTGAGAAACAAAACTCTTTTCTCTTTCACTCTCCTTTCATTTTTCACTCTATCTCTTTTTCCCCACAGCGTACCCTGGTGGCAGTGATCATCTTGAGACCATGACACCAAAACCAACACATGAAGCAAGGCACAATTGAGAGAACAGAAGAGAAATGGAAATTGTAGGCACCTACCTTGATGGACTCCCATTAATATGAGACCTTGAAAATCCTTATTCTTTAAGCCACAGGAACCTGTTTTTTGTTACTTCAGCTAAAGCATCACATCTCTTAAAATTCCTTCCAGACAGCTGAATAAAAATATATATGTGGTCATAAAGAAACTGACAAATAGTCTTTCATAGTCTTTCAAAGTGTTCAACAGCAGGAGGTATTAGCCAGTGCTTCCCTAGATAGGAAAAGGCAGAGCACAACCCAGATTGATCAAATGAAGAATAGAACCTACACCTTTCTACTCTTGCCAAGAAGCTAAGGAAAAACAAACCTATTGTACAGGAAAGGAAATTGCAATGTCCTATACCCTTTGAAACTCTAAGCAACTGATGTGCACATGGTGGTATGGATAATTTTATACATGTCCAGTTATTAATTTTATCTTTAAGAGGAGCTGTGATGTTAATGCACATAGGTTGACTTGAGCATCTAACAGGGTAGCTTTGGTTTTCTTGGTCATTTGGTCATTTTGTGGCTCTTCTATGTGCACAGGAAAAAGATGACAGTCAATGAATCACTTCTGGTTCAAGTTATTATCTAGTGCACAGGTAGAAAAGGGCACAGGAAGAAGATGAAATTCAATGCATCAGTTCTGGTTCTAGTTATTATGACCAAAAAAGGTTTATGAGGGAGGAATATAAACCATCTGAAACTATTGGCTAAAGCTCAGAAAGACAAATGTCATATGTTTTTACCCATATGTAGAATCTAGACCAAATAATAATAATAATATGATATGATTGTAAAAGGGGGACTATTTGGGAGAATCGGTAGGAGGGGGTAGGGAAAAAAGGGTAATGGGAGGTGAAAATAATAGAAGTACATTATATATATATATTTATCTATCTATATATATATATATACACATATATATGTATATACATATGGAAATAACATAATGGACCCCACTAAATACTTTAAAAAGGGAGGGAGAGGAGGGAGCTAAGAAAGAACAATGGGGTAAATAAAGGGGTAAATGAAACCCCTTTGTGTAATTAATTTATTTTTATTTTTTATTTTTTTTGCAATTTATGATAAATTTTTAAAATAAAACTATTGGCTAATGGGAATATGTAAATTTAAGTACTGCATATATCACCCCCTCTTCCCACTCTCACCACAGCATTCTATAAATTTCTTATATATTATCTTTATAGTATCTATTTTCTTGACTTGCTAGTAGCTTTAACTATTTTTTTATTTCTTGTATTCATATGTGCATAAAATGTTTGGGTCATTTCTCTCCCTTTCCCCCCACCCCCTCTCTCTCCCCCCCACCCCCTCACTACCAGACAGAAACTATTTTGCCCTTACCTCTAATTTTGTTGAAGAGAGAATATAAGCAATAATAGGAAGGACCAAGGGGTTTTGCTAGTTGAGATAAGGATAGCTATACAGGGAGTTTACTTGTATTGCTTTCCTGTACATATGTGTTACATTTTAAATTAATTCTTCTCGAACTAACCTTTTCTCTAGTTCCTGGTCCCCTTCTCCTATTTGCCTCTGCTGCTTTAAAGTTTCTGCATTAGTTCCTTTGCATTGAGGACATCAAATGCTATCTTTTTTGGGGGTGGGGGTTTCTTGCCTATCCTCACACCTCCCTTGTGTGCTCTTGCCTCATCATGTGATCAAAGTTCAATCCCCTTGTTGTGTTTGCCCTTGATCTAATGTCCACATGTGAGGGAGAACATACAATTTTTGGTCTTCTGGGCCTGGCTAACCTCACTCAGGATGATGTTCTCCAGTTCCATCCATTTACCTGCAGATGATAAGATGTCATTCTTCTTCATGGCCGAGTAGTATTCCATTGTGTATAAATGGCTGTTTCCATATAGTTTTAACTATTTGCTGGTTATTATCCATATCCCCCTACTGAATTGTAAGCTCCATGAGAGCAAGAATTGTCTGATTACTGCTAAACTGCAGCACCAGAAGAGTGTCTGATACATAGTAGCCACAAAATAAATATTTGTTGGGAAAACAAATGAGTAGATTTTTCATTTGCACAAGTATAAAACAATGAAGACCTTAGATAAGCCCAGTTTGAAACCACAAATCAAAGCTTGGAAAAGCATGTTCTCTGGTATCTCCTTTTAGCTATGAAACAAATTTAAATTTCAACCATAACAAACGTAGTGTTAGGAGTTGAACCCAGGGCTTTGTGCATGCTAAGCACATGCTCTAACCACTGAGGTATATCTCCAGTCCTAAACAAGTAATTTTAAGCATGAAGTTGCTTTTTTTTTAAATTGAACTTATTCTGAAACATATTTAACTTAGAGGTGAGTATATTTAAAAATATGTAGACTCAGTCAAGGCATGAAGAGAATTTGGAGACTTTTTTGGAGTACTGACTTAATACCTCCTAAAATTATGAAGATGTATCATTTTTATGTGCATGCTGACTACAGCTGAACCGCCCTAGATTGAAACTAGGATCATAGATAAGTTAGTTTAGACTGAGTTGCAATTTTTAAAAAAAGATCAATGTTTTCAAACTTTTCCCTGGAAGAAATATGAGACAGAAATGTTTGAACTTTAAGTTAAAGCTTGCACTAGTTTGTGTACTTTTCTGGAAGGTCACTTTACTTGGGAAGGTTGCATCCTCTTGCCTAGGCTGCGTCAACTTCCCTGGTTTCTTCTTCCCTTTCCCTCCCTTCTCCTTCTCTTATGTGAACTGATGTGGCCAGTGGGCTGCAGAAGGTTAACAAGTACTGAACAAGTGTGGGATCCATATGATTCCCTCAGTCCATTAGTTCCCCAGAGTGAAGTATCCAGTTTCCTTCAATAAATACCATCCGCTTCTTGTTCAAGGAGGCGCTGGTGAGTAAAACGCACTACTGCATGGGTCACAATCAAAGAGGGCTTGTTAAATAGGTCATTGAAGGGCTTTCCAAGCTCAGTGGCTGGAGTGCCGTATTTCCTCCCTAGAAGCAGGTAGTCAGCCCGGATGTTTATTCACTGAAGGTCAGGCTTTTGTATTATGAAACTTCTAGCAGATGTGATAAGCAGTAAATTGCAGATCTATCAAATCTCCCAATACCCCCAAAAAAGTGCGTGTGTATGAAATCAGCAGAATACTGCCTCCCGGTGATTTATGGGCCACTTTGACCACCTCTTATCAGGTTCCCACAAGCCCTTTTCTGATGCAGCTTGCGTCTGAATGACAATAGACAAACCAGTGCCATTATGCACCAAAATCTCCCCCTGCATTCTAGACACCAAGATTACATCTGGGGTATTGATTTATTGCTGCCTTTCCCCCCCATGGGGACCAGTTTGTTCAGCCTGAACAAGATGGACTATTATTAAACGGAGCCAACAACTCCATGGGAACTTGGTAAGAAATAATCATCTGCTCCCATCTTTCTAACAACCTGGGCATATAAGGAACTGCATGTGTTTAAATATTTAAGCTGTTTATTTGTCTCTTCTTTAAGTATGCAAAATAAGATAACACAGGCCTTTGGAGAAAGGGAAGCTTTGCAGTTTCTCAGATGTTGAAACACAATGTGCTTTTTTTTTTTTTTTTTATGAACCACACTGAAATGATTACAAATCTCTGCTTTGGTGTGTATTTCTGAAACACCTACTGTATCTGTAGCAATGAGGTTTTATGACAGCTTTAACAGTTTCTGCAAAATTTATATGTTCTACCTGTAGATCATTTTGGGGAGCGATATAAATTTTACAGCACATCAGAGTTTTATATCACCCACAAACGCCTGATGTAGGATTCACATTAAGTAGGCCCCACATCCACTCACAGTTTTCTATTCTTCAGGGTATTTATGTTTGCCAGGCAAAAGGGCCCATCAACACTTTTCTCTTTACAAATGATCATTCCTCCTCCCTTGTTACCTTTCAGTTTAACATCATTTGGTCTGACTATTTGTCTATGGGAGATTCACCTATGCTCCCATCAATTTACATAGCAGACGGTCTCTACCATCCCTGCATGCTAACTCCCATGATTGAAGAAAAGAGTGATTCCTAGACCACCAAAAACCTGAGTGAGCTAAATGAAAATCAAAGAAGGGAATCTTTTTATAGCTAGCTTTTATTTTCTGAACCCCCAGCTGGTTCCTGTGGTCTGACAAGTGGCTCTGAAACAAAATACCTAAAATCATAGCTGGGCACACTGTTGTTAAGTCTGTGGTAAAGTTCTGTGGCCGTATGGCAAAATTTAAGTACACTAGAGTTAGGAAAAGAATAGGCTAATTTAGAACCTAAGGTATGCCTGATCTTTTGATGAGGATCTTATCAGAAGGCTACATATTTTGAGACAAAAGATAACAAATGTTGGTATTTGTTATCTTTTTTTATTATCCTCAATGGCAAGGATATGGAGAAGGGGGAGCTCATACACTGTAAGAATGCTAATTAGTACAACCACTATAGAAAATAATATGGAGGTTCCTCAAAATAGAAGAAATAGAACTGCCAAGTAGTATTGCAATTACAGTAATGGGTAAATACTCAAAAGAAAGTGAAAACTGTGCTGAAAAATATCTCCACTTCCATATTTATTGCAACTCATAGCAGCTATGATATGGATTCAAATCAATTGTCCAAGTGTCCATCAATGGGTGAATGGACAAAGAAAATGTGGTATACATACACCATGGAATATTTCTCAGCCATAGGAAAGAATGGAGTCCCATCATTTGTGTCAACATGGATGAACCTGGAGGACATAACATTCAGTGAAATAAGTGAGGCACAGAAGTAGTGCATGACTTCACGCATATGTGGAATCCAAAGAAGCTGATCACATAGAAGGAAAGAGTAGAAAAGTAGTTGCCAAAGCGAGAGCTCACAAGGAAGGGGTGAGGACAGGTAAGACACCTAAAAAATTAGCTAGCATTTGTTGCCCTTAACACAGAGAAACTAAAGCAGATACCTTAAAAGCAACTGAGGCCAATAGGAGAAGGGGACCAGGAACTAGAGAAAAGGTGAGATCAAAAAGAATTAACCTAGAAGATAACACCCACGCACAGGAAATCAATGTGAGTCAATGCCCTGTATAGCTATCCTTATTTCAACCAGCAAAACCCCTTGTTCCTTCCTATTATTGCTTACACTCTCTCTACAACAAAATTAGAAATAAGGGCAAAATAGTTTCTGCTGGGTATTGGGGGGGGAGAGGGAGGGGGCGGAGTGGGTGGTAAGGGAGGGGGTGGGGGCAGGGGGGAGAAATGACCCAAGCCTTATAAGCACATATGAATAATAAAACAATAAAAAAAAAGAAAAGAAAAGTGGTTGCCAGAGGCTGGGAAAGCTAGAGGGAAAAAAGGGGGAGAGGGAAAGATTGGTTCATGGGCATAAAGTCACAGGTAAATAGGGGAATAAGTTCTGCTGTACTGTTACACAGAATGACAATTACAGTTAGCAATATTGTATCATATATTTCAAAACAGCTAATACAGCTGGGGACATAGCTCAAGCAGTAAAGCTCCTGCCTAGCAAGCCTTAAGTTCAAACCACAGTACCAGCAAAGGAAAAAAAAAAGGAAAGAAAGAAAAACTTGAAGGAGTTTGGTGGAGTGACTCAAGCAGTAAGAGCACCTGCCTAGCAAGTGTGAGGCCTGGAGTTCAAACCCCCAGTACTGCCAACAAAAAAAGGATGTTTGGAATTTCCTTCCTAAAAGAGGATATTTGAAATTTTCTTCCTTCCTTCTTTCCTTCCTTCCTTCCTTCCTTTCTTCCTTCCTCCCTCACTCCTTCCCTCCTTCTTTCCCTCCCTCCCTTCCTTCATTTCTTTCTTTCTTTTTTTTTTTTTTTTTGAGATATGTTCTTGCTATGTAGTCCAGGTTGGCCTGGAACTTATGATCTTCCTGCCTTAGCTTCCTGAATTCTGGAATTACAGATGTATACTACCATGTCTGCTTTGTCCTTTTTGTTTGTTTGTTTTTGGTGATGCCGGGGTTTGAATTTTGAATGTTCTTACTACAAAGAAATGATAAGTGTTTGAAATGATAGACAAGATAAATAATTATGATTTATTTTGTAACTATATATATATTAAAACTTCACACTGTACCCCATAAACTTGTACAGTTATGATGTGTCTATTAAAATTTGTCTGAAAAGTCACATTTTGAAAATGTTTGCCACCTCTAGTCACTGGTTCAAGAGATTCTGTTTTCTTTCTACCCCCCCCCCCACCTTTTTCTGGCAGGGAAGAGTGGCAGTATTGGGGATTAATCCCAGGTCTTAATGCTTGCCAGGCAGGCACTCTACCATTTGCATCTCACATACCCAGCCAGATTTTGCCTTTAACATGCCTGAATACTGGAAGTTTCCCATAAAGATATTTAGTCATAATGGGTGAGAAAAAGACACTGTATTTTGAGAAGTATAGTAGACATATATAGTTTGTGTATTTCACTGAGATAGCAAACTTTCCCCCATCTCTAACCTCCCACTCTGGAAAAAAAAATCCTGTTCAACTCATTTGGTTTGAGTAGAAATGGGCCTAGAACCTCAACCCAAGGCTATGGATATGTCATCCAAGTCTAGCCAATCAGTCTCCTTGTGGCTATAGAATCATGATTTAGGTAAGTGCCTTGAGTTCAGGGCTAATTCTAGGGCCAAATGGGGGAAAGCCTGTTTGAGACTAAAGCCAAACAGAATCCAGAGATGGAGGCAAAGTTCTAAGAAATCTGCTAAACCTCTTAAAGCCTACTTCATTATTCATTCAGGGTAGACAATACATTCCTCCTTTTGAATTAAACCAATGCAGGAAGGGTAGACAACACATGAAGAGTCAATTCAGATAAACTACATTATATTTTGGGCACCATGGTCCATTGATCTAATGTGTGAGGGGTAAGTGTGTGTGTGTGTGTGTGTGTGTGTGTGTGTGTGTGTGTGTGTGTGTGTGTGTGTTGTTGTCGTTGTTGTGTTAAATGTGGCAACTTTCCAAGTAGCTTGTAAACCATTTGACAGTAGTGCCAAGATCTTATGTGTTGAAATCTTTTTTGAGTTCAGTAATAATAGCCGCTTTTCACCAAGCCCTTTCTAGGTCTCCAGTCCTGGGCTAGATATATGTATTAAATTTACTACAGTCAATCTCAATGATATGAATAGAGTTATTGTTTCTTTTTCACATATAGGGAATTTGAAGCTTGGAGAGGTTGAGTAACTTTCTCAAATTTACGGTTAGTAGAGGGAAGAATGGAGGAATCATTAATTGACTATAATTATGAATGAGACTTCAAGGGTGGAAATTCACTCCCTTAATGTGGCACTAGATCTGATGGCTGACCATGCCCTTTTCCCCTTCTAGTTTCCATATCATGGGGAAACCTCTGGACAGGCCTCCCACTAAGTATTAGATTCAAAACTACAGTAGAAGCTCAACTATCCAAACAAATCCGCACTCAAAGGTGTTCAGGCATGCGGCAAATTTGAAGATTAAGGAAAAAAAAAAGAAATGGAACAATGAGAGAAATTTTCAATTTCAGCATGTCAGGGCATAAAAGGTAAAGGAAATTGGCTTTAGGGAGTCATTTGAATAATGGGACTGTTCAAATAAAGGATGTTCAGTTACTGAGTTTGCACTACACTTAATCTACCATAGAGATAGCTGTCCTCTAGAGCATTTGCTTCAGCAGTAACTACCCTCTCTCAAAATTCAGCTCAGTCACACTCCTTTCTCAAGCTTCCTGTATCCCATCTCTAGTCTTTGGAAAGCTTTGAATACTTTTTTGTCACTTTCCATTTGAAGAAATCCCTTGTTCTTTTTGTACCATGCTATATTATATAAGAGTCAAAATTATAATCCCTCACATCTCATCTCCCTCTCCAATTCAGGTCACATTGTCACCTTCTTTTAACAGAAGCCATAGGAGTATAAAGAACAATTGGTTTGTCTTCCAAGTTCCCTCTCGGTGCCATAGTGTTCCACTGATGATATGCCTGGAGGTTCAGATGCTTTGCCTGACCCAGATCTACACAGGTTAGTGAAGGAGACTAGGGAAAGAAATTGGTCTGGCTTTCCTGATGAGGAAATCTGGGATTTGATTTATGTCTGTCACACACTGTCCCACTTTCAAAGCATGTTGTATACCATAGGATACAGGGGAGGGAATTTAGATAGTCCTTCAGATAAAGGACTATGTGGATTATGTAGAGACTTTTATAGCACAAAATTATTTGTCGGGGTGGAATATATGATTGCACTACAAATGTTCCATTGCAGAATGTGAACACAGTCATGCATTGCATAGCATTTTAGTCAACAACAGACCCCATATACAATGATGGTAACATAGATTATAATGAAGCTAAAATAAATCCTATCTAGTGACATTGTAGCTATAGCAATGCTCTTATATAGCATATAAGTAACATGTTTGTAGTGATACTGGTGTAAGCAAACCTATTGTGCTCCAATTGTATAAAAGTAGCACACACAATTACGTGCACTACATAACAATTATAGTGAATGTCTGTTACTGATTTATTTATTTACTATACTTTTATCATTATTTCAGAGTTTGCTCTTTTTATTTGTTAAAAACAAAATTTACTGTAAAACAATATGATATGTTATGCTGGTAAGATGCCTTGTGCACCTCATGTTAGCTGTGTGTCTGATTGCTTCATTTTCTCTTGTGATTGATTTAAATCTTCTATTCATTGTGGCTCTAGAAACAATAAACTATTAGACACCTACACCAGATAGGCTAAGTGTGTAGTATGCTGTACTATCTAGATTTGTGTAAGCTTTTTCTGTGATGGTCCCACAACGATGAAATCATCTAACGGTGTTTCTCAGAACATAGTTAGTCATTAGGTGATGCATAATTTTGGCTGCCCCCCACCATCCAATGAAATACAATGACTGTAATCTAGAAAACAAGGCTAGAAGAGGAAAAATACATGCTAAGAGGAACCAAAGAGCCAGGGGATGGCTGGCAGGTGAGAAATAACCCAAAATAGGGGATTGTGCTCTACTGACCTCAGCAGTGATACTGATACTACATGAGGCTTCTTAGAAAACTAAGGCTGTAGACTCTGTTCCCACACATTGAAGAGTAGGAGAGGCCAATTGAAGGAGAGAAACCATTTTTGTTCCTTCTCTTATTCCTGCATATTCTATGACTTGGAAGACATGACAAGAATCAGAATTCAAAGTCCATTTTATAAAACATTGGCGACTCCATAGGGATGCCAAAACAGCAACAACAAGAATACTTAGTAGCATATCCAGTTTTTAACAAGATGTCAGATATCAACCCAACTTTTCTTAATTGAGTATTCATCTTTAATGAAGTTTTCAGGCTAACTCAAATGAATGACATCTACTTCTTGCATAAACACAGTTGGTTCTGAATTTGTTTCTTTACTTTTCTCTTTACTCCATATCCTGCTTGTCAATTCTTCATAAAGAGAGAAGAAAAGAAAAAAAGACAAAATATATTTTCACTTTCCATTTCATTTGAGAAAATGCTCAAAATTTGTTCCAAGATACTCAATGTCCTTAACGAAAACATGTAACTCCATAGCTCCTGATGCTTTATGTTACTAAGAGTGGGGTTTTGAACTATCAGGGAAGCACGGTACTGATTCATTAGGGAACTGGAATTTGAAAATCATTCTTCTGGAGAGTACAAGAGAAAGGAGGAAGGGGAAGTTTCGGGTCCTGAAGAAATGTGAAAAGATGGAAGGAAAAGGGGGGCAGCCTCAGCAACATTGCACATGTCAGACAGCTGGTTCCCAGGAAAGTGACCCGTCCTGGGGGAACAGTGGATTAACAAAAAATATTGATATTTGTCTTATCCAAAATGTAATAAAATAAGCTCCTTTTGTTACCCATAACCCTTTACTGAAATTTTATTTCTTATTTATTTTATGGCCTATGTTGGTGACACTGTGAGCAATTGATAGATGGGAAGTACTTACTCTTAGGATAGAGCAGGGAATAGAATTGTGACTTCCACACAGTATATCTGCTTTGAGGCTAGTGATGTGCCAGCAGCATCACTTTGAGGGAAATCAGCAGTTCTGCAGTTCCAGGAACTCTCAGCAGTCAAATTTGGGTTCAGAGTCAAATTTTCTGAGACCCAAAGTAACCCACTAGGGACCACTGAGAGACAGCAAGAACAGAGCCGTGGGTCTTGTACAAATTGACTTTGGGAGGAGATTCAAGATAAATTCTCTTTCCCTAAATATAAAAGCAGATGGGATGATGGAATGATAGAGCAGGAGGCTAGATCCTGCTAATATATGTGGCTTCGGACAAACCAGATGGCAGATAATTGAGTTATAATTCATCCAATAAGTGTTTATTGAGCACCTGTTATGTGGTAGGCACTGTGCCAGGTGCTAGGGATATAAAATCCAATTACACAGACAGTATCCTCAAGAAATGTACATCTAGAGAAGAAGACAAGCACATGGGTCAGCAATTACCCAACAGTCAGATGAATAGGATGATGATTATAACATTGATTACAGCTATCACTTATCTGGTGTTTACTCTAGGAATGGCATTGAGCTAAGTGCCTTTCATGTTCAACAACATTTACCCTTCTCAATATCTCAGTGTTGAAAATCTTTGTAGGTGCCCCATCTTATAGGAATAAATTGGAGAATTAGAGGAATCAAGGCTTAGAGAATCTAAGGGTTTTTGCTCACTTTCATAATACTTACATATGTCCCAATTATGATGTGAAGTCTTGTCTAACCCCAGAACCTGTCATCATCACAGGGAGCTTTGGGAATGTGGGAGAGGAGCAGATGAAGCAGTCAATCATGAAGGCTTTAAAGAAAGAGAAGAGATAATATTTGATTTGATGTTAAAATATGAGTCATAGCTTCATAAAAGATGTCAAGGGATAGGGGAGGGAGAAGGATGTATATGGAAGTTGCAAGCAAGGGACTGACACTCATATTGCTTTGGTCCACTTGAGCACATCCAGGAAATGAGACAGAAAGCTGTTTAGGAGGGAGCATGAAAGTAAACCACAAAAACAGTTACTGTAGAGTATGATTCACAGAACAAGATAACAAGCTCCTAGGAAATTTCAAAGTTCGGTATCACCTTTGAAACATACCTTAGGCTCTGGTTTCCCTCCTAGCATGTTTCTTCATTGTTCTGATATACCTTATTTGAGGCCAAAGAAAGAAAGAGCCTAGACAGCTGCAGCACATATGTTAAATTATGCTTTGCTTAGGGAGCCAACATTTTGCATTTAAATCATATTTTTATTCCTCTTCATCTGTATACTACTGGGCAGTTTTTTTTTTAACTTCCCCTGTCCTTCAGTTTTCTTATTTAAAAAGTGGGATCAATAATACGCAGTTCCTAAGATTGGTAGGGATTTCATAAAATAATATATCTGAAGCATTGAGAATACTGCCTGGTAGATGGAAAAAGTTAGCAATTGTTTTCTAGATAATCATGGACTTGGGGGTTCTCTGTTACTTGCCAAGTAAGAGAGCTGACTGTCTGAGTCTGAAGCCAAGGCTCTTTGGCATGAGGAAACATTTTCCAAGAATTCTTCAGACTCTGCAGTCATCTTGCTAAGGCCTCTACTCTCACTTTAGAAGGAAAGCAGGAAGCTCTCCCTTAGCCCCAGTGGACTTGCTATTCAGGTGACTTCTCACCACCAGTGAATCCCAGACCCCTGGGATAAAGTTCCAGGGCCTCTTGTTTTCCATGAAACTGAAGAGTTGGGTTATATTTAAACTCATTATAATAAAAAAAAAGGAAGACACATGGAAGCCTGTCTTCTATGATGTGTAATGGGAAATGGGAAATTGTTGCTTATGTTATATGCAACCTTCCTTTGGATATTAAATTGAACCAAGGAGGATCTCTAACCTGGTAAGATCCTTCCTATTCTATGATTTCTAATTTTCTTGACAACTCATGACTTGATCTCATTCATAGTTGATGAAGTCCTAGATTGAATTTATTCTAGAGAACTGGAATAAAAATCCCTCAGTATGGAGTCTACCCCCTACTGTTTCTCTTCACCAAATACCAATTTTCTCAGGAATGTAAGCAGTTTGCACCTATTACTGGGGCATCTGAACCCTTGAAGGTCCCAAACCTCCTCTAGTCCAATCTTACATCCTTGAGATCTCCAGTACTACCATGAACTATTATTTAACTAGAGAACTTTATGGGATAATAGCTTTGTACCTATTTCCCCAAGAATTGGTTTCTACCAGAAATCAATGACATTATTTGTTATTGATAAATAGTCAATGAAGTTTGAATTGACAAAAGTTGAGGCTCACAGAGGGTAACTCACCAGAGAAGATAGACTTCATTCTATAACCAGGAGAAGCTGAGTCAAAATTAGAAGCTAAGCCCATACCAGGTAGAACAAGCATGCACAAGAAATACTCTATCATCTCGACTTCTACATTTTCTATGCTTTTAGCAACAGAACCAGAGGAAAGAAGCCTTAAAACAGATTGTTAGAGGCTGTCCCACCTGAGACAACTTCTGTGCCAAAAACGTTAACATCAACACACTATAGCTGAATGTAGCTAAGCCAAACTTGAACGAGTAACACACAGATGTCTTTTTTCTATGAATTCTGACAAAGTTCCAAAACCTCCAGGGGGAAATTCACTGTACTAAAATGACTTTAAGTCCCAGCAGGAGCAGCCTATGCACCTTTGCAAATCACCGTACCAGCTCTCTACAGTCCATTCTAGTCTCACCATTATAATCCCATTCATGTGGGAGGATACACCTCATTACGGTTTCATCTGATGCCTGGCATTGGGTGTTCTATCTCTTTCTCTGCCTTCATTCTGCTTCTTAACAAATTCTTTACCTCTAAGCTTCCCCAGCACCTAACATCTAACTATAGTCCATGCCCCTGAAAACCCTTATAGCTGTATCTACCTGTGTACTGCCTGACCTACACAGAAGAAAAGCTAAGGAGTGCAGCGGTAATCATACCTGGCCCTAAAAACCTTCATTTCTGAATACTCAGCAGCCAGAACAGGTCCATCCAGATGGCCACTGTGGATTTACTGGGTATCTTGTTACCATTTTCCTCTCAAAGCATTCTGCTTTACAGCTATGCCTCCATCTTTGCTGTTTTTCTGAAATTCCATGTCCCCTAACATCTCAGCAAATATACCATAACTGGAGGAGCAATACAGTTCTTAAGAAGACCTGCTTGATAGTTCTTCCAGGTACAAGTGAAGAACATAAATATATTACAATTTGCCTGGATCATTGGAAATGACATTCAAGGAAAGGCATGTACATGCTGCCAGCCTCTACTAAGAACCAGATTGTAGACCAAAAAGTTACCAAAGACAAAAGCAAAAACTCACTGCAGCCACTAGTCTGTAGCCACTAATTGAATTCAACTAACCTGATTTACAAATTAGAATAAAAAGTTATGAAATTTTTCTGAAGTATTTTAGGTTACAATGAGTTCTTTGACTTTCAGAACTATTTAAAAGCAGGTTATAAAATCCATGGAGGTATATAACCTAACAATGGTTACATAATTATGTTATTATTATCAATATTATTATTAATGTCAGTTATTATTTCAACAACCCTTTATTGATGACCACAGTTCTAGTACAGAAGGAGATCTCCCTTCATCTTGACAAATAAGCTAACTGTAAAGTTGTAATACACAACAAACTCTCCACAAGCTACTGTCATAGGAGCTTAAATAAAAACATAGTTGAAACTGTAAAAATGAGCCTAGATTCTCTCAACTGATGAGTGAATAAAGAAAATGTTATACACACACACACACACACACACACACACACACACACAAATGGAGTATCATTCATTCTTAAAGAAGAATGAAATTTATGTCATTTGCAAGAAAATGGGTGGAACTGGAAATCATCATGTTAAGTAAAGTAAGCTAGATTCAGAAGGGACAAGGTTACACATTTTCTCTTATATGTGGAATCTACATCAAATATACATATATATATATATATATATATATATATATATATATATATACATGATTGTAATTGTGGGATTGTTTTGGGAGGATGGGGGGGTGAGGGAGAGGAAAGAGAGGGGAAAAGAATGATGGAGGCAAACAATATTGAAATACATTGTGTCTATGCATGAAGATGGTATAAGGAAACCCACTGAAAGCTACTGAAAAATACAGGGCAAGGGAAGATGAGAAAAAGAGAACAAAAGAGTTGGTTAATCTGATCAAAGTAACTATATGCATGTGTAAAATACTAAGATGAAACCTCTTTGTATAATTAATATACTTTAATAAAATTTTTTTCAATTATGCATATACAAGTGATTGGGCTGTGCAGAGGAGTCACGGGATATCCCATGGTCTGTACCTATAAATGAGAGCTGATGTTCAGTAGATTGTTAAAGACATCTAGAAAGACAGACTGCTAGAAAAAAAAGACAGGGAGATCAAAAAGAGGAAAGTATATATATTAGTTAGGGCATAAATATAGTAGGGCACAAAACTAAGGTGTTATAGAGACTAAAAAATACAGTGATATAAACAAGACAGCAATGTATTTATTTCTCTGTCCTGAAGTAGGTGAGTAGTCTGGAGCCACTAGACAGTTCCACTTCATGTGGTCAGCAAGGCATGGGATTCCCTCTTTCTTTCTTTGTTACTTGCCAGCAATCATAGGCCCACAGGTATGTTCTAGCCCATAAAAAGAAAGGGAAGTAGAATATAGGCAGTTTCCTCTTTAAATGATATGACCTAGAAATATTTCACATCACTTTTGTTCACATCGCATTAACTGAATGTAATTCCACCAAGTTTCAACAAAGCCTAAGAAACTGGGCCACCATAGCCAGGTAAAACCCAAAGGATTTTATTATGGAAAGGTGAAAGGTAAGTAGGCATTGTGAGGGACAATTATTATCTGCTGCAGTGTTTAAGGGAGTATATATAACTTGTACTTAATATATGGAAGAATGCCAAGAAATAAGGTTTTTCAGTTTGGTCTTATGTAAGGAAAACACATGATAATACAGGAAGAAGGAGCAGAATATGTAAAACTTAGAGATTTACAACTTTAAAAATAGATACAGAAACCTATTAGCATTGTTGTGTTAGTATTGTATAAAATTCAGGTACAAAGGCTTTACAGCATCTAATAAATATTCACACTGTGGTATAGGACACTAGGGTTATATTTTAATACAACTGGGGGAGAGAGATTGCGAGCTCACTACTCTTGTATTATATACTATCAAAGTAATTGATTATAAAAGAGGTCAAGTTGGAGTAGTTTATGTGAATTCTTGTGAAGTAAAGGGAAATTCCCTCTTCGGTCAAAAAAGGAACAAGGGAGACATTGTATGGTATGCTTCATGATATATGTTAACTGAAAGACAGATTATTATAGTGCACACATTGCATTTTATTTCAATAATCAATTAGATCAAATTGGGTTGAGGTGACTATATTATGGTGTTGTAGGAGAAAAAGCCAAGTGCAGGTGGAGATGGTGAATGAGATGTAAATGACATAATGGATGTGCTATATATATAATTTCTGGTTTCCTGGAGGAAACATAGATCCTATACTTATGCTACATTAAATGGAGATGTAAGCTAAGTATTTAAACCTAGAAAATCCAACTGTTATCAAAGAGCCACAATTATGGTCCTCAAAGGCAAAATCATTACTTTGAAGGCCGATAGATTTCTCTTTTTGAGAAGAGCATCACCTCTTAATTAGATGGTACCTCCCTGCAAAAAGGGCTGCAGCTAAGAAAACCAGCTTGATGCTGTTAGTGATCATGGTGGCTCAATCAAGTGTATTGCTCCGGTTGGAGTAACGGCCCCCGTGTTGGCCATAGACATTTCCTGGACATGGTGATACTTGGGAATGATGTATGAACTTCTTTGCCTACCTCTCCCTTGTTAAATAAGGACCTACAGGAAGATTAGCTAGCAGGTGACAATTGGGAAGTACTAGTGACAGATTTTTAGCTTCATACCTAGAAGACCAGCTGTGCCATGGTGACCCTGCCTTGGCAAGCTCCACTGGCAGCTGGTTAAATGTGTTGCTCTTGGCAAGAACCCACCAGCTGTTCCCACCTGTGGTCACATGCAGGATCTGTCAATTATGCTTATTAGATCTGTAAATCTGTGGGATAATCCGACCTGTTACAAAGAGCTGCATGCATAGTGTATGGGGGGGTACCAAAACTAGTGAATCTTCTTTTGTGTGATTACACACAGCTTTTCATTCTCTTTCTCTCATACCCACACAACCATGCAGTGCATGAGAAAGAAACTCATTGGCTGGGGAAGTCATCTGCTGCAAGATAACGAATATGCAAAGCATCATAACACAGTCTACCACTCAAACCTGCTAATTCAAGAACCCATTAGTTTTACTCTCTCACCTCTTACCTTCTCTGCATGGCAGTGTAAGCCATAAAATTTGCCAAGTGAAAGACTTACATAAGGCCCAGAGCATGAAATACTCAGAGAAGTCACCCTACTAATTAGACTCTCACATCATAAGATCATAAAAATTAGAAGTGTAGAGGATCTGCAGCATGAGATCATTTTTGCCCATCCTCCTCTTCTCTTCTTTCTGCCCAAATGGGATTATTTCCTGTTGTATTTACTAGTTCTTTGTCCACTTAAGCAGGAAATAGATTAAATATGGCGCTTTTTTAGTGGTCCATCCAGTGTTATCACAAAAGGTCCCAAAGTAATTGACACTCCTTCTCTTCAACTTGTGTGATGAATCCTTACCAGTGTCCTTTCTGCTATAAATACAGGACCTGTCCCAGCAGACATGCTTGTATTATTGGACAGATTTTCATCTTAACATTATACAGGCCCACATTTTTCCTCCGCCAAACGCTATTTGCAGTTCTGTCCCAGATGTAACAACCTAATCAAAATAGAATTTCATAGAGCACTACACTGAGGATTGGTTTCTAGGGGACTGCAACAGGTATCTGTATGTTTACTGCCTCCTTTTATGAAACTTGATACAATGCAATTGGCAGAGTACACATTAAATACTGGGACTTGACTCATAACTAATGAATTGTAAATAATAAGGTTTAGCAGCAGCCAGAAACATTTTCACATACTCAAATGCCAGCATTCTCAACTATAATATCACTGATGTTAAATTAACACAGCACATTTCTACCTTTCTACATTGTCCTTCTCAGAGTCATATACTAGTATACCTGAATTACATCCTTGACAATGAATGCTGCCATGGTTAGGGTAGAAAATAGAAACCTTCCAATTAGCAAGAGAAACAGAGAAGCTTTTCAGTGTACTCTGCCACAGAAATGGTTGAAAAACGAAATAGTCAATTAGAAATGACAAAATATCAAAGTTTTGAGCAGAAATAAATAATTTTTGGAGGCCATTTACTTAGAAAATATATTCAGAACATGTTTTATAAACACAAAACAATGTTGCTTAAAAATTTTTTTAAAAAGGAACGTGTGGATTTAAACACTGGCTAGTGGTATGCCACACATTACTATTTTGGCCCTTCTGAGCCTCATCATTTGTCAAATTTGGGTTCCCCACATCTTCTTTCAGTCTCATAAGAGATTGTGATTTCACTCACAGAGATTGAAATCTCTTATGTGGCATTTTAAAGAATTAAATATAGAAATCACAAGAACTTTTCTAAAAGCAAGAAACTAAATAAACTTAAAGTATTACTAACTTTATCAGAATCCACATCAAATCCAAATTCTTCATTTTATAAATGTAGAAACTGAGGTTCAGAGATACTAGAAAATTCATTCAATGCACCAGACGGTAGACACTAAAACTGAGCCAAACACTGACATTTGTCATTGCCCACTGTGTATACTTCTCTTTAGGTAACACAGAAGAGACACGGTATTCAAATTTTCTTGAAGATATATGCAAGGTAAAAGTGTGATATATTCTTCCAAGAAAAAAAAAAAATTCCAGCCTTGCACAGGTGCTATAATCTCCACCATTTTAGCGTTTCTGTAAAATATTATACTTGCAAACTGGGATACAACAATGAGTAATTAGTTAATTGAGTTTTGTAGCAGATGGTGGAAGTTTATGAATTGAATCAATTGATGAACAAATAAAAACAAACTGTTGCTCTTATTTTGTCCCTAACAATATGTAAATAGCATCTACTTATCTTCAAAGTTCACAGATGGAGATATTGAGGCCCATAGAGGTTCTGTTTGCTCCTGAGCAGGCTAGTAAAGACATTCAATCTCAAAAGAAATTTTAACAGGCTATCATTTGGTTTTTTTCTTTCTTATCCAGAACAAAGCTTAGCAGAGACTGTTTACAGTCTTTTCTTCCTGTCTCCTTATCTAGTATTTCATAATCCAATTTGGCCTTGGCATAGAACAAGTTGCACAATCTGTGAGCAGCCTGGATAACAGTCAAGTCTCTGTCCTTCCCTTTCTGAAAGGTCTCACATCCAGAGGGCCAGAGACAGAGTCTGGCGCTTTGGACCAAGTGCCTGAGAAGAGAAGATGGAATCTTCCGTTGTGAAAAGCATTAGGAATAGTCTAAATGTTTCCATTTCTAGTAGAATTTATGTGCAGAAGGAAGAGGAGAAAAGTTGTTGAGTTGTTCATGACTTGGCATTCCTAGTAAGCCTGACATCCAGAGAGGCTTTACTTCAGTCCAAGAGCAGACCCCATAGCTACTTCTGTCCTTTAGGCCACCATGGTGGTGCAGATGTATTGCCAGAACCTCCAAGATATTTTGTGAGACAGCTTCATGCTATGTAGCATTTCATTGATGGTTAGTACTACATTAAAATGTCATTTCAGGCAATTAATATTTTATTTATAAACACTTATGAATATTTATTATAAATAACTATTTAAGTAGCAGCTCATGAAAAAACAAATCTATTACATTTGTGTTAAAAATTTTTAGATGTTTAATTATAGAAATATTTAGAAAAATCATTAAAAATTCATGCCAAATTTCTTGAGAACTCTGAGATAAATTCAGTTAGACTTCTTCACTTAGCTGAGGGGGACAAATTTGAAAGGATATCACAAAAAAGAGGGACTATTTCAACTCCAGTTTCTCTGTCTAGTAGTTGGATAGATTCTACCTTTGTGCCAGAGAAACTTCAACAAAGGTATTTCAAAATCTTTTTTAAAAACTGTCAGAAAAGATGGTTATTCTGGATGAATGTCCTGATCTTACCTGGAATCAAAATATGTCTGGTCTCCAAATGCATCTGATGAAGCATCTTCAGCTTCTTCAGCTATTTTAATCAGTTCCCAAACATGCAATTGGCAGTCCTATTTTTCAATCAAGAAGAAAAATGGTTATTGCCTGTATTGATTGATCTGTTGCACAGCACTTCACATCACCCTACTCTATTCTGAAAATATAATTAAAACATTCTATTTTGAGACTGATGGTTTACCAAAGCATGAGTATCTAGGTATACATTTTCCTGTCTTATGGATGTTAAAGAAGGTAAATGGGACTAAATTGTCTTGACTGCCTCTAAGTGATTTTTTGCTGTTAAGAAGCATTACAATTTCCATACAGCATATATTTTTATCTTGATTATTATATTATTTTATTGGACTTTGTTTAACCTTATAGTATTTGCATCATCAGTATTACACAAACACTCTCTCAGACTTGCATATATTTTGAAGGTTTAAAAATTCAATGACCAATTTGAAAAGAAAGTTTCGATCCCCTCATGCATTTCAAAGAATTGCTCTTTGGAACATTCTGTGGTTGTTGCAATGTTTCTCAGTTATGCTTAGTTTAATTGCTCTTGGCTTTTGGTACGAGACAAGTTCGCTCTACTACATTACTGAGTAGTTTGAAATAGCATCATAATCTGTTAGGGTCATCTTGTGAATTTTAAGGCCATCCAACCCCGTTAGCTGTTTTTAATGATCTGAAATATATTTTTGAAAACTGGCATTATTATTTGTAGTGAAGAACATCATATAATGTAAAAAAGATGGACTGGATATTTTGTGTAATGAAATCAAGACAGAGATGGGCAAGCATTGTGGAATAGAAATGAGAAATCTGGGAAGACATGCTAGATAGTGATCTCTGATGGGCACAGCTTTGAAATAAAATCCTAATAACCTGAGGAAATCATTTTAAAGACTTTCAGAAAAAAACCAGACATACTAGAACAGCTAGTTCTTCGAGTGGCATTCCCCAACCCCCCCAAAAGCCACAGTAAACAATCTTGAGAGCACTTAAAATGTTAACGAAATTGTTTTGAAATATTTACCATAAGATCATATGCCATAGTGGATTGTCCCCTGGAAGAGAGCAATATCATATTAAAAGGCACAGACTCTATATATCTAAGGCCAGATAACCACTTGTAACCTGGTTACTAATGAAAATTTGAATCACTTGTCCAGTTTTGTTTTTTGCTTGTAAGAGGAAAACCATAATCTAGTATTGTTGTGTTACTACTTTAAAAACACAAATTGCTATAATTCTCAAAGCAAAGAGACCTATCAACTATTCCAAAAATATCTAGCTGCCATTCCATAAAAATTGCAATGTTTGGTTTGTTGCATTGATTGGGAGAAAGGGGTCTATTTTATATTACAAAGCAGTGACTATTTTTGGAATTCAACTTTTTATTTTCCCTTTAATCACACCCAGAATGCAATGCTTGTAACTGTACCAATATGTCACCTATCCTCTATTTATTACATCTTATGCTTTAAATATCACCTCTGACAAACAAAAGAAAAGCAAATGTCCCTAAATTTCCTGAAGGGCTGAAACATCAAGCCCGGATTATTATTGTTTATGTCTCAGCTTTAGCAGCTCCAGTGTCTCCATGGTCTGCTGTGTGCCGGGCTGGCAATGATGGATGGCCATTACGGCAGCTTATTGGAAATGGCTTGATTTATAACCTGTTCTCCTGCCTCAGTCTAATGGCTTCATTTCTTTCCTCCAGTGCGTGATGCCACAGCCAAGGTCATTGCGCCAATGGCCTTTTGTTGTTAGTCTGCTGATGACCAGTGTGCCCAGGAGTCAGCCTGGGGAGGAGAGAGGGGGGATAGGAAACAGGAGGGGTAAGGAGCATGGGGGTGGGGAAGCTCCAACCTTTACATTTTAATTTTTTTCATTTCAGCCTCTGATAACTGCAGTAGAACAGTAGATTAAATGCTGTCTTCTATTTGCTTCCCGTGCTTGCCAGACAAGGAGCTGCTTTATGATCCTCAGTGGGGAAGTCTATTACTCACCTCTACTTTAAATGACCAACATCAAATATATACAGCTCCCATTAAAGCTGAGATCAATAAAAATGCCATTAAGATAGTAAAAGTTGCTGATATTAGTGAAGCCCCCAAACAAAATATTTGATTTTCTTTCAGGTTGTTAGTGAGATGGAATACGAACATATAAGTGAAAGGAGAGCTGGCCATGCCTACGGTCAATAATTTATCTCAGAGATTCATTCAGCCTCTCACCCAATATTTCCCTCCTGTCTATTGATTCCCCATCATTATTTGTCATAAGCTGTCCTAACTCAAGGAGAAAATATGCCCCGCTGGTCCAAGGGGAGTCATACCTGGAGAAATAGAAAGGAATTTCATTAAAAGCGAGAAAGGACTGCTGTGGCTTTGAGCAACTCCAAGAGCAAGTTGCTGAGACTTTTGCTAGAGTCCTAAAGCAGGTTGTAAGAAGCCCAGCAACATTGCCTGTGGATGATGTGAAAGCCGGACAAAGGTTGTACTGACTGTGGGTCCAGGGAAAGCAAAGGCCTTTCTTCTATGAGATTTGAGCTTCCAAAAACTGTGTGTGCATATCCAAATACACATGCACACATAGACACACACACACATGTGTGCGTGTTTCCTTACATAGTTTCCCTTTCACTGGAATGTTCTGATCTGATTTTACCAAGAGGCAAGTTGGTGGTTTTACTGATACATGAATAAAGAGTATACAAACTTATGCCAATGTCATTATGTCAAACTAAATCACTAATGATATAAATATAACTTTGGAAACAGGATGAATTTTTAAAGCATGGCTATTTGTTTTAAGGGCAATTTTTAATAAATGGGCTATATTTTATTTTAACAGGAAACATGTTTGTGATGTGACATTCAATAGTAATCTGTGAAATTGGCTTGAACAATTATTTGATTGCTTGCTTAAGGCACCTCCAAAAGTGAATGATAAAGACTTTTCCAAGTTAAATCTCCTTAGAATCGGCCCATTCCTCCCAACAGATGGTCTTATTTCAATTTTCTCATATATTAAGTCAGTTCAGTCTGGAACATAAATTCATAGCATTTTAAAAACTGAAAGGGACCTAGAGGAATATAGTCTCACTCCTTTATTTAATAATTATAAGAATGCTACTGTCACTACTACTAATTATTATTAGTCTACTGCTTACTCAGTGCCACACACTATACCAAGCAAATTAATCCTTATAATACCTTTCTTAAATGGGTGATGTTCCCATTTTTATAGAGCATACAGAGGTTAGGCAACCTCCCCCAAGATCATATAGCATATAACGGTGGCACAAAAACTCACACCTAGCTATGTTAGACTTCATAACTAATCATAAATAGAAGAAATAAAGTCAACTGGATAAGCCTGACTAACTCACCCAAATTCAGTAATGCAACGCCTTAAGTTGGAGAATACTAATATGATTATTTGGAAATAATTTTGAGACTACTTCTATTGTGAGATTCAATAAAGAGGAATTTGCTTTGGATTATCCTTAAAAGTGAAAAACAGAGAGTCACATATTGGTACTTCTAGAAATGTTTCCCTTTTATTTCCTTGCAAATAAATGAAAAATATCTGTACTCATAATTCCAAATGTCAGAGTTCACAATATGCCTAAGTACATGAAGTGCTATTAAAGAGGTGGAAATTATAACTTACTTGGATATTTGCTAACTTCTACATTTTATCTTGTTATATTGGTTAATAAGTGAGAAATTATATATGATGTCTATTCCTTTCAATATTTAACTTGCAGCCCATGAGACTCTTTTTTTATGGCCTCATACCTAAAGTCTGAATATACCTTTCAAGTCTCCTTTCAATTTCTTGAACAGAATTTGCTTCTGAAGCAAAGATAAACATGGACTCATTTCATCTTGTCAGACAATGGGGCCATCTCAGAGGAAAGAGGAGGAAAGGCTCAAGTAATACATACAGAGCTAGTTTTGCCATTCCAAATAAACTGAGAGCTGCTCATTATCCACTAATCAGTTAGTGACCAGGAATTTGCCTAAATTTATTGGGTAATAATGATCTCTCAATCTAGCCATCTGACTCAATTGAGTAAACAATTTTCAACCACTCTTTACGTTGAGGTCTCATTCAGCAGAACATTTAATTCCTGGCATAGGACTATGTCCGTCATGACGTTGTACAGGCAAGAAGACCATTTAGGAGATAAATGTCAATTTGGTTTCAAAATAAGGTTTATAGAAGAAAGGAAGAAAAAGGAGAAAGATATGGCAGGAGAAAAGTTTGAGGAAAATAATCAAGGAATGAAGAGAAGAGAAAGGAAAGGAAGAGAAGCAATTCTGGAACAACTGTAATAAATTTGTGCTTCACATGAATTAATCAATTTTTCACATATGAAAACCCTGTTTCATGAGAGGAAAGAAATGATGTGCTCTTAAGCAAATGCTGCTCTTTCCCTCATTGAGACACAAGGCCTAATTTGTTCCAGTAATAGAGGGGCAGAGACACAATCCCCTCAGATTATACCAGAAGGTCAGAGCTGGAAGATAATCCCAAGAGAAACCTCCTCTCTTACAGATGAGAAAACTGAGACTCAGAGGTGTTGGTTGTTCAAGGCCACTTCAGCTAATGGAGGTCCTCATTCTGGGGTGCCTTCCTCCAAACGCTCACTCTCCTACTAAAGTGAACAGAGCTGTCAGTAGATTGGATAAAATGAATGCTTGGATCTTGATATCTTCTCTTTGCTCCTCCCTTTATCTTTCCATGGAACATAATTTCGTCTGAATTGCCAGTGTTGTGGATTTATCAGCCATTTCTAGAGTCTGATGAGCTTTCCCCTCAAATTAATTCTCTACATTTTAGTACACTTTATAGTTTACAAAACATTTATATGCTTAGGATGTTACTTTATTATTTTTATAACAACCTTGTAAAAGGTAGGTAAGGCATTCCTACCTGATAGATGAGGAGATTTTGCCCAGAGATGGTTATGCTTATGCGGTCAGCAGAAAAACCATGATTTCCTCTCTTTTGTAGAGGCTCTTCAAATTGAACCTTTCAAAGGGTGCTGACCATACCCAGAACTTCCAGCTGGGCTTCATATCAATCATGCATTGCCTCTCCTTTCTCTGTTGTAGCAGAACCCCTTGTACCTATGATTCTTCTCTCCCTGTGATTCATTATGGTGAGCAAAGGCTCGATCTGGGTAGCAGCTGTTGCTTCTTCCATAATTGCTGGATGGAGTAGCACTGAAGGAAGGCTGTCCACTGACCACGTTCAGCTGGAAACCCTCTTTGAGAACTGCCTCTGCCTAAAGTCAGAGCCAACTGGCCCACTTCTGTTACCACACTGTAGTCATGGACCTCACTTTACTGCAGAAACTTCAGGAGTCATTGTTCTTAAAATTGGAACTTTCCTCTATTGTTGCTTACCGTCTTAACCATTTTTAAACAGGTTAGTAATGTTAAGTATACTCACATTGTTGTGCAACAAGTTTCCAGAACTTCATCCTGTAAAACTGAAATCCATACCCATGAAACAATGGCTCCTTATGCTTTCCTCCCTCCAGCTTCTGGCAGCCACCATTCTACTTCATTTCTATGAAATTAACTACTTTAGATAGTTCACATAAATGGAGTAATATAATTTTTGTCTTTTGTGACTGGCTTAATTTAGTTGGCATGTCTTCAAGGTTCATCCATGTTGTAGCTTGTGACAATAGTCCCTTTTAGAGCTGAATATTCCACTGTGTGCACATAACATATTATGATTATAATTCATTTCTTCAGGGACATTTAGGTTGCTTTCACCTCTTGGCCATTGTTAATAATTCTGCTACAAACATGGGTGAACCCCATCCAGCAATTATGGAAGAAGCAACAGCTGCTACCCAGATCAAGAGTTTGCTCACCATAATGAATCACAGGGAGAGAAGAATCATAGGTACAAGGGGTTCTGCTATAACAGAGAAAGGAGAGGCAATGCATGATTGATATGAAGCCCAGCTGGAAGTTCTGGGTATGGTCAGCACCCTTTGAAAGGTTCAATTTGAAGAATTTCTACAAAAGAGAGGAAATCATGGTTTTTCTGCTGACTGCATATTTCTCTTCCAAGCCTTATTTTCATCTGTTTCATATATATCTATCCAAAAGTTGTATTGCTAGATTCCTAGTATACAAAAGTTCTTATTTCTCCACATCCTCACCAGCCCTTGTGTGGGTTTATTTTTTATTTATTTTTTATTGTTTTATTATTCATATGTGCATACAAGGCTTAGGTCATTTCTCCCCCCTGCCCCCACCCCCTCCCTTATCACCCACTCCCCCCTTACACCCCCCCTCCCCCTCAATACCCCACAGAAACTATTTTGCCCTTATCTCTAATTTTGTTGAAGAGAGAGTATAAGCAATAATAGGAAGGGACAAGTGTTTTTGCTGGTTGAGATAAGGATAGCTATACAGGAAGTTGACTCACACTGATTTCCTGTGCGTGTGTGTTACCTTCTAGGTTAATTCTTTTTGATCTAACCTTTTCTCTAGTTCCTGGTCCCCTTTTCCTATTGGCCTCAGTTGCTTTTAAGGTATCTGCTTTAGTTTCTCTGCGTTAAGGGCATAAAATACTAGCTAATTTTTTAGGTGTCTTACCTATCCTCACCCTCCCTTGTGTGCTCTCGCTTCTATCACATGCTCAAAGTCCAATCCCCTTGTTGTGTTTGCCCTTGATCTAATGTCCACATATGAGGGAGAACATACGATTTTTGGTCTTTTGGGCCAGGCTAACTTCACTTAGAATGATGTTCTCCAGTTCCATCCATTTACCAGCAAATGATAGCATTTCGTTCTTCTTCATGGCTGCATAAAATTCCATTGTGTATAGATACCACATTTTCTTAATCCATTCATCAGTGGTGGGGCATCTTGGCTGTTTCCATAACTTGGCTATTGTGAATAGTGCCGCAATAAACATGGGTGTGCAGGTGCCTCTGGAGTAACCTGTGTCACAGTCTTTTGGGTATATCCCCAAGAGTGGTATTGCTGGATCAAACCTTGTGTGGGTTTAAAAAAAAAAAAACTAGAGGCTGGCAGAGTGGCTCAAGTGACAGCACACCTGCCTAGCAAGCATGAGGTTCTGAGTTCAAACCCTAGTATCACCAAAAAAATTATATTATCCATACTAATTTTTGAGAAGTGATACTTCATTGTGGCTTTGATTTAAGCCAAATCAAAGTTTAAGTCATTGAGCACCTTTGCATATACCCATTTTTATATCATTTTTGGAGAAATGTTTATTTAGTTCTTTTTTGTCTACTTGTTTATTTATATTGTATAATAATATATTCTGGATATTAACATTAGTAGGGATTATGTTTACAAATATTTTCTCCCATTCCATGGGTTTGTCTTTCCCTCTACTGTGTTGTTTGACACACAGACGTTGAGTTTCTATTTTTGTTTTTGCTGTCATTGCTTTTAGTGTTACATCCAAGAAATCATTCTCACATCCAATGTCATGACCCTTTTCTCCTATGTTTTCTTTTAGAGCTTTTATAGTACTAGGTTTCAACACTTAGGTCTTTAATCCATTTTGAGTTAATATTTTGGTTATGGTGTAAGAGTTTAACTTCATTCTTTTGCATATGCATATCCAATTTTCCCAGTATCATTTGTTGAACAGATTGTCCAGTCATCCATTCTTTTTCACCTTTAACACAGCTGTGAATGACATTTATTCCCAACCCACACCATTTTGTTCCTTCCATTCTAAAAGACAAAACAAAAACCACCTTATTAATCTCACATTAACCCATTTCCTGGATTGCACTAATCTGGATTACCAACTTTTCCTGTAATTAGGTTGTCTGTACCTGTAAATGTCTGTGCTGATACTTTGAATTTTTTTTTTGTATGAAGAAGAAATGGGTAGGTGGCCCATTTTTATTGGATTAGTGATGAGTTTGTAATAAAACTCAAATGTGTAAAACATATCATATTTCTTTTCCTTTCCTTTAAATTACTGAATATCTGATTTTCCACTTCATACTTTAGGATTACTAACAAATTCAATGTCAGCATTCTGTGGGGTGGGAGACTCTGCTTCTCTAGAATCCTAGTCTGGTGCTCAGACAAAGAGGATAGGGTTGTCTTGTCTTTAGTCCAACATGATAACCACAGAATACTACCTGTGCAACTGCTTGAGGGTCCTTGAAGATAGGAGTTTCTGTTGATTTTATGCCAGACTTGCATACAAGGCTGTTTATTTTGAACATGAGTAACGATAGTTTTTGAAGGAAGGCTCACTATGTATCAGGCATTTTTCTAAGTAGCTAAGTATTTTCTATGAATCAATTCATTTAATCCATGAGATTATAATAATAATAATAATTCCATGAATTATTATTTTTACAACTTTACGACAAGTCATTAAGGACACAGAGAACTAAGTAGAACAAGTGGCTCCACTGTGATAGGTTGGAATTTGAACCAAGGCACTCTGACTTCTGAGCCCATGCTGTTCCTCATACCACTTGATTTCACTCATTACTACATTTCATTTCTCCCTAAGAAAGTCTAGAGGCCTTGCCACCAGTATTATTGTTCACTACTAAGGAACAGGGCATGAGCCCCACTTTTCACAGAAAGTTTCTGCTTCTCAACCTGGGCCAAGGTAAAAGTAGTGGAGGATTTTCTCCATCTTTCTCCCCTTCCCTTGTGTAATAGCCACAAGGATCTTGTAGGAAACCAAAAACAACAAGGAAGTTTTCTTAAGCAACTTCTTTCTAATACTAACACAAATCTCACCCATTCCACCAATCAACAGAACAGAAAGGCCTAGTTAGTTTGGAATAAGAACAAGGAAGAATACATAGGACCAAGACTCAAACTAACAACCCATGCATTTTCCACCTAGTTTATTATCAATTCTTCCCACCAAGGACTTTGCTGTCATCTGTCAGACCTGGTCCTGGTCCCTTATGTTTGTTTATTCAAAAAAGACAACATATAATTCTCCTTAGCCAGAGACTTCTCCTTGAAGCATTACATGGAATAGGGAGTACTGGAGTTTTCCCATGGCTTTGGGATTGCTACTGGCAGGAGCAGTCTTGCCTGGGTCAGGTTAGAGTAGAGAGCAGCAAGAGGCTGGATGCTGTCTGCTGTGTGTGACATCAGGACACAGTGCTTTACCTGCTGAGCTTACCACTGCTTTGTGCCGGCTCTTTTGAAATGTGGGCACTTGAACCCCGAAGGTAAGTAGCAGGAAGGCCAAAACAACATCACAGAGTAAAGAGATGAGTATCCAGAAGGTTGAGAAATAGGGCTGTCAAGGCCAAAACAAGCTCAGTCTCTGTTTTTTCTTTCTACATTAATCGCCCAGACATTCATCACATGGATTAAAAATACTTTCAGAAAAGTTAAAGCAAATTTCTTAACTCAAATGAGTTAACATAATGTTTAGTAAAGAGTCATAAGCACATTTCAAGCAAAAGTTATTAGTTAGGGTTTGGTTGATGGGGGAGATTGCTACAAAATTATTTAGCCTTGCAATTGAGATTTTTACTTTATATGAGGGATCTGTAGAATTTTAAAAGTAAAAGCAGGGCATGAATTTATAATCTGGATGGGTTTTGTAACTTTCTAATTGCATGTTTATCAATAACAATGATACAGACTTCCAGTTTTTGGTAAACACAATCTTGATGTGTAATGCATTTGGTTAATGAACCTATCATGAATAAAGCATTGACAATAGTAGGTTTGGGGAAAATGGGTTTGAAATAACAAGTACAAACTGTTTACTAAGCTAGGATTATGAGAATTAGATACAGCATAATTCTTAGAGCAAAAATGCAATACCATTGATGCGATTTTTCAGAACCGAAAATGAAGGTAAATGAAAGTTTCTCTTTTGAAAGGCACAGAATCTTAGATCCAACAATCTATCCAATAAGGCTAAAAAGTCTTGAACAAAGAGCAAGTGACTCAGAGCCTTGAGTGTACTTTGCATTTACCTAGTGCTCAACATGGCTGAGAAAGAAAAGTAGCATTGGATAGCACCTTGAAGAGCCGAAACTCTGGGCTTTTTGACATAGTGCTTCTGATTATTTTCAGCTTCTTGTTTTTTATACTTTCTGATTGGCAAATGAATGAAAAGCCCTATAGAAGAATAGTGTTCAAAATCTCCAGGCACTTGGCAAACACCAACTGCTTGATCTCTACAACACCTTAGCATAAAAAGCATTTGAGAACATAGGAAGTGAGTCATCAAGCATTAAGCAGGATGACAAACTTAATTTAGTGACCTTATTAAACACAGAGTGACAGCAAAGCCATCCCACTCTCACACAGGTTATTAAAAATGGTATCTGGATACAAAAAAATGTAGTCTCCCCTGACCATGGGTAGAAACAACATAGAAGGTGATTTCATAGTTCCTCATCTCTCTGAAAGAGGTACAGATACAGGAGAACAGATGTTAAGTCTTCCAAGTGACCTTGGCAAATGAAAATCCAAACTCGTCTACATTTCCATTGGCAGTGAAAGACTATGAGGGACTAGGACTTGGTAGCACTGTGGATATAAAAGACATTATTATCACTTTTTGACATATAAAGTGGTGGTTGAGAGCTAAGTCTCCATAAACAGGATTAAAATCCTTACTCAAGTACTTAATCCCTGTAAGCCTCAATTTCCTTATCTATAAAATGGAGCTAGGACAGGGGTTCTGAACTGAGTAATTTTGTTCTCTGGGGAGAATGTGGCAACATCCAGACACTTTTTTTGGTTGCCATAACTAGGAGTGTGTAGGATTGATATTACTGGTTTCTAGTAGGATGCTGCTAAATATCCTATAGCACACAGGCCAGCCCTCACAACCAATAATAATCAGACTCAAATTTTCAGTCATGCTGAGGCTGGAAAGCCCTACCCTATGGTTGTTTTGATAATTCTATACATTAACTCATGTAGGAGTTCTTTAGAGTAATAATTATAGTGTTATGTAGACACTACATACTCTATCAATAGGTAAGTCGAGTTACTACTATACATCTATTAATTTACATATGCATCGTTTGTTTAACATAAATGATCTGCACTGTCAGTTCACTACCTGTCATTCATAGACTTACCTCAGGGTGCTGTTTTGAGGGACAAATGATACCCAATCTGTGAGTTCTAACACAGGCAGTGCTGAGGAGATTCCACAGAAGCCACGGCCATACTTTGCACAAGAGCTGATTTCAGAAATAAGGAAGCAGCAGCAGTAGCAGGCATCCGTTCTGTCCTCTGGGTGTTTTGCAGGGAAGAGTGAGTGCCTCTCTCTCTAGGCCCTGATTTAACTGGCCTATTTCATGGCTGGACAAACATAGGCTCCTCAGCCTCTTTTATATCGTTGAGTGAAGTGTAAGTATCCAACAGTGTGACATAAAGTGAAGTTGGGGCACTGCTGCCAATACAGTGTTTAACAAGAGGACTGCCTCCCAGAGAGGGCGGTCTCCATCCTCATGAGACCAATAACATAACAGAGCAGCTGGTCTCCTCAGGGCTGGGGCAAAGCTGCTACTGAGGGGGCCATTTCCTCGATTGTCACCTCCAAGACTCATTCCCAGCCTTTGGTGAGGTCTAATATTGAGCAATAGTATTTTCAGGTTCAAGGGCATTACTCTTGAGGGGTATTTCTGTGAAGCTGTTGGTTCCCCAAATAGCCTTTCTAGTTTTAAGGTCCTAGAAATCTCAAGGTGAGAGAGTGCTGCTGGGGACGGAGGCATGTGTATGGAGCCACCCAGATCCCTTCCAAGCCATAGGTCAGGCTCAAGGTCTCTGATTGCTTTTGTGGGGTGCATTTCTATAGTTCTGTTGCCTGAATGTGCCCTGTGTTATTCTCAGTGAGCAGTGAAGTCTTAAAGATCCTCTTAAGTCCAGAAAGTGTTGCTGTCGTGGGGTGGTATGGCTATGAAGAAACGGCCTTGCAGGCATCCATCTCAGTCTCTTATGAGGTTTATAGCACAGCAAATTTCGGGTTCAGATGTTTTTGTTGTTGTTGTTGTTGTTGTTTGGTTTGGTTTGGTTTAAACCCAGGGCCTCATGCTTGCTAGGCAAGCACACTACCTCTTAAGCAACAACCCCCACCCCCCAGCCCTTTTGCTTTAGTTTATTTTTCAGACAGTGTCTTGCACTTTTGCTTGAGCTGAGTACAATCCTTCTACCCCTGCCTCTCAAGTGGCTGGGATTACAGGCATGTACCATTACCATGCCTTGTCTTATTCCTTGAGAGAGGGTCTCCTTACTTTTTTGCACCAGGCTCTCCTTGGACCTTGGTCCTCTTATCTCTGCCTTCCAAGTGGCTGGGATTAAATTCTGCTTTTTGAGGGAATTACTTGTGTGGGTTCATCCTCCAAGTCATCTTTCCAAATCTTTATTGAGACCTAAAGTGTAGTAGCAGGACTGAAAATCACAGATAATGAAGAAGAGAAATTTTAAGTGCTCTTTCGATTCTTTCAAGGAGTCTGAAGGCAAGTAAGAAGTTCCTTTGGTAGCAGAGTGCTCATCAGAATTGGAGAAGTTTCAAGGAGCAGCTGACTCCCAGAAACCTTTTCCAAGCCTTGGGAAAGCTTGAATACCTGCAAGAAATCCTCTGTGCCAGAGAGCAGTCCTGAAGAGGCAGCATTTTGAAGAGCACCTGCTTCCCAGACACCCTTTCCAGGCTTCAGAAAACCTTGAAGATCACCAGCTGGCCTCAAATTCCAAAAGTTCTGCTGCTGAGCAATCCTGGTAGATGTGCTCCTTCAAGAAGCCCAGCTTCTCTAAAGCCAAGAAACCCAGCCAAAGCTGAGGCTCCAAAGACCTCATTAAGAGTATTTCAATCCTTGCCATCAAACCTGTGAAGTTCACCATTTCTCCTTCCTGACAAAGATCCATTTCTAAGATCTCTAAGAAGGAGTGCAACAGGAAGAATTGCCCAATACTAATAAAGTCAGAATTGTTTTATAGAGTGACGAAAGAGAATGTCATAGAAGGTGTTTTACTAAATTAACTCAACCAAAATCTGGGATTGGAGCTTAATGGTAAAGTACATCCCTAGCATGTATAAAATCCTGTGTTCAATCAATAGCACTGTCAAAAAAATGTTAATCCAACCAAAGAAACTGAAATTCCCAAGAGCTATAATCAAAATAAAAACAGCTGTTCAAGCTTGCCCATAAATGGACCACATTTTGAGAACCTTTTCAGAGTCTTACTGAAAAAGATATTTCCTCCTTGCTAAAGTAAAGAAAGATGAATCAAGAAGGTTTTATTGAGTCCTTTATTCCCGTTGACCCCCCCCCCACCTTGTCCTCTAGTCCTGATGTACTAGAAAAGGGTATATCAGGAGTGTCCAAGGGGCTCCTCGGAACCCCAAAAAAACTTACCACTATATGTGATTTGGCAGAGAAGCAACTGTCTGCTCCAAATATGAAGTTATAGCCAACAAGCAACCCACTTTCAAGATCCCGAAACTGGCTCCTAATCCACAGGCAAATTATGGTGTCCCAGAATCAGTGGGTGACTGTGGTCAGCCAGTCCTTGGCTATAAATTCTTCTGTCCCAGATCAGACGCTTCTTCATATCTTACATATCATATTCATGACCCTCTCCCTGCCAGCAGAAGAGATCATCTCACTTAAAAAAAAAACCAAAAAACAACTGTCCCAATTTTTCTAAGGCTATCTCAAGTTCTTGTTCCTCCAAGAATATATCCAAATATTTAAGTCAGTGCTTTAGTGTTTGCTGAAAAAAAATTGCTGGATTTTATCCTCAGAGTTTCTGATTTTCAGTTCTGAGTTAGAGCCCAAGGATTTGACCATTTCTAGTAAATTCCCTGTGGACAATTCTACTACTCACTAGTGACCTCACTTTGAGATCTACTGTTTTAAGCCAATACTAGACTCACCACTTCCTGCCTAATAATTTTGGTTACTATGAGTTAAATGTTCTTCAGTACACGGTCTAGGGGTCATCTATAGCAGAATCATATGCACATTTTTAAAAGTGAGCAAAGAATTTCTGCTCCCCACTCAAGACCTACTGAATCAACCTCCTAACAGGGAGTAGAATCCAGTAATCTGAATTTTTAATATGTTTTCTTAACTGATTCTGACATACTATGAAACCTGAGAACTATTGGTATATCCTTAAATATTGGTACAAAATATGTTGTTTGTTCATTGTTGTCCTTTGTATTCTATTTCTTTGTCAAATTTTGAACTTTAAAAGTACTAACTAGTATAAGATGCTCTATTTGAAAATATTCTAAAACTCTAAATTGGTAAGCTTACATTATTACTGTTAACAATTATAATAATAAATGTCCCAAAGGCAAGATAATTACCTTGAGGTCAAGTTCTCTGTATTTTTGTTGCCTCCAGGATGTAATAGAAAAGTGAACACAAACTCAACAAATACTTGCTTGTTGAAAACAAATAAATGCATACATAGTAGGCCCTTCATATTTGTGGGTTCTGCATCTATGAATTCAACTAATCACGGGTTGAAAATATTCAGAAGAAAAAACTGCATCTGTACCGAACATATGCAGGTTTTCCTGCCACTGTTCTCTAAACAATACAATATAGTGACTGTTTACATAATCTTTACATTGGATTAGGTATTATAAATAACCTAAGATGAGTTAAAGTATACAGGAGAGTGTTCAAAAGTTATATATGCAAATGCTATGCCATTTTATGTAAGGGACTTGAGTGTCCATAGATTTGGGTATCTGCAGGAAGTCATAGAACAAATATGATACTGAAAGGTGACTGTGTACATAGGTATGTGTGCCACTGAAGAAATATACCAGAATAAAGCTAAATTTAGAAGCAATATAAGTAAGTTTATGATGATATCCAAAGAACCAGATTCCCATGTATCTCTAAAAAGCAATCTATATTAGCCCCACCCTTTAATTTCTTAGGGTAGATGTTGTTTCCTGTAAGAAGGGTTGCCTAAGGAGTCAAAGCTACAAGCGCAGAAGTCTTTTCATATGAGGTAAATGGCTCACAGGTAGTTTATGGAATCAAATATTTGAGATGAAAGGAATTCGCTACCTGAAATTCCATCCCAAAATGTGTTGAGTCGCTGTTTATCTTTGCAGCGATCTAAAGGAAACTGAATACCCTTTAATCCACCTCTTTCTTATATAGTCTGGAGCTCTGTATCACTCAGAGTGTTTTGGTTACAACCAATAGACTAAGAATGTATAAACAGAGAAAAAGGAGTAGCAATGCCACAAAGTTGTTTGTTTTTTTAATCTAGAATCAGTAGTGGAAAATTCAGTAGTTCAAAAATTACCAAGGACACAGATGTTTTCCGTCTGTCCATTCAACCATCTTAGGTCATTGGAGAGCTCTCCCTCTCTGGTCACAAGTTGGCCGTAGTAATTCTAAAAAATTATATTTGACATGACCACCTCTATAGCAGAAAGCATTTTTCTTTCTGCATATGTATTTATTATTGAGAAAATTTTTTTCCAGATGTCCCCAGTATGCTTCAGGTCCCATTGGCAATGAAGGGGTCACATGCCTATAGGTGAACGAATCACATGATAACATATATTGCACGAGTTAGGAAGGATATTATCTCCCAACACATGCATGTGGCTGGGCAAAGTTACCTCCTAAAATAGGGGTCCTCCAACAAGGAAGAAATAAGAGAATGGGAATTGCAATTGGACACAACTGGATGAATAATAGCATTTGGTCTTCAGGTGACGTGGGTTGAAAATGTTCAATTTAAACACTGAATTTGACACTGGAAACAGAATCTCAGAAACTCTCTAGAACTTAGCAGTGCTGTTACTAAGTAAACATGAACAACTGATCTCATCTCTCTGGGACTTTGTGTTCTCATCTACAAAATGACAATAAAGAGAAGAACAACAACCCCAGAACTTGCTGATACTTAATGTTGTTTTAAGAGCTCATGCTCTACACGAGGGACTGCATTTGCACTTAGCCCTCACAATAGGTCTATGAGACAGGAACTGTTGGAACCCCTTTCTACAGACCAGAAACTGACCCTTAGAAAAGTTTGACACATAATCATAGTTGCATAGCTAGCATATATAGAATCAGGCTAGAAATCATGAATGGGTGCTGTAGAGGGCAGTCTTTCTAATCATCTCTGGCTTGGGCAGCTTTAGAATCACTGGGAAAACAGATGATTTTCTGTTCAGCTGAGATGATAAGACTTCAAGTAGAGCAGTAGGTGGAAGAATCATGGTATAAGGAGTTAGATAGAAGAGATGAAGATAATTGTGATTTTATTAGGATTCCCAAGTAAACCTAGGCACCCAGTGAAATTTGAATAGCAAATGAACAATGAATAATGCTTTCATAAAACTATGTCCTAAATAATGCATGGAACTTATACTAAAAAAAGTTTGCTCTTTATCTGAAATTCAAATTACACAAGTATACTGAATTTTTATTAGTCATATCCGGCAATACTAGATGGGATGGAGAATGGCTCAAGGGTAGAAGATGGGAGGAAAGGAGGTGGAAGGGATAGACAGGTAGGCAGTTAGAGCTAGGAATAATTTTTCAGCTACAAGGGTTTTGGGGGGGATGGTGTGTGCTTTTCCCTTGGAGATATGCTGGCAGGGGAAGGGAGAGGCATATGATGACAGTATAGAGGAGATCTTCTTGCCTAGGTATTCAAACATTTTCTACCAAGGAGATGAGAACCTGAACATTTGCCTTGTGACTGCAGCAGTGATCTTTGATAAGACACCATCTTTGTTATGCAGGGTTTCATAATAATACAGGTTAAGATAACAGTATCACCCTTATTTCTGCCACACATGAAAACAAGGTCACTAGAGCAGCATTACTTGTAAATTCCAGGACTGAAGAAAAGGCAAAGGACCATATAGTTATTATATGAGAAAGGAAGAATCCAGAGAGATCTGTTGAAGTTGGCATTCTTTCTAATTTCTTTGGAAGTGCTCACAAAATAATGACTCTAATCTAATATTAGATGCACCGATTACAACCAACACTTTGCTCCAAGCCTTAATTCACATACCTGAATGTTTCCTTCCCTGGCTAAGTACATTCTCCTCTAACTAAATCAGCAGAAATTAGCAAATTCAGACATCAGCTGTTTCTTTACTGTGTCTAGCGGGAAGCCTAATGCAGCCCAGTGATTTCCAGGATTTATTTTTTAACAAATGCCAAAGCAGCACAACCAGCAGGGGTTCTAAGCTGTGAGCATGTGCCTGTGAAAGCTGGTTTCCTTTTGTGGTCACCTTTATATTGAATCCACAAGTGAAGGGGGCTGCAATTATCTTTGGAAGTAGAAATGCATTACATTTATTAGGTCTGTGTATTTTGCTAATAAATTAAATACAAACTAGTACTTTCAATAATATTCCCAAAGACCTCAGAAATACCCTCCTACAAGTAATCAAATAGAGCCAGGGAGTACACACAGGGGACAGCCCCACACAGGACACTAGCCCAGGAGATACTGACAAGGTGCAAAGGAGTGAGTGAATTTAGTGACTCCAGACAGGACACCAGGTACCCCAGGGCACTCTGTGATCCAGTAGAATGAAAATCATGAAATAATCATGCTTTTTTGATGGTTGGCAAAGGACTTCCAAATCCAGTAGCTATTTTATCCTTATTGCATTGATGAGGAAATTGAAGCTTATAAAGGTAAAATGATTTACTTGAATGCAAATGAGGCAATATTTAAAACCAGATCTACTGAAAAAAGGGTCAAGTTTTGTCTGATCATACCTAGTAGTATTTTTCTAATGGTATAAATTAATACCTGCCTAAATGTGGTCTCCTCCTCTTACCTATGGCTGTTAAAATTCCCACCATTAGCATATCCTTGGGAATCAGACAGAAGAAAAAATATTTATATATATTGTATAAAACAGATTAGATAATGAGATAATGACAGGATAAAAATAGAGATCAATTCTTTCTGGATTATTACCTTGGAAAGCCAACTGGGAAGCATGATATATTGGCATTCATTCATTCATAAAGTGTAAATTAAACTTCTATATTCCAGAGACTGTGCTGTGTATTCAGTAGTGTATACAATACCTACTCCATGGAACTTGCCCTTATAAGTGAACAACATGGTGAATGAGGCAAACAGGTTAAAAAAAAAGTGTATAATTCCCAGTTATGGAAAGTAACTTAGAAGATGATGGTCATGCTTAAGCATAAAACACAGGGATGGCTTCTTTAGTTTAAAGCAGAGCATTCTAAGGTAATGACAAGAAAAATGAGAAGCCATCTTAAAGATGAGGAGTGAACAGAAAGAATTTGAATGAATCCCTGATGGGGATGAACATAGTCCTTTCCAGGAGCCAGAAGAAAGCCCCTTGAAATTGGAATGAGATGAGGGAGGAATGAGAGGGAGATGAGGATGCAAAAGTAGGCACAGCATGAAGGACCAGTTGAGCTAATATGTGTAGCCAACAGTAACAGGTGGGCCTTGCCTCTGAGTAGAGAAAGGGATCACTGAAAGGACAGGTGACAACAAAAGGATTGAGGTGAACTTCAATTTTGCCCAGTTCTCAGGTAGTCTTGACACTCTGCTAGGTATTTTACTCCTCATGTTGAATTCTGTGTCTTTCTCTAACCCCACTCAAGGTGCCTAATTCCCCTTCTACATCCAGGTAATGATGAATGGACTTCAGTTCCACATGGGAACAGAGGAAAACAAACCCATGCTGCCAACTAGGTTTATTGAAAAATATTTTCCCAAGCCCTAATGGAGACTGTGCCATAAATTGAAAGTCATGGCCACCTCCAAAGGCTATTCTCTAGCACAAATCCCACTTTCCCTCCTTGTCTTGTTTGATGTTTGTGACTGAGTAAGCACCCAGTCTGGGCAGGAGATCGTTAGGAGTAACTGATTAACAGCCACCAAAGCAGAAGTTTTAGAGTTTTGTTTTCTGCAACTTGAAAGAGTTCTTGCTTTATGATTTTTTAATTAGAGTGTAAATATTGCAGCCCCATAAACCTCTTGATTTATAGCTGACAAGTGTGAAAGTTTGCACTTGCTGTAAAAGACCCCAAGTCCTCTGTTATCTCTAGCCTCTCTTTCCACCCGTTTCTCAGGCTATCCTGGCAGCTGGCTATTTGGAACTGCTTACTTTCACTGGGTTAATACCCAAGGGCGGGAAGCAGCAAAATCACCAAGTGGAAAGATTATTTTCTGATTTTCACCCAATTTCTCCTTTGACACCTCTTCTTTCCTGTCACTTCTCCTCTCTTCTTTCCTGAACCACTCTGTGATATCAGCCTGCCTAAAAACTCCTGCTGTGACTCCCCTTCTCCGTGTCATACCCCAATGTTCTATTTTCCTTCTAAACACATCAACATGTCTTATGACACCAATGTCTTTGATTGCCTCAGAAATCAGAACTAGTTTAAATATTAATTCACGGGTTCATTCATTTGGCCAATATGATTGAGGACGGCTACATAACCTGATTTATTCCAGATTCCAGAGGTAGTAGTGAACATACCAAAGTCATTGTTATCATAAAGTATGTGCTGGAAAAGGAAGATAGAAAATATACACATGGCCAAATCAGTAACAAGGTTCATTGAAAACCCTGATAAGTGCTATGAAGACAAAATTAGGACATAGATATGGAAGTGAGTGATCAGAAGTTGCTTTGGCCAAAAAGAGATTAGATTATTCTTCCATTTTCCTAGTGTGCAGGCCTTCACTTCTGTTTCTTTTGGAAGACTGGCATTTTCCTTCTTTCATGTCACATTTACTTCTCTATCCACATGACCAAAAATGACCAACTCATCTTGAGTTCTAGAGTGATTCAGTGAGAACAATCAACACAGGATCAATTGTCCTCCTTTGGTCCCTATTCCTAGAAATTAGAATCTGATTGGTCCAGATTAAGTTCTGCCTTGTGAAGATCAGCCATGAGCAATCAGCTGCATAACTTAAGAGTATGGTTTAGGTCTCTATCACTATGCACAAAGGAATTATTTATTCTAGATAAAAGGGAGAATATTGGTTAGGAATACATGTCAATAGATCCCAACCATAGCTAGATTTCATTTTTTTTTAATTTTTATTTTATTCACATGTACATACAATGTTTGGGTCATTTCTCCCCCCATCCCTCACCCCCTCTCTTACCCCCTGCCCCCTCCCTCTCCCCGCCTACCCCCTCGCTACCTGGCAGAAACTATTTTGCCCTTATCTCTAATTTTGTTGAAGAGAGAATATAAGCAATAATAGGAAGGACCAAGGGTTTTTGCTCGTTGAGATAAGGATAGCTATATAGGGAGTTGACACACATTAATTTCCTATGCATGTGTGTTACCTTCTAAGTTAATTCTTCTTGAACTAACCTTTTCTTTAGTTCCTGGTCCCCTTCTCCTATTGGCCTCAGTTGCTTTAAAGTATCTGCTTTAGTTTCTCTGTGTTGAGGGCAACAAATGCTAGCTAATTTTTTTAGATGTCTTACCTATCCTCACACCTCCTTTGTGTGCTCTTGCTTTATCATGTGATCAAAGTCCAGTCCCCTTGTTGTGTTTGCCCTTGATCTAATGTCCGCATATGAAGGAGAACATACGATATTTGGTCTTTTGGGCCAGGCTAACCTCACTCAGAATGATGTTCTTAGGGTATTATGAAGAGCCATAGAGAATTTGTAGTGATTGTTAGAAGGGTAACTAACTGGTAATCATGCTTACAGATAGCTGGTTTCTGTTGACATATCCATTCACATAGCAATCCATGGGAGAAATGGTGAAGTCTTGAGCTGAAAATAAATGTAATAAAGTAACAATGACATGTTTAGATTCAACATGTGCTAATAACCTGGCCTAAACAGTATAATTAAGCTCTAAGCTCAGGATTTAAAACCTGGCTAGCCAAGGAAATGAAATTAAATTCCATGGCAATTTAATGTACTTTCAACAGCTTGAGAGAAGGAACCAATACTGCTGTCCAAAATACTTTACGATTTGAGACTTTTTGATTCTGATAGTCATAAATTATTTGATGTTTAGGGCAAATGCTCCTAGGTTGGGTTGACAACACTTACTCGTTTAAACTCTTTTTACATCTGTGATAATTATTAATGGTGCCCTGTTTCACTTGAACTGATATTCCAGTTTGGAACATAAATGGAAGGACATCTGACTTCTCGGGCAAGTAGAATAAAAGAAATGATGTCTATAATTAGTTCAAATATCAAGAGGCAAGAAAGCACAACTTTAAAAACTCTTTGAGGTAGAAGTTTCTAGGTGACTTGGAAGTTGAGATATTAAGTCACTTGGAAATTTCTAAGTAACTATGGTAACCCCTATAGACTTGGAAGGCATTACAAAACTTCTCTTGTGTCATTTTTGTGCTGTTATTCTTTCTCTGCTTCTCTTTCAGGCAAATTACCCAATCTTAATTCTTAAGATTCCCATAGCTAAAAAGAGGACCAGAATGCATTGTGGCCTTTTTGTAAAATGAACATTTTTGACAGCAAACCAAAGATTGAGCAAGGTATTATCAGCTTTTCAAACCCTAGAGTGAAAAAATAAATGAGTAAAGGATTTGTGTGTCATTCAACAGAGTTTTAGTGTCAGCCATAACAGTTCTTAGTGGAAAAATGCTTAATGCCCTCTCCTTAATCAAAACTAAATTCCTCATAAATGACTATTTGATAAAAAGAAAGAAATGTCTATTAGTAACTTATCCTACAATGTAAAATTGTCCCCCAAATCCCAAAGAATGAAGCAAAGCTGATTGAGTATATTCTAAGTATAGCATTAGGGTTTTGATAAACACAATAAAATCTCAAAACCAAATTGCTCAGCCAGGAGAGACAATTGGATAACCTTGGACAAGTTGATCCTCACTGATTATTTTTCCCCAGAAGCTTAAATGTGAATAAAATGTTCTGGCTTTTCACTCTCTCATCAGTTTTTTACATACAGAGGCTTTCAACTTTCTCATATCCTTGTATTCTATTATCCCTTTATCTTTCTTGGAGTCTATGCCGGGAATTACTCATGCATAAAGATTATGTGAGAAGCCTTCATCTCTAATGTTTTTTTTTTCTAATTGTCAAATTTACAGTAAAGGGAGTAATAACTATTGAGAATTGATTGATCTAAGTTTTCGTAAATGCTACAGCAATTTCTAGATATAAGGAGTAATCGTAACATAGTTTGTAGTAGACTGCTTTAATTGGCAACCAGACATTTTGCAGATCTCACCCCTCAATAAAAAGAAATCTTCATAGTGATAATTCCCATAATTTTGGTAATGGATGTCAGGAAAAATGTGCCTCACAGAAAATACAAAAACTAGTCTTCAGTTAAGCGTTGTCTCTCTTTTTCTGTGTCTCTGGCCATTTCTCAGGTTAGAGGAGATATGTTGTATGATGATTAGGAGAAACACATGAGTTAGAGACAGTTTCCCTAGCTCCTAAAACCCAGCTCTACTCTTACTAGCTGGACAAATTTGGACAGGTACTTTTTTTTTTTTAATCATCTCTTAGTCACAATTTTCTCATTTGTAAAGCAGAATATCAATAGTTCCTGTTCCAGTGGGTTAAACACAGATTAGGTATTGGCACAAAGCCTGGCATATAATAGAACCTTAATAAAATGCTACCTTATTGCATGAAAAAAATGAGAGGATAGACAAACAACTTAGATAATCAGTCGTTGAATAATAACAGCTTATGCATTTTTCCTCCAGCAGATCTCAGTATCTGCTGACATCCTCGCTTTAATTCCTGATGCATTCTTCAGTTACAAGGGTAAAGTTCTCTATCTTTGTGGCATAGGCTAAACACCATTCCCTGAGGAAGCAGTTAATTCATTCAGGCCAATGGAAGACAATCATTAAAAGCAATTCAAAATTCTCTTTGAACCTCCACTGGGATAAGGATACAACCACTTCTGTATTAATTTCTAGAGAAAAGGTGACATCAACCCTTGTAATGTATTAGGGTTGACCCTGAGTAAGTAGGAAATGTTTTCAGAGACACATTTCTGATCACTACAGTCATATTAGAAAGATTTCACATACAATCTGGTGTATTGTGCCATCTATCTACCAAAGAAGACTGGTTCATGATACAGTGGTTCTTCAAGTGCTACATTGCAGTGTTACATTTGGGGACCTGTTCTTTTGATTTGTTGTAATTTGTTTGCTAATTCAGTTATACACAGATAACCACTTTTATATACCAATCAAGTAGGAAGACACACAAATCTTGATCTATAAGCACTAAAAAGCAGTCTGTCATGTTCCTTTCCAATGTGAGTTTCCAGAGCTCTAGTTCACAACTAGCATTTCAAGGTTCAAGCTAATTTTATATTTAGAATTCTTAAAATTTTACTCTAATTAGCAAGAATACCATTCACTGTTCAGAGCATATATTCTTTTAAAGAGAAAACAATTACTGAAAGCTAAAAGAAAGTCATATTTATTTTATCTTATAGCATAATAGCAGGTTGTTTTGACAAATAGAATTTTCTCCCTAACTTCTATAAACACTCCCTATAAAAATGCTCATGTCTATAATCTCAATGGACTGTCAATCAAAACAGCCAAATTTTCATGGTTTTCTTGGACAAATCAGTGTTAAAGACAATACAGGTTAGGCCTTATGATGAATGCCCTCCACAGAATGATGATGTAGTCAGTGTTCATTTGATGTCCTTTTTTCACAAGACCTATCAGAAATTCCTTCAAAAATATTATTTTGTATATTCTGTCTATTTTGCAACAGGTATCTTTCCTAACAGCTCTCTAAATGGACCATTAAAATATAAACACTGTTCTTCCTGTACATTTTTGAAATCTTATTATGGTTCAGTTTTATTTTATGTATTTATTTTTTCTGGGGGAGAAGTCAAGTCCAATTTACTCCATTAACATTTAATTATGATAAAAGCTGAAATGCATTTAATATGACTAGGACCATGATTTTATCTTTTCCAAGTGTTCATCCCGCCAGTCATTCTCTCTCTGGTCCATTATAATTCTGTTCCCAGACTTTGATGGCTCCCACAAGCCTTGGTCCATTTCCCCCACAGCTGGCTGTGGCAGGGACACAGAGGTAAAATGTCACTTACCACCTTTTCTTTTTTTAGTGGGACTGGGGTTTGAACTCAGGGTTTTGTGATTGCAAAGCAGATGCTCTACCACTTGAGCCATACCTCTAGTCCATTTTGTTCTAGTTAGTTTGGAAATTGAGTCTTGGAAACTATTTGCCTGAGCTGGACTCAAACTGCTATCATCCTGATCTCAGCTTTCCAAGTAGCTAGGATTATAGGTGTGAGTCACCCCCAGCTCACTCTTTAAATGTCCCCTCAAAGGCTATGTGCTAAAAACCTAAGTCACCTAAACTTGAAGGTAGTGGAAACTTTAGGAGGAAGGGCCTAGTGGAAGTTGGTTCATTAGAGGCATCCCTTTGATGGAGATACTGGGACCTCATTCTCTCTCTCTCTCTCTTTCTCTCTCTCTCTCTTTGTTTCCTGGCCACCATGAGGTGAACAGTGTTCTCTGTCATGCACTCCCACCATGATGTACTGCAGTGCCATGGGACCAAAGCCAGAGGGGTAGGGCCATGGAACCATGGATTGAAATCTCTGAAGCCAGGAGTCAAAATAAACCTTTCCTTCTTTAAGTTGACTATCTCCAGCATTTTGTCACAGAGATGGAAAACCAACTAACACAGACATATTCATCAAAATCAAGACTTTAGACTGGAATAGAATTATTGTGTATAAAAAAGACCAGTCATAAGATTCCCTATCAGTCACATATTTGAGATCATTGGAGTAGTATGTAGAATACCCTATTTTCAATATGTTTTTATTTCATAAAGGAGGGGTTATAAAGTATTTTTCTTCCTTTTTCATGAAATCATTGGTAAAAAGAGACAGGAAGCATCATATCAAGTCTCTCCAGACTTTATAATTTTAAGAGAAAAAAAGGTTTTATTATTTTTTAAAATCTTGCTACTGGATGCCAGAGAAGTCACTGGATATGACGCACTTGCTACCAGTAATAAGACTGTGAGTGAGAACATTCATATTTGGCACTGTACTAGGGATGAAAGTAGAGCAAGGAAAAAAATCACCTTTGTCAGACAGAAGGTTAGATGTATTAAAATAAAATCTTAATGGAATGAAAGTGGAGACCTGTATCATATCCAAGATTTCTGGTGGGAAAGTTTCAGCAGTGATGAATTATTTCCCAAATGGGGTAATTAATGAGCAATGAGGTTAGTTCACAACACAGACATTGAGTTTTGATAGACCCACAGAGACCCAGAAAATTTTTCATATCAACTCTAAGTAGTCCAAGTTGGTACCGTGTTTGCTTTAAACACTTGATCTACTCATCAGCCTGAGAATATCCAGAAAGAAAACGACACAGGCTCTAAGCAGTTAACATAATAGATGGGAAATTCAGTTGCCTCAATATCCTAAATTGATTTGTTAGATGAAAAAATCTTTTGTTTTCTTATTTAAGTCTATGCCATGGAAAACAACCTATCTTCAATAGATTATTTCTATGAATTTTATTGAAATAAACTAAAACCATTTGCCATTTCTACCTTTTTTTTTTTTTGGCAATAATAGGGTTTGACTAAGGGCCTCATGCTTGCTACAATTTGAGCCATACCTCCAGCCCTTTTTGCTTTAGATTATTTTTCATAGTGTCTCTCATTTTATTGTTGTTGTTTCTGATTTGCCCAGTGCTTAGAATTGCCGTCCTCATATCTATGCCTCTGCCACAGCTGTGATTACAGCCACTTTCCACCATGCCCAGCTTATTGGTTAATATAGGACTTCAATGACTTTGTGCTGAACTGACCTTGAACCATGATCCTTCTAATCTCCCCCTTCCATACCAGCTATGATTAAAGGGATGAGCCACTATGCCTACCGTTATTTATGCTTCTTTACTTCCCACTCATTGGATCAATCCTGTGAGTTTATTTTCAGTCCCCAACACTGGTTTGAATTTCCATCTGTCAAGGTAATCCACTTTATCCAGGTGACCAAAAGATGGTCCCCTTTCAGTTCTCATCTTATTCTGTCTCAGAGACATTCAACATACTTGATCATTTCTTCTTCCTAGAAGCATGTGTGCCTTTGTCTTGTCTCACCTACTATCCATTCTATTTATCAAGTTGCCCTAACTCAGGCTCCTTTTCTGATTCCTCTTCCTCCTTTGCCCTTTTGTAAGTGCCCACTGCCCCAGGTTCAGTCCTGTTTCAGTTCTCTTTTTCTACACTGTCTCTATAAATATAACCAGTTCCATGACTTTATCTTTATGCTGTTAACTCTTAACTTAGTGTCTATTCCTGACCATTAACACAAGTTCCAGTCTTGTGTGTCTGACTTGCTTCCTACCATTTCCAATTGTTTGTTAATAAGGATCTCTTCTTCAATGTTTTCAAAGCAGTCTGTCCTTCTCACTTCTTACAAGACACACTTAGACTCCTTCCTCCACGGACTTCTGTCCCTGGTCTTCCCCACCTCAGTGATGATTGTAGCAGCCACTCAAGGGCCCAAACCAAAGCCTTTGCAGTTATTCTCCATTTCCATCACATCACCTTCACTGTTTGGGCCCACCATGGACCTAATGCAAGCCACCGTCATGCCTTTTTGAATCCACTGTTAAATGTCTCTGTTTTGAATGTTACTCTGAGCATAACAAAGAAGCTCCTGTATTTTTTGTTTTTGTTGTTGTTTTAAGAAACTTTTATTTTGAAAATGGTCTGTAGACCTCTATTTTCAGGAAGATAAGAGTAGACATTCTTTACTACTTCTCCCACAAAGTACAGCTAAAACCCCTGGGTACTATATATAAACAAAAACTCGATAAAGATATTTTAAAAAGGTAAAATGGCTGGGGATCTCAAAACCCAAGGAAGGAAATGACAGTGAAGTTCACAAATTTTTTCCTAGTCTTACTTTCCAAGCTTAGAAATGAAGTCAAAATCCATAAATACCACTGAGCACAGACCATAAAAGACCCCCAAAGTCTGCTCTCCCTGACCAAAGGACTAGACACTAAGATTTTTTTTTCATGGTAGTGTGTTTTTCTGCTTAGCTTGAATTCTTTATAAGAAGCAGGTATCACTTTTAAGAAATATATTACTAAGTCTACTAAATTCTTAAGTCAATTTTTTAAAAAAGGGACTTTGTATCTTTAAAAACAATTTTCCAACATGCTATTGCCTGGCTTGTAAAATAGAATAATTATGATAGGTAATAAAACTGAACCCAGAACAGTACACCACCAGGGTTTTTCTTCTTTAAATGAAAGTCTACTCTGAAAACAATGACTAACAAAGACACAAACTTTTAGAACTTTTTTGCAACAAGCTGAACTAGGAAGGTATTAAAAACAGTACGTTTATTGAAATTGTTACTTTTCATAATTCACTGAATCTTATCACAAGTCAGTATCTTCATTTCGTTACCTTACTGAACACATTCACTGGTGTTACCTAACACTTCATATAAAATTAAGAGTTAAAAGTTCAGCTAAAAACAGACAGGATATGTATGAAAGAATTGACCATCATGAACTCTCATCCCTAATGTAGGTTTTTCTATTTTAATCTTAAATTCATTTTTGTTTTAGGGGAAACACCGCCTCTCCTCTGAACTCTCCCACTGCACACCTTGCCTCTGTGTTATAAATTGTATTGACCCAGTGGTACCGATCCACCTGGCACACTGCAGACCTGTAACACCTAAGGTTCTTATGTGCAGTGGGGTACACCTTAGCTAGGAGGTCCACACTACCCCCCACCACATTCTTTCTGCAGGGGATATAGCACCAAGGTTTGAAGGGCTGTTTGAAGTTTTCAACCTGATAGATGCTCTTGGGATTGATGACTTTAGGAATGGCCCGAGACTCCCTACAACTTTCTTCATCAGAGGCGGTGCCAGAGGAGTCATCCAAGGTAGCTCTATTAAAAGCATAACTGATTTGGAGAGCTAGTTCCCATTCCTCCCATCTGCCTTTAAAAGAAGCGATTGTAAATGGGTGGCTTTTCTCACCATACCTACAGCACACTTCAGAAGGATCTACGCATATGGTCATCTCCGTTGGCAGTCCCAAGTGAGAAAATTTCACGTTACTCTCAGTACAAGCCCTTTCCAAAATAGGGTCTTTATTCTGATTATTGTTTATTCTGATACACCTGAAAGCTTGCCCTTTAGAAGGGTAACCAGGGTGCCAGTGACCTCTGTATGTTTCAAACAAGATTCTTATCAACTTTTCTCCAAAGACCTCTATTTGCTGTTTACTCAGTTTTTCATGTTTGTTTGGTTTTTTTGCCAGTCTTGTGAGGAAGAAAACTGCTGTTGCAATTTCATCTCTCATGGTTCAAAACAGTCAGCAAAATCTCTTTAGTCCCACCAAAAAGTGGGCCTGAGTTAGAAAAACAACTCTACCCTACTCTGTTGCTAACTCTCAACCATACCTGTCAAGCTCCTGTATTTTAGTGTGAATCAAATACTGGTACTGCTCTCCCTAGTAGCCTATGAGTTCATTACAATATTTTTAACATACTAATCTCTACTCCCCATCCTCTGGACCCCACTTAGTATGTTCATAGCACTTATCATCACTGGAAATTTCTCACTTGGAACCTATTTCTTCAGATAATACCATATCCCTCAAGGAAGAGAAGGTACAATTCTGTTTTATTGGCCAGTGTATCTCAAATACCTGATACACAGTAGATGCTGGGTAAATTTTAAAACCTCATCAGAAAGATAGAGCAAATCAAGTTTTATAATAGGAAGATCATATTTTTGAAATATTCAAATATGAAAATTATTTTAAAACACATGGGGATTTAACAAATTTATATAAGAGGCAACTACTCACTTTTCTAAAAGTAATAGATCAAGACAGAAAAATTAGATGCATAGATATGAATGAAAATAAAATTAAGTAATATATTTTTCAAATAGTCATGATAAATTACAAAGACAGATCATGTTGTAGGCCACAGTGGAAATCCCAATGGATGGTACATTTTCACAAAGATGAACAGCTAATGCAGAAAACTGTTGAAAATTTTAAAATGTTCTTTTATGTAATTTTGGTGTTAAAAATAAATCAAACCTAAACATAATGTAAGCTATTTTCATGTGAATGGCAATGAGAATACCATATAGCAAAACTAATGTGATATACCCAACACAGGCATTTATTAGAAAGTGCTTAAGCCAAAAAGGGGGGCATAAAACAAGAGAGAATGGACTGAAATCAAAACATAAAAGCAAGAGAGTTGATCTATAAAACTAAGATCCTTATAAAAGATCAATGAAATAGACCTCCTCTGTGAAGGCTCATAAAATAGAGAGAAAATATAAATTAGCATGATTAGCAATTAAAAGGGGCATGGATAAGGATATACAGGAAAACTTAAGTTTTCAGAACATATGTACAATTATATATGACTAAGAAATTATAGATGGAGAACATTTTCTGTTTTGGTGGTCCTAAGGTTTGTACTAAGGGCTTTGTGCTTCTTAGTCAGGTGCTCTACCACTTTAGCCATGCCTCCAGTTGTTTATGCTTTAGTGATTTTTTTCAGATAGGACTTGTGCTTTTTTGTCCAAGGCTAGTCTCAGACCGTAATCCTCCTATATGCTTCCCATGTAGGTGAAATTACAGGTGTGAAACAATGCCCAGCTTATTCGTTGAGAGGGGGTCTCACTAATTTTTGCCAGGGCTGGTTTATCATAATTTTAAATAGTAGAATATAAACAATAACTATACATGCAAAAACTCTAAATAAGGCAAAAATGGGAATGCTCATCTATTCAAAAGAGTAATACATCAGGATCATGTTTATTAATGTAAGGGTAGGTTAACACTGGAAAATCTATGCATATAATCTATATGAATAAACTTTGGAAAATTTTATATGATTATGTCAATAAATTTACAGGAAGCATTGCTCAACCATGTTTGATTTTAAATACTTATTACAAATTATGAAAAATCTTTGTTTAATAAAATGAATTAGTCAGAAACCAACAGTGATATTTATACTTAATTGCATGACATTCTGGGGCAGCATGCCTGAAGATAGAGGGGAAAAAGTAAAACTCAGTCTCTGCCTTTATATCTGCCTATGCAATTGTGACAGCAGGTATAGGGGGTGGTTTTCCCACCCACCAAACAAGCAATGTTGCAACAATGGACACCAGATGCTGTCCTCCAATTCAATTCCATCCCCACGCTATCTACTGGGAGGTAGATTTTCCCAAGCTTCCAATCCACTGACTATAAGTCAAGGATCCCACACCTCCTCCTCTGGTTTAATCAGTTTGCTAGACTAGCTTACAAAGCTCTAGTAAACAAAAAAACTCAACATTTTCTAGTTTGTAAACAGAATATTGCAAAAGATATGCATGAAGAGCTGTCCCAGGGATATGGGAAGGGGGGTCAGAGCTTCCATATTCTCTTTAGGTATGCCACCCTCCATGAGCCTCCATGGGTTCAGATATCCAGACATTCTCCAAATGCTGTCCTTTCAGTTTTAGGGAGTCTTCATTACATAGACTAGATTTATTAAATCATTGTCCACTGATGATCAACTTAACCTTCAGTCCTTCTCTTCTTGGAGATTATGTGTGTGGGATTGGGAGTCTGAGAATCCTAACTCTAATCCTGTCTTGGTCTTTATGGTGACCAGTCCCCACCCTGAAGCTACTTAGAGCTACCAGCCATCACTAAACTCATTAATATACAGAAGTACAATATCACTTTAAAGATTCCAAGGATTCTAGCACTAGTATACCAGGAAATGTGGATGAATGAAGACCAAATACATGCTTCTGATTACCAGTGTGAAATAGATGAAGCAGTCCCATTAAAACCAGTTGCTATTATGCTTCTGCTCAGCATCATAGTAAAACTCTTTTCTTTTTTTTTTTTTAATTTTTCTTTTATTATTCATATGTGCATACAAGGCTTGGTTCATTCCTCCCCCCTGCCCAAAACTCTTTTCTTTACCAATGATCTATGTGGCAAATCAACATTATTTAAACTACCAAAATGTTATAATTTATTTTAACATCTCAAAATATTCCTTATTTAAAATTTGCTTAACAATTCCTACCCATTTGGTCTTCCTAATATATATTAGAGCCTCCTTTTCATATTTTATTACATTTTTCATTGAAATTGCATTGAATTATGTTACTTGGAGTAAAATTTATATCCTATGATATTTATGATATCAACTCATTTTACACAGCTATGTGTGGAATGTCACTGTGTGGTCAAATCAGGAATTAGAAACATTGGGAAAACATTATAATTTTCTTCAGATTGTTCTCACATATATCTAGTCAAATGTACTCCTATGTGTACCTTAGATTTTGTAACATTAAGAAGTGAGTCTTACGTATTTTTTTACTACTATAAATTGAGTCTTACAGCTTTGTTAGCATTTTGAATTGAGCTTTAGTTTTATATTTCATTTTCTGGAAAGCAAATTTTTTGTATGTATATGTTTTATCCAGTCACCTTCTCAATTATCTTTGTGATATAAAATAACTTTTCAATTGATTCTTTTTAGATTTTTAAAGTGTAAGTTTTTAAGATTTTATTATATAATTTTAAAATACACTGCAAATGTGGATTCACTGTTAATATCTGTATCTCTACCATCTATACTCTGCCAATAGCACTATAATATATTTACTTTATCACATATTTACTCATCTATTAATTCCTTTTTCTTTTTTGAGGTATTCTTAAGTTAATTATAAACAATAGCACAATTTCTCCTGTGTGCTTTAGCATTCACAGCAAAAGCTAAAGCCTTATATTTATGCATATTTTCTTTGAAATTAAATTTACATATTATGAAATGCGCATCTTATGAGAAACATGAGTTTTGACAAATGCACAAACTGGTAACCCAACTCTATCACCCAGGAAGTTCCCTTTCTAGGCAACCTTTGCTCTCACCATCCACCATCTGAATTTTTCTCCCTTTGATTTACATTTTCTGCTTTAGAGTTTCATGAAAATGGAATTATACACTATGTACTCTTTCATTTACTGACTGGTTAGTGGTAAAATCTGAGTTCTTTTCATGTGCTTATTGGCAATTTGTATATCTTCTTTCATAAATCATATGTTCCAATATTTTGCCTTTAAAAAACAAATTGGACTTCCCTTTTACTATTGAGTTGTAGGAGTTCTCTATGTATCTTAGATTCCACTCCTTTTCCAGTTTTGTAAGTTTTCCTGTCTGTGGCTTGTGTATTTATTTTTATAGTGTCTTTTCATAAGCAAACATTTTAAAATTTATTAGTCTATAATATCACTTTTTTCTATTAAGTTATTGCTTTCAGTTACCACTTTAAAAAACCTTTGAGTTGTCCATGTTTATCTCCAAAAGCTACATAAGATTAGCTTTTATGTTTAGATTTATAATCTATTTTGAATTAATTTTTGTGTTGTATGTGAAGTAGGTATCAAGTCTCTTTTTCTTCAGTGAGTACATAGTTAGAAGGACTTCTCTTTTTTTTACTGGGCTAATTCTTAAACAAATTAATTGACATTATAAGTGTGAACATACTACTGGACTCTCAATTGCATTCCCAATCAAGACAGTTCTGCACTGTCTTGATTACTGCAATTTTATACCAAGTCTTGAAGAGAAGTCATGTAATTCTTCCTTCATGGTTCCTTTTCCTTTTCAAAATAGTTTTGGGTAATCTAAGTCCTTTGTGGGTCCATATAAATTTTAAAATAAGTTTGTCAATTTTTGCAAAAAGTGATTGCCAAAATCAGATAAAACCTATGCTTACAATTATTAGAAGTGATTACATCAACAGGACATTCACAATATGAAATAATATATATAAATTAAAAGTTTATATTCTGACATAACAAAGACCGATCATGTGGAAAATGAGTGAGCCATAAAGCGATATTGTCTGATTGTTTGTCTAAAAATAATGTATATTTTAAACATGTAGGAAATAGCTCCAAAATATAAAAGGCCTTAATAGTGACTTTTATGGGGAAATGTTTGTTAGAGGAGTATAAAGGGAGATGTATTACTTTTATTTTTTAAATGCCTTCCTACATTTTTATATATTCCCTACACACACACATACCACCACCACCACCACTACGAGTTAATTTTTATATATTTCCTACACACCACCACCACCACCACCACCAGTTAAATGATGTGGTATGAACTTCTTGAGAATATTTTAAAAAGAGAAATTGCAATGAAAACAAAAAGGAGGAAATGAAAGGGGAAGGAGAAAGAAAGGGATGAAGGGAGGAAAAGAGGATGGAGAGGAGGACAGTGAACTGTAAAGAGCAGAAATACCAGAAGAAATGAGAACGTTTTGGAAAATGAAAGAAAAGGCCACAGAGATAGCTGAGTAAGTAAGTGTGCAAAAGTTCAAACCTTTCTGGTCAGTATGCTTGAACCCTGGAAAGGGGACCTAACCCTGAGCTCCATACTTCTAGAGCCTATGGGTCACAAATACCTATCCAATATGCTCCAGAATGCATGTGTTTTCTGTCACTCAGGATTTGATGTCCATTCTGGCTCAGCCAGAATGACATTAAACATCCACTGCTGTAATGTTGTTCAAGTTCCAGGAAGAAATACTTTTCTGTATCTACTTCCTTAGGTCTTTAAAATCAAAGCAGCTGGAATTGAATGTTGAGAAGGTTTGTGAGTGGATCTCTTGCTGACTGAAGAGAGAGGCTGCATGAAGTACCAGGGAGATTTTAGCAACTAAAGGGTTAGTCAGAGAGAAGAAAAATTTACTTGTCAAATCCTTCCTGTAAGACAGCATGAAAGCAATGGATTCTTGCATAAAAAATGTTTCCAAGTATCCATTTCTTGTTTCTATTCACTTTGCAATTTCCAGTTCCTCCGATTTAGGCTCTTGGAAAAATAGGGCAATATTTGCAATGATTGCGGGTGATGGTTGAGGCAACATTTTTCAGAATTAAACAATTCCCAATTTTCTTAAATTTGTATATGTGTCTACATGTAACAATTGTGAAATATAATACCAAATCCTTCTATAATGTTAACAATTTATAAAAAGAAGATAAAATAATTTATAATATTTTAACAATGATGATTTATCCTAAGTAATCCATTTAAATATTTTAACATTATATAAAAAAATTCTTACATAATTATTAAACGTTGATTTAAGAATTGTAAGGGGGATAAAGGAGAAATTATTATAATTAAAATACACTGTAACTAAGATATACTGTAAGCACTTTTGTAAATGTCACAATGTTGTACCCTTAGTACAACTATAGTATGCTAATTAATAAAAAAAATTTTATTGACAATTCAAGTTGCTACTCCACAGCAGATCAAACTTTCTAAAACTGAAATGAATAAAAAACTTTCTAATAACTGCAATGAGTTATGAAAGTTCAAATTTATCATTATTGTCAGCAGTCTACAAATTATGCAAATCATACTATAATAACATGCACAGAGATTTTGCTGAAATGAAGGTAAGAAATGTATTTTTATGGAAAATATCTAATAATTTATAAATTATTTATGTCTTAATATTATTATTACTTGTCTATCAGTGATAATCCAGTTATATGCAATCATAATTGAATATTCTAATCTTTCATATTTTACCAACTTTCAATGAAATCAAATCTTTAGCTTTATTTTTCTGTAATTTGCTGCTATAAATGAACAAATACCAAGATTTGAGAATAATATATGTATTATTTAACAAATTGTTAGCTTGCCTTAGATTCTGCAAGTGTTTAGTCATAAAGAATATGATTCTACATTTGTGTACCAGATTTACAGTACAGATTATTCATGAACCGATTACTAGTTTCTTTACAGTTTAAATCCTCTATCCAGCCTTCTCCCTTTTCCCCATCCTTCCCCATGTGAGAACATTGTGTACAGACAACAAATGTGTTAAATTTAGGTCCTGAATAAATGCTTTTACTCTTTCTGTGGTTATTGCCTCCTACTCTCATTTAGATAAGAGAATCCCACATGTAGAAACAGGTCTTCTTCATCATCTTTGATATATTTCACTCCCTGTTGAGGACATTTGAAATATTTTCATTTCCCATGCACATCCTCTTGCCATGATGGAAGTGTAGACAAGGCCATGCTCGGGAAGCAAAGGGTGGGGATGGTGGTGGTTCTCTCTCTCTTTGCCATCTCCATGAATACATATAAATTTTGTATGCTTGAATAAGCACTGGATTGGTAGCCAGAAGAACTGTATTTGATGTGTTCAAGCACTAGCTTTTACTCCTAGAAAATACGTTATTTTGGAGTTTTCATTGGTAAAGTGAAGAGGCGGGGAAAGGGAGAATTGTATAGTTTCTTTCCAACACAAATTTTACTGTGGAACCACATATGAGTTCTTTTCCTCTGCCAGTGAGCAATTAGAGAATTTAAGCCCAACCACTCCCACTGAAGTAAGCAGCTGGGAGATACTGCATGAGCTGATTTATAATTCCAGCTATTAAGTCATACTATTATCAGGTGTGATGTGTAGGCATGGCAAGACACTTACGTCACAGTAGATTAAGTTATTTGCTAAAAGTACTACAGATTGATTAAAAAATAATTTGAGCTGTTTATCCATTTTATTTTCTAAGAAAATAAATAGAAATTTCAATTCTGGTTATTTGGGAATTTTCCTCACAGAACAGTTAGTAGACCATTGCTTCATGGTCTGATATTACATAAAAATTTTTGCAAAGGTGTCTACATCTACCACACTTTTCTGTAATATGACTGGTTTAGCTATAGAAACTTCTGGAAGTGACACTTTGCCAATTGTGCACCTAGCCCAGAATGGTTTGGTCTGGCTTCCTACTTTCTGTCTGCCCCACAATTTTGCTAAAGGCACAAACTTCCTGGGAAAAGAAAAGCTGAAGCCCACAGTGAATGAATAAGAATGAGGGGTCATCACACAGGAATGTACCTGAGGATTGGCACTAAAGGACAATTAGACTTCGACGAGATGAATGAAAAGCAGAATCTTTATTAGATTGTGTAGCTTCCTCCCACCACCGGAATTTGGTTTAGAGGAGAAATATGAGCTCTGATAACTAAAATCAACCATGCCAGCACCTCTTTCAAATACATAAATATAAAATCTAAGGGTGGAGACCACAGGATAGAAAAATACATACCATGCCATAAGGGATTATTATTATTTGTAAGAAGTGAGGCATGATTAATATCTGCCCCAACTCGAAAGGAAACATTAACTAAAAGAAAAGCTCCTCTACCCTCCTGATCTTGCCTGAGCTCAGCAGCTTCTCTGGTGGACACTCATACCCCTCAAATAACATTTCTTTGGAATGTGAACCATTTTGCTCACAGCTAAAAAGTGAATGAAATATGGCATAAGTAGAAAGCAGTATTTCCTTTAAGATGATGACAAAGTTAGCTTTATGTTAAGGTCTCTCAATCTTGCCTCAGGGGAAGAAAAGGAAGAGGGAAGATGATATAGGAAATTTATCTGATTCTCCTAAGGCCCTAACTAAAAAAATTCAATTCTCCAGGTTTTTAATATGTGCTCACTTTTGTCCTCTGGATATTGGAATGTGCTAGACGTTGTATGAACATTTTTTGGTGGTTCATGAAATGATGGTGACCTGGGTCTGAGCTCAAACTCAATTCCTTTACAAGGTAAGTATCAGTGTCACTAGCATTGTGATTTATTGTGAAAACGTTCTTCATTTTTTATTATCAGGCCTATGTATTTTTATGACTAGACAATTTTATTTTATCATCCTCCTTCCTGTACACACATACATTCACATACATGGAGTTGACTGGGTATGGTTTGTAGGATATCAAAAGAACTATAAATAAAAGCAAAAACTCTTTGGGAAGTAATATCCTACAGTTTATGTATGTGAACAGAAAAATGATATAGTGATGAAAAGAGTTTTAAAAGCAAGTGCTCACTCTCATTGCCCTTGTTTTTGCATAAGTGTCTTATCAATCCTGGGTTGTGATTAATACTAGCCTTGTCTAATTGACTCCTGCCTTCCACCACCAGAGCTAGTTTGCAATAGCTTGAAACTGATCAGTTAAGCCAATGCTCATTACAAAGAAGCCATACCCTTGGTTCTGGGAACACTTGTAAAGATGTACCATGGTTGGTTTTGAAGAAAAAGGGTTTAGGCAATCTCTAGAGTCAAATTATTTATTTAAAAGTAATGAAAACTTTTACAGATATAAAGGAGCTATTTACTTATATGCTATTTTATAATACACTGTACCACACAATATGGAATGTAGACTCTGGAAACAGACTGTGTTTAAATTTCAAATTTTGATAATCTTGGAAATAATACTTAACCTATCTGTTTCTCAGTTTTCTTTTCTGAAAAGAGGGGGCAATAATGACACAAGACTATTACATGAGTTAAAATAATTAATATATGTTAAGTGTTTAGAATTACTTGAGGCATATAGTAAGTGCTATTTTTCTCTTAAATAAAATCATATCCACCTATTAGAATTATTATTTTTTTATTTTAAGGAAGGCATTAATTCTCCCTGTTAGAATTAGATCAGCAAACTCTTTTTTTTAAGAGATGGAGTCTATAATAAGATTCTCACTATGTTGTCCAGGCTAGCCCCAAACTCCTAGGCTCAGGAGACATGTGCCACCACACCAATTAAGTAAGTAAAATCTTATAAAGTGCTAAAATAATCCCTTGCTTATAGCAAATACTCCAAGCATCCATCAGTATTGCACAAATTGGAAAATCACTGATATCTTCTACTAACCACTCATTCCATTGGTGCGGGAAAAGAGGAATACAAAAATTCGATAAAGACTGAAAAATTAACCTTTGTTTAGCATTTACTATGTACCAGGCACTCCTTTTAGGTACCAGCATTAAATTGTCTTTGCTAAGGTTAAACCTAAAGAAAATGCATATTCTGCATTAAAAGGTGATAAAAGCCAGAAAAGTGAAGCATGAGATGAACCACAAAGAGCATGAAGCAAACGAACCATGGGGAACTCACTTTCCGGACACCAGATTCAAGTTCATTCTGCTGGATTTCATAGTTTGGGTCCTAAAGAAATTAAGACCTTAGCAGTTAAATACTCATAAATATCTATTGACATTTCAGATGATGGCAAATATATGCACAAAATATAAGAAGTACATAAACATAGCTCAGGGAGAGGCATCTGAGAGAAGAGGATGGAAGGAGGGCTTTAGAAAAAAAGGTAACCTTTGTTTTCAATGCCAGAGAGGAGTATTCTTCCTTGTAATGATCACTGGCTAGAGATCATGATTAGCTTTGAGCACTGTAGTCCACAAAGAGCAAGGTGTAGTGGTAAATGTGGGTGAATAAGTGAACACTGTACAGGTGTGGGAAGGAACAGGGTAAAGGAAAAAGACTAGGAGGTCACTGGAAAGTATCACTAGCAACATCATTGCCTTGGAAGTCTTAAATACTTCAATCCCTGGAGGACTGTGCTGAACACAAATCTTGCATACTTTCTCAGACTCAATGACCTGTGTCTGTAATGGTTCTCCTTGTCTCTTGGCCACCCAAGCTCTTCTCTTGATGACTTTGTGGAATTAATTCTCCATGGACCAAAGAAACTTGGACCTATGGGAAAAGGAGGAGGTAGGCAGGAGTGAGGCAGGCAAGGTCCATTTCACTTCTCCTTCCGTGGGATTTTGCTCAGGTATAATTTCTGCTGAATGCCTGGCAGACTCACTTGGTGACAACGCTGCTGTATCCCACTATAGCTCACTATGCAGCGAAAGCTAGCTCAGCTTCTTATTGCCTTGCATTGCTTTGCATTTGTCCTTGTATTGTTTCTCTTTTTTTCCTCCCGTAACCATGGGCTTCTATTTTTCAAATGAAGTATCCATTCTTTACTCCTTGCCTCAGGCTCTGCTTCCTAGAGGACTAACACTATGAAAAGAACAATGTGTTTTCCTATGTCTGTTCCTTGTCTATCCCTAATTTTCTAACACTTCTTACCACACCTTCTGAAAATCCAGAAAAGATTTATAAAGAGAGTTTATTGAAATTCAATACTCTGGGCCAAGCCATAGAGTTATATAGAGGCTTCATATACTGTTTTATCAAATGTGTTAGTTGAAGATACAGAATTCTTATCTTTCTTCAGAAACACCATAGTTTTAACTCTCCTTTCTTAGATTAGTTAGAGCTTCTAGTTGTTGGTTTTTAAATAATATAAACAGATCCTCAGGTTCACTTACTTGTTTACTCACTAACAATAACTTATGACATTCTTAGCATATATTAGTAACTATTCTGAGAATTGAAACAGAATTCTTAATTGTGTGTGTGTATTCATGTGTGTCCATGCATGTATTCTGACTCATATAACATCCCTAGGAATTTTACTATCAAACAACAATTAAAAATAAGACTAGACATTCAGAATCCACATATATATCATTTTGCTGATCTCAAACTTAACTTTAATATTTAAGGGTGACAAGAAGAGACAATAGTGGGATAGCAGTTATAGCACTATGTTTACAAAACCAATAGCATCTACTAAAAAAGGAAGAATGTGTATCATTAAAAGCACATAACAGTAAGTTATCACTTTAATTTCTATCCTTTTTACTGGTTGGTGAGTTTGAATTTATACAGTCTTTTGTCTACATACATAAACTTCTTTTTCCTTTCCATTTTAGGGAAGTAGAAGTCAATTTGATTGTCTTGCTTCTCTGGATTGTCATTGACTCTTTTCTGGAACTAAGAAAATCAGATTCTTTGTTTAATTATTTTCTGTTCTACTCTTCTTTCCCTGTGTGAGTCTTCCTATCTTTAAGAGAAAGGATTGGGTCTATCAAGAGGAAAAAAAGAGAAGCATTAAAATGTGTCAGTTATCCATGCAAAAGAATAAAATGTGAACCTAGAACTACTTAGAAAAATATACCATTGTCTATTGCAATGCTTCTCAAAGTACATCCATGAACTGTCCCTTGTCAGGTGTGATTAGTTAAGGAGCTTATGCTAGAAAATAGATCAACTGTGCCACCAAGTGCACTGTTCAGTTCAGCTGACTTCTTTTCCTGGTAAGATTTCTCAGAGTGAGCAGCATGCTCATTTACATCCTGGCACAACCATCTTATTTCATCAAAGAAAGGGGATTTGGAGAGCAAATAAGCAAACCCTAATCTCAATGGAATTACCCAACTCGGCCATAACTTCTCAGAGGTGCTACTCATCCCATACAGAGTGGTGGGGGCTCAGCTGTAAATAGTCATAGGGATGTGATGTCAGAGCTTCTACCATCTCTTGCTGAACCTCCTGCAAATTGTGGGCTTTTGTTGACTATGATAAGAGAAGAGGGACAACAGAGAATGACTATGCCTAAGGTATAGAACTTACACATGACAATCACACTCACATTTCATTGGCCAGAACAGGTCACAAGACCCCAACCAACTGCAGGAAGGATAGCAAATGATGGGTGCAAGTAAAATAGGTAGTGAGCACTAAGGTCTTTGTCATATTCAACATGCCAATTTATATGACACTGAATTAATAAGTTTTTGTGAATCATGACTTCAACTTTGTATGTTTGAATGTGACCCTTAACATAATTAGAGAGGTATCTGTGTTCTAACAGTTTCCAAATCTCTTCTTTTCTTCCTTAAACTGGTGGAGTTACATTCTGCAATGCTTAAACAACTGATATTAATAGGAAAAGTCATTATTATGTTAAAATTTGAATCAACACTAACACTGTCATGTCTTCTGGTGTAACTAAATTCCTGAAAAAAAAAAAAACCAACTCCCCCATGATCTTTCTTTTTGCTCTGGATCTCAGCTACGCGAGGAAAGCATTTTGATTCTTGGGAGAGAAGCATTTTGATTTTTGGAAGGGCAGCTCCATGGTTAGTGGACTCATCCCCTCTAATATAGTTTTGAAAGGCTTAGCATCACTGGCCAAGCCACCCGACACCTCTGCCTTGTGCAGAATTTGCATTATCTAAAGATCACTGTGTAAGCTATGGTCCATTCGCCTTGGCAAATACTGTTTAAATATAGCATCCATAAATAAATGTTAAATAATTCATGAACATAATTTTGTAAATTCTGCTAGGCCACACCTCTCTGGGGGCATATTTATGAACATGCGTCAGCCCGGAATCAATGTGTCTGCCAAGCTCCTTGCCTCTGAGGCAGAATTCCCACATCTAGCCCAAAATGCTGCAAACGGCTCCGATTCCCCTTCAGTAGTCATCCATCATACTGTCACTTTAATTCAGATGCTGCTACTTGTTTTAATAACATACATCTTACACAAAGAATATTGCTAACACAAGAATCTTGGGGTAGATTTTTACAACCTCATAAAATGGTATTAACCCTCTGATCCCTGAGGCCTTTGCATGCAGCAAGAGCCTCTGAATGCTTTCCCTGCCCCCTCCATGTCATCCAGTCTTCCTGATTCTTATCAATAACCTCTGTTCATGGAGGCTATATAGCACCAGGACTTGACATCAATCACCATAGTAAAAATATTATTCCTCCAGCATTGCCCTGAAGAATTATGGAAAGAATAAAAGTGTTATTGCAGGAATTATTTAGCAAACAATAGATGGATAAAGTGTATTACGGTAAGTGTTAAATTATATCACCTCATTACAGAGAGCCGACTTCAGATACCATGAAGGTGGCTCACTGCCTTTTTTAAGTAGTTCAGAAGAACAATGGGGAAGACCACAAAAGATTTCAGAAGGAAACACCAGATTATCACTACTAGGATATACTCTACTGTGGGGAAATTTGTTTGGAGGAATGATTTGGAAAAAATCTTCCTCTTGGCCTGTTTTGAATATAAGTTGGAATTTACAGGTGAGCAATGGGAGGTTACATTTAGCTGTTGAATGGGATGCTATTCTGGGAAAGAGATTCTTAAAAAAGAAAATAGATGTGTGGTTTACCACCCTCCTCACGACATGTACCCCTCCTCACACTCAGTACACACTTCTCTAAGTACGGGAGAGGGGACCGTTTTGATTGCAGAGAGAAATATACATCTTGTAACACAGGTTTTAGCTTTAAAAAAAGAAAGCCAAGCCAATATTTGTGTGCTGAAAGGTATTATTCCCAAAATGTCAGATTAAGCCAATTACTAAAATCAGGCTCACATTTTAAATACTGTTAAGGATACCTAAACAAGGTTGGAAATCATGTTTTTTTTTTTAAATCAAGTAATCTTTTATCAGTTAAACCAGATTTTTTCCCCCTTGTTTTATTCTTTCTTCTCTTTTTTTTTAAGCATAATGTTACATGGGGCTCCTGGGATTCATTTGATCAACATGATTAAATTATTTCCTTACTCAGCTAGAAGGAAATTACTAGTTACCAGACATTATGTGTCTGTTAATTACGTGCAATAAGGCTTGTTCCTATCACACCAGCTCCTGCATTCATGTTCTGTGCATTTTAAAGGCATTATCATTAAAAAAATTTAAATATTGAAAAGGGACAGCTATAATTTTGTTTCATCTATTTAATAAATAAGTAATCTGTGAAATCAGTGGTACAAAGTGTCTCTTTGCTCTTTGTGTCAGCATAGACATCCTAAGGAAGAGCAAACCAAAAGATTCTTTTGATTCCACTTTCACAAAAGAATATTTCCCTGTCAGCCTTCTAGAGCAACATCCAGGTCTTCTGTTCCCGAATAAAGAGAATGTGAACATTGCCAAAAGCAAAACAAGACAACAAAACTATGATTGCGTGACTCTTCAAAGCAGTCTGCTAACTTGGGGAGGAATGATCAGGACAAACTTACATTTCCTCTCAATCTACTATTTGATATGTTGTTTCTTTCCTTCTTTTCTCCTTCTTTTTTTATTTCTTCTTTGCCAAAGGAAGAGCCAACATATGGTAACTGAAAGGCCTTATTTTTTCTCCTAATGAAATGATGTGCTTCTGTTTTGTATTAAAGTGTTAATCGGTCTGAAATTAGGTCTTACAAAAAGACTAGTGCTTTTAAAATGCTTAATATGATTCATTTTCTTCAGTCAAAGCAGATGACTTTTATTTTTATATCAAAAAGAGAAAGTGGAAAGAGAGCCCTTCCTTTCTGACCCTCCACCCCCTGCCAAACACACACTTCCCTGTCTGCCCTGGCTTGGGACCCAGATCCAGTAACCGGTTTATAGAACAGAAAGCTCTTTAGAGTCGGAGCTTGTGCCCAAGCCTAGAAGGTTTTGTTTGAGTTTGAGAATCTTCATAGGTTTATGAAATCTCAACAAATATTTCAAAGAAGGAAGTTCCACATTTGAAGTAGGTGATCCTATTAGGAGCTGAGAGACAGTGCCTTTGTTGTGGGCCCAGGCATCATTTTATGTGAGATAGAGCCGTGTCCCGCTAATATGCCAAGACATCACTTTCATGCCAGAAACAGATAGGGCTGAACTTGTTTCATGCACTTTGGCTTTCACTGTTAATAATGAATGACGAAAGTTCAGAGGAAAGGAGCTAAGTGGATACTCGGCTTTAAAAGAATGAATTTTAACTAGCAACATGCCAAACTATTCAGAAACCACTTAGGCGGCCAGCAAAGAGCACACAAAGAAAGAACACATCCTGGAAGTCTGTCCACAACCATCAATTCGCACGGGTGACATTGGTTATCTTGGGAGCGGGAGGTGAGTCTCCTTGGACATAGATTCCCAAGACCTTGAGTTATCTGACAGGAGCTTTCCACAAGGTCTGAGGGTCACCAGAAGAACCAGAAGGCATAAACTGGAAATCCCCTATCCTGAATGGGAAGGAGACAGACCTAGAAACAAGAACAAGAAAGCTGATTTATATAATTTTAAATCTTAATGGATTAAAAATACTAATTAAAATGAACCAGAGCCTCTTTTAAGAAAAACCAACTTTTGAAAATCCTGTATTTCTTGATAATTTCTTCCTTCCTTTCACCCTCTTCTTCTTTGTTCTTTCCATCTTCCTTTGTTTCCTCCTTCCTTCCCTCCTTTCCTTCCCCCTGCCTCCTTTTCTGCCTTTCCTGTTTTCTTTCCTCTCTCCCTCCCTCCCTTCCTTTTCCCCTTATTCTTTCCCTCCCTCCTTCTTCTCCCTTCCTTCCTTTTTTTCATGCTTCCATCCTTTCTCTTTCTTTTATTTTATAGTTGACTTTCTGAAAGAAAGAACTCAGTAAAAAGAAGCACATTTTGAGGACCATGTACACAGAATTCATGTATTCTTTTGACCTGTATTCATTGCATGATTACTTCATGCTAGACTCTAGTAGCTCCCAGAATAAGAAGTGAAGATAACATAGGGAAGCCACAGGCTCCATGCATTTTTCAGCTCAGTATCTGATACCACTACAACCACAACTTGGGATTGTGAGATGTATCATCTATTCCATCCATTTGATCCTCAGAAATTCCAGTCCATTCATTAAACTTGACATCTTAACAAGAAATGGGCATCTTAGAATCTGACAGTTTCATAATTATTTTCACCAGTAAGGAATAAAGCCACATGATTTGGAAATTTTAATTATCTAACATGTCAAATATTCTGAACAACACACCCAAGGTTATTTTACCTTTGCCTCGAGAGAAAAAGACCCTGCATTGGTAGTCAAAACATGGCAAGTCTAGTTTATTTCCACCATGTTCCAAGTGTGACTTTGAGCACTTTCCCATCTCTGATTGCAATAGCCTGATCCTTGTAGTGGTGTTTTGCCACTTGCCTTCTATTCTTCTTTGGCTTAATATGAATATTTTAAAAAGTACTATACATACAGAATTTACTAAGCTGGTATCTTTTGATAATCAAGAGCCCTGCAAATTTAAATTCTGGGCCTTACACAAAAACAGACACGAAGACCAGTGGAACAGAATAGAGGATCCAGATATGAAGCCACACAACTATGAGCAACTTATCTTTGACAAAGGAGCTAAAAATATACGATGGAGAAATAGCAGCCTCTTCAACAAAAACTGCTGGGAAAACTGGTTAGCGTCTGCAAAAACTGAAACTAGATCCATGTATATCACCCTATACCAAGATTAACTCAAAATGGATCAAGGATCTTAATATCAGACCCCAAACTCTTAAGTTGATACAAGAAAGAGTAGGAAATACTCTGGAGTTAGTAGGTATAGGTAAGAACTTTCTCAATGAAACCCCAGCAGCACAGCAACTAAGAGATAGCATAGATAAATGGGACCTCATAAAACTAAAAAGCTTCTGTTCATCAAAAGAAATGGTCTCTAAACTGAAGAGAACACCCACAGAGTGGGAGAAAATATTTGCCAATTATACATCAGACAAAGGACTGATAACCAGAATATACAGGGAACTTAAAAAACTAAATTCTCCCAAAACTAATGAACCAATAAAGAAATGGGCACGTGAACTAAACAGAACTTTCTCAAAAGAAGAAATTCAAATGGCCAGAAAACACATGAAAAAATGCTCACCATCTCTAGCAATAAAGGAAATGCAAATTAAAACCACACTAAGATTCCACCTCACCCCTGTTAGAATAGCCATCATCAGCAACACCACCAACAACAGGTGTTGGCGAGGATGCGGGGAAAAAGGAACCCTCTTACACTGTTGGTGGGAATGTAGACTAGTACAACCACTCTGGAAAAAAATTTGGAGGCTACTTAAAAAGCTGGACATCGATCTACCATTTGATCCAGCAATACCACTCTTGGGGATATACCCAAAAGACTGTTACTCCAGAGGCACCTGCACATCCATGTTTATTGCGGCACTATTCACAATAGCCAAGTTATGGAAACAGCCAAGATGCCCCAGCACTGACGAATGGATTAAGAAAATGTGGTATCTATACACAATGGAATTTTATGCAGCCATGAAGAAGAACGAAATGTTATCATTCGCTGGTAAATGGATGGAATTGGAGAACATTATTCTGAGTGAGGTTAGCCTGGCCCAAAAGACCAAAAATCGTATGTTCTCCCTCATATGTGGACATTAGATCAAGGGCAAACACAACAAGGGGATTGGACTATGAGCACATGATAAAAGCGAGAGCACACAAGGGAGGGGTGAGGATAGGTAAGACACTTAAAAAACTAGCTAGCATTTGTTGCCCTTAATGCAGAGAAACTAAAACAGATACCTTAAAGCAACTGAGGCCAATAGGAAAAGGGGACCAGGAACTAGAGAAAAGGTTAGATCAAAAAGAATTAACCTAGAAGGTAACACCCATGCACAGGAAATCAATGTGAGTCAATGCCCTGTATAGCTATCCTTATCTCAACCAGCAAAACCCCTTGTTCCTTCCTATTATTGCTTATACTCTCTCTACAACAAAATTAGAGATAAGGGCAAAATAGTTTCTGCTGGGTATTGAGGGGGTGGGGGGGAGAGGGAGGGGGCTGGAGTGGGTGGTAAGGGAGGGGGTGGGGGCAGGGGGGAGAAATGAACCAAGCCTTGTTTGCACATATGAATAATAAAAGAAAAAAAAATAAAAAAAATAAATTCTGGGCCTTCAAAGCTAAATTTTAGAAAGAATTCCTTGATCTTTGAACTCATATAAATGAACATATTCTCAATTTAGAATGGAGCCTTAATTTTAAGTATTTCCCTGAAATAGCAAGGCCCTTTTCCTAACTTTTAAATCAAACTGTTCTTCACTGAGAATTTATAGGGAGAGAAAATTTTACTTCAGTTGTCAGAATTTGCTTTAGAGTATTCTCCCAACCACATCTACATCACTGTTGATCTACCTTTACAAATGTGACCATATTATTGCTCTTAAAACTGTGGCAGAAGGACAGGCTGATACAGATGGAACATGAACTGATTAACTTGCATTTTGAAGGAATGTGGAAACAATCAAATAAGCAAATTTGGCTTTGTTTATTACTTGAAGCAACCAGTGGTTTCAATATCACAACTGTAGCTTGTCCTATCATCCTTATAATCATGCCTTTAATTGTAAACCTGCTCCCATTTGCACAGGGTGATGATTGGATGTCTTTTCCCACCTGACGACACCCTTAAGCATAAACTTTCAGAAGGCAGGGTAGGAAGCACACATTCAAATTGCTTTGTGCAGAATTGTGGGATTTGATCCTCAGCACCAACATCCCCCCCCCCCCCACACACACACACTTATCTTCACAATCAACTCTAGAAAGTCTTTTGCCTGGCTCATGCATTTTTCTTTTGTGTTTGAATTTTGGATCATGTGGTCCTTTCCTCTCTTCTAGAGATTTGCTTTGGGTGTCTAATTGGAAAGCCCCTTTTCTTCCCTGGGTTAGCACATAATCAAACACATGTAAGCAAATGTAAAAATGATAAAAGAAAAAATGCTATGACAGCTATCATTGTTAATGTAACTGATACAAAAAAAAAGAGAGATTCCAGTTCACTTTATTGTTCCTCACAATTTGGAGTTTAGCTATAGCCTTTGGATTTTTACATTACAACCTCTTGAAAAACCAACACTTCTAAGGAATGCTACTAATGATCCTTTTACCTTCCTTCTTTTTTTTTGGTACATCTAAATGTTCAGAGATGTGTATAACATATGAACCAACATTGTTTATAGTAGCAAAAATGTGAAATTTAACTATTTGCCAATAGATGAGTAAAATAAAATGTTCTATGTTAATGTTACAGAATATCAGACAGCATAAATGACATATATAGGGACCAATATTTAGACATTGAATGTATGTATGACATATTAAGCAAAAGATTGCAAAGCACTCCTCTGTGATTGCTCCATCAGTTTACTTTCTATCTACTTATCTTCATGATCTCCAGCCGACTTTCTGTCTATTTCATTAGGAAAATAATGGTTACTTATGGGTAGTGAAAGCAAGGGTATACTTTATTTTCTTCTTTATGCATAGACACATTTCCTGGTTTTCTAAAATGAATTTGTATTGATTTTTTTAATAATAAAAAAGTAACAAAGGTTAAAGGAAAATAAGAAGACCCTTGGCCAGTACAGTTCTCATGGGCACATTAAGCAATGAATCTTGACTTACTCAGCACTGAGCATGAGTCACACCCAGTTTCCACCATGAAATTCTCAGGTTTCAGATTCCAAATCTACAATATATACCTTTACCATTTGCTCACTGCATTATATGAAATAGATATACCTCTCTACTATGTAAATACTAAGAGTAAAGAATGTATCATTAAATCAATGTTATAACTAAAGTATTTCATACCTCTAGTAAACTTCAGTGTGATATCCAGTTGGTCACCATTCCCACATCCACATTCTCAGTCATGTCACCATGCAGTTCTCTCTGTAGAGTTCTCCACCCATTGTCTGCAGTCTTTACTGCATGTCTTACCTAACTTAAGCAAAGGCTTGAAATGTTCTTTAAACAGCTCACTCCTCTCTTGAGCTTCCATCATTCTCATGAGAAGATAATGCTATGGCAAGTTCACAGATTGGAGCATGCTAGGAAACACATGCCCAGATGAATACAGACTGGACCAGCCAAGAAACTACCTTGATCCCCACTGCTAGTCTAATAGCAATGCATAGGAAAGAATAAATAATTGTTGCTTTAGTCCATTGAGTTTTCACATGGTTTATTATACAACATCATTATGGAATTAGCTGACCAATACAATATGTTTACTTAATGTTCAATTTCATTATATTAATAGATGGTGTTGAGATATTAGTGGAACTTGATAAAAAGTAGATAATTCCACATATAGGAATGATCTCATCATAATCTTTACAATATCAGTATTGACTGCATATTTCTAGAAAATGACAAGGCAGGTCTAAAGCTTAAGATATAAAGGAATGGAGGAAGGTTCCATTGGCTCCTGGAAGCCGATTCTGGTAAGGTACACCACCAATTTGAGATTTGATCTTGGAAAAGATGACCAATTCTAAATAAGATATGATGTCTAAGTATGCCCACCATGTCAGCCTACAGACTCAGATTTGGGCCTGCAGGAAAGGACAAGATGGGACTTTAGCAGTACCTGGTGGGAGACTGAGTGGGACACAGGGGAAGTGTAAGTAGCAACCCCTAATAACTGATTGTGTGGGAGCCCTTATGGCTCCCAAAATTTTGAGATAGAGTACATTTCAAAAGATATACTTCATAAAAATGGTGACAAGTCCCAAGGCAAAATGTGGTTTATTGTTGTTTTGTAGGAGTCCATTTAAGATAACTCCACTCGTTCTCATGGCCTAATGAGGCATGAGGAAACTTGAGTTATCTTGTGTTGTTTCACACCAACAAGTAGAGATGCCAAGCCAGGGAATTGCGTTTGAGTTTACAACTAGTTCAGAACACCTGAACACACACTCAGGAGGTTTGAGCATGTGAAATGCTCTTTAAACCATTTTTTAGTTTTGCAATGAAAACTGCTGCCCACAAGCACCAATAATTGAAGAAATGAGGGAATCGTGAAGTAGCCAGAGAGAGAAATCAAAGCATCACTAAAGGTGTTCCACATCTGAGAAACATCAAGTTAAAAATGGAGATAAATAGCTGTTACTTTATTCCGCAAATTAAAAACAGTCAGAGCTGCTCTTCTCCTTATTTTGAAACACTTTTTCTGAAATGGTGGCCTCATACTGATTTAGCATGCTCTAGTGGTTTCTATTGAACTTCTACTTTCAAAAAAATTCTGTTTGATTTTGGTAAGATTTGAACAGGCCATACATATGTGGACACCAAGAATTAAAATGTTACCTAAACTCTGACCAATTGTTTTAATATACATCAAACAACATGCATTAATCCAGTTACAGTCGTTTTGACCTACTCTGTCTGCAGCTTAATCATTTTCTTGTTGTGCCAATATTGTTTGCATAAGAGTGGGTTTATAATTTATGTTTTTTATTAAAAGGTGTCTGTGGAAAAGAGATTTACCATGACTCTTCAGAAAATTATATTTTTAATCAGCTGTAGAAATTCATAGTATTTTCTTCCTATTGGGCAGCTTATTACAATGATCCAAGCAGACCAAAATCAACAAATAATCTTGTCTGTCTATTGTTAATTCTTAGAAGAACAAACATATGTTTTCAACATCGTTACTGCTAAATTAGCAGGAGAAAATGCAGAACACTATAGTACAATTACTATTTGCATTTTAATTGTATGCTGTACTTTTCTAACTTCACATAGTAATTATAAAGTCTACCATTTACTGAGTTCTTTCTGTGAGTCAGTACATAAGAGGATTATCTCAGTTAATCTTCATAACAACCCCACAATATAGATATTCTTGTACCCATTTTGCATGTGAAGAAACTAAAGTTCAGAGAAGCAAAGTTTCAATCATGATATGTTTGACACTATTATCCATGCTCTCCAGCCTTTTTTTTAAATTATTAATCAAGTAACACTTGATTTAAAGATTAATTTTGACCTTGCAGTGTTCAATTTTCTGGCTAACAGAGAAATTTCTATCAATTGAAGGAAATAACTCTTCAATACATGAGTTGATTATGAAGGGAGAAATGAAAGATATACCCAAAGCAAAATGTATACTTTTCACCAAAAATTGATCATAAGAGCAACCCAAAGGTTACTCATTCTCTAGTAATTAAAATTTAAAAAAAAGAAAAACTCCAAAAGTAAATACTATAGATTATTAGTGTTTAAAGATACACAATAAGAAGTGCTTGATTGATAAGTAAAATTTAGCCAATGAGGATAGAGGTACAAACTGGAGGCTACATGCTATGGTCACAAAGCCTAAAATGCATTCATTCATAACTCATTAATTCACTCCACTAATATTTATTGAACACCCACAATATGCATTTTTCTTGATATGAAGATACAACAATAAACAAGTCAGACATCACTTGGAACATACATTCCATTTGGGAGACAGAGAAACAAAATAATATCCATGTTGTTATAATAGTAAGTAGATATGAAAAATAATGGAGGTGAAGAGACAGTGATTGAGACAACAAAATAAGGTTGCAGGTTGGCTAGGTGAAAAGGCTGTAATGCCTTTAATTAGGTTAATGATGTTAAAAAAAAAAAACCCATAGCAGTGTTAAGTTCTATCTTAGGACTGCTCTCATCTAAGGAGGTGCATGTGCTTCGATTGGTTAATGGATCACATTGTTGATTTCTTACTGTAAAGAATATGTATAACTACTACTATAATTCACAAGACTTGCCCACACAGAGTTTACTAGGAACTGAAAGACATGAGATGCTTTACAAGCATGCAAAAGTAAAAGTAAACATGCTGAACATGCATAGTGAAGCAAAAGGGAGGAGGGAAGAATGTGTCTTTCCAACTGATCTGGAAATGGAGATGAATCAGCAATCCAGAAGGGAGGATGCTTGGAGAGTGGATCAGGGCAGGCTTCTTGGGGGAGGAAAAAAATTGAGTTTGGACTTTAAAACTAGGCAGAGTTTAATTAGGTAAAGACTTGTTTGTCTCTCCTGAAAGATAATGGGCCTGCTGAGACCAGAGTCTACAGTTGTCCTCTTTGTTTCCTCTATCTACACCTCTATTTCAGTAATTATCTGAAATAGATTACCTGATTATTCTGGAAAGGATTTTCTAAAACAAAATGCATCATTAATATTTTTTTCACAAAACAGTGATCATGGCTATGCATGAAGTACCATTTCCAGAGCTCTTATGGCAGGCAGACATATAATAAACATAATGATATAGAGTCTTGAACTAAGACAAAATGTGAAGTTGTGTTTCCTTCCAGACATGTGATCTAGAACACTGCAGCTAAACTTGGTTTCTCATTTGAGAAAAGGGCACTAGGACTACCATGGGGCTTACATGAAGAAAAATCATGGTATAGGAATATTCTTGGTTGACTGTAATGTGTCAGAAGCTATTTATGGGCTGACAGTCATTCTTCCCTAAGAATAAGCAACACTGAAGAATGAAGCATCTTACATGGATTTTAGATATCACCTTACCCAATCCTTAAGTTTTATAATTCAGGGAAATTGAGACTCATGGGAGCCAATCAATGTCTATAAGAATACACTACTAGCTAGTGTATTACTGTGTCTCAAGTGTTTAGACTTCCAGGGCTCTTCATTCTACACATTCCTGGTTGGGCCATGGTATTGACCTGGCATTAAAGGAAAGCTGCAATGAAGAATGAAACTGAAGGAAATATCCCCTACTTTAATCACAGATGTGCAATTAGCTTCTTGGTCCCAGTTAAAGTTTTGTGTTCTATTTGCTCTGGAGATAGTATTTTAGCCAGTGTTGTGAGGTATCACTACCTCCCACCCCAAGCCTTTCCATGTGGCAAGACAGTAAGACTTATAGCAGACTAAACTGAGAGAGTGTTACCTACTTAAACTGTTTTTCTGACTTAATAAGAATTTTTCATCTACAGCAAGCCATTTTAAAATATTGTCTATACACAAACAGTCACTCTGAATAATAGGTCTGCACACAGTAAATGTCACCTCTCTAAATCACAGGAGACCTCGGCGGCATAGCACAGGAGGCTCCATAACAGTTTAAACTTCAGCCTCCCATTTATTATGGATGTGTTTATAAATCTCACAGGACACTCTTCCGCCTCCTAGGAAATCCAAAATCTGTGCCATTGTTTGTCAGGGTGACTTGTCTGGGATGTTGAAATCCTGGCCATCTTTCTTATATCCAGATCCCATTTGACTCCAAAGTGGGCTGACCAAGGTTGTTGTCAAAGATGCCATTCTCTCATCATTAATAACAAGAAAACTCTGCCCCAGAAAAAGTGGATGAGACTGTGAAAACTGTTGGGGGGGGAGGGGGAGGTTGAGAATGGATGTAAGCAATTTCTTTCTTTTCTTTTTTTTTTTTCTCCCTTACCTTGAATAAATGATCTTCTCTACAAAACCACTCTGAGTTTCTCACATGAGGGAAGCAAAAGACAGCTTACACAGCAGTGGCATTGAAAAACTCCTTAGCCGTTCCCATCTGTCTTGGTTAGTATGAATACTTTAGCATTAAGTGGAGAAAAGGAGAATCCATCAATAGTTAATAACTGACCTTAAGATGGGAATTCAAAGTTCACCACAATTATACCCAAGTGTCAGAGAACACACATGGGACACTATCAATATATTTGAGCACAAGAGCCTGGGATGGCAAATTTAAATACCATCAGACAAAGAACCAGGCATTATTTTTAATGAGAAAATATTGTCACCATGTCCACCAGCCCACACTCAGAAACTTAAAGCCAAAATTCTCAGCTAGGAATGACTGTGGAGGGCAAACATAATCTAAAAGAGCAAATAAGAATCAGACTGAAATTCCATCATATGGCTAGATTGTAAATAAAATATTTCTCAGATTCAAAGGCAGACTGTATTTTATAGATAGAAATAGATTAGGTAAAACATTAAAAGAAAATATGTTTATGCAGAGATGCTCAACATAGATTGTCATCAAGGAAAAACAAATTAAAACCACCATGAGTTATCACTACACTAGAAATTAAAAAGACCATCAACAACAAATGCATATCAACATGAATTCTCTCATGCACTGCTGGTGGCAGTGTAGAATGGTACAACCACTGTGGAGAACTATTTTTAAATCTTTAAAAAAGTTAAACACATATATTATGACCCAACTATTTCATTTTGAGGCACTTATCTTAAAGAAATGAAATGTATAGCTCATAAGAGGACTTCTTCAAGAATGCTCATAATGGTAAAAAAAAATAGATAAAATCTAAATGTTCATCAAAGGAAGAAATACTACTCAACAATATAAAGGAATGAATCACAGTTGCACGTATGTGGATGAATGTCATAAACGTTTGTTGAATAAGACAAGAGACACTAAAGAGAACATACTACATCATTCCTTCTATATGAAGTTCTACAACAGGCAAAACTGTCAATGGAAACAGCAATTAGACTGGAAATCAGAATAGGGGTTCCTTTTGAAGGAGAGAGAACCAAAGGGAAGAGATAAAAAGAAAATTCCTAGGGAGGGAGAGATGTTTGTTGTTGGTTATGTAGGTATATACAAGTTACATTGTAGATTTAAATCCTACTCCTTTAGTCCATGAATGTGAAGAAACATGAAACTAATTGTCTATCTGTTGTTCATGGTTACAAAGCCAACTACATAAATGGTGACTCACAGAACAGACATCAGTATCACCTGAGTACTTTACCAGGAATGTAGAATCTTAGACCCCATTCAAGACCTACTAAATGTAAAATTTAATAAGAAGCCAGAAAATTCTCACATACCTTAAGGTCTATGAAGCATGGTCTTTGTAGTTAATTGCTCATGAAAGAAAATTACCTCCTTTTTTAGGCAATAGCAGAATAACTCTTTGAGAAAACTGCCTCACCTTCATTTATGTACTACCAAGTTTGTTTATTAATCAAAGAGCACTGCCAATTGTCCCTTGGTAAAGAAGTGGGCATGTCCCTTAGGTAAGCCAACCAGATTCTGCCCTAGACATTGACTTTAGATGGAGGTCAGAAAATACTGAAAAACAGCTGGTGATCATTTACTCAAGAATGATGGCAGATGGATCTGTTGCATGGTCGCTGCCACTCTAACCTCTTCACCTGTCTTAGAATCGTCTGCACTGGGAGCTTGGTTCTCCACTCCCACTTTGAATTCTGTGAACTACCTGGATACTTTTAATACATCCACTTTTGATTGTGTTTCCCAGGCTTCGATTCTGTTGTTTGCAACGCAGATCCTTAACTGATATTCTGTATTGGCTCATATAGAATACTCAAAGCTCTAAATGTGGATTTCCATTGCATGGCAAAAAAATTTATGACTTTTGTGTTCTTAAATTCTGGAGAAAACTAATTTATGGGTCACTGTAGGCCAGTGCAAAAGATTGTATAGAACAAATTCCCATGCCATCCCACTTCATCAACATAACACTTAGAAACCTTGAGACCCAAAAATCCATCCTCCATGAAATATTCCTCCTGGATGAGGCCATTCACACCTAATTCTTCTCTGTGTATTGCTATGTGCCCAAAAATGACAAATGGAGGAAAGAAAATAGTAGAAAGCCTTGAAAAATCAACTTCCAGGAAATAAAAGTAATTTGGAGTCCACAGACTGGCATAATGGTCTACTTAAATTTTAAAACAGTATTTCTAAGGAGAATGTGACATAGGGTAGATTTTTGGTAACAAAAGGTAGCATTCTGGAAGAATAACTATTCTGTAATGTAAATCCACAAAAAACTTTTGATATTTTTTATTGCATGCATAGACAATAAGAGGTTTCTGTATTAAAAAAAGCTTAGAAACAAAATTTTTCATCCAAATTGACATTGGAAGACAATAAAACCAACCCTTGATTTTTAAAATTCAGTAAAATTGGTTGTAATAAAATGTACCTTTTGTAAATACAAATGATTTGAAAAAAACAACTAAATATTTTAAATGTACTGATTTTTAAATTAAATATGACTACATTATTAACTTTATATAAAAAAATCATACAACAAAGATATTTTTCTTTTTACGTGCAATACCATTTACAAAGGAAGATTGTTTGTAAGGGGACATGAACTTTTAGCATGCACTGCTATAGACTAGATGACAGGATTTTACTTTGAAGGAGAGGTTTCATATTGGATGGGACTTGACCATTGCCATCACAACCATGGTTACCAGAGGAAAATGAACTATTTCTGTACATTAGAAGAACTCTTTTCTAGGACCTAGCAGCATGGTACAGTTTAAATGAAAGAGAAAGGAATAACATAGCAAATACTACCAGTTATCTGCACAGAATCCACTCCTCTTTTATTCCTTATTAATAGAACCTGGATTGTTCTAGACCACAGCGGTGCATCCAGCCAAAATACTCCATTTGGCAGCCTCCCACATAGCTGCTGATTCAATGAGACATAGACAGAAGTCAGAGCAGACAGTGGTTGGTGATTCCTAAGAAGTTCCTTAAAGGACTGACTGTGTATATAGTTCACTCTTTTCCCTTCAGTACCCATCTCTCCTTCTGTGCAGAATATAAATTGATGACTGTAGCTCCTGTTACCATCTTGAACAATGAGGAGCCTTTGAGGTGAAAGGCTTTGAAGGCCACCAAACCTAAATAGAGGTAGGAAGCTTTACTCTCTATGAGACTCTTAGGCATATCTAAATCTAATTTTAAGTGATTCAAGTAGGTAAACATAAGTGATTATTCAAATTTACAAATATCTATCACTCCTTTTGTCATAACTCCTTATTTGGGAGCTTTGCTCTTAGAATCATAAAATGTTAGAGCTTAAAACAAATTTGAAAAATACGAGGCAAAATCACTCATTTAGTTAAGTATCCCTTATTTAAAATGCTTAAGCCCAGAAGTGTTTTGGATTTGGAATTTTTTAGATTTTGGAATATTAGCATATACATAATGAGATATCTTGGGGATAGGACCTACGTCTAAATGCAAGATTCATTTGTATTTCATATATACCTCATACACATAGCCTGAAGGTAAATTTATACAGTGTTTTCCATCATTTTGTGCATGAAACAAATTTTTACTATGTGGAACTTTCCACTCATGGCATCATGTCAACATTCAAAAAGCTTTGCATTTTGGAGCTTTTCAGATTTCAGATTTTCGGATTAGAGATGCCTAACCTATATTATAAGTAAGACAAAGGCCAGAGAATTTCAGTGATTTGCCCAAGATCCTGCCAGGAGTTATTTATCAAGTATCCATTATAATCAGCATTCATCAAACGCACATTGTTATGCCTGTCGATGCAGCACTTCCAAGTGCCCAGGACATCTGTCTTCTTTCCAGGATTCCTCTCAAAGCAATGCCTTTCCTTGTTTAAATCTATAATGAAGAGTAGATCTAATATATGCTTTAATAAAAATTCTAGGGAGAGAAGCTTGTCCTTTTAAGTTCCACTATACATCCCATAATAAATATAGGCTGACAGGGAGTCAATGATAATTTGGATTCTGTTCCTCTGTGTACACATACATGTGCATGTGCACAGGGGTGTGTTTTGAGGAGAGATAGTGGTAGTGTGAAAGCCATTTTTAGAGAAAGCATCTCAAACTGCTGAAGGAGAATGATGCCTGACAAGCATTTCTCTTATTGAATAATCTAGTTTACAAATGCTCCCAGAGAGATTGAGGGGACTTGATCAGTTTAAAAATATGACAATCACACTCAAGGTCCATCTGGAAAGTGTGCTCCAAATTATAAGAGCTCAGGCAAGAAAGCTTCTCTTTCTTGTGCTCTGCTACTTTCATAGGTTCTCTGGTCTCAATATATACCATTCTCCTCTGTAGCAAGCTCCTCTTCAGGAAAAAAGAAGAGGGTTGAATTACTCTAAGTAATTCTTACTTAGAATTCTAATTCTAAGTAAGTTGGAGGATGTGCAACTTGTGTGTGTTTGAGCAATTGAGAAGTGCCACGGCCTGGGTGCAAGCTGACAGCTGAGAGAAAATCACGAGAGCATTTGAGGAAAAGGCACTTGAGTAGCCAACTTGCCTAATTCCTAGATCCTTATGGGGAATATAGGCATGCTGGGGCATTTTTGTCTTAGCAATTACTACTGAGATTCACCATTGCAGTGATCCATGGGGATTTGTTGAAAAGGTTAATAGCATCTATCAGATTTACAGGGTACAACAAGGAAGATGGCACTTTCCCCCAGTGCAAGGTGTAATGTCACCTGTGTGGGCTGAGCAGTCCACATTCATTACCATTCATTGGCCAAATGGCCTGGGTTTTAACCAGCCTTGAAATGTAATCTGTCAACAGTTCGAGCATTCATGGCATGAAAAGCAGCAAGGGAGACTCAAAGAGAGAAGACTACAGATCTGGCGTACTGAGCTATCAGCTGATGGACCTTCTGAGAAAGTTAAGACTGATCTGTACCTGCAGTGAAGAGTTGAAACAGTATAAAACCAAAGTGAAAACAAATGTCCAGACCTTGTAGTGTAGCTCTTATAAAAATAACTACATTAACACACCCACAGGCATCCTACCACAGCTCTGTGCAAAGCTGTTGTTTCTCATCCACTCATTCTTACACAGAGTTCTCTAAAAGCTGTTCAGATTTGTGTAAATATGTGACTGTAATTGGCTTTCCAATTTCACAGCTTATCAAAGGCAGAAGGGGGGGACTCACCGACATTTCAAAGACAATAAGCACATTTGATGCGATGGTCTATGATTCTCCCCAATGTTTTTAACCCGCAATTGGAGAAACAGATGGTAAGATTTTCTAGGAAGCTTAAAACAGAAGCTGAGCTAATACAAAACTGCTCAGCTATCAGACAGGGCAAATCCATTCTGTTGCTTTTTTTTTCAAATCAGAACCCATCAGAGGAAGGATTTAGCTTCACATAAAGATATTTACCAGGAAGGTTTCTACAGAAGAGAAGGACATGCTTTGTTGAACCAGATGCATTTTATTTTTTCTGGAACAAAGATTTATGAAAGCAGTATGCTCATATTTCTCCATATACAGTAATTGGAACTCATTATGCTAATTGTATTTCCATTATCACTAATTAACAATCAGAGTGACCTGGCCCACAGTCTAATTTGTCTTTAATCTGTTTTTGTAAAGGGAGTTTTACCCTGTAATTTCAAGGTGATAATTCTATTCAGTGCAACTTTATGAATTGCCGAAGGTAACACTTTGATACTCAATGTTATCCTCTTGCAACTGTTTGGGATGAAATGGGAAGAACAAATGGATGTACCTACATGTGCCCTCTCGCTGATGAGCTGGATGTCTTACCTATGACTTCAAAAAGAGCATCCTTCATGACTCTTGACCACTCTGAACTTATAGTTAAGGCAATAATATATTTGTCCCTACTTAAATGCTAACTTTAATTTTAAAAATACAGTACTTAGTCTATAAAGCAGTTGATATTTGCCGTCATCAAGAAGAAAAGTGTGTGTTTCAGGTATCTTCTAATGATTAGTTAACACCTTACAAATATTTCCATGTGATAAATCTCTTGTAAAGAGAGAAATGACAGGTTTGGATTTCCAAGAAACTTGTTTCTCATAAAAATGAGATATCAAAGGGAGAGATGAGACACATCCATGGTATTCCCTCTTAGAGTTAGGCAAACTTATAACTTTGTGTGGAATGGGGGGGAAGGAGCTAATTTGGGAATCCAAGGATTTATGTTCAAGTTTGATTCTAGTGCTTAATAGAAAACACCACTCTCTCTGAACTTTTGTTTCTCCTCTTTCAATTGAGACAATGCTTTTGAGATAATCATTGATGCAGCATGGAGCAGTAGTGAAGAATTCAGACTTAGGAATCAGACCTAGTTTAAATATGGACTGTGTCATATATTCGCCTATGAACGTACAGAAAGCTTCAATAGGCATGTTAGTAGCTCCTTCTTCACAGAGCTATTTTGAGGTCAAACTAATAAAATTAATGTACATAAAATGCTTTCCTTAACTCCTGGTACATGATGAGCATATAACAAAGGCTAGCTTTGGTGCTGAAGTGTGATGCGAAAGTGCTTAGTAAACACAGAAACATTCTACACGGTTGTGATGCTTTGTTCCATTCTGAAAATCAAATGTGAACATTGTCACCCTTATCAGTTGTGAAGAAAAGACTTCTATTGGGAAGGACAGAATATAACACTAGGAGAGAGGAACAAAGGAGAGAGAACTCTAAGAAAATTACATATAAGAAACTGATTTTAGAAAATATGTCTTTAATTATCTTAAGAAATTGTGGAAATCACAGATGGCAGTATTTGACCCATCTAAGATGTTGACTTCTTATCTGCGTGAGCCATCCACCCCTTAATAGCCTCCGGTCTTGTGGGTCCCACCAGATCTAGCTTCTCAGCCTGATTGACCTTGTTTCTATTTGGGTGCCTTTCAGAATGCCTCAAAAGTCAGCATCTTTCAGGTCTCTGAAAACAGCAATCCTTCTATGATATCCTATCCCACTCAGCTCTGTACTAACACTTGAGAACCAGCCGGATGACACTTCTGCAGAATTCAGTTTTTATATTCTCAGGGATCCCTGTTTTAGTTAGGCCTCTTCTGTTTGACAGGCAGAGTTTTCTGAAGCTCCCCTAGCCATATGAAATTGTAGCTCTATTGCATACTCTGGTCTCACACGTGCACAGGAAAAGTTATTTGGTATTCCTAGTCCATAACATAAATCACAGAGTATCACCTAATCAACAAAATAATATTAATCAATGTTTCACCGTCTGACTTTCCATAACAATTCTAACTCCCCATTGATGTTTTCCGCCTTCCCTTCTGTTAGATCAGATGGTGCATGTTCTACCCTCTTTATTGTCTTTTTCTGACCATGGTACTCTGTCCAAAGATTCTTATAGAAAACCCCTCAATGCTATCAGCAGTAACAGCCCTATGCTGCCTACTTATTACACGTCATGATGGTTCAGGCAGCTTATACCAATGAATATCTTTCTTTAAACCTGAGCTTCCTTCCAAAGTCACTTGCTGGTTAGTCCCTACCTATTTGATAATACAACCACTTGGCTCTTCATATATCCAGTGTGAACTATCTTTTCCAGAGAGAAGCAGATTCCAACTGGTTATGGCATAATGCTTTCTCACAAGGAGAATTTGCAATCAGCATCCATTCCAAACCAAAATCTCTCCTTTCCTATTGTGCTAAGAAAGGGAAAAGAGTCAGTATCCCATGGTGCTAAAGAAAATGGATGATTACATTTTTACACATGAAACACTGCAGCTTAATTATATTAATCTTCCTAGACAATTGTCTTGCATTTACTTTTTATATGAGACATGATGCACATTTTATCAAATCTTAAAACAACTGAAATATCTGAGCACCAGTGACATAGTGAATTGAAGATTATCATGACAATTAAATCTGTGTATCATTTTAAATACCATCAAGCCAATCTTTTTCTTGCTCTGTGTGTGTGCGAGTGTGTGAATGTTTAATCCTATCAACACCACATTTATTCCCAGATTGTAATACCTTCTTTACAGAAATAATTCTAAAACTCATATTCCCAAACAAACTGGTTCTCTAGACTTTATTCTGATCACCCCCAAAAACATAGATTTGAGTTGAAAATATAACAGATATATAGAGTTGAAAGAAAGCATCCGTATCTGAATTCCAAAGACTCCCATCGGTCACTGTGGGGATAGATATGCTAACTTGGCACCATTTTTCTGTGGTATCTGACAGAACTGAAAATCCCAGCACAGAGAGACTTTATCAGAAAGGATTTTCAATTTATTGTTTAGGAAGATAGATCTGCAGGTACCCTCTTTATCCCTAATGGCTATGTAATGTAAATAATCTTGTTTGAATGATATTTCATGTAAATTTTATCTCTGGTTGAGGCAGATTTCCTTTTAGACAATTTCTTTTTTCTTTCTATCTTTTTTTGGTCTGACTTTCAAGCACAATATATTCTTGGTCTTCTCAAAGCTTTGCTTCCTGTGGACCCTTTTACCATAGGCTCATATTAGCTGAATTGTCTTACCAGAGGGGTCGCTCTAGTTTCTATTCTGACAAGTAAAAGATTTCCTAAAGCATGCATAACCTATGTTTGAATCTTCCAAATCACAAACAACAAGTACAGTCATTAGGCTATGGCCAAAGTCTCCCATTTCTCCCACCTGCATGTCTATAACTTGCTTGCCTAAGGAGAAAATAATAACCAGGAGGTTTTGCGTTCTCTCTCTCTCTTTTTTTTTTTTTTAGAAGAAATTTAGGCCAGTACTATAGAATGCAAATTTTATCCCAAGCACTGTATCAATAGAGGCTAAGATGGTTAACTTCTTCCCAGAGCCTTAGCAAGGACTTTACATAATTCTTACTTTACTGGTGAGGTTTCTAGGATTTGGGACTCTTAGCTCCTCCTTTTCTATTGAAGAGGAGGAATGGAAAAGTTTTCATTCTGCAATTGATAATTGTATTGCGGTTTGCATTTGCATGCTGGCTGATGATTTGCAAGTGGGGGCAGCCAAAAGGTCTCAGAATCATTTCCCTATAAAACCATTTCCTTGCTGATAAGGCTTCCCATAAGCATGGCTGAGGAAAATGGGTCAGACTGGATTTCTAAAACTGTTTAAAGAAACATCTTCTAGATAAAGGAATATACTCCAGGCTTTAATAAAACATCTGAAGTGTTTAAGTTTTCCTCCAAACATGCAAGAAAAAATTCGCAGCTTTCTCCCTTCTCTCTACTCTCTCTCCTCAATACGTGCACATAACTTTTATCCTGTACACACACCTAATTTCAGCAGGATCTCCTTCACGGGGTGTTGATTGCCCTTCTTTATTTTCTCCACACCACAAAAATGTGATTATATACAATATTTCTCTTTATTTTAATTATAATTTTTATAGTTCTTAATGTCAATCTTACTCCAAGTAGAAGAAAAATCTTAATTTGCCAAGATTTCAAAACATCTTTTAGATATGGTCTCCATGTTGTTTTTATAATTCCCGATCTTTCACATTTTTCATTATTTCACTCTAACCTCAAGTAGAAAGCAAAATTGAGCAAAGAAATTTCTCCGGATTTTAACAAATCACACAGTAAACCCTCATGTTCTGTTTGATATGTGCCTTTGGAATCTTGCTTCTTGAGAGGTTCATCTCTTCTCTGTCTTGCACACTGTGAAACTTGAGCCTCCAGATTTGAAAGAAGGATGAATTTGAAAGCAGAGTCCTCAATGGGAAACTTCTGAAATAGTGTGAGATGTTTCTGACAAGGATGGTTAGTTTTAAGTCTATTACCTTCATCAGTTAGTGCTAACTTACTTGTGCTTAGTGAATATAGGTTTTTTTTTTTTTTTTTTTTCAGTACTGGGACTTGTGTATAATAGGCAAGTGCTCTCCCATTTGAACTATGCCCCAGTCCTTTTGTTTTTATTTTGTTTTTGAGAAAGGGTCTCACTAGTTTTGCCAGGGCTGGCCTCATATTCCTGCTCCTCCCACCTCCAACTCCTGAATAGCTGGGATTACAGGCATGTACCACCATGCCCTGCTTCATTTCATTCTTTTATCCATTCACTAATTTAAATTTATGAAATAAACCTCTATGTGATAATCTCTTTATAGGCTTTTAGGACATGGGATGATTAAAGATACAAGTAGTGGTCCCAAAGACACATAGATTAGATGAAAAGACCACACCTAAATGAATGGATAGAAGTTTAGGAGAGCAGGAAGTTTGTCATTCTGAATAATTAGCTGTCACAATAATTACCTAGAAGTACTTGGTACATTAAAGGCATTCAGTGAATATTTGTTGAACAAACCAATGACTAATATGGCATAAGAAGAGCAAAGGCTTAGTCTATATTTTCACTGGTACATCTCTAGCACCTAGAACAGCACCTGCTTCATAAAAGGAATTCAGTAGCTAGCATTAGGAATGAGACTGACTGGTGTCTGGTGGATGATGATGACAGTGATAATAAAGAAGACATATGGGCACTTACAATGTGCCACTGCTTCTCTGGAAAAGAAAATCTTTTAATTCTCATACCAATCCTGAGAAGTAAAAACTATTACTATTTCCATTTTCAGACAAGGAAGGTAAGAAACTCACATAAGGCACGCAATTAGTATTTATAGTGCTGAAATTTGAAGCAAATAGTGCACCTCAAGAACACACCCACTTAAACACTTTGCTCTCCTGCCCAATGCATGTTTGTCCAATTGATTTGGATTTAACTGCAGCCGGGCTTTTGAGAGTCTTGAATAACAGGCTGAATGATTTCCATATTATTCTCTATTTTCCCCACTGTTATGGGTTATGTTACTCATATTTCTTCAGCACTTCACAGCTTTAACACATATTACTCCATGGAATCCTCACTTATTGATTGTTTTTGAGCCATGTTTCAGAAAGATGACTCCATTGATGGTTTATGAACAATATGAAAGAAAGGAAAAATTTTAAACTTGAAATCAAGTAAGATCCTAGAGGAATAACTTGGTAATGGGGACTTCTTTGAACCAAGATGAAGGTTGTAGGAGTGGAAATAATATGGCCAATGACAAAGATTACTTTGTTCTCAATGGTAAAGGAAGAAAAAAAATCACGCCAGTGATTTCAGCAGGGCTGAATAAAGGACTTTCAGAAGTACCACAGACTGAAATTTAAAAATTGTCCCATGTGATAGAGTTTGGTGACATACAGGATAAGCCCAGGTTTAAATATGCTGTCTCAAAGCAGTGATCAGCAAAGTACAGTTTATGGATGAGACCCACCACCTGTACTTGTAAATAAAGCTCTATTGAAACACAGCTCAGTCATTAGTTTACTTAAATACTGACTGTGGCATTTTCCAGTTACAATAGTGATCAGTAGTTGCCACAAACACCATGTGACCCACAAGCCTCCAGTATTATCTCTGCTCAAAACCAATGATTAAATTCTGACAAATTGTTTGAAATGCTTTCTTGGATCTCCTGTGGATAGTCTCTCTCCATTCTTCAAATAGTGCAAGTATGTTTCAAAATGTTCAATTAATTAATCAACGTTGCTAATCTCTGAAACTTAGATAGACAGGCACGCTTTCAAAACAAATCCCCTGTACATAAATTATGCATACATCAATGTAACCTGGGCAGGGTCCCAAAGCACCCACCTATAATTGAATCGATTTAGTTCATTACAACTCAAAAATATTTACTTAAGACTGTTCTTAGTGCTAAGTGGACAGTGCTAAAAAGAGTGCAGGCATTAGTTGCAGTTGAATGGATAAGATAAAGATAAGATAGTAATTTTAATTTCACTAAGATGTGAAAATGGTCAAACACAAGGAATTCTACCAAATAGCGTACATGTTCCTTCTCCCCCATGTTCTCCGGGGGTGGAGGTGGAGTTCTTCGCCTCTTTCCTCCTTACCTAGCCCCTAAGGTCACTGTTAAGTCCTTCCTCCTCCACTGAATGAAGTGGAGTGAAAGGATCACTTCTGTGGGAAGCCAGTAACTCACACTATGGCCCCATTCTGTCACGCCCCAGATGGTCCTAATTGCTAAATCATTTAGCTTTCCTGACATTAGCTGCTTTTTGTCTCATTTAGTGATAATTTCCTAAAAGTTGGAGGGCAGGAAGAAGCTTATCTTATCTCCAGAGTTCATAGCCAAGTCTGAGGTCCATTTCTAAAGCTCTGTCTCTTTTGAAATGCTTTGTGTACATTAATACCTTATGTATTGGGTTGACTGTGTCCCCAAAAATACATCAACCTGGAATCTCAGAATGGAATAAGTGTCTTTGCAGATGTACCTAAACAAAGAATCTCAAGAGGAGTTTCCCCAAGATTAGGGTGGACCCTAAATCCAATGATGGGTAACCTGATTAAGACAGAGAAAAGAAAGCATAGACAGACACAGGGAAGACCATGTGAAGATTGAGACAGAGCTTAAAGTGGTACAGCTACAAACCAAAGAATAATAAGGATTTTTGAGACTCACCAAAAGGTAATTAGAGAGTCACAAACAGATTCTCCCTCAGAGCCTTCGAAAAGAAACCAACCTTGCCAACACCTTGATTTGTGACTTCTGGCTTCCAGAACCATGAAACAATAAATTTCTGTCATTCAAAGCCACCAAGTTCACAGTAATTTGTTACAGCAGCCATAGAAAATCAATACACCTCATTAAATAATTTCAGTTTTCTAATTCTCTGTTTCACTGAAAATCAGAGATTACTATCTGCTTTACTATTTTCCCTGCCTTATAGATCATTATATTGTTTTAGGAAAATTTATGATGGGACTCTTTGTTAAGTAGTAAGTCATAGACCTTAAGGAAACACAATTTCCACCAAGATTCTTTCTAATTATTATTATTTAATGTGAGGTTAGCATCTGCTAAAATATATATATATCTTATTACCTAAAAATGCCCTTTTGCAAAACATATACGAAAGCTTCTATGAGAAGCTTTTAGATTTATCTGCCAAAATAATTAGCAGTGGATGAAGACATAGCTGTTTTTCAAAATCTCATTTTAGTATGTTAAACATACACTTGCTTTTTAATATAGACAATATAATCTTCTTTCTCTCTGGACTCCAAAATCATGAGATTCATGTGTTCATACAAAATTCCCCCTTGGAATTAGGGTTTTTAAAACAAAGTGTCTTTCTTTTCAAAAAAATGTCTTGAATGACTGGCTTTATTTTGAAATTTAAAATGCCCTAGCATTTATGGATGTTACCGCACATTTACTAGTGAGATTTCATCAATTATGTAATGGATCTAAATGTCACTGTTGTGTTTTACTCCCAAAATAACTACATGCTATATGCTTGGGAAAATATCATATAATTATAAAGTAATTCTGGGTTCTAGTAGATTACTTAGTAATTATACTTAATACTGTAGCTCCAATAGTGATTACTATGAAAGCTCATTATAAAAGGCAGAAATAGTCATATATGTATTCTTAATTATATCTGCCACAATAGAAGTTAATGTTAATTGAAGTGATTTATAGTTATGATGATAACTCAATTAAAAATATATACTAGGAGTGATAACGAACCTTCAAAAGAACAAAGTGTCAAATCACTACTAGAAAACTTAAAGGAGAGTCACCTCAACCTAATTCTGTTTTGTTTCTTTACTTAGAAAATGCTTGCAACATTATTTTTCTGTGTTTATTCATCCTTATCTCCCCAGCACTTAGCTTAGCATCCAGGAGTACTCCGTATTTGTGTACAAATAAGTGAATAAATAACTTGCAATGTCCATGCAGATCCATCTAAAGGGCCAGCTGTGGAGGCTCATGCCTTTAATCCTAGCTACTAGGAAGGCAAAGATCAGGAGGATAGTGGCTCCAGGCCAGCTAGGGCAAAAAGTTAGCAAGACCCCATCTCAACAAACAAGCTTGGTATAGTAACATCACAGCTGTAAGAGGCATAGGTAGGAGGATGACTGACCAAGTCCAGTTCCAAGAAAAAATAATGAATTATGAAATTCTAAAATGATGCTCTTAATATTCTGCAGTCATCAACTTCTGTGGGACTATGAGAAAGGCTTCCACTCCCTCCCAGGAAAGTATATGTATGCAAACATGAAGTTTTACAAGCACATTCAGGTGGTCCAAGGATGCCCTGAGTCCATTGTAGAGCTCAGGTTAGTAACAGTGATGCTGTGCCCAGCTTCTTTCACTTATCATAGTGTCCTTTGGGGTCTTCCATTTGCAGAATTTCACTTTCTTTTGATGATTGAATTATGTGCTGTTGTGTGTACACACCACATTTTCTTTATCCACTTGTCTGCTGATTGACAGTTTAAAAATACTATATGCTATTTATTTCAAAACCTCCAGGAGAGGTGTTTGAATACCCTCACCACAAAAATGATACATATTTGGGATGCTGGATATGCTGAAAATATTGATTTGATCATAATACAATGGAAACATATATTGAAATATCGTACTGTGCTCTGTTAGGATACATAATTGTTATATATCAATTAAACAACAAAATAAAACTTTAAAAAAACAGAACATGCTACTCTAGAGTAGCATTTTATGAACCTTACTAACTACAACCAGGTGCTTGGGGCTGGTGATTTTCTGAAGGGAACTAATGGTAGATTGTTTCTCTAGCTATTCTCTTCTCCACGATTTAAAGAGATATCTAGAAAATTAAATCATTATTTCACTCATAATTTATTTGCTTCACAATAACTCTTAAATTATCTATCATGAGAAATTATGTAAAGTCTATCTTTTGACAGGTGATAACAAACAAATACACTTTCAAACCTAGCTATATACATATATAGTTATGTATACACACACACACATACGTCCCCCCACACACACATATATCTCCCATTGAAGACAGTGAGACATAAAATATCTGGTTCACAGGAGATAATTGACTCTGTTGCTGAAATCTTTTTCTTCACACAGTCCTTATCACAGACCTTTGAAAGATGTCAGTAGTGCTAAGCCATTTTCCCAAAGTAATGGGTATGTGCAAGTGCCTAAAGAATGCACAGTCCTGGGTCTGAGGTTGGATGGGCATAGGAAGTGCTAGACAGAGCCTCTGCCCTTGGAAATCTCACTATCTCACCAAAGAAATAATGACAATGCTCAAGGAATACCAGAAGACAAGATGGACGTGTGCAATCACAATGTTCCTGGGATGCAGTGGAAAGGCTTGATGATGGTAAGAGTTGTTGGTGAACTTGAGTTCCACTGTAGCCTAAGAATGTGAATATGAACAAGAGTAAAATAACTCAAAAGTCTAATTCAGATCTGAGTTACAAAATCAAGCCTAAGAAAAAAATTTGAGAGAATAGAATATTGATTAAGAAGGCCTGAAAATGTTACATATTTTGGAATTTCTCTAAGGGCCTAAATAACTGGGACTTCAAAATATTTTTATGACCTTTCCTCCATATCTCTGTCTGACAAAATAGAATCTCAATTATAAGTTCTGAGAGAGTTAACCTAGATCACAACACACCTGCAGTGTTATTCATTATATCAACAGGGGATCTAGCCTCAGTCCCCATTCCTCAGCTGTACAGCATACTTCCTGCATCTTTCCTAATCTACATAATCACTTGTCAAGATGAGTGATTTCCATCGACTTGTCAATGTTGCTGGTTTGTTTTTTTAACATTACCTGTGAAATTGGTTTAACATATTTTAACTGACATACTCTTCTACGCAATTGGGTAGATAGATACATGATAGTCATTTCTCCTTTCCCCTGCTCCCCAAATGAGTTCAGTTCTCACAAATGACCTAAATTTCCCTGGAGAATTAAAGTCATTACCTCACAGCCACAGGTAATACGTGGATACACAGATATACCAGCTCAAATCCTTTCATCATACCCAGGAAATCTGTTCTGAGAAAGAGAGGTCACATTGACACGTTCACATTGACATGTATGCTGCTTAAGATGCGTCATCATCCCAAAGAAAAACATCTTGTAAAGCCCTCCAGCTACCCCCCCCACACACACACACGCAGAGTTAGAGAAAATAATCAATGTAAGTAAATTCTCTTTAAAATGTTTGCAGTCATTTCTTGACCCAGTGTTGAGTCAAGGTTTAAAAGTCAAATCCAGAGATACTTTTTTAGCATTTAACAATGGGAAAGATGTATAAGCGACTACCAAAGACTCTTAGAATTGGAAATGTAGACCAAGTTCAAATACATTTTTCTTCCTTCTATTTTCTATTCTCATTTGTAAGTCTTAAAGCTATTTTTTCTGCTCTCAATCTAATTTCATATTCCGATATAATCAAATGGAATTCCCAAAAGCTTAAAGAATGTATGAAAAATTGTTCAAATTTCTTTTTTATAAAGCAAAACATTTGGGGATAAAGGCATGCAATAGATTCCTCACTTGCTCTTCTACCAAGGTATAGTCAATGTTTTCCTCCAACGTTAGCCTTTCCCTGCCCCTGAAATAGGGTACAAGAAATCTGAGAAAGGAATTTGGAAAAATGATGCAAGTCATTCCTCCCAGTCTTTTGGGTAAAAACCAGATTTTGGGGTTTTGGTAGGTATAAGATAGTTGGACACTATTTTCTGAAACTGACTCCAGACTACTATAGTTGATTTCTAGGTGGATGAAAAGAAATATCTGCTTTTACATTTCTAACAATTATCAAGTTAAAGTGGCATTTCATTTAAAAAAATCCTTTGATTATAGACTCAATATTTGTGACTAAAATCATTTAGAGATTTTTTTAATGCAATCATTAAATAAATGTTTATTAGCCCTCTGCCAGTATGAAGCAGAGTCTTAGGCACTGAAGATACGATAGGGACATCATGGGGTGAAGTCTGAGGAGAACACAGCATCTGAATGATGAGAATAAAACAACAACTAAAATGGCTCTCTGCAAAGCTGGTTGTGGTTCCCAGGGTCAAAGAAGACAAGTTCTTGGGACATTTTGTTTTCCTTCACAATTCTTATATACATGGAAGTTTGCAGTGTATTTAGATACAATACATGTGTTGCATGGCTTCTTTACTATCATTTAAGTCTCCAATCCAGTTGAAATTCAAGCTGGTATAAATTGTAAGGTATAAGTCTAAATTATTTTTCTCATTTGGCTTTTCACTTGTTCCAACATAATTTGCTGTATAGTTCATCCTTTCCTCACTGATTTAAGATACTATTTTAATCATTTGTTAAATTGCATGTGTCTTTGGAATTTCTATTTAGCTCAATTGTTTGTTCAACACCTAACTATTTTGGTTTGGGGGATTTTGAATCTTTGTAATATGATTTACATATAGGAAGGATACTTTGTCCTCATGGGGTTTTGTTCTCACAGCTTTACTTATTATTTTCATTCATTCCTTTTTCCTATGAACTGTAAGGTCAAATTGCAAAGTTTTAGAAAATCTTTTTTTAGACTTAACAAAGGAAGTGAAAGTCTTCTGCAATAAAAGCTACAAACTTCTAAAGACAGAAATTGAAGAAGACATCAGAAGATGGAATGATCTCCCATGTTCATGGATCGGCAGAATTAAAATTGTGAAAATGGCTATACTACCAAAAGCAATCTATATATTGAATGCAATCCCCATCAAGATTCCTCACAATAATTGAAAAAAAACTTAAAGTTCATATGGAAGCACAAAGGACCACGACTAGCTAAGGCAATACTTAGTAAAAAAAGCTACAGTTGTCACAATACCTCACTGTAAACTGTACTATACAGCCATAGCAATAAAAATAGCACAGTGGGCTGGCAGAGTGGCTCAAGTGTCAGAGCACCTGCTTAGTAAGCATTAGGCCCTTAGTTCAAACCCCTGTACCATAAACAAACAAACAAAAAAACACAGCATGGTATTGGATGAAAACAGACATGAAAATCAATGGAACAAAATAAAGGACATAAATTCATGCAGCTACAGTCAGTCACCTGATTTTTGACAAAGGTGTCCAAAACTTTTGATGGAGAAAAGACAACCTCTTCAACAAATGTTCCTGGAAAAATTGGACATCTGCATGGAGAAGACTGAAACTAGATCTCTGACTTTCAAGTACAAATATCAATTCAAAATGGATCAAAGACCTTTATTTAAGAGCTGAAATTTTGAAAATAGTACAGAAAAGAGTAGGGAATACACTGGAACATATAGGTATAGGTGATAATTTCCTAAATAAAACTCCAATGGCTCATAAATTAAGAGAAAGGATTGACAAATGGGACTACATGTAGCTAAAAGCTTCTGCAGAGCAAAGGAAATGGTCACTGGAACTATAGGATGGGAGAAAACCTTTGCCAGCTATACATCTGGTTAATAATCAGAACTTACAGGGAGCTCAAAAAACTAAAATCCCAAAGAATCAATGACCCAATGAAAAAATAGGCAAATGAACTGAACAGAAATTTTCAAAAGAAGTACAGACGACCAAAACACATATGAAGAAATTCTCAACATTTCCGGTCATAAAAGAAATCAAATGTTAAGATTCCACCTCACTCCTGTTAGAATGGCTATCATCAAGAACAACAAATGTTGTCAAAGAAGTGGGGAAAAGGAGCGTAAATTAGTGCAACCACTATGGAAAGCATTTCTATAGTGGAACTATAGAACTATGGAAACTAAAAGTAGAACTACTATATGATCCAGCAATACCACTCCTAGGCATATATCCAAAAGGATATAAGTCAGGATACAATAAAGATACTTACATCCCCATATTTATTGCAGAATTATACACAATAGCCAAGTTGTAGAAATTGCTCAGATGCCCTACAACTGATGAACGAGTTAAGAAAGTGTGGTACAGATGATGATAATAGATAGATAAATAGACAGAGAGACAGACAGACAATGGAATATTATTCAGCTATAAAGAATAAAATTTTGTCATTTGCAGGTAAATGGGTGGAACCGGAGAACATCATATTAAGTGAAGTAAGCCAGGTTCAGAAAGTTAAAAGTCACATGTTTTCTCTCACATGTGGAAAATTAACCCAAATACACACAGAATATATATGTGTGTGTATTTGTATATATATATTCAGAACATGTTTCTAAAAGTGGGACTGTTAGAGAAGATTAAGGGAGAAGGAAGAGAAAGAATGATAGGGAGTGAATAGTATTGAAATGTATCACATCTGTGTAGGATTGGGGGAAAAGGTAAGGAAAAGTATTAGAAGGTGTTTGACTGATTAAAGTACAGTATATTTCTAGGTAAACTGCCAAGGCAAAATCCCACTGAACAATGGACACTAAAACAATGACGGACAGCAATGTAAAACACGTCATGTTAAGGGGAAGGTAGTAGCTGGAGGGAAGGATAAATGAAGAGGGTAAAAGATGGTGAACATGGCTGGGGTACTTTCTATACATGTATGCATATGGAACATTGAAACCCATCACAGTCATTTTAAGAAGGGGAGTGAGGGAAGAGGGAGAATAATGGAGAGGATGACCCAAACAGGGATACAATATACATATATATGAAAATGCCACAACAAAACCCCCTGTATAACTATCATATACTAATAAAAATGTTTAAAATATCTTGTTTTAGCTTTACTGAGATAACAGAGAAAATCTATAGCTTTCTGATGTTAAATCATTGTGTCTGGGAATATGTGGGGCCTTTTGCTCGTGTCTTCTATTGAGGCTGTTTCTGATAGCTTACGTGTTTCAATAGCTTACATGTTTCTTCAGACAGGACTGGCTCACTTATTCTGCTTATGTCTCATATTTTATCATATTTGTTACAAAGGTGATGTTTTCATTCATGACATCTTCAGAAGGATTTTTGTTTGAAATTTCTTGGAAATAATTATTTCCAAGAAAGGATGGACAAATAACTCCTAACTTCTCTCACTTTACCTACAATGACATAACCTGCATCACATTTCTTAATGCTGGTATGAAGTCTACCTTTTTTATTATAAGTACAGTTTATATGATAGATTTTATTTAATAAATGATGACACTGAAATAAGAATGGTCTTTAATAATTCAATGCTGTATATTATTTGAATTTAGCATTAAGGCATATATCTAATTTATGTATATATGAATATACAGGTGGTAAATTTAATACATATATATATATATATGTATATGGTCACACGCATATTAAACCTATGTATATATTTCTGGAGTAAAACATCTTGAATTAATGTTCCTTTATTTTGTTCAATAGGCATATAATATGTCAACCCATATTATATTTGTGGATAAGAACAACTTTAGAATAATGTTGAAGCCTGAAGCATGAAGACTCTCCTTGGTGGTATACTTGAACACCAATTGTCTTGTATTGATACATCCGTTCATGGTATAAACTAGATACATCATGACTCTCAAAGAAATGTCTAGTTTGTGTGACAAACATCATTCCTCAGTCTTCATGAAAAACTTTATTTATTCTCTTTATGAGTAATTCCCCTTTGTACTCTTGAAAATAAGTGAAGACTTTCCTAAGCAACTAGGAAATAGGCAAAGTAGTTGTTAGCACTTACATTTCAGAAAAGATTTCCTTGCCACCCTTGGCCGTGTATGATGCACACAATTTGGAATACAGCAGCTTAGCATGGCTATCTAACAAGGCAGCACTTATTTACTTAGCAATAGTCACTAGACCAGCTCAGAAGTCGTATATTTTAATGTTATGTAGATATCCTGGAAGAAATAAGAAAGTTGAAAAGTTAAACAAATCATATCTAATGTGAATTAGCACACCAATGAATATTTGGTAGAAAGGTAAACGAATGATTCAGAAAGAGAAAGATGGCAGACTGGTGGCACACACTGATTGATCACATCTCAGGAGGGGAGACAAAGAGCAGCTGCCCTTCAAAGTGGGTGGCGGCCAAAAGGCACCAAAGTTTCAGTAGTTAACAGACAGAATCATAGTAAAAGAAAATAGAAAATTTTGGAAAGTAGATTAGGGAGAGAGAAAGATCACTACAGCAAGCAGAGTACCCAGTGTGGAGCACAGACTTCATGCGGCTGTGAAAAGGACTGAGATGAAAGAAAGAAAGAGTGAGAGGCTCAGAAAATGCACATTGTAGTTTCAGTTGCAAACAGGTAAAATCTTACTTTTTAAAAAATTTAGAGAGCAAAATGGGGATGAGAGAGAGAGACACAGAGAGAGGGAGAGAATGATACAGTAGTAGGATGCCATTTTGAAAAGGTTCTATCTAAGTCTGGCAGTTTTAGATGTCAAGGTTCCCTATGTCGCTCTGTCTTAAGATCCCACAACAAAGATCAGGCACTGATCCACTGAGTGTTGGCCTGGATACATTGTTTGGTGACAGGAAAAGACTTTGAGTCAGAAACATGGAGAGCTCCACACAGTGGGAACTGGTTGAAGTCACAGAGAGGAGTGGAAGTCACTTCCCATTTGGGCCGAGCTGGTGGGTAAAGCACACATGGAGCTTTCTGCTGCCGTGGCATTGGTCAAAGCATCACCATAGGTCTTCTCACCTCAAGACCAGACACTTGAAGGCTCTAGATAGAGATTAGGACCTGCCAGCAGAAAGCATGTGGTCTGCTCCATTCAGTCCTGAGAAGCAGGATGATAGTGGAGAGTAAGGAAAATAATTACTGCCTGCTCTGCCCACAAACCGTGCCCTATGGTTGCTTGGTGAAAAAAAGAAAAGGAAACAGAGGAAGCCAAATACCATACAGGCTGCTCTCAACAGGTGGCACAAAACCAAAATAGACAGAGAAAGAAAAGCAAGTCAGCACAATCAAGATTTTGCACTGCTGCCCACATGAATAATATGCTTAGAGAACTGGAAACCTATCTTTTTTTTTGTTTGAAAATTATTTTTACTCCAGCAATCCCATTCCTGGGGATATACCCAAAGGAATGTGACACAGGTTACTCCAGAGGCACCTGCACACCCATGTTTATTGAGGCACTATTCACAATAGCCAAGTTATGGAAACAGCCAAGATGCCCCACCACTGATGAATGGATTAAGAAAATGTGGTATCTATACACAATGGAATACTACTCAGCCATGAAGACGAATGAAATCTTATCATTCGCAAGTGAATGGATGGAACTGGAGAACATCATCCTGAACGAGGTTAGCCAGGCTCAGAAGACCAATAATCATATGTTTTCTCTCATACATGGACATTAGATCAAGGGCAAATACAGCAAAGTGATTGGACTGTGGTCATATGATAAGGTACTCAAGGGAGGAATGAGGATAGGTAACACACCCCAAAAAATGACAGTACTTGATGTCCTCAATGCAAAGGAACTAATGCAGAAACTTAAAAGTGACAGAGGCCAATAGGAAAAGGGGATCAGGACCTAGAGAAAAGGTTAGTTCGAGAAGAATCAACTTAGAATATAACACATATATACATGGAAGCAATGCTAGGAATCTCCCTGTATAGCTATCCTTATCTCAACCAGCAAAAACACTTTGTCTTTCTTATTGTTTATACTCTCTCTTCAACAAAATTAGAGATAAGGGCAGAATAGATTCTGCCTGAAAGTGAGGGGATGCAGGGGGAGGGGGTGAGAAGGAGGAGGCAGGGGAGAGAGGAGGGGTATGGGAGAGAAATGGCCCAAATAATGTATGCACATGTGAATAAATGAGAAAACAAAAGAGGGCAAAAAAATTAAATTAAATTTTTAAAATATAAAAATAAAATAAAATACTTGCAAACCAGATTCAACAACACATTGAAAAGACTTACATCATTTTTTTTTCTTTCTTTTTTTTTTATTATTCATATGTGCATACAAGGCTTGGGTCATTTCTCCCCCCTGCCCCCACCCCCTCCCTTACCACCCACTCCGCCCCCTCCCTCTCCCCCCTACCCCCTCAATACCCAGAAGAAATTATTTTGCCCTTATTTCTAATTTTGTTGTAGACAGAGTATAAGCCATAATAGGAAGGAACAAGGGTTTTTGCTGGTTGAGATAAGGATAGCTATAGCTATACAGGGCATTGACTCACATTAATTTCCTGTGCATGTGTCTTACCTTCTAGGTTAATTCTTTTTGATCTCACCTTTTCTCTAGTTCCTGGTCCCCTTTTCCTATTGGCCTCAGTTGCTTTTAAGGTATCTGCTTTAGTTTCTCTGCGTTAAGGGCAACCAATGCTAGCTAATTTTTTAGGTGTCTTACCTATCCTCACCTCTCCTTTGTGTGCTAAAGCTTTTATCATGTGATCAAAGTCCAATCCCATTGTTGTGTTTGCCATTAATCTAATGTCCACATATGAGGGAGAACATACGATTTTTGGTCTTTTGGGCCAGGCTAACCTCACTCAGAATGATGTTCTCCAATTCCATCCATTTACCAGCAATTTGCTTGTTCTTGTTTTTCTAGGAGTTTGAGATGTATCATTAGGTCATTGATTTGGGATCCTTCAGTCTTTTTAAAATATGCACTTATGGCTATAAACTTTCCTCTCAGGACTGCCTTAGCTGTGTCCCATAGGTTCCGGTAGGTTGTGTTTCCATTTTCATTAACTTCCAGGAACTTTTTAATTTCCTCTTTTATTTCATCGATGATCCATTCTTCATTAAGTAATGAGTTATTTAGTTTCCAGCTGTTTGCATGTTTTTTGTCTTTACTTTTGTTGTTGAGTTCTACTTTTACTGCATTGTGATCAGATAGTATGCACGGTATAATTTCTATTTTCTTATATTTGCTGAGACTTGCTTTGTGCCCTAGGATATGATCTATTTTGGATAAGGTTCCATGGGCTGCTGAGAAGAATGTATATTGTGTAGAAGTTGGATGAAATGTTCTGTAGACATCAACTAGGTCCATTTGATCTATTGCATATTTTAGATCTTGGATTTCTTTATTGATTTTTTGTTTGGATGACCTATCTATTGATGATAATGGGGTGTTAAAGTCAACCACAACCACTGTGTTGGCGTTTATATATGCTTTTAGGTCTTTCAGGGTATGTTTGATGAAATTGGGTGCATTGACATTGGGTTCATACAGGTTGATAATTATTATTTCCTTTTGGTCTATTTCCCATTTTATTAGTATGGAATGTCCTTCTTTATCTTGTTTGATCAATGTAGGTTTGAAGTCTACTTTGTCAGAGATAAGTATTGCTACTCCTGCCTGTTTCGGGGGGCCATTGGCTTGGTAAATCTTCTTCCAGCCTTTCATCCTTAGCCTATGCTTATTTCTGTCGGTGAGATGGGTCTCCTGTAAGCAACAAATTGTTGGAACTTCCTTTTTAATCCATTTTGTCAAGTGGTGCCTTTTGATGGGTGAATTAAGTCCATTAACATTAAGCGTACTGATAGGTATGTGGTGATTCCTGCCATTTAGTTGTCTTAGTTGTTTGAAGGTTTGATTGTGTGTACCTAAGTTGAGGTTACTCTCTACTGTCTTGCTTTTTCTTTTCCTGTGGTTTGGTGCTGCCTGTCTTTTCATGGTTAAGTTGGGTTTCACTTTCTGTGTGCAGAATCTTTTGTAGTGGCGGCTTTGTGGTCACATATTGTTTTAGTTTCTGCTTATCATGGAAGACTTTTATTGCTCCATCTATTTTGAATGATAGTTTTGCTGGGTAGAGCTTCCTGGGGTTGAAGTTATTTTCATTCAGTGCCCGGAAGATCTCACCCCACGCTCTTCTTGCTTTTAATGTTTCTGTTGAGAAGTCTGCTGTGATTTTGATGGGTTTACCTTTGTATGTTACTTGTTTTTTCTCTCTTACAGCCTTCAATATTCTTTCCTTAGTTTCTGAACTTGTTGTTTTAATGATGATATGTCATGGGGTAGTTCTATTTTGATCTGGTCTGTTTGGTGTCCTGGAGGCCTCTTGCATCTGTATGGGAATATCTTTCTCTAGATTTGGGAAATTTTCCTTTATTATTTTGTTAAATATATTACGCATTCCCTTCGCTTGCACCTCTTCTCCTTCTTCGATGCCCATGATTCTCAAGTTTGGTCTGTTGATGGAGTCGGTGAGTTCTTGCATTTTCTTTTCACAGGTCTTGAGTTGTTTAACTAATAGTTCTTTGGTTTTTCCTTTAATTACCATATCATCTTTAAGTTCTGAGATTCTGTCTTCTGTTTGTTCTATTCTGCTGGATTGGCCTTCTGTTTTGTTTTGCTGTTTCTGTTTCATTCTTTTTTCTGAGGTTTTCCATATCCTGGCTGGTTTCCTCTTTAATGTTGTCTGTTTTTGTCCTGAATTCATTTATCTGTTTATTCATCATGTTCTCTCTTTCACTTTGGTGTTTATACAGTACTTCTATGGTTTCCTTTATTTCTTCTTTTGCTTTTTCAAATTCTCTATTTTTGTTTTCTTCGAATTTCTTGAGTGTCTTCTGTACATTTTGGTTGACCCTATCCAGTATCATCTCTGTAAAATTCTCATTGAGTACCTGTAGTATGTCTTCTTTTAAATTATTCTTGTGGGCTTCATTGTGTCCTTTAGCATAGTTTATCTTCATTTTGTTGGAGTCTGGACCTGAGTACCTGTTTTCTTTATTCCTCTCTGGTTCCTGTACTATTTTTTTGCTGAGGGGAAACTGGTTTCCCTGTTTTTTCTGTCTTCCCGTCATTGTCTTTGGTGTTGTTACTGTCCCTGTACTGTGTGCAATTAAGTATTTTCTAGCTTGTAATAATAACAATGGTGATATTTAGAATGGAAGGGTGAGCTGAGATGGAAAGCAAGAAGTTAAAGAAATGGGAAAAACAAATACACAGACTAGAAGGAGAAAACAGAACAAGGTATCAGACAATAAGGTTTCAAAGGTATAAACAGGGAGCTTTAGTGTACTAATTGACAGTAAGCTGAACCAACATTAGAGAGACAGAGAGAGGATTGAAAATCAAAAATAAAAAAAAAGATAAGAATAAAAATAAAAAATAAGTAAATGAAAGAAAAATCTATATATAAAAATGTATTAAAAAAATGAAAAAATAGAAAATTAAAAAAACCCAAAAAACCAAAAAACTTCCATGTTCAAATGCAATGAAGTTTCAGTCTTAATAATTTGGGTGTCCATCTCAGTCTCCAATCCTAGAGATGGTGCCTTAGATGTTCTGTAGTTGTCTCATCAAAGGGGACGCATAAAGTAGAGCAAAACTTCACACACATGCACAAACAAAACCCCACCAAGTGTCCCAACTTCAAATGCAATACAGTTTCAGTAAGTTTTTCAGCTTGCAGGTGTAATTCGGTTGTTCTCTCATCAAAGGTAGGGAGACAAAAAAAAAGTCTGGAGACAGTTCTGAGAATGGTATCTGAAGCTGTGGCTTGCCTGCCCACTGCTGTCAGCCTGCTGTTGCTGGAGGCGTTATTTATGCAGATCTCAGGGGTGAGCTTAACACTCACCAGGCCCTGCAGGCTTTGTTTACTCAGAGTTCTCCAGTGTGTGAGCCTCTGCTACAAGCTTTCCCCTTTCCAAGCACTGGGAAAGGTGACACTGCACCCGTGTTGTCAGGCCTGCATGTTTATTTACAGTTCATGTGGGAAGTGGGTCTTCCCCCCTCTCCTGTGCAGTTTTCCTCCCACCACCACTTTCACAAGCTTTCCTGCTCCTGATTACTGGGCGGTGCTGCTGTTCCTGCCAGCCGCCATGTTTGTTTACAGTTCACGTGGGAAGTGGGTCTTCCCTCCTCTCCTGTGGAGTTTTCCTCCCTCCGCCACTCTTACAAGCTTTCCCACTCCTGGTTGCTGGACACGCGCCCCCGCTCCCACCAGAGGCTCTCCGGCCAAGCTGGCTTGTTTATTTACAGTCCCAGGAAGGGTTCCCTTCCCCCAATCTTCAGCACTCAGTGCGCTACACCCTCTTTCCCAAGTGTCTTTATTGCTCTTATTGCTTATTACTCAGTTTCTCTTTTTTCCCCCCTGGGTGGAGGTTGGTCTGTCCAGGGGGCTATGCTACTCTGGCCCAGGCTTGTCTGTGGGAGTACCGCGTATGGCAAAGCTCACCTGGTCCGCGTCTTCCCAAGCTGTCTGGGTGCCGGAAACTGGCAGCCCGGGGGCCCTCCTTGTTTCTCCGTTTAAAGTGAAGTGGAGATTCTCTGCACCAGCTGGAGGTGTGGAGGGGTCAAAGTTATGCCTCTTCTCAGTGATTATGCCTGCAAAGTGTGTCTCCAGCTCTCTCCAAGATTTCACTATAGGAGGCTTGCTTTCTGCTTCCTCCCTGTAGCTGCCATCTTGGAATCCTCTCAAAAACTTACATCATGATCGAATTAGACTCATACCAGAAATGCAAAGACAGCCTAACATATGCAAATTAATAAATGTAACTTAGCATATCAAGAAAATCAAGGACAAAAATCACATGATCATCTCAAAAGATGCAAAAAAGTCCTTTAAAAATCCCACATAATTCCATGATAAAAACCCTGAAGAAACTAGAAATAGAAGGATCATACCTCAACATAATAAAGACTATATATGACAGACCTAAAATCAACATTATATTGAATTTGGAAAACTGAAAGGATTTATTCTAAAATTGGGAATGAGTTACAGTTGTCCATTGTCACCAGTTTTATTCAATATGGTACTGAAAATCTTAGCCAGAGCAATAAGGCAAGAGAAGAAATAGAAGTGATACAAATAGGAAAGGAAGACATCCAGTTATCCATGTTTCCTTATGATATGACCCTAAAAGACCCTAAAAACTACTCCAGAAGACCTTACATCTGATAAACACTTTCAGCAAAGTATCAGGATATACAATCAACATACAAAAATCAGTAGTTTTTTATAAACGAACAATGAGCTACTTATGAAAGAAGTTGGGGAAAAAAGCCATTCACAATAATTTCAAAAAATACTTAGGCATAAACTTAACCAGACGTTAAAAACCTCTACAATGAAAACTATAAAGCACTGAAGAAAGAAATTGCAGATCTCTCATGTTCATGGATTGACAGAATAAATATTGTTAAAATGGTCATATTACCAAAAGTGATATACAAATTCAACACAATCACCATCAAAATGCCAATGGCATTCTTCACAGAATTAGAAAAGCAATCCTAAAATTCACATGGAAACAAAAAAGACTCAAAATAGCTAATAAATTGTTAGCAAAAACAGCAATGCCAGAGGTATCATAATACCTGACTTCAAACTACACTACAGTGCCATGGTAACAAAAAACAGCATGGAATTGCCACAAAACAGACACAAACCAATGGAGTAGAAGATTTAGAAATAAGCCTAAGCAGCTACAGTCATTTTATTCTTGACAAACATGACAAAACCGTACATTAGAAAAAACAGAATATCTTTAACAAGTGATGTTGGGAAAATTGGATATCCACATGTAGAAGACCTGTACAAAATTAACTTAAAATGTATCAAAGACCTTAATGTAAATCCTGAAACTTTCAAAGGCTACAAGAAAACATAGTGAAAACACTTCAAAATCCAGGCACAGACATTACTTTCTGAATAGGCCTCCAATAGCTCAGGAAAAAAGAGAAAGTTGCATTAAATTTAAAAGTTTCTGCATATCAAAAGAAGCAATCAGCAGAGTGAAGAGATGGTCTGCAGAATGAGAGAAAATCTTTGTCAGATACTCATCCAACAGAGGATTAGCATCTAGAATATATAAAGACCTCATAAAATTATCTGGCATTGTGACTCAAGCAGTAAGAGCACCTGCCTAGCAAGCATGAGGATCTGAGTTCAAACCCCAGTACTACCAAAACAAAAGAAAGAAAGCAGAATTCATAAATAAAGAAGCATAATAATCCAGCAATACATGGGCAGTGGTACTGAACAAATACTTTCCAAATGGAGAAGTACAAATGGTCATTAAATACTTGAAAAAAGTTCAACACCTTAGCCATCAGGGAAATGAAAATCAAATTACAGTGAGATTCTACCTTATCCCAGTCAGAATGGCCATCATCAAAGAAGGCACATAACAAATAACAAATGCTGGTGGGGATGAGGTGCAAAAGCAATCCTTATTCACTGCTGTTGGGGATGTAAATCAGTGCAGCCACTATGAAAATCAGTATCATGGTCCCACAAAGAATTAAAAACAGAACTTTCTACGATTCAGCCATACCACTTGTGGGTATATATATCCAAAAGAATCAAAGTCAGCTTCCCATAAAGATAACTGTAAACTCATGCTTATTGCAGCATTGCTCACAATAGCCAAACTGTGGAAACAGCCTAGATACCCACCAATGGATGAATGGATAAAGAAAATGTGATACACACACACACACACAAAGTTTTACTCAGCCATAAAGAAGAATGAAATTTCTGTCATTTGCAGGAAAATGGATAGAACTATGTTATAAGTTATAACATAGTTATGTTATAACTATGATCTTATGTTAACATAAGATCATTATGTTAATAATGAAATAAGTCAGTCCCATAAAAACAAGTATTTCAGATCTAGCAAAATGGTGGATTACTGACATCCCTATAGCTCAGCAGTGACTAACTACCCTGAAAAGGGAAGATCAGGGGACCCCAAAAGGCACCCACAGGGTCCCATAACCAGCAAGAAGCAAAGCTGTCTTTGAATCCACAAGAGAAGCAACTAACCATGGGAAGAATGGAAAGAATGACTCGCCATTCTATAGTCCCAATCCCCTGCCTTGGTATCTCCACACAGCTCCAGACTCCATTACTCAGCACTCAGTGGTAAGTCCTGCTTCCTGGCACACACAGGAACTTGGAGCTCCATTCTCCCCCCACTGCAGAACCTGATACCTTCACCCTGAAATATCATGGAAACCAGCACCCCTGCATAAGCAGGATCCACAGCTTCTGTTGCTTTACGAGTAACAGAAAGCACAAGCCAGCAGACTTGGTTACCCCATGTCAGCAGCAGTGCTACTGTACTAAGCTCCCAGAAACCCTTGGAGGCAATCAGGCTCCAGAACTCCTGCTGCCCACAGGCTTGATTCCTCCATTCCTGCAGTAGCTGCCATGGCTCTTGGTAGCCTGTGCCTGCAAGTAGACCCCAAGGCTCCCGCTACCTGAAGGTTTGGTTCCATCATGCCTGCAGCACTACCATACTGCCCTCTTGGAGCCCACTCCTGGAACACAGGCCCCAGAACTCCCGCTGCCCAAGGGTTTGGTTCTCCCCCTGTGCCTGCAGCAGCTCCTCTGCCTTCACAGGCAAGCAGGCTCCAGGACTCCCTCTGACTGCAGCCATGAGCTCCCTCTGCCTGCAGCAGCTGCCATGGCTCCTGGAAGCCTATACCCCAACACAAGTAGACCCTAGGGCCTCCACTGCCTTGTGGGAACCAGATGATTCAAGCCCGGCAGCCCACCCTCAACTTGCTACTCAGTGCCAAGAGCCCACCACCAAACACGCAAGTAGCCCCAGGCTCCACGCTTTTCTATTCTGCTGGTGCCAGGAGGCTTCCTTCCCCACAGAGCATGGAGGCCCAGCATTAACCAAAAAGGCCTCCTGTGGGAAAGCCCCCACTGCTCAGTCAAAGAGCAGGAATCTAACTCCTCCACTGAGTGGTAATCTGCCATTCTGTGGGTTCCAGGAGACCTGCTTCCCTAAGGCACAAAAATACCCAGTGCTTCCCAATGTACCCAATCATGGGAAAGCCCCACTTCTCCATTAAATAGCTAAAATGTCAGATACCCCACTTAGGGGAGGAAAGCTGTAACCTACTACTCAGTGAGTGGCACCAGAAGGCCTGCCTCCCAAGGTGCACAGAGGCCCAGCACTCACCACTGTGCCTGACAGCTGGAGAGCCCCCATGCTCTGTTAAAGAGCTACAATGCCAGATTTCCTACAGAGAGAAGGAAAGCTGTAACCTGCTACTCTGCAGGTGGCACCAGAAGGCCTTCTTCCCCAAGGTACACAGAAGTCCAGTGCTTCACACTGTGCCTCCCTGCAGGAGGATCCTATCTCTCCTGTCCAAGAGCTAGAATCCCAGCTACTCCACTGAGTAGTGAAAGCTTGGCAAACAGAGTGGAGCAAGTTAAAAATAGAGTATCAGGAATGGAAGACAAAGTAGAGGAATTAGACCAAACAGTAAAAGATTGTGAAAGAATGCTAAGAAAATATGCATGGAACTTGCATGAAGAAAACAACCTATGAATCTTGGGAATAGAAGGAAAGGAGAGAAAAACTAAAGGCATTGACAACCTTTTCAATAGAATAGTAGCTGAACACTTCCCTACCCTCGAGAAAGAGTCAACCAGGTGCAGAAAGTTTACAGAATACCAAACTGTCACACCAAAAAATAAACACCCCCAGACACATCATAATCAAAACACTCAGCATACAGAATAAAGAGAGAATTCTGAAAGCTGCAAAAGAGAAAAGACAAGTCATACATAAAGGCAAACCCAAAAGAATAACAGCAGATTTCTCAAATGCTAAACACAAGAAGGTCATGGAAAGACATAATTCAGGCCCTGAAAGAAAGCAACTGGCAACCCAGACTACTCTATCTGGCAAAACTATCCTTCCTAATTGAAGGAGAAATTAAAATCATTCACAACAAGAAAAAGCTAAAGGAATTTGCAACTACCAAGCCAGCACTGCAGAAGATACTTAAAGAACTTTTACATGTAGAAGAAGAAACTAGAGTGAGACAGGAAGAGTCAAGAAAGAATAAGCCCTCTTGAACAAGAGACCAGTAAACAATGAATAGGTAAAATTAACAACAGGGGAATAAAAATGACTGGAAACAATAGGCAGCTCTCAATATTAACACCAAATGTAAATAACTCAATGTCCCAATCAAAAAGACACAGAATAACTAACTGGGTTGGAATACAAGACCCAATTATATGTTGCTTACAAGAGACTCATCTTACTGAAAAGAATAAACACCAGCTTACAGAAAAAGGGTGGAAAAATTTTCCAAGCAAATGGAACCCATAAACAGGCAGGAGAAGCCATACCAACATCTGACAAAGTAGACTAAAGTCAATCAGAAGAGACAATGAAGGTCTCTTACTATTGATTAAAGGAACAACTCATCAAGAGGAAATGTCAATCCTTAACATATATGCACCAAACACAGAGAGGCACTCGTCTACATTAAAAAAACTCTAATGAACCTACAAGCATAGATAGACCTTAACACAGTGATAGTGGGAGACCTGAATATTCCACAGTCACCATCAAATAGTTCATCCGGGCAATAGATCAACAAAGAAAATACAGAGCTACATCACACATTACACCAATAGACATGGTTGATATCTACAGAGTATTTCGTCACAAACTAGGCAATACACATTCTTTTCTGCAGCTCGTGGAACTTTATCCAAAATAGATCATATTTTAGGACACAAAGCAAGAAATTCAAGAAAATCAAAATAATCACCTGAATCATATCAGATCACAACAGAATAAAACTAGACATCAACAACAAAAGAAACCACAGAAAATATTCAAACACATGGAGACTGGACAACACACTACTGAAAAGCCAGGGGAAAACTGAACAAGTAAAGGAAAACATCAAAATGATCCTAGAATACAAAGAAAGTGAAAATATAGCCTACCTGAATCTGTGGGATACAGAAAATGCTGTGCTAAGGGGAAAGTTCATAGCTATATGTGCCTACATTAAAAAAAAAAAAAAAACCAGATACCTCTCAAATAAACAACCTAATGTGCACCTTAAGCTCCTAGTTAAACAAGAACAAACCAAACCCAAAACTATCAGACAGAGAGAAATCTCAGATTAGTGCTGAGATTAATAAGATCAAGACCAAAAAAATCTATACAAAGAATCAATGAAACAAAAAGTTGGTTCCTTGAAAAGATTAACAAGATCAACAAACACTTAAGCAACATGACAAAACAGAGGAGGGAAAAGAACAAAATTAATAAAAATAGAGATGAAAAAGTGGACATAACCACAAATACAAATGAAATCCAGAGAATCATTAGCTAGTACTTTGAAAACTTATATTCAAGTAAACTGGAAAATCTAGATGAAATGGATAAATTCCTAGATGCATATAACCAACCAAAGTTGAACCAAGAAGATAATTAACACTTAGATAGTCCTATTACATGCAATGAAATTGAAGCAGTAATAAAGAGTCTCCCTACAAAGAAGAGCCCAGAACCTTATGAATGAACAGGAGAATTTTACCAAACCTTTAAATAAGAACTAACACCAATATTCCTTAAACTTTTCCAGGAAATAGAAAGGGAAGGAACACTACCAAACTCGTTCTATGAAGCTGATATTACACTCAGTCCAAAACCCAATAAGGACATAACCAGAAAAGAGAATTATAGACCAATATTTTTAATGAATATAGATGCAAAGATTCTCAACAAAATATTGGCAAATAGAATTCAACAACATGTCAAAGAGATAATACACCATGACTAAGTTGGTTTCATTCCAGGGATGCAAGAATGGTTCAACATATGTAAATTTATAAATGTAATACAGCATATAAACAGAAACAAGGACAAAAACCATATGATCCTCTCAATAGATGCAGAAAAAGCCTTTAACAAAATCCAAAACCCTTTCATGATAAAAGCTCTGAAGAAACTAGGAATAGAAGGAATGTTCTTCAACATAATAAAGGCTATATATGACAAATCTAGAGCCAAATCATATAAAATGGAGAACAACTGAAACTGTTCCTGTTAAAATCAGGAACGAGGCAGGGCTGTCTGCTTTCTCCACTCCTATTAAATATAGCTTTGGAATTCCTAGCCAGAGCAATAAGACGAAAGCAAGAAATAAGAGGGATTCAAGTAGCAAAGGAAGAAGTTAAACTATCACTATTTGCAGATGACATGATCCTATACCAAAGAGACCCCAAAAACTCTACCAAAAAACGATTAGAAATCATAAACTCTTTCAGAATAGTAGCAGAATACAAAATTAACATACAAAAATCAGTATCCTTTCTCTATACCAGCAATGAACAAACTAAGGAAGAAATCAGGGAAACAATCCCATGTATGATAGCCTCAAAAACAATAAAGTACCTTGAATAAATTCAACAAAAAAACCAAAGACCTTTCTTATGAAAACTATAAATCACTGAAGAGAGAAATTGAAGAAGACATCAGAAGATGGAAAAAATCTTCCATGCTCAAGGATTGGTAAAATCAACATTGTGAAAATGGCCATACTAGCAAAAGCAATCTACATGTTCAATGCAATCCCTATTAAAATTCTAATGACAGTCTGCATAGAAATAGAAAAATCAATCATGAAATAAATGTGCAAACACAAAAGACCAATAGTCAAGGAAATTCTGAGCAGAAAGTCCAATGCTGGAAGCACCACAATACTTGACTTAACCTACACTACAGAGCCACAACAATAAAAACAGCATGATACTGGCACAAAAACAGAGAGGAAGACCAATGGATCAGAAAGGAATATCCAGATGTACACTCATGCATCTATAGCCAACTTATCTTTGACAAAGGATCCCAAAACACACAAGGGAGAAAAGACAGCCTCTCCAAGAAATGCTGCTGGGAAAACTGGATATCCACATATAGAAGATTGAAACTAGATCCCTGTCTTTCACCCTGTTCCAAAATCAACTCAAAGTGAATCAAAGACCTTAATATAAGGCCTAAAACTTTGAAACAACTCCAGGAAGCAGTAGGAAATACACTGGAACAGATAGGTACAGGGAATGATTTCTTAAACAATACTCAAAAGGGTCAGCATCTAAGAGAAACAATAAACAAATGGGACTGTATCATACTAAATAGCTCTGTACAGCAAAGGAAACAGTCACTAGACTCGAGATAGTCCACAGAATGGGAGAAAATCTTTGCCACTTACTCATCCAATAAGGGAGTAATATCCAGAAGCTACAGTGAATTAAAAAATACTCAGCCCCCAAAGAACCAACACCCCAGTGAAGAAATGGTCACACGAATTAAACAGGGAATTCTCAAAGGAAGAAGTACAAATGGCTGGTAAATACTTGAAGAAGTGTTTGACTTCCCTGGTTATAAAAGAGATGCAAATTAAAATATTTAGATTTCATTTCACCCCCGTGAGAATGGCCATAATCAATGGTAAAAGCAACAACAAATGCTGGTGAGGATGTGGCAAAAAAGGAACACTTATGCACTGCTGGTGGGAATGCAAATTAGTAAAACCACTGTGGAAAGCAGTATGGAGATTCCTCAAAAAATAGAGATAGAACTGCCCTATGATCCAATGATACCATTCCTACCCAAAGGAACATAAGAACATAAGACAGGATACAGTAGAGCCACCTGTATACTGATGTTCATCACAGCATTATTCACAATAGTCAAGCTTTAGCTACAACCCAGGTCCCTACAACTGATGAATGGATCAAGAAATTGTGGTATTTATATACAATGGAGTATTACTCAGCCATAAGGAATAATTACATGTGGTTTGAAGGTAAATGGATGCAATTGGAGGATCATGGTAAGTGAAGTAAAACTGAATCAGAATACAAAAGTCACATGTTTTCTCTCATACATGGAAGATAGATCCAAAGATAAACATATACACAAAATAAGGATGATCATATACAAATTCAGATGTAGAACATGTTTGTAACAGTGGAACTACTCTATGGAACTCAGGAAAAGAGAGAAAGGAAAAGAGAGTGACAGAGCAACAGTGATATTGCATAACATAAGATGTGAAGGTAGAGGACACAAGGATGTGCATTGAAAGTGGTTGAAAAATGGAGGCTGGGAGGTAAAGGGGTAAGGGAGAGCAATGAAGTAGTTGAATGGGCCAAAGTAAAGCACACCCGCAGTGGGCATATACTGAGATACCCCTTTGAACATCACTTTAATACTAATAATGAAAAACAGAATTGTAAAATAAGTACAGTGTTTGTGTGTGAGGAAGTGGGAGGGGAAGGATGACGGAAGGAGATTAAGGTGAGGGTAGATGGTAGATGGACTTCATATAACTACAGGAAACAGAACTAAGTAACTTCTTGCAATTGCTTTAAGTGGGTTGGGGAAGGAGTTAGGGGAGAGAAGATGGGGGCAATGTATCTAATGTACAGTATAAGTAAGACTAATTGGAATTGTCACTACAAATACCCCCCATATAATGAATATACCCTAACTAAAACAAAATAACAAGTATTGAGTATTTTCTCTCATATGTGGAGTCTGGGGGTGGTGAAAATGACATGAAAGTAAAAGGGGAACTACTAAGGACAAGACAGTGAAAAAGGAGAGGAAGGATTGTATATACACATGTACAGAAATGTCATAATGAAATCCTTTCATACAATTAATATATGATAATGAAAATTATTATCAAACGTATTTGATACATTACTATCAAAATGAGTGAATGTTTCGACAAAATAATTCATTTTTTTGTACAGTACTAGGGTTTTAACTCCACATGTCATACTGCTAGGTAGGCACTTCTACTACTTGAGCCATACCACCAACCTTTCAGTGTTGGTTATTTTTGAGGTAGACTGTCACTTTATGCCTGGGCTAGCCTACACTTTGATCCTTCTATTGGTGCTTGGGCTAGCCTACACTTTGATCCTTCTACTGGTGCCTCCCAGTGTAGCTGGGATGAAAGACACACACCACTGTGCCCAGTCATTGGTTGAGATAGGGTCTCATGACTTGTTTGCACAGGCTGGCCTCAAACAGTAATCCTCCTGATCTCTGCTAGGATTATAGGCTTGAGCCACCATGCCTGGTGCTACAATGATTCACTTTCAAAATTCATTTTCACTATCTTTATTTTAGCCTTCTCACCAAAAAAAGACACTTTTTTTTTTCATTTTTCTTTTATTATTCATATGTGCATACAAGGCTTGGTTTATTAAAATTCTCTTAAGAAAACTTGAGAGGGCAGTAACTTTGCCATCAATTAATCTTAGTCTTCTGAATTACTACATATCACCTCACCCCCCTTCTTGTCTAGTATGATAGATATTCCCCTTTGGTCATGCTTTCATTGATATGACATATCTTGAAAAAATATCCAAAGAAAAATTCTTAAATTCCAGAGGAGGAGGAAGCAGTACCCTAATGTAGGAACAAGGAAGAATCAAAGGAAAACACAACCAAGAAATGTCTGGAATTTTGGGTTGCATCAAGGTGTTGGTAGCCAAAGAATAGTTAGCAAACATTCACTGATTGCAGCAGTATTACAGGGCTCAAAATTGTCAAGCACATAGTCAACTTCAAGCTTATCATCCGTGCCACCATATTGGGGAAATGCCGGCCAGCTCTTCTCAGGAAGAAAAATATCATAAATGTCTACTTCGTGTGTTATCTCTGAGGAAGGGTCAAAGAATTACAACTATTATAAAATCTAATCCCCAAAGTTCAGATCTACTTGGGAAAATGTGACTAATAGGCATCAAACAACAACACAGATATAGAAAAATATATAATTTTCAAAAAATATTCCTCTATAATCCCTAGCCACAATACTTATTCAGGTATCATGAATCTTACCAAGACATTAAGAAATAGAGATGCATTAGACTCTAACTTTCATGGTACCATTATACCTGAGACCTTGAGATACACAGTTTCTGGAACAGCCAGCACTTCTCCAAAATCCTGAGGTATTATCCCACATCCATGGAACACTCATTGCCTGAAAGTCACTGTATCAGGTATAGAACATCATCACATTGAACATATGCCATCTTATTGAACCTCAAAACGACTCTATGACATCTTTCTTTTAATACTCCTACTGTATCAGTGAGGAAACAGAGGTAAAGAAAGACTCAGACTTTGACTACCAGTAGATGGTTGACTTGGGATTTGAACCTAAGTCCTTTTCTCTGGAGTCCAAGCTCTTTAGCCAGTATGTTTTTTTATTTTTTAACTACAACTAAGTTGAAAACTTTTAAGCAAGATAAACCAAAGGAGCAGAGATGAGAACTTTTACTTGTGCAGAAATGTTTTTCTTTTTTTTTTTAACTCACCCTCAGCTGAAACTCTAAATACACCATTCATTCTTCCCACTCACTCTTTCATTCAAAACCCTAACCTAAAATGGAATGAAATCAATTTATTACAACAACATGCAGACCCTGCAGGTCAATTCTCTTGCAGTCTCACTATGCACACAATGGTAGGCTCGGAGGGAGGAGATGAGCTTTCCTGTAGCAGCTGGAAAGATGCTGCATGCCAAGGTCTGCAGGTCAAGAGAAAGGTTGTCCTTGAAAAGCAGAGATGACTGATGGCCTATGTGCACAAAGGGCTGTGGCATGCTCTTTTATCTTAAGTCACAGAGTTTCCCAACCCCTGGCCTTCCATTCCTCCCATACTTTGCTTTCCATCCCTCATGACTACAAATTTACTTTTCTTCCTGGTTTTGATTAGTCTGCCCCACCACCAACCTCTACCCTGCTTTCCTGTCCTCCCTTGGAGCCAAAAGCACTCAGACATGAGGGAGGCACTCTATCATCATGATGGGAAGTGTCAGGTGCACAAGATAAATGCAAATTTCATGGCCTCACTGCCTCATTCAGCCAAGTTTTATGAGAATGAGAAAACTTGGAACCTTATGCTATGGGGCCATTGGTTGGCAGAGAACAGAACAGACTTTATCCAGCACCATCTGTTGGCAGCTCTGGTGCTAGATTTATACAGAGTTCTGGAGATTGCTTTGGCTATTGAGCACACTGCTCAGCCAGCTGGGGGCCTCTCAAGTGAGTGAAGAATAATGGTGTGAATCCTGGTAGAATGGGTTTCACCTAGGTGCTCCCAATGTCATCTTCAGAATTTTACTTCAGGTTGGAGAGTTAGACCCCAATGAGACTGACCTCATGCAGAGGGAGAACAGTGACCAACTCTTCAATGTAATAAAATCCAACATCCACAGCAGAGCTAGAATGGAAAAAGATCTCTTTAGTGAGAAACTATCTCTCTATTTTGTTATTTATTTTTGAGTTTGGAGTTTTCTATTGTAGAGAACGTTGTTCCATCTACCTCCGAATTTAATATCCAGAGGGGTCATTAACCTGAAAGAACAAGTTTGACACAGGATATAGCATAATGGTAAAAACTCTGGATTCTAGGGGCAGGATGCCCCAGTTTGAATTTAGTCTTTTAGTAGTTCTCTGTGACCTTGGGCAAAATTCTTATCCTCTACATTTTAGTCTTCCCTGCCTAAGATAGGCATAATAACAGTACTTCTGTCATAATGTAGTCATACAGATTGAGTTAAGAAAAACCAAAAAGTTAAAGCACTTACAAAAAGACATAGCCATTAGTAACCATGCAGTGAGTTTTGCCTACCTTTACTTGGGAAAATGCACTGTACCATTTTGAATAGTTTGGTTTTCCACCCTATGGCAGTCAATCTGAGACTTGTAACCACAAGGAGAAATTCAAAAGGAATCCTCAGCACTTCCTGGAGCTTTGATTTGACTTCCAGATAGCAACATGAAACAGCTCAGCCCCAGATTCTGGGCCTGCAGATGGCAGTGCTGAAGGAGGGAAAGAATGTGAGTAGCTCCGTGTAATTTTTATTTATTTATTTATTTATTTATTTATTTATTTATTTTGAGTAATGCACAACCTTGCCAAGTCCTCTTCACAGGTAGAGTAATTATCTTTTCTCATCCTCTGGTATATGACCATAGCTGAGACCCAGACCAATTCTTTGAAAGTAGAGTGAAATTCTTAGTGACAACAACTCTAGATCTTAAGGACATTGCAAAAATTTGCAAATGAGGAAACTGAAATCTGAAATAAGCATGTTCCATGGTCCCACAGCCAGACACGGATTCAGGATTAGAAGGCAAATTTCAGCTTCCTAATTCTGTACCCTTGTATTGTAGTGACTCTCCAGGAAGCTCTTGCAAGACGTCTGCTAACCTCCAGATCATCATGACCTAACTTTCTTTTCTTTACCAAAATCTTCTCTTCTCTGCATATTGTTTCTTGATTGTGGCTAAGCAGTCTAGGCATTTCAAGCTATGGTCTAATAAGCATCCAGCACATTAGCTTCCCCAGTTAGGGCAGAAGCTCTTTAATATTTTGCTTTAAAGGAGTAAGTAATTAAGGGATCAATTTTGGGAATCTACTATAATCTATATGGCAGACACTGGACTAGACATTTGAAATGCTACAAATGCTACAAAACAGCATTTACAATCATTCTACCCTCAGATATCTTATAACCTACTTTCCCAAATGCCATGGAAGGGCCAGCAAAGCAGGGTGGAGATGGGAAAGGTTAAATATTCGAAGCCATAACAGAATGAGAGTAGAGAGACTATGTAAATAATTTGACCTATGTTAGACTTTTCAGGCATTTTGACATAATCTGTGTAATTATCACTTCTATATCTTATATACACTTATTTAAAGAAACCACTATTATGAGTTTTTTTCCTAGACATTCTTAAAGGAATCTTAAGAAAGGCTCTTATCTTTCCTCATACAAAACTTGCTCAAACTCTGTTACTTAAATAATAACAATAGCTAGCAAGGTGGCTATAATTTTTTGAATACCTACAAGGCACTCCATCCTCTGTAAGAACTGTTAGTTAATAAATGATTAATTTACGTTCCGAAATTTCAGAGGGAGCCTTGTCTGTCATGAGTTTTAAAGTTCCATGCAGGGAGATATTTGGTTTAGCCTTGCTGAAATTCCCACTGAGGAGGGGGCCCTACCTGGGAGTCCCAAATGAGTGATACAAAGCCCAATTCATAAGCATGTCATACAACTTCCTGAGGAAAAGCCTTCCAGAACTCACACACCACATAAAATAGTTAAGGAGAAAATAAGAAAAAACTGTTTTAAAAAATCAATTATACTTTTAAATTATTTTCTTCACACGATTTATTAGAACAAGACGAAAACCCCCTAAAGTTCTGAAGAAATATTAACATAACATGCCTGTAACTCATGCTGTGTTTAATGAGAGGTGCTGTTTTTCCTGCCATGGGGGCCAAAGCCCAATGAGTGATGACTCTGGAAAGGGTCACATACATATTCATCAAATTCGACATGCACATGTAAACTGGTTTTAATAGGCCATGACAGCAGAAGTTGTGTCAGGCAAATAGCTGCATATGTGCTCCTTCCCTCCACTGGTATATTTAGCCATTAATGCTCTGGTACCCATGGATGAAATATTAGCTTGTTAACTTAAGACCATCGGTTGCTGTTGATTCTCTGTGGTAACCAAGGGAAGAGATCCTCTTAGCCACTTTATTAGGAGTGAGGCTTGAACTTCAGAACATGCTCATCTTACCTTGTTGCTGTCACTAATATCATTCTAATTCCTGCACCTGGAGTCCAGAAGATACATGCAAAATGCTCTGACCAAAATTGTTATTATAGTGAATCCATAATAAAGACTCTTATAGCTACTTTTCTGTCACTATCAGAGATGATGTAGTTTCTAAAGCTTTTCCTTAATGTATTTCAATGTAAGTTATATTTTCTCCAACTCTCAATCAGTTGGCAGCTGTTGAGGTATGCATAGTTGGTTAGGAGGATATTAGCAGCAAATATGAGTTGTTCTAAGACTTTCTCCTAGGTTATCTGATGAACCCATTATTAAACTTGTAAGTATACTAAATTATCACAAAGCAAGTGAACCTACACTTAGTCCATCAAAAGACCACCAAATAATATGAGGTGTTTATGCCTTCCAGAGGCTACCACACAAGAACAGAACCCCAAAGCTCACTATTTCTTGAAATAGTGTAAAAACCTGCAGACCCTGGCTACCTCATCTGACAACCTCTGAATACCTATATTTAATTAAACCCCAGTATCTTTAATGAACCATGGACATTTGGTCTCTTTTGTCAGTCAAATTTCTTCTTGGATTGAATTAGTGTTTTGTTCTACCTCTGTAAAACCAAGAGCTCTGCATTTGAATTGCCTGAAGACTGGATCTAACCAAAATGACTTGAAACATGGTGTTTTTGAGTAATACATTCAGTAGGAGTTTCACAGCCTGAAAAATGAATCTACCATTCATAGTCAATTACATTTTGTTATTAAAATATAATAACAGTAATAATTAAATATTCTCTTCCCCCAACCCACATTTTCCTGCCTCTTCTTCAAATCAGTGATTGATCTTTGCAGAACAATTTTTTGTCCTTTTTTATCAAGTATTCTCAGATCGCCACAAACTTAAAGCAAAATCACCTTAACTATCAATAAAGTAAACAACATAATAAATACTTTGCCCATTAACAAAATTAAGCTGTATGATGAGAAAATATATTCAAAGAAGGATTTGTTGAATAAATTAGCTGTATATCTGCCTCTTCTTTATGAGTATTTTCCCCCGGGGTAGAAGGAAGTATATGTATGATGTCCTTCTTTTGAATTCTCCATATTAGTTGTGAATGAAGAATACATTGACTTCAACCTCATAGGGACTGTATAGGCAACTATTTTCTCAAAAACTCCCCCAAAACTGCTATCATGTTTTGTATTTTCTAAGTTAGACATATCGAATCAATTCAGGGTGTTTCAAAGGAAGATATTTATCTTCATTCATTTAGTTAAACACAAATATCTTTAAGAAACCATGGACATTTGGCCTCTTCTGTCAGTCAGGTTTCTTCTTGGATTGAATTGGTATCTTGGGATAAGATCATTTAAAATAAAATATGATTAACATAGGCCAGCTCCTCCTTAATTTATGAGTGCACTCAATTCAATTTATACCAATCCTACATTACAATACAGTGATTTTTGCACCACACTTTCCATATATGTAGGGGTTATTAATTGATTTTATGTATTTTGAGGAACTCTCATTTGAAAAGATAATCACCAAGTACATAAGTGATGTCTTGTGTTTACTATTTTCCCAGATTTGTCTTAGGCTCATTGTACCCCTTGTTGACAAAAAACACAGGGCACAATTTACTTGATTTCTGCTTTTTTAGTGAAAAAAACAACAAATAAACAAAGAACACCTTTTTTTCTGACTATTCTAATTACATTGCAGTACAAGAACCTCAACCCTAGAAAGCAAAGTTGTCTTCCATGACCAGCGAACAGAGGGAGGATTTGGAAGGCCAGGCCTTCTATGGCATGGTTGTCCATCACTGAGTCAGGAATGGCTGGGGCACTTGGAAGATGCAGAAAAATGCCATCTGGTATAGATTTCCTTTCAATTCATTGGGAAGAATTCAGGATCATGGGCAATAATTGAAAGCTGTTGTCTTGAGGGTGGTATTTTATTTAGCCCCTTTTCGCTTGGCTTCTGGAAAGCAAGCTGTCTGAGCTAACACACATCTACTTCTACCTGTATTCACACTCCTGACAAATGCCCCTTAAGCTAAGAGTGAACACCCATAAATAATGTGCGGTTTGCATTTATTCTGCTCCAAAGTGCTGTAAACATCAAGGCCTACTTATCAGAGGTGTATGCCTGGTAACAGAGGGTCATTGAGAAACTAGGGCCAAATGAATTGAAGTAAGCAGAATGAATGGTATTGTTGGTCATAACTGAATTCTGGGTCTGAATTGAGGCCACTTAAAGTAGATCACATTTGACTTTAATCCACTGCTCTGCCCAGCTTTCTCGGGGATAAATCTGTCTCCAGTTTTTATTTACATATTATCATTTTACCATATGTCACTGTCATAGTTTCAGACTTGAGTAAATCCACATTTAAATAGCGATTTGTCTCCTTTTGATAGTAAATATTCTTGTAAGTGGTGGTTAGGATTAAAGGGAATTTGTTGACAATAGGTAAAGGGGGCTATTTAGGATTAAATGAAATTATACACTCAGCCAAGAGAGCCTTCATTGGGAAGCTCAGTCCGGCAGGTGCCAGTAGGCCTACAAACTCCGCCTTTGAAGGTACAGTGATAATTCCCTGAAAGGAGAAAAAGAAAGGGAGGGAGGGGTGGAGAAACAGCACATACAAATGTGTTCTCAGCTGTCTGACTCCCTGGGAGGGGCCAAATCCTGCCTGAAACAGCCCTGGAGACGCCACCACTTAAAGGTTAGCAAAGGGTTCTTTTGAGGTGACATTTAAACCTTTAATAGTTCCCAGCCAGTTTGGACAGGAATAATTTCCCCTCACTGGAGGCAGGAGCCGGGCACTGCTCAGTTACCTGTCTGCAGAGGATTCCTGGCTGTGGATGAAACCCAAGCTGGGTGGTTTGGCAGGAGGGGGCGGAGCCCGCCAGTGTCTGCCGGCCTTGCCCTCCGCCCTAATTGCACCAAAGGCTGAAAAAGCGTCAGGTTGCACATTAGGCCCTTGCTGAGATTAGCAATTATAATATCAGTTTCCCCCAAACAGGGCTGACAGAATGGCTGGGGGAGCAGAGGTGACTCAAAGTTTAGTTAAGTCTTGGGGAAAGTTTACTGGCTCCTGCTGTTTTCTGGCCCACAAATTTGGCCTTTCCACTACCCAGCATTGGCCACAAACAGTAGGAATCCTTTTCAATCACTATTAGCAACACTTCATTTCTGTCATATTTGACCCTTGGCAAACTACAACTCAGTGAAGAACATTCTTTCCAGAAAGGAACCAGACATCATTCAGCCAGACACGATTTACTGTGGGACGTGGACCTTGTTTGCTTTCATTGTCCCCCTGGAGCTACCTCGCCAGTTAAAATGAATTGTCCTTTTGCAGAGTTCTGTTGGTGGGAGGGTCCTTCCTGAGAGGCCAGAGAGGAACGGAGGCCAGCCCTGGACTTTATGACTTGCCATCTGGCCCAGTTACTCTGAATCAGCTTCTTTGGAGTCTCCAAGTATTATATTTTGCAGCTTTTCTTGAAAGCAAGGTATGTATTTCCCAATCAGAAGCAGTGGCTCTCCTATCCATGGCAAAGCCATCATGGTGGCTTCCCTACATTTCTTTGCTGGTACTTAATTTGTCTAAACACAAAGAAAAAAAAAAAAAAAACCTACCAAAATGCTAGAAACTTGAAAACTATTTACCACAGCAGATTCTCTGGCCTTTCCTCAGATATGACATGAGAAATTATGGGAAGTTTTAATCTGTTGCTTCATCCCACCCAGTTATTCATCCTAGACATCCCTAAGCAGTGCTAAGAGGACTGTGCCTGAATCACCTTCTACCACATTTGGGTAACTTTCATTATCATTAATATTAATCTTATGGGGAGGGTTAAGGGACGTATTATTTAATGTTACAGAGCTTACATTGGGGATGATTAAAAAAAGATTTAGGCATTGATGGTGGTGATGCGTCTACAAAATTGTGAATGCATTGAATGCCACTGCTAGTAATACTAATAATAATTACTAATATTGATACTAGTGAGTAAAATTAATTCAGAGCTGAGATATATGTGAATGTATTTATAATGTCATTCAATTGTCTGCTAAAAAAAGGTGACTATTCTATGTATTGACCACAATCAAATATTAGTCTAATATTAATTTGGAGTCCGTCTGGCTGAGATGTCTGACTACTGCTCTTTTTCTTAACATCTCCCCCTAAGAGGCAGACTGTCTACAAGGTGATCAGACATAGGAAGGAAGGTGAAGGCAAGCAGAAAGCACTACCCTGACCCTGCTTCAGATGGAGTAGAATCAGAGATGGAATAAGTAGAGAATAGTGCAAATAGTGCAAACTGGACAGAAACTGAACAACCCACTAAAAAAATCACTCATAGGTGTGAAGCACTCAGACGGGGCTTATAGTAATGCAAATTAGGAACAAGATGGGCCCAAATAAAAATCATAGGAACAGTTTTCTTACAATGACTCACAAACATTTAAGGAGGTGGAAGATACAGATTTTCCAGAAAACCACACATATTTGGGGAAAAATAGAGGTCATTCTCCAGAGCCTTTGATCCATTTGTTGGCATTTCACAGAAGGCAGCCAGACTGTGTTGATTCGACAACAGCAGTGCAAGCTGGGACCAATTAATTTACACTGTTTCATGTGGGAACAGTGTTCTTCACTGGGCCTAACAAAAATTAATTGTGAAGTGTTAAAATAGTTAATAAAGCTTATAAAAATCAATAAGTGACTTGGTCTCCCAAGCCCATTGAATAAGTATTTGTAAATTGTCCTGGCCAATTCTTATGACCTTGTGTTTTAGGCATGATTTTAAAATCTACAGCAATGTAAAATTTGAATTCCAAGCCATAATTTTGTTCTTCATGTGGGTTGATTTTAGGCCTTAAGTCTTCATCAATTCTAGAGTGGACCATTCATGACTTCATTTCATATGCCTGGTTGAGCACTAGCTTGGACCTTGTAGGAAAGCTGTTGGTTGAGACTCAATTACATAGAAACTATAAACACGGTAAAAAAGAGGTGACACCATCCAAGCAAAGCCTTCCATGGCCATTTTGTCCTGGAGTTCGTTCTCTTTCTCTTTTCCAACACTTGCTAGGGTTTGGTGATTTATTGGCAAGTAATTTGCTAAACCCAGGGGACTCTACTGAGTCAGGCCATGGGACATAATGGAGACAGAAAATCTTTATTTCCTATTCACAATAGATAAGATGAATTTTATTCAGCCATAGAAAAAGAACAAAATTTTGTCGTTTGCATATAAGTAGATGGAACTGGAGAACATCATCTTAAGTGAAGTTAGCCAGGTTCAGAAAGTCAAAGGCCACATGTTTTTTCTTATATATGGAGACTATAGACCCAATACAAATATAAGCAATATCATGAAAAATAGATCATGTGAAAGGGAGGTCACTAACAGGAGAGGGAGAGTAAAAGAAGGAAGTTAAGAAAGTGAATTTGGTTGATGTTTTTTCCATATAAGAATGAATACTGAATTTTTAAATCTATTGAAATCACCAGAAGAAGGGGACTAAGGTAGAAAGGAGAGAAATAGAGGGGATGAACCAAATCAGGTTATAATACATGTACGCATGGAAGTGTAACAAGGAGGCTCTCTGTATTAGCTATCTTATACAAACAAAAAGATCTTTTTTTTTTTTTTTAAACAGAGAACAGGAAGGTAAGACAGGTCATGTCTGGTGAACAGAACGGTAAAACAAGTTCTGTCTGGCAGTTGGTATTAGTGGGTAAGGGAAGGATGTAAGAAAAGGGTTTAGGATGGTGAATATGTTGGAGATATTATGTACTCATGAATGAAAATGCAAAAATGAGACCTACTGAAACTGTTTATGGAATAGGGGAAGGGGGAATAAACAATTATGGAGGAGGTGAATTCAACTACGATATAGTGTAAAAACTTTAGTAAATGTCACAATGTACCTCCAGCACAACAGTAATAATAAAAAAAAGAGTTTCTATTTCCTAAAGTGGAAAGCCATGCCTAGAGGCCATAATCTCTAGTTCCATTGCTCCAAGAGTTCAATAAACCACCTCTTCCTAGCTGATGGAAGAATGAATTCAATGTTAAGTGGAATATGATTTTAGAGGAATGTTATATATATTTTAGAGGAATGTTATATATTAAAAACTGGATATATCAATAAAAGATTAATTTTATTCAGGAAGAAGATAAATATTTTATATTATCAGCAAAATTAAATCACTCACTTCCCATAATCCAAATATTACTACAAAAAGAAGTTATATTGGGACTGCTTGACCCAGTCTTTACTAAGACTCTAATCTAATAGATATGATTCACAAAGGGGTAGGAGACAGATCTTGATCTCATGTGCAGTCATAAAGAGAATAATGCCAGAAACAGTTCCAAAACACCTTGAGCACTCAATCAGATCAAGAAGATAAAAGAAATTATAGAGGATTTTCTTTAGAGTAATTCCTGCATTGTGCTTTCCTTGCCTTCCATGGCAAGTAGATTAGGGTATTCCTCACATAAACCAAGTGAGAGGTACTCTCAGGAAACTACTTGGAGCTTGACTTGTGTCCCCTGATGAATGGCTGGTCCTTGGGATAGTGAACTGGGGTCTGATTCCAGCCTTAGGAATCTAGGGCCAGAGATAGCTGGTTGTCTGCTTTAGTGGTGAAAGAAGAAAGATGCCCATATTCCATGAGCTAGCAGAACAAGACACATGAGAATGTTTTCCATGGGATGCATGTGGATTGTGCAAAAAGGAGGGCCAATATGGGATTGTATTGGGTTCTGTCCAACAGTATCTCTTAGATCAATGAGTCATTTCAGCAGATACAGTGCAGGTATCTCACCAGGGCCCAGGGACCAAGGGCTGGGGTCCAAGATGAAGTTCCAGTGACTAGTGGGAATAGCTTTATACACCTGTATCAAGAGAACTTCAGGCAAAAGGGACTCAGCAAGGAATCTCTTAATATGGCAAGTAAGGGCCCATCAGGAAAGAATGAGTCCAGTGGGCATGATGCTTCTCACTTAAGGGATATCTATCTTACTCCCTTACTTCTCCTCACATTCAGAATTGATATACTGACCAAGTTACAAATAGGTCCTGAGAAAACATGTCAAGTCCTCAGGAGGTAATGTCAAAATCAGGATTCCTATTCTAAGACACATATGAAGTTATTTATGTCTAATTTAATTGTTAGTAAATGTATTGGTAAGTCCTCCTTAATGATGTTTGAGTCATTTTCAAATATTTTCTATTTTTGCTGCAGTGGTAATTATGTAACACCATTGGAGTGTTATCAGAATAGAAGTAACCTAAACTATACATGTTCAGCATTTCCACTATGCCAGTGACAGCCTGCCCAACAGTCACTTAGAGACCATATATTACATGTATAACTAATCATCTAAATTTTGTTACATACTCTGAGAGATGAAAAGCAATACTCTGTCCTTTGATACAGTAAATACTTGTTAAATAAATTAAATAAATGAACCAATAAAGTAAGTAGCCAATTATACATATTATTTTTACCCAAATTACCCAAATAAGTGTCTCCCATTTTTACTATTTGGCTAGTAGAACATTGTCTACAAAAATATTGTCACTTAAAGTAGATTTGTTTGCCAGTTGTCAATTCCTTATGTAGCATGGAGTCATAAAGAGTCTGTGCCATTGAATTAAATGCAAGCCAGAGAGTCACATGAAATGAAGTGTGGATAAACTGGGTAGCACTATCTTAGCTAGTTATTTCACTGAAAGTAAAAAGAATATGAATTTTCTGAAGTACTATAAACATGTTTTTAAACTTTGTATCATATTCATTACTTGAAACTGGGGTTATAAGAAGTAGAGAACTAGTTCACATTTACAGGTGCTGAAGTCATCTTCCCACATGCAGGAAACAAATAAGAAGGCAAGTTTTCCTATTCTCTGGATTAAGTAACCTGCCAGTGAGCACATAACCAGAGAACCAAGGAACCAGATGTCTCCATTTGAAGGAGATGTGTATCAGAAGACCTCTTGGATAATTTTGCATTTTCAGAGGAGTAAGGTTTATTCTCTATTTATGTTTTCCCTGGTTGAATCTTCCTTACAAACTCAGCAGCATCTCTACTTTTCCAGAATAGACTTGGAACAAATAGGCCAGAAACAAATAACAAAGTGAAAAATGAAATTCTGCCAAATATAATTGCTGAAGAGTCATTGTTATCTCAGGGAACTGTTTTGTTCTCTTAATCTTTCTCAGTTCTACCAATATGGTTTGGTCAAAAACAGCACTGACCAGGAAATACAGGAATCCTTTTGGGTTCCCATTAGAAACACTTTCTTTCCACCAAGCTGAACCACATCAGCCTGTGGAGTTATGATATAAAATACTTCAAAGGCCCTTGAAAATGTTAAAAATGAATATGGCTTTGCTGTTATTTTCCACAGTAGGAATCTTAAATTTCCAACTACTCTTTTTAATCAACACAGAATTGCCTATAGAGCTAGAAAAATTAATGCAGTTTACGCTTTTCCATATCGAATAGTTGTCACTGTAAATGTCTAACTTTCTACACATTTTGTTTTAAATTTCCAGAGACCCTGTCCCCATCTTATGGCTATGAGCTAACATATTTGTGTTCAAGATATTGGGCTGTTTATCTTCCTCAAGACAATTTTTATTGCTATGTTATACAAGTGCAAATGGCTTTCTGATTGGTTATTGAAAGCCAACAAATGTATTTTACAACAATTTGTTTCTTAGAACATTTTATTCATCTCATCACAACAATGTCTATTAATGCTCTATTTATAATACTAAGAAAGATAATTTATACTCTATTAGTACCTTTATCCATTTCAATCCTCTATTGCCAAAGTGGGTAAAACATTTGGCACTTAAAATGTTTAGCACTTAAAATTCCAGATAGACTAGTGATAACATGACTTAAACACATTCTTTTGAAAAGAACTGAAAGAAAAGAGAAAACTTTAAAGTTTCAGCAACACTTCATAGACATGAAATTGATCCTCAACCCAAACAACTCTATGTTCCATTATCATAGAGTAAATTTTAGGGCTATTTAGATAGAGCATAAAGTTCAGAGAGTCATGTGACCAAAAACTCCAAGAGCAAGTAAATGCATCAGGGGTCAAAGGGCACAGAACTGAAAGAAACATCTGGATTTCATCTTTTGAACTTTTAATGGAAACACTGATCACTTGGTGCACATCTGGGGGTTTTGACAAGAAGAAAGGGCAGGGTGTTTTATGGGTAGTTTGTTCTACTTGCCATCCTTCCCTTGTGTTGGATTTGAAACTCTTCACATAGTGTTAGTTATATAACACTTAGGATTCTTAGAATATTACAGAGATTGTGCTGCTTGATTATCTCTTTAGCTGAATGAACTTTTGCTTTTTTCATTTTTTATTCAGGTTTAGCTTAAACAGGAGAATCCAAGGAAAAAGTTAGGGAACAGGTTCAAATATGCAGACTGCATTTTCCCTGGGGAAGCTGTTCTGATTGCTCAGCAGGGAGAACCATTTTTAAACTCTCCATGCAGAATAACCAATGAAGAGGCCTGTAGCATTCAGTTAAGCTGGCTCAGAGCCTACACCCCAAATTAATTCCCCGAGACATCTACATATGAAAAACGTCTCCAAAAAGCCTTGAAGAGCCTTTGCAGCAATGACTTAGCTTTTACCAAGTCATTGTTCCCGGCTGAAAAATGTGTCTAAGCACAGATAAGGGCATCACTCCCTATCAATTAAGACCTCTGACACTATGAGCAAGTCACTTAAAATTTTTTAGAGCCCAGTTTTCTCATTTATAAGATATTGGCTCTGGACTACTTGTTTTAGACTAGTTTGTTTTTATCAATGATATTTTATTATTTAAGTCCATATTATTGTTCTGAATCTTGAATTAAAAATTAACCTTGAAAAGACTTTTTAATTTCTGCAGTTTTATTTCCCTTGATCTTGTGAAGTAAGTGTGGCAATTATTATCCTCCCCATTTCAAAATGAGACCACCAAGGCTTAGAAAAGTGTGAGCCTCCTTAAACCAACTGGCCACAGAAAAGCCATAGATTTCTCTCCAGCCCCACACTTTCCAGGACAGAGAGTGGTTCATTACCTGTTAGCAAGTTTGCAAAAATGAGATTCCTCCATCAGCAAGATCCATGCCACAGAAAAGCTGATTAGCAGCATAGAGGGAAAACCAAAGAAGTGCTTCCAGAATTCATAGCGAAAGGGGCAGTTCCCATTCCTTAAGAAGGAACTAGACTGTGGGAGGATCCTGGTTGGAGGCCAGCCAGAGCAAAAAAGTTAGTGAGGGTCTATCTCAAAAAACAAGCAAGCCTTGGTGGTGCAATTCTGAATCCTGGCTACACAGAAGGCATATAGGACCTGAAAAAATAAGCTAAAGCATAAAGGGCTGGGGAGGGGCTCAAGTGATAGAGCACTAGTAGGTACAAGGCCCTGAGTTAAAACCTCAGTACTGCTGATGAAAAGAGAGAGAGAGAGAGAGGGACCTAGACTGGTAACCAAATTTAATAGAAAAAAAACCCCAGTTTTCGGATTAAAAAGTCTCACTATTAAGTTAGCAAAATTAATGCAGAGATGAACATTGTATCTATACTTTTTAACTTTCAAAGTATAGAAAGAATCATGCTATGTACCTGTAGGCATTAAAATTAAATAAAAGATTATAAAGCATAGAAACTAAGAGGTCAAGGTTTGGGGTCAGAAATGAAGTATTGCCTTAACTCACCATGAAACCATCGAGTTCCTCAACCATGCTAAGTCCGTTTCCTCATCTATTAAATGGAAATAACAATTAACTTACAGATTTGTTAACAGAATTAAATAATAATATCTATCACAGAAATCTATGAATATGAAGTTCCTAATAATAGTGAATGTCATCATGACCACTCTCCACAAAGGAAAGGCTTCTCTGCCTTTTCTGCAAGAGCACTGAATCTAAGAAGGTAAAAAGCCAGGTCATTCAACACTCCTGTTCATGACAAGTTAGTTAATCAAATAAGCAAGTGTTCTAAATGCATAATATTAATATGTGCCCTTTCTCAAAAGAATAAACTCTAGACTATCCCATCCCATGAAAATTTGTGCTTAAAAATGGCTAAGTAGCACTGTACAAGGACTTGTTCATAATACTAACACTATTTACGCACATTAAGTCAAGTTGGTGTGAGATATATATATACATACTGAAATTAATTTAAACATTATGTCTGGAATACAATAATTGAAAAAAGTATAATAATTTAGATCCAAATTCCCATTAATTTAGCAAATACTGGAATGATAATAATAGATACTAGAGTGATGAAAATAATTAAGATTGTACTAAATTTTTTACTTCAATAAATGAAAGTCTATTGATGCTGTCTTTTTGTATATAGATAAGATTAAAGTTTCAGGAATAATTTAAATTAAAACTTAAGAAAAACTACTAGTAAAATAAAAAACACAAGGGTTTTTATTCACAAAATAAAATTAAAGAAAATACAAATTAAAGGGCAAAAAAATGAAGTTTCACAAATTGAAATAATAAATTTGACAGAAAGAATAACAATGTTAAGACAATAAGTATAAATTAACCTATACTAATTTAAAAATTCTTAATGTTGATTAAAAGGCAAAAATTCGGCTTTATTTTTTTTTTTTGACACTTTAGAATTTTTATTTTTTTTAATTTTATTTTTTTTCCATTTTTCTTTTATTATTCATATGTGCATACAAGGCTTGGTTCATTTTTCCCCCCTGCCCCCACCCCCTCCCTTACCACCCACTCCGCCCCCTCCCGCTCCCCCCCCTCAATACCCAGCAGAAACTATTTTGCCCTTATCTCTAATTTTGTTGAAGAGAGAGTATAAGCAATAATAGGAAGGAACAAGGGGTTTTGCTGGTTGAGATAAGGATAGCTATACAGGGCATTGACTCACATTGATTTCCTGTGCGTGGGTGTTACCTTCTAGGTTAATTCTTTTTGATCTAACCTTTTCTCTAGTACCTGTTGGCTTTATTTTGGAGACGAGATCGGGCGCGTTCAGGGTGGTATGGCCGTAGACTGGCTTTATTTTGAATACAAAGAAATATCAAAATCAAATTGTTCAGAAAAGTTATACATAATAGGCTAAACTGTATCAGAAAAAAATGTACCCAAAAAGAGAAATTAAGATGCACATTTTTAAAAATCAAGGTAAAATACAAACATTTAAGTTAAACACAGAGAACATATTGTTTCTATGGTGGGATATATCTATCATAAATACACAGAATTCAAAAAATGTGATAAATAATGTAGCATTGATAAGTGATAGATAAAATAGAAAATGTTAACAAATCTCTCATTTGTAGACATAAAGATAGCTAACGTTAATTAGAGATAAAAATGTTTAAGCAACAGAATTGTAAAAGATTAACTTAATAGATTTATAATTAGTGCCCTATAAAACAGGATATATATTTTTCAGTCACTTTTAAAACTCAAAAAAATTGATCCATTATTGACTACAATGAAATGCAACTGATCAGTACTGACCACAATGAAGCTTCAATAAGTTCCAAAATCTTTCAATTGCATTCCATCTCCACAATGTAACAAAATGGGCAATTAACAATAGAAGTACAATTAGACCTTGACCAATCAAAATTTACAAATGTTTACTAAAATAACTATTAGATAAAAGAGTAATCAAGCTTTTGATTGAGAATATTAAGTTTTAAAAAGAATGAGAATACTCTAATACAAAACTCAGTGTGGCCACAACTTACTCAAGGAAAATTTATCACCTTAAATTCTCTCATTGTAAATAAGCTTAAAGAAAATGAACAAATCATTAAAGTTAAAAACAAAGCACAATAAAATAATACTAAAAACCTTAAGGCAGGATTAATAGTAAGAATAAATTTAATGAGTTAGGAAAAAATATTTTATATGTAAATCAAGGTTTGAGAACAGGTCCTATCTGGGGGGGCTTGGCACCAGTTGAGGAGAGGATGTAGGAGGATGAATATGGTGTAAATACTTTGTACACATGTATGTCAATTAAAACTGATACCTGTTGAAACTGTTCTAGGAATGGGGGGAGGGATGATAAAAAAGAATGGTGGAACAGGTGAATTCAAGTATGATATATTTGATACATTGCAAGAACTTTTGTAAATGCCATAATGTGCCTGCAGCACAACAATTAAAAAAGATATATATATGTATATATACATGTATACATACATATATGAGCTGAAAATACAACATGAAGGATATGCAAATATCACAGAGAAAAAGATATTTTTAAACTAGACAAGTATTTCTGGATGAACATAGAAAGGCATCATTATGCTTATTTATAGTACCAAAAAACTGAACAGTCTAACGGCACATCAGTTGAAGAATTAATAACTAAGTCAAATATATCCATCCACATGAATAACATGCAGTCATTAAGAATGATGACAACAGATGACATTTACTGGCATGGAAAGAGGTTCACCATACATAGTTAAGCCAATGGCAAAATTTAAAGGAAAAAGAAGTCTTGATCCTACTAGTACTTCCTAAGACCAAGTCTGCATTGAATACTGGTGTCCATACAGAAGTGCACTTCTGCATGGCTTTAGATAACAAAATAGAATAAGACTAAATACTGGATAATGTTACTGCTTCTACTGTAAACTACTATACGACTACCCAGGTAACTACGGTAACTGTCACCATCATACAATGGCAAATAACTTACCAACGACCTTGTGCCAAGCCCTTACCTAAACTTATTATACTGCACATAGATACTAAGAAAGTTGTTCAAGATCTCATAGTAAGTAAGTATAAGAATCAGGATTTGCGAACAGGCAGTATGACCTCAGATCCTGATTCTCAACACAGGAAGCATGCCCAAAACAAATGATAATGAAATTTTTTAAGTGGTGGGTTAAGACATGTAAGCCAAATATAAGCTAAAAGAATGTATAGATGAAAATGTCAATGTAAAGTTGAATTCCAGGAAAAACATACTAAATGACACAAGTTCACATTGACAGAAAATACAATCTGTAATGAAAATGAAATAACTTAACAAATTTATAGTCAAAATTTCACTGACAGCATTGATCCACATATATCAGTAACTGAAATACAAGGTTAAAGCAGAGTAAATCAGAAGTGACAGTGAAATTTTAACTTATTTTCTCAATTTTTTACAAAACAAATATTCAAGTAAAATGATAAAAGGATAGGAATTATTTCAGTCTAACTTTTAGGTCTCTAATGTTGATGGTACAATTACTAAAAATGGTCATGTTTTAGATCACAAAGAAAATCTCAAACTCCTTGAAATAGTTAGAAAACAACTACTTTGTTAGAAACCATACCTACTTTGTTTTCTAAACTAGAAGTTAATTTAAAATTATAAATTGAGATCATTATGATTCTTACAAACAGAAGAAATCCTAAAGTTTCTGATGGTATGGAAGATAAAACATCTCCCCAGCAATTCAGTTAACTTTTTGGTATGATTTTTTTTTCCTCTTTGATGAGAATTGAAGAGTTTCAGAAAATTTTAGAAGCCATACCTGGCTTCAGAAAACCATGCAAAATTTTTCTAAAAATGCACATTTCTTGGGACCCCATGCAAATTTACTAAATCAAATTTCTTTGCCCAGGAAACTCTAATTTTGTCAAACTCTCAGCACATTCTTTTCCAGCCAGCTTGATTCTGGCATTATGCTAGGTGTTTAAGAATTGGTAGAGAGCAAAATGGGGGACTTCAGAGACACTGTCATACAAAAAACAATAGGACTTCATAAATAGGAAATACTCCAGACTTTATTACATAGTTTATACGCATGTGAAGACTCCTAATGAATTCCTCAAGGTAGAAAGAATGATGTTACTTGGAGACTTTCCTATGGAATGAAATTGGGCTCAGGACATTGGTCAAGCCATTGAAGGGAAAAGACTCAATTCAACTCAAATTGGAGTCTTCCTTGTAGGAAGCTAAAGGGTTTTGTTTAAATCCAGATTCACAAGTGAAAGCAATTATAATACTATGGACCCAAGGTACTAAAACAGAGAGAGTATGCATGAGACTGTTCCGAGCTCATACTCTCCCATTTTTTCCCAGCACTAAAAATATCCTTATGGCACTTAATATAGAAAACTATGTACCTCTGCAGTGTTTTCAAGGTTAAGCTGAAAGTCTGGGCTCTGCGGCTAAAGTGCTTCAGTGCTGAAAAGTCAATATTTTTTATTTTAGAATGAAAAAAATACAAAAGAAACTGGGGTGAAACGGCACTTTCCATAGTTTTAGTAAAAATTAAGGATGGTCAGTTTTTTAAAAAATATGAAATAGTAGGGAATACAATTATAAAGATGAGAGTCTCCAAGTGTGGAACGTTGCCTTTACATTTTAAGATATAACTCTACTGAATTTAAAAAGACAATATGTTCTCTTCACCAAATATAATTAATCATTATAAGGAATCCCACAAAGAAATTTCTTTCCCATTTAATTTCAGATGACTTCAATTATGTAAATTAAATATAAGCAAAATGTTCTACAAGTACCAATGACAGAAGTCTAATGATACTTGAAAAGTTTCACTTACCTCTGATTTTACACCACCTCCTCAGAATTGACAAATGCATAAAGAAAAAACTTCTTTCCTCAAAAAACATCACTCATTGAATCAGGTAGACATGAGTCTCTTGTTTTATGTTTTGTGTTAGTTTTGTTTTGTTTTTCCACACTGGGATGTGTATCAGTCTTACCTTAAGCATAGGGACAAGCCATAACACCTGCTACACCCAACGCAAAAGGCAGCCTAGGATGACGGCGTTACAGCAGAGATTGGGGAGGCTATACCTCAGCATGAAGAGTCGGCTCTGCCTGCTGCTGCATGCCACCCTCAGGGTCGGGCAGAAGGCAGTGGATCTCAACAATTCTGAGCTCTTTCCTGTTACTCCATTACTTATGATACCCTTCTCCATTTCCTTCCTTGACCCCCTACTGTACCACTCATCCTTCCACACTCAGCTCAAAAGCTATCTTCCCTGCTTACCTAGGCAGTGAGTCTCTCCCCATCTTTAGTCACAGTACTTGGTAATCATCTTCAGAGCATTTCTCATTGTCTTGTGACTACTTGAGGGCCCCATTCCCACTGACGGACAGAGAATAACGTCATCAAATTCATTTGCACATTCTTCATCCCCAGTAAGAACCAACAATATTCCAAGGAGAGCTTAGCAAGTTTCCTGGTTAATGTGCTTGTGTTTGTGAAGAGAAATGAATTGTTCCACGGCTGTTCCTAACCTACGGCTCTGTGATAAGGGAGGTAGTCACTATAATAAGAATGTATCTAAGAGGAAGAGAAGACAAATGCTCTGTGGTGAGAGTTGGGATGCTCATGTTGCTTAGGATTTTGTAATTATTAAAACTTAAAATTGGGCGGGTGCCTAGCTATTTAGGAAGCAGAGATCAGGAGGATCACAGTGGAAGTTGGCCTGGGGAAATAGTTTGTGAGACCTTATCTCAAAAACACCCATTATAAAAAAGGGCTGGTGAAGTGGCTCAAGGTGTAGGCCCTGCGTTCAAGTCCCAGTAGCCAAAAAAAACCCCTTAAAATTGCTATGGGAACATTGTATTTTTAAAGTACCTTAGCAGGGCCTAGCATTAAAGTTGGTAAATATCTTAATTAATTAACTAGGAATGCTTAGTTGAGCAAAAAGACAGAGGAGAGGGACACTCTTAAAACTTGGTCATCATCTTCCAGTGTTTAAAGGACTGCGATTTGAGAGGAACAGATGGCCCCAGGAATGGAATAAAATTAGCTGATAGAAATTGTAGAATAAGATTTCAGATATCTCCTAAAAAGCAATTCAACAAACACTGAGTTATATACTGTGAGTAAGCTTTAATAAAAGCCAGTGGTAATAAAAAATAAAAGGTGTCTTAAAAGGGAATGACAAAAAGAAAAGAAAAATGAAATGAAATCTTTAACCCTGGACAGCTTCAAGAAGAGACAATGATTACTTGTCACTCATTAATTTAATATTCATCAAATACTTGCTGAGAACCTGCTATCTGTCAGGTTCTGTTGTAAGAGTATGGATGGCCTCCATTCTTTGGTCAAATGTCTCATCCTGAGATCTGTGATTTTAGAAATGCTTAACTGACTTCTTTTTATAGTCAAATTAAATGATAAAATGATTTTATCCAGAAATCACAATTTGTGGAAGAATTAGAACTAATATTTTGCCTATAAGTAGTGTTTCTCCCCTCTAATTTTTACAATGATATAAGTCAGAGTTATTCATAGCTGCAGTAGAGTCTGCAGACAAAAAAGTGAGGAGAGAAAGCAAAGAAGGAAGAAGGAAAAAATCAGATGCAGAGTTGCAGCAACTGTCTTCTAAACATCCCATAAATGTGCATTTAGCTCATGTTTATTTTTACATACTTCACTAGAAAATAGCAAGTGCAACATCTCATTCCCATGGTAGCTTCAGGCAAAGAGGAAGCATAAAGTGAGGAAGATGAACAATAAACAAAGAAGCAACAAGCCCTTTCCATACAATGCTGATCTCAAAACTTTCCCTCCAATTCTCAGCTACAGCAGTCTGAAAGACTTGCAGCAAGCCTGGGGTGAATGTTTACGCTTTTTCCTGAATATCAAATATGAGTTGGGATAAATTTATCTCTACTTAATTAAGAAAATATAGTTTTGTTCCAAAAACCTAAAATATATTTTTGCTTTGTATTCACTAGAAAGTGCTCTATAATGGAAAATCCTCATTTCTACCCTATTGGTTTGCTTTAATCAATGATTAACTGTATTTTATTTCATTATAGGGAATATGTTATCCCCACTTAGCAAATAAAATTGAAGTATTTGCTGTAAAAAGAAGATGTAGCTCATCTTGTTCCAGATAGCAGGCATCCCTAATGAATCTCCCTTCTAGATTGTTCCTTTAAGCCATCAAGACTGGTAAATGCTTTTGTCCATTTCCTTTAATATTTCAAAGGCATTTTAAAATTTGAAAGGCTAGTCACATGATGCAGATTTCCACCCAAAAGAGTCCAGAAGCCAGGCATGGTAGTGCACACCTGTAATCCCAGTACTTAGGAGACAGGAAGATCTCCAGTTTGAGGCCAGCCAAGGTTACATAGTGAGACTCTGTCTCAAAACAAACAAACAAACAAGAGATTCCAGAAGACTGCTTTCTGCTCAGTGATTGAGACTCTACCCTTCCACGGGCATTCTCCGTGTCTCCAATAGCTCAACTCCATCTTATACTACTAACTTTACCTTCTGTCTCTTGCATCCCCCCACTTGTCTCTTTTGCAAGATTACTGCCACAGCTCCTAGTTAGAGTCCCACATCCAGTCACAGTGATATCCAATCTGTTCTCCCTACTCAATCCATTCTCACCACTGCAGTAAAACAATCTTTCCAAATGAAAATGGGATCATGTCTTTTCTCAATTTAAACATTTCAATGACTACATTTGGGTTTTAAAAGTAAACAGGTACTCTGAGAGAGGTCTCCAAAATGATCAAGCTTGAGCATGGCTTTAGTTTGGTTCTTTCATCCCTACTTACCTTCTGTGTTCTTACCATTCTTGCTTTGTTCCAACCCCTCAAATGAGGTGTTCTTGCCTGCCTCAGTCCCTTTTCACATGCTGCTCCTCAGCCTAGAAAGCTAATTTTTCCACCCTCATTTTCCTTTTCCTTGTTAAAATCTTCCTATCCTTCCTCTCTGTGGCGAATTATCCTTTATTTAAGGGGAAGTCTTTGACTTTCCCAGTTCGAATCTAATACCCATATCATAGGTTTTGAACATTTGATGTATCTTTCTTGCATAGTTGTTACAATAATTGTACTAAGGTAGTATTTGTTGTTTTGTTCGAGTGATTTTACTCCTTTTCTACCTTTTCTGAGAGAACAGCTCACATACGTTTTTAGTTCTTATATTACTGGGCGTTAAAACCTTTTTTTGGCATAAAAGAACTTTGGAAAAATGCTTGATTGAATGAATGAATGAATGAATAACTTACCCAAGTTGAGTAGTGCTGATAGTGATCTAATACTGACAATGTTTTATGTTATATGCCTTGTGCAGGGCTGGGGATATATAATATTACCTAGCATGTACAAGGCCCTGAGTTCCATGCCTAGCACCAGAAGGAAAAAAAAAAATCCATGCATTTGGAAAAGCCCACATTACAGAAGCGGTACCTATGTATTGCAGAGTGTGTGACTCCACATTGCTGGAGGGTGGCTCAGTGACTTTGTGCAAGGACCTTTAAGTGCCCAAGTATCAGTTTCTCCTCAATTAAAAGCAGGGAAAGGCCACCAACTATGGTAATGTGAAAATTGCATGAAACATGTTTGATAAGACTTTGGAGACTATAAACCACAGCAAATCTAGATTAAAAAGCCAAAGAACCACAAAGACCTATAGGAAACTAGAAAAGACAGTGACTGTAGTCTGTCTTGATTCCTTCTCACGACAGGCCAGTGAATTATTCTCTGGAGTTTTGCTGGAACTCAGCCACACTCATTTGTTTATGTTTTGTCTGTGACTGCTTTCATTCCACAACAGAGTTGAATAGCTGTGACAGAGACCATGTGGCCCACAAAATCTAAAATATTTACTATCTGGCCCTTTACAGAAAGTGTGCCAACTCTTTCTCTAGAGAATTGTTTTTATTACTATCTCAGTGATGGCTACACCATCTGCCCGGTACAAAGGTCAAGTCTAAGGGCGTCAGCTTGAGCCCTCCCTCCACTTGACCCCCAATGTCTAAGCCCCTTCTCTACTACCTGAGGCCTCTGCTTTGGACCTCAGATGTTGTTTCAACCAAATCCCTGAACTCCACCTAGCTCTTTCCTTTTACAGGTCATGTCTTGGAATAACACAAGGTATCATGTTTTATTCCCACTCCTTCAGAAGATGGGAAGAACAGGAACTATCATCTCCATCCATTCAGCCCAACCCCCATCCCCCTGTCCCCCCCCCCCCCCGCCACCAGGAAAATATAAATAATGAATAAGAGAAAAGAGCACTTCACTTGTCAGAGTTACTTAGTTTCAGCACATCTCACTTTGTAAATAGGGGAAAATAAAAGTACATACATCATAGAGATGTGAGGATCAAATTTAATAATATAGGAAAAACACTTAGTCCAGTTCTGGTCCATATAAGCATTTGTTAACTACCACTGTTATTGTGATCCATGTAACTGAGAAAAGTAGACAATGTATAATATTAAATAAAATTAATATAAATGCTTTTTAAGCAAATAAATCATTTAGGTGCTGAGCTCTAAAATTCCTCCAAGAAATAGCATATATTTTAAAAAATATTTTTAAAGAAGAGACTCTGAAGCAACCCAATTTGTACATAGATAGGATACAACAAATATAAAAGGGGTACAAAAATAATTTCAAAACAAATCTCTATAATAAGTTTATACTAACCAATTTATTTCAATTCATGAATTTGTTTTGATTTTACAGCTATAAAGCTTGGACACAAATTTGTTTCCAACTTTAAGGAAAAATTTCTGTGAACAAACTCATTGTATGGCATCATTTTCATTTCCTTGTTCTAATTTTCCATAGAACTCAGTACATGGGACTTATTGTATTCTACATATTCTCACAAGATGTCTCAAATCCCTTTGAGGTGAAGCAACAAATGAGTAAATTAGTTAATTTTACTCTGTAAATCAATGCAGGTGATGGAACCTGGTAGTACATTTGCTATTCTTCAATCAAAAGCAGCACTAGGAATCTCTCTGTATAGCTATTTTTATCTCAAACTATCAAAAACTCTATGTCTTTCTTATTATCTCTTATGTTTTCTCTTCAACAAAATTGGAGAACAAGAGGACAAAATAGGTTCTGCCCAGAAGTGGGATGGGGGTTGGGAGGGAGGGGTGGCAGAAGGGAGAGGTGGCCCAAACAATGTATACACGTGAGTAAATGTAAAAACGAAACAGTAAATAAATAAATAAATATTTTTTAAAAGTCTACCCAGTAGATGGTTGTTGTATTATTGACACTGGTTTTATGCTTCAAATGGTTGAACTGCTAAATTCTATCCAAACTTCCAACTTAATTAAATGATTATTTGGCTAAAAGGCCCACACAGATCCCCTACTTGAATTAGTCGTTCCTTGAACACATTGGGCACTTGTGGATCCTTCCAAAATAGAATATTGTTCATTCTGTCTGTTATGGTTATGTTTATCTTCCTGTACATTATAGGTTCCTTAAAAGTGGATATCAGGCAGCTGTTTCTGCATCTCTCACACTGCTGAGCAAAAGCAATTGTTTGTAAGGGTTTGCTGAAGGGAGGAAGGAAGGCATGGAGGAGGGAAGAAGGGGTCTTCAATACCTGCTCCAGTCCAGTGTCCTTCAATATGACAGCAAAAACATAAAGATTCATTGATTTCCACTAGACAACAGTGTCCTTAATACACCCCAAATAGCTGCTCTCTGTTCAATTTTGTTTTTTTTTTTTTCATTTTTCTTTTATTATTCATATGTGCATACAAGGCTTGGTTCATTTCTCCCCCCTGCCCCCACCCCCTCCCTTACCACCCACTCCACCCCCTCCTGCTCCCCCCCCTCAATACCCAGCAGAAACTATTTTGCCCTTATCTCTAATTTTGTTGTAGAGAGAGTATAAGCAATAATAGGAGGGAACAAGGGGTTTTGATGGTTGAGATAAGGATACCTATACAGAGCATTGACTCACATTGATTTCCTGTGCATGGGTGTTACCTTCTAGGTTAATTCTTTTTGATCTAACCTTTTCTCTAGCACCTGTTCCCCTTTTCCTATTGGCCTCAGTTGCTTTAAGGTATCTGCTTTAGTTTCTCTGCATTAAGGGCAACAAATGCTAGCTAGTTTTTTAGGTGTCTTACCTATCCTCACCCCTCCCTTGTGTGCTCTCACTTTTATCATGTGCTCATAGTCCAATCCCCTTGTTGTGTTTGCCCTTGATCTAATGTCCACATATGAGGGAGAACATACAATTTTTGGTCTTTTGGGCCAGGCTAACCTCACTCAGAATGATGTTCTCCAATTCCATCCATTTACCAGCGAATGATAACATTTCGTTCTTCTTCATGGCTGCATAGAATTCCATTGTGTATAGATACCACATTTTCTTAATCCATTTGTCTGTGCTGGGGCATCTTGGCTGTTTCCATAACTTGGCTATTGTGAATAGTGCCGCAATAAACATGGATGTGCAGGTGCCTCTGGAGTAACAGTCTTTTGGGTATATCCCCAAGAGTGGTATTGCTGGATCAAATGGTAGATCGATGTCCAGCTTTTTAAGTAGCCTCCAAATTTTTTTCCAGAGTGGTTGTACTAGTCTACATTCCCACCAACAGTGTAAGAGGGTTCCTTTTTCCCCGCATCCTCGCCAACACCTGTTGTTGGTGGTGTTGCTGATGATGGCTATTCTAACAGGGATGAGGTGGAATCTTAGTGTGGTTTTAATTTGCATTTCCTTTATTGCTAGAGATGGTGAGCATTTTTTCATGTGTTTTCTGGCCATTTGAATTTCTTCTTTTGAGAAAGTTCTGTTTAGTTCACGTGCCCATTTCTTTATTGGTTCATTAGTTTTGGGAGAATTTAGTTTTTTAAGTTCCCTGTATATTCTGGTTATCAGTCCTTTGTCTGATGTATAATTGGCAAATATTTTCTCCCACTCTGTGGGTGTTCTCTTCAGTTTAGAGACCATTTCTTTTGATGAACAGAAGCTTTTTAGTTTTATGAGGTCCCATTTATCTATGCTATCTCTTAGTTGCTGTGCTGCTGGGGTTTCATTGAGAAAGTTCTTACCTATACCTACTAATTCCAGAGTATTTCCTATTCTTTCTTGTATCAACTTAAGAGTTTGGGGTCTGATATTAAGATCCTTGATCCATTTTGAGTTAATCTTGGTATAGGGTGATATACATGGATCTAGTTTCAGTTTTTTGCAGACTGCTAACCAGTTTTCCCAGCAGTTTTTGTTGAAGAGGCTGCTATTTCTCCATCGTATATTTTTAGCTCCTTTGTCAAAGATAAGTTGCTCATAGTTGTGTGGCTTCATATCTGGATCCTCTATTCTGTTCCACTGGTCTTCATGTCTGTTTTTGTGCCAGTACCATGCTGTTTTTATTGTTATTGCTTTGTAATATAGTTTGAAGTCAGGTATTGTGATACCTCCTGCATTGTTCTTTTGACTGAGTATTGCCTTGGCTATTCATGGCCTCTTGTGTTTCCATATAAATTTAACAGTAGATTTTTCAATCTCTTTAATGAATGTCATTGGAATTTTGATGGGAATTGCATTAAACATGTAGATTACTTTAGGGAGTATCGACATTTTTACTATGTTGATTCTACCAATCCATGAGCATGGGAGATCTCTCCACTTTCTATAGTCTTCCTCAATCTCTTTCTTCAGAAGTGTATAGTTTTCCTTGTAGAGGTCTTTCACATCTTTTGTTAGGTTTAAACCTAGGTATTTGATTTTGTTTGAGGCTATTGTAAATGGAATTGTTTTCATACATTCTTTTTCCGTTTGCTCATTGTTAGTGTATAGAAATGCTAATGATTTTTCTATGTTGATTTTATATCCTGCTACCTTGCTATAGCTATTGATGATGTCTAGAAGCTTCTGAGTAGAGTTTTTTGGGTCTTTAAGGTATAGGATCATGTCATCTGCAAATAGGGATATTTTGACAGTTTCTTTACCTATTTGTATTCCTTTTATTCCTTCTTCTTGCCTAATTGCTCTGGCTAGGAATTCCAGTACTATGTTGAATAGGAGTGGAGATAGTGGGCATCCTTGTCTGGTTCCTGATTTTAGAGGGAATGGTTTTAATTTTTCTCCGTTAAGTATAATGCTGGCTGTAGGTTTGTCATATATAGCTTTTATAATGTTGAGGAACTTTCCTTCTATTCCTAGTTTTCTTAGAGCTTTTATCATGAAATGATGTTGGATCTTATCAAAGGCTTTTTCTGCATCTATTGAGATGATCAAGTGGTTTTTGTCTTTGCTTCTGTTAATGTGGTTTATTACGTTTATTGATTTTCGTATGTTGAACCACCCCTCATCCCTGGGATGAAGCCTACCTGGTCGTAGTGAATAATCTTTTTGATGTGTTGCTGAATTCGATTTGCCATTATTTTGTTGAGGATTTTTGCATCAATGTTCATTAAGGAGATTGGCCTATAGTTCTCCTTTTTGGAGGTGTCTTTGCCTGGTTTTGGGATAAGTGTAATACTGGCTTCATAAAATGTGTTTGGCAGTTTTCCTTCCCTTTCTATTTCATGGAACAGTTTAAGGAGGGTTGGTATCAGTTCTTCTTTAAAGGTCTGATAGAATTCAGCAGAGAATCCATCAGGTCCTGGACTTTTCTTTTTGGGGAGACTCTTGATTGCTGCTTCAATTTCATTTTGTGTTATAGGTCTATTCAGGTGATTAATGTCCTCTTGGTTCAGTTTTGGATGATCATATGTATCTAGAAATCTGTCCATTTCTTTTAGATTTTCAAATTTATTTGAATATAGGTTCTCAAAGTAGTCTCTGATGATTTCCTGGACTTCCATGGTGTTTGTTGTTATCTCCCCTTTTGCATTCCTAATTCTACTAATTTGGGTTTTTTCTCTCCTCATTTTAGTCAGGTTTGCCAGGGGTCTATCGATCTTGTTTATTTTTTCAAAGAACCAACTTTTTGTTTCATTAATTCTTTGTATGGTTTTTTTGGTTTCTATTTCGTTGATTTCAGCTCTTATTTTTATTATTTCTCTCCTTCTATTTGTTTTGGGATTTGCTTGTTCTTGTTTTTCTAGGAGTTTGAGATGTATCATTAGGTCATTGATTTAGGATCTTTCAATCTTTTTAATATATGCACTCATGGCTATAAACTTTCCTCTCAAGACTGCCTTAGCTGTGTCCCATAGGTTCCGGTAGGTTGTGTTTTCATTTTCATTGACTTCCAGGAACATTTTAATTTCCTCTTTTATTGCATCAATGATCCATTCTTCATTAAGTAATGAGTTATTTAGTTTCCAGCTGTTTGCATGTTTTTTGTCTTTACTTTTGTTGTTGAGTTCTACTTTTACTGCATTGTGGTCAGATAGTATGCATGGTATTATTTCTATTTTCTTATATTTGCTGAGGCTTGCTTTGTGCCCTAGGATATGATCTATTTTGGAGAAGGTTCCATGGGCTGCTGAGAAGAATGTATATTGTGTAGAGGTTGGATGAAATGTTCTGTAGACATCTACTAGGTCCACTTGATCTATTGCATATTTTAGATCTTGGATTTCTTTATTGAGTTTTTGTTTGGATGACCTATCTATTGATGATAATGGAGTGTTAAAGTCTCCCACAACCACTGTGTTGGCGTTTATATATGCTTTTAGGTCTTTCAGGGTATGTTTGATGAAATTGGGTGCGTTGACATTGGGTGCGTACAGATTGATGATTATTATTTCCTTTTGGTCTATTTCCCCTTTTATTAGTATGGAATGTCCTTCTTTATCTCGTTTGATCAATGTAGGTTTGAAGTCTACTTTGTCAGAGATAAGTATTGCTACTCCTGCTTGTTTTCGGGGGCCATTGGCTTGGTAAATCTTCTTCCAGCCTTTCATCCTAAGCATATGCTTATTTCTGTCGGTGAGATGAGTCTCCTGTAAGCAACAAATTGTTGGATCTTCTTTTTTAATCCATTTTGTCAAACGGTGTCTTTTGATGGGTGAATTAAGTCCATTAACATTAAGTGTTAGTACTGATAGGTATGTGGTGATTCCTGCCATTTAGTTATCTTAGTTGTTTGAAGGTTTGATTGTGTGTACCTAACTTGATGTTACTCTCTACTGTCTTGCTTTTTCTTATCCTGTGGTTTGGTGCTGCCTGCCTTTTCATGGTTAAGTTGGGTGTCACTTTCTGTGTGCAGGATCCCTTGCAGAATCTTTTGTAATGGTGGCTTTGTGGTCACATATTGTTTTAGTTTCTGCTTATCATGGAAGACTTTTATTGCTCCATCTATTTTGAATGATAGCTTTGCTGGGTAGAGTATCCTGGGGTTGAAGTTATTTTCATTCAGTGCCCGGAAGATCTCACCCCACGCTCTTCTTGCTTTTAATGTTTCTGTTGAGAAGTCTGCTGTGATTTTGATGGGTTTACCTTTGTATGTTACTTGTTTTTTCTCTCTTACAGCCTTCAATATTCTTTCCTTAGTTTCTGAACTTGTTGTTTTAATGATGATATGTCGTGGAGTAGTTCTATTTTGATCTGGTTCAATTTTGTTTTTATTTCAAATATGTGGTCATCGTTAGTCAGCTTTCTGTCACTGGGACAAAATACCTGAGATGATCAACTTGTAAGGAGGAAAGATTCTTTTTGGATCACAGTTTCAGAAGCTTCAGTCCATGGTCACTGATCATGTCACTTTGGCCCTGTGACAGCATATTGCATCATGGCAGGAGCACATAGCAAAGGAAACCTTTTCATCTCATGGTGGTCAGGAAGCAAAGAGACAAACAGAAAAGGACAGAGGTCTCGATATCCCTTTCATGGGTATATTCCCAATGACTTAACTTCTTACACCAGGCCCCCTTCCAATAGCTCCGTAAGCTGGTAACACAGCCTTTAGCACATAGGCTTTTGGGGAACATTTGAGATCCAAACTATAACATTCATACTCCAGTAACCTCCACCTCAACAAATAAATACACACCAAGGAATCTTACCATTTTAGGAGTCTGTACTTAAATACTAGAAGGGACCTAGGGACAATATCACCAGGAAGAACAGGCCAGAGAATGACTGTGGCTCAGAAGATGTCACAGACTATCATAAGGGCAGTTGTTGCCTGCTCCAGACACTTTTGGCCTTTCTGGATGTAGGCCCTGGGCTGGTAGAGTTTCTGATTTTTTTCTAAGCTGGAAACTGGCTCAAAAAATTTAATACAATGTTGCAGGCCAAAGAAAACATACCTTTGGGAAGTTCCTGACCTGATTCTAACCTGTCACATATTATTACAAATAACTTTTTAGAAAACTGTTGTTCAAATTCTTGGAAGTTCATCCTTTTGAATGTGGAGAGTGAGTACCTACTGCAAAAGGCTATATTTAGGATGAAATGAGTTACATATGAAAGTATCTAGAGAAGTATATTTCTTATATAAACACTAATTTTCTTTCCTTCTTGCTCACTTTTTTTTTTTTTTTTTGGACACAGGATCTTACTATGTAGCTCAAGCTGACCTGGACTCATGTGCTTCCTGCCTCAAACTCCTGATTGCTGGGATTACAGATGTGTACCACCATGCCTAGCTTCTTCCTTGCTTTTTAATTAGAAAAGTGGCTACTTGCTTTAATAGAAAAACACATTAAAGGAAAAAAATGCATTTTAAGTAAATGAATGCTATTTTGTTTTTTCTAACTCCATACCAACCAAACCAATATATATCCTGAGTATAGATTCATAGACTTTCTTAACCTAGACAATGGTGACTTGTAATTGTAACTGGATTTTTATATGAAAACTATGTTCTCAAATAGACTTACTGATGCTTGAGAATAGACTTTTCTCTTAATAACTTAGAAAAATCTCTCATATTTTATCTGAACTATCAACCTACCAATAGATAAAAAGATTATTGAAAAAATAAAATTTTGTTCCAGTTTATTTTTCTGAGTTGCCATGATTTTTGTATAGATTCATGGTAATTCCTATTTCTCTAATTAGTAACAAACCCACAGACTCCAAGGCCAGTTCTTTCTCAAATAATTATCAACTCTATTGTAAGCCATTAATTTTTGTCTTGGGGCAGCATTAATAAAGAGAGATACCACTAGACTTGGAATGGAAATGTCAAGTTCAAGTTTATTTCTCTTGAAGAGCCAGTTAAATGTGGGCAAGTAATTTAAAAACTAAATAGCTCATTCCTCATCTGTGAAATGGACTGATAAGTACTACTCTAGCAAGGTTATTGTGAAGACCAAATGAGATAAAGTTTGCAAATTGCCATATAAACTGAAAAAAATTGGACCCATACATATCCTGCCTTGAGTAGAAGGCAGAGAGAGTTAAGATGGGGACCCAATAGAGCTTTGTTGGTGATGGTATGTTAACATGAGGATGAAGCTCACTCTTGGTTTCATCTTTTTTTCCACTGAGTAGCTCCAGCAAGTACCACAGGTCTGGCTTGCCCTACACTTCATCTGTTACATCCGTGCCATGCACATAACTAAAAGTACAGGGGACAAGTGGTTTTTATTGCCAGCTCCACAACAGCAATGACTAATATTATTGAGTATTTCCTATGTTTAGCCACACCATTGAGCAGTAGACAATCACTGATTCAAGTTGGGACTACTTAGAATAGCCCTATTTAGTATATATAATAATCCTCAATTACAAAGGAAGAAACTGGAGATCATCAATGGATGGTATTTTGCAGGGTCATTCACTAACATATGATAGGAATGGGATACTAATGCTAGCAACCCCAAAGCAAAGGTCAGCAGCGTGAAACAGTGGTCCAGGAAGACAATTTTCCAGATAAATGAGATAGATGCTTCAAATGCCAAAGATATTTAGGGGAAGGAAGCACATTTTTTATAACTTTTTATTTATGGTCTTTGCTCTGAAGGTAGAATCAGTATCTCTTTACTCCTCCTTTTGGTGGAGAGGCATTGGAGGTTATCTAGTATATCTAACCCTCTAAATTTTCAGATAACATGACTGACACAAAGTGCTTTGACTGATATAAATTGACAGTGCTCTCAAGGGTACATGTCACTGTGGTCTAGTTAATGCTAAATATCTTTTTGTTTTGTTTTGTTTTATGGATTTCTTTCTTCCTCTTCACCTTCAAGTTCTATGTCACTTGCTCTAGTCATAAAGAATATGCCTTTCAATAAATACTCTTTTCACACTTTATGCTGTGTTACATAAAATCTCCTACATGATAGGAAACCAAATAACTCTCTTAAGATTGAGTAGCAACCAAGAGTAAATAAATTCTGAGCTAGGCTTTAAGAAGAAGTCTTAAGGGTGAAGTACAAAAGATTCTATTGATAAACGTGGCCTCCATTTTGACTGCCCTGATGCTATTAGTTGTATCTTGGATAATTGAGAAATGAATTCCATAGAAATGAAGAAATGAATTTTTATAGATACACATATTCCAAAAGAAGGCTTATACTTCCAAATAAGCCTATTCCCTTTTCTAGGTCCCCTGTAGAAACCCTTATAGCTAGCCAACCCCACCTGTTTTTCTTATTTACTTTCGCCTGTCTCTTTTTATAAGTTTAGTCAAATCATTTTTTACCCTTTTGCTTCAGTTGTCATTTTCCAGCTGGAAAATGGCAAATTTGATCATTCGTATAGAAACAACGTCTGTTGCTAACCCCTCAAGCTGGTTTACTGGTTTCATTTCTTGCAGCCAAACATTGAGGAACATATGTTTATATGTATATCTTTCCCTTTATATTAGTAATAAGTGGGTCATTAAGGGCTATATAATGAGAGAATGCAGTTTTCTGGCCTGATAAGTCCCAGGGCTTCATTACCAAATTCATCTTACATGTCAGCCATTAAATAGCATGGCATTTTCCTCTCAGCACAGTATCATTTAATTTCATCTAAATGGAGTTTTCTCTATGGCTATAATGATCACCATCTTCATTGCCACCATGATCAAGAAGCATTTATTACCTGCTGCAATGCATATGGTGCTATATTCAGTATGCTTCTATGTAGCTCTACCATCATGGCCCCTACCCATGGTGGGGCCACAGAGTTTCCAGGGGATTACAGAAACTAGTGAGATTTGAGTCAAAGCTCAGACCTCACCACTGAACAGCTGGGTGAATTGAATCACAACATTTTCCCTTCCCAGACCATCCTTCATCTGAAAATAAGACAGATCAGTTTTCTCTAAGATCCTGTCACACTGTAGTGCTGGGTCCTCTTCCAGATTCAGCTGTGACCATCTTAAGTAAAAAGATTGGCAGAAGAAAGAATTGATCTAGAACAAATAGCAAGCTATGCCCAGAGAAGTAATTAAACTCTGGATTTACAGACCAGAATTGTCTATGCTGAACTTGATTTCTTCCCCTGGCCTCAGTGTCTCTTTGTTTTCAACACCTTCTGACATCCTTATTCCACTGTTTCTACCCTTGGTCCCTTTCCATTTTCTCCAGTTACAGGACTTTTTGTCTACACCAAGCTCTTGACTTCTGTTTTTCTTCTCCTAGTCATGCACAGGAACTGTGTCTAGTTAGAACATAGTACTAAATAGTTCTAAAAGGGAACCTTGAGTCCCCTGGACCTCTATTCTGGGCACTGTTTCTGATTTCCTTGAAAGAGGGATGGAACAGAATGTGGGGTTAGGTCATCCAATAAGTGTCCCAAAGATTGGGGACTGAGGATCACTGTATAGAAAATTACCTTGCACAAAAGGTAGAAAGGAATGAGAAGAATAACCCAAAGTGTCTTTGGGAGTAAAAGATGATACTCAAAGAAACACTGATGAGTCCAGATGGCGATCATGGAGGCAGAAAGGGAAATAAAACCCCTTAAACTATGTCTGGGCTGGATGCACACAGGAACACAGGAAAGGTGGGTAGCAGGAGGGGCAGGGCAAGGTATCCAGAGAAGAGTTCTGTGATTTATGTCATGAAATGTGCTCAGGGTATGCAAAAGAACTATCTCTGCTATGTATGAATTAGATGGCGTCAAAAGGCAAGCAGATAGGTCTGATATATAAAGAGTAACCACTAACCACTCTTATAATCATAGATAATTTCCATTGATTATCCATGACTTTGTACTAAGTGCTTATCATGCATTATTTTCAAATGGCATCTTCCTAGTTTACCTTATTGTTTTAAAATGAGTAAAATACACATAACATAAAAATTTCTACTTGAGCCAATTTTACATATGATTCAGTAGCAGTAAGAATATTTATAATGTCATGCGACCATCACCACTATTTCCAGAACTTTTCACTATCCCAAAAAGAACTGTGTCCCATGAAACAATACCTCCATTTCTCCCTCTCTCCAGTCCCTAGTTTCTGCTCTTCTATATTCCATCTGCATAATCAAACTCCCTTTTAAAAGTAGTCATAAAAGTAGAGTTACATTTTAGTGGGGTGAAATTCTAAAGTCAACATGTAAGGCAAAGCCCACAAATCATCCACGATCTTATTGAAAATACCTGAGGAAGAAAGGTGTACTGGTGGCAGACAGACCATGTCCTGAAAAGCATGGTACAGCCAATTTTGCCTCCTTCTCAGCTCAATTGAGTTCTAGATATGATAGCAGCATGTGCATTTAATATCCTTTACTGTACAGAGACACACACTCTGTCTTTAAACAGTAGATCACATTAGGCTTGTTAAAATGCTCACATCACACATGGGCCTCAGGGATTAAGACAAAATAAGAGAAGAGCAGATTCCTACCTCTAGTCTCATGTTTATCTGAGACTGTAACTATTGAGTTCAATGGCAAATGGAACCATTCTTGAAGTTCAAGTTATATTTCTCTCTCCCCTCTTTCAACAAATGCATCGTGTTCAATTCTTTCATACTAAGCATGCTATCCTTCTTTCCTACTATTATCATAATTCTGAGGCACAAAGTAGTTAAGGAGCTTGTCCAAATTCACAAAGCTTTATAAATACTTGAATTTGTGCCTTTAACCACTATACAACACTGCCAGAAAAATGGTTATCTCTTTGAAGAAAATTAGTCTTTTCCAATATTAAATTTTTTCCTTTTGTTTTTAAAAGTATTCAGGGGTCCACTGACCAGAAAAATTGGAAGAGGAACTTTTGAGGGTCACTTTAAAATTCCACATCCATTTTCTCAAACTACATAATATGTAAATGTCTGGACTCTGGGAGCCAATTGTGAGTTGGTCTCAAATACCACAGAACACATAAATCTTCTTTCTTCCTCTTCATCCCCCTCACCCTATAATCTACTCACTCTTTGACCTCCCCACAAGAAGCATGACTGCCTTAAATTTAGAGTTTTCCTTTCCATTAAAAAATGTACATTTTTAAGCCCTAATCATATTTCAAAAATGGAGCTAATCACCCTTCTTAGTGAGCTTGCTTACTGCCCCAGGTGAGAAGCAGTCTACAAGGATATAAACTGCCAGGAAGACACCATTGACTGGAAGTTGGGAGTTAGAACATTCAGGAATGATTTAGGAATGCAGACCAATTTTATTTATTTGAACCAGTGGAGGGGAAGGTCAGGCTGAAACCATTAAAAGAATCTAGATAAGGAAATATTTTGAAGAAGTACTGCTTTATGACTCCCAAATACCCATAATAATTTAAGTTTGTCTCAGAGTTCATTCATTCATGCTAGTGCAAAGTGAAGTCTCTAAAGGATCTGTTCTGAGGAGTAGAGACTGGTTTCCAATTAGCATGACTATTGTAAAAAAAGGTAGGTGCTTCAAGTGCTTAAAAACAATTTTTTCTAAGTAATCTTGTTTACACCACTTCTCATGAGAAGTGAGTATGCTGAGTAAGAAGTATGTTTTAGCCAAGAATAATATCGTTCATCATCACAGCATAATCAACTTTCCACCGGTTCAGATTAGTGTTGGTCCAAGTTTCAACAGTGTTATAGCCACGGTAGCATAAGGAAGCATATGACTGATTAAATAGTGAAATTCACTTTCATAAAATAATGGCTGTTTCTGGAGGAAAATAAAACAAAAACAAAGGTGGCTCATGGAGTGGTATGTATGGCATACATAAAGTTAATGACTAAAAGTTAAAAACTCTCCTTTCCAAAATAAGAATCCCATCTTCAGCCAAAATGAGAACAATATATGAGAGCATAAGCACATTCATTATTTTTCCATTTGGAGAAGTCCCCTATTGCATACTATTTATTCTATTTCCAAATGCCAGGCTCCTAACATAAATATGATTTTCACTGATGCTCTTCAACTTTGTCAAGCTTCCCAACCCCCTCCTCTTCCGTCCTAAATTTAATTAAAACCAGCATTCAGCCATACTGAAGAGAAATCCTATTTACATAACACAAAGAAAAACAATTTTTAAAAGCCCACATTAATCATGAGCCTTAGAGAAAGTCACCATAAATAGGATGTATCTAGTCGAGCGACAAGCTCCAACCACTTAAGGAAAATATGTCTTCCCAGCCAGCAGGATACCAGTGTTACTGAAGAACATAGTTCTTTTTTTCCCCACAGATTTCTCATTTTCATGATCTGCCAATCTTTATACAGAATACTATAAATTAAAAGTTGTTTCATCTGTCCACATAATCTAGTAAAAGCTGAATTTAATTTATGGTATTGCCAAGAGTAGAGGAAGAAAAACCTAGTACCTACTACATTCCAAGCAAAATAACAGTCTTGACGTTACTTCATTCAGTAGACCCATCAGCTCTATGAAGTTTCTCAGGTTTGCTCACCTTGAGCTAGAGCTTTGAACCCAGAAAGGTCCTGTTGTCCCAAAGCTCCCTACTTTCTTGCCAACATAACGGCAGGGAAATCTTAAAGAAAATCAAACATTTGCAGTCTCCTACCTTCTGCACATAATTCTTTTGTGGTTGTTTCATCCCAATCATTCCAGTAAGAACATTTTGATCAAAATTAATGAAAAAGTATAAAAAGATTGCCAATGACAAACATCTCAATCAAATGGGCAACTAAAGTGAAAAGGGAGAATTCAGATTAATCAAGAATGTTACAAAGAGCTGTCTGATGAACAGAAATCAGAAATAATCACTATGAAAGAATTCACTCATCTGCTCCCTACCTCAGTTTACCTAAAATGTAAAAAGAGTAATAACATGATCTATACTGCCCCTCAAAGTATGACAGTTGTGTGATTTTCAAAGAGAACTAGGTCTGTCAAAAGTAAAAGAAGAAAAATATGATCATTGAATGTTTACTATAAGACAGCACCTTGTGGGGAATTGTGTATCTGGTTCCTTCATCTCTACCATGAACAGGTGAGATGGGTAATCTCATCCTTGGTTGAATGGGAACCTGTGGTGCTTCAGCTAGACTGGTAGGCTTGCTTTACAACTTCATCTTGGCCAGTTACAACCCTAAGGAGCCAAGTTCAGCACTTACTCTTTCATATATACACATGTGTGTGTACGCATGCACGCACCCATGCATGTATGTGTGTATGTGTATATTTCATAGGTTTTTAATTGCATGCCATTCTGAGGATTCTTGAACCATCCTGCTCTATCCTTCTCAATGCATTAACCATCCTTGTGTCTAGCATATACATACTATATAATATCCACCAGTTAGTCACTTTTCACTGTCTTGATAATCAGATTGACTGTCTTAGTATTGCAATGTTTGTGATGAAGTAACACTTACACAGTATCCCAAAGCCAAGTCATAAAAATTCATCATTTACCTTACTGCACCTCATCATGCAGGCACTGTAATCTCTCACATCATCACAAGAAGAGTGAATACAAATAGTAAGATATTTGAAGAGAGCATATTCATATATCTCATTACATTATATTGTTATCATAGTTTTGTTTTATTAACAATTATTGTTGTTAATCTCCTATTATGCCTAAATTAGAAATTAAACTTGGTCATATGTATATAAGTATAGAAAAGTCATAGAATACACAGGTTTTAGTACTATCCACAGGTTTATGTATCCATTGGGAGTCTTGAAGCATATCCCCCATAGATAAAAGGACACTACTGTACATATGTGCATTTGTTATAATAATCTACAGGATATACTTTATTTTGCATTTCTAAAACCAAGTCTTAGTCCCAGTGCTATTAGGGCAAAATTCCATAGGTTTCTTAATGTTTCCTGAATAGCTCTGTTACTTATTTTTAATGGACCTTTTAAATTTTCTATAATTTCTGGAATCAACAAAAAATCAGTTTCTGAACAGAAAACCTTACAAAGTGTCAATTTTCAGAGTCACAGATTCATATCTCACAGATAGTTCAACCACTGAGGTCACCTGACATTGAAATGCCTGGTCTGGCTGTGCTAGACTAAAAACTGGAGAGGTGGAAAGTGACTTCTTGACAGGCTTTCTTTCTCTTTTCTCCTGCCCTTTAGTGGTCTGACCACTGCAGAGAGCCACCAAATCAAAGCTTTTGATTGGCCTTGTACCTAACTCTGAACAGTGCCATAAACCAGACTCAAGTGTCCCTGTGACTTCCAATTGAAACAGTAAAATAGTTGAAAAAAATCTTTTGATATTTATGTTAGTCAGTTTTCTGTAACTATAACAAATACCTGAGATGATCAAGTTATAAAGAGGAGAGATGTATTTTCAGCTCATAGTTTTGAGGTTTCAGTCCAGGATCGGTTGACCCCACTGCTTTGGGGGAAGTAACATATCATGACAGGACCACATTGCAGAACAAAACCACTCATCTCATTCCAGGAAGCAAAAGAGAGGAAGGAGAGACTAGCGTTCCATGTTCCCTCTGAAGTCATACCCACAAAGACCTTAGACATTCCATAAGGCCTCACTTCTTGCAGTTTCTACTGTCTCCCAGTACTGTCACACTGGAGAACAATTCTTTACCACATGACCTTTGGGACAATTAAGATCCAAACTATAGCAATAATAGTATAAATTATATTGGTAACTTAGTTATTATATTGGGGCATGACTTGCACTCTTGATCTTTGAATCAGGTGAGCTATTTCTTATTAACATCCCTTTTCCTCTCTTTCTAATTTGCTCTACAAATTTCATCAGCCTCATTTTGAATGTTTAAGATGGTTTAAAATCCAAATTCAAGACTGTGCTTGTTAACAATAAGCAGCAGACTTTGAGGACCATGTTTCCAGTGGAATACAAGTTTCCCAAAGATGGATTTATATTGTAAGTTTAGGAGCCCAGTTACTCTCTTTGTTATGTCACACACATTGTGCCTCACATAAGCATTGTATAAATAACTTGGGTTCCTAAGATATCCTAAATCTAAATAACTTCTCTATGCCTTAATGATAACAAATTACTCTGTCATTAAATATATGGAACACTGGGCCTGCTCAGGCATCCCTCTAAAACTTAGCCTATCATTTCAGATACTAAACCTCTCACTGATCTTTACAAATTTTACTTCTCCCAGCTGTCAGCCAGCCAACCACTAAATGCCAAACCTGCTAGGCATAAATTTACCCTATCAGTCTTGGAAGAGGATTTCTTATCATTTGTTTTTAGACACACACTTTGTATCTGATTGTCTCCATTTGCAAAACATGCATGTACGCATAGTGGAGGTAAAGAAATATAAAGCCACTCAAGAGAGGCCAATCTGACATAGATGAACTCTATCCTATGGTCATGGGCTTGGTGTTCCCCAATAATGTGTCATGTAACCTTACCTCTTAGACTCGGAAAATATAATTTTTTTCTTTTTTTATTGCATTGGGGTTTGAACTCAAAGCTTCACTCTTGCTAGGCAAGAGCTTTTACCATTTGAGCCACTCCACCAAACTTGTGTGTGTGTGTGTGTGTGTGTGTGTGAGATGGGTTTTTTTTGAGATATGGTCTCATAAACTATTTGCCCAAATCTGGTTTGGAATCACAATCCTTCTGATCTCTGCCTCCTGAGTAGCTAGGATTATACGTGTGAGCCACCTGCGCCTGACTGGAAAGCAAAATCATACACAGTACTTAGAATGGTACCTTACACATGGTAGGTGGTAATCAATGTTCAATTCATGAATTTATGAATGTCAAAATATTTGACCAAAATTATAGCTCACCAAGATAAATGTTATATGCCATAATTGCACAAAGAAGTTGTTTCTAAACTTTTTCAACTGTACCCAACAAATACATTTGTGAATGCAGTGTTATATATACTATTGCAGGTCATACAACATGTTCTTTACAAAGGCTATGCAATATGATAAAAGAAGAATTGAATTATAAAAATACACAAATAGAAGTTATAATATTGGGGCCAATATATTACATATCCTGAAATTCATAAAAATGACACATATCACCTCACATCAATGATATTAACTCAAAATCTGTTACTTTTGGAATTCCAAATCAGTAGAAGAGAAAGCCATAGAAAATAAAAAGAAGCAAACTGACTATCCATGTCATATTTTGTTTTACAATGTCTTAAAACTGGCATGTGTGCTCTAAGGATGTCTGGAAATCTAAGGATTTATCTCAAACTAAATGATAAAATATTTTAATATCTTGATTTAGGAAGGGCTATCAACCTGGCCAGTTTCTTTATTTCTCTCTATTAAATTCATCTCTTTGTACCATTAATTTCTTTTAGAAAGAGAAAAGCAGAAAAAGCAAAAAAAAACCTTTTTATATTCAGTATTTATCTTTTGTAAGTTAAACTTGTTTTTACTCTTTTGTCAGATGGTAGCATTCATGAACAACAGGAATAAATGGAGCAAGTAAGATATCAAAAAAGAGAAAAATTAGCATTCTGGCATATGTCACAGGGATGCCAAATATCAATCAGTTCAAAAGCCAAAATTCTTAGGGATTCTTTGACCCAAGTAATTCAGAACGCCATAGACTCTTAGAACTGGAAGCACTTTCAAAGTTCAGCTGGTCCAACACTTGTCTTTACAGATCTACTGGCCATATTTCCAGGCCTTTAATGGACATATTTAGTGGTAGAACTGGGACTAGAGTGCACAGTTCTGATTCTCAACCTAATTCACTATGCCTTGTGGCCTAACAGTAACTTGCTAAAAAAAAAAAAAAAATCCACAATTACAAATCACCTTTGAAAGCCAGGCACTTTGTCAAGTGTCTCACAAGTTTGGATTTAATAGTTTCAACCCCACAGTAATTAAGTTTATATTAATATCCTCTTTTCAGGAATAAAGAAACATAGCTACAGATAGGTTAGAAAATCAGCCTAACATCACACTGCAAGTGAGAGTCTGGATATTTACTACTTACTTCATCTAATTCTTAGAGAGAGAAATCAAATTGTGATCAAGTCAAACTTATGTAAAAATGGCTTGTCAGAATAGCTGTATTCATTGGTTAAAGCACTGTAGTTATTCTAATTCCTTTCCGACAAATATTTAGATGTTACTCTTCATTTATTCAGCAAGAATTTCTAGAGCCTTTTTTTTTTAAGACAAGAATCTTGCCATGTTGTAGCTCAGGCTGGCGTTGATCTCCCCATTCTCCTGCCTCAGGCGCTCTATGCTGGGATCACAAACATTTGCCACCAAGTCTAGCAACGGAGTTTTGTATGCCCATGACTATGCTAGAAGTTGGAGAATCAGAGTGTAGAACTCAGCCATGCTGTGCTATGTGGGTGTCACACTCTAGTGTCAGAAGCTTAGGAAGAAATGATTGTAATCAGAGTGACCAAGCAAGTTGGGGGAAAAGCCAACACAGAACATGGTTGAGCACATGTGAGATTCTTTGGCCCTGTTCTGTTGCACTAACAATCCAGGTAATTGCATGCAATTAGACTGAATAAAACCTCTCAACCTCTCTTCTTCTTCATCATCACTACAGAAAACTGTGCTGGTGCTGGAGCAGACACAGGTAAAATCTTGGTATCCCCAGAGACTTTCAGAAACACATCTACTTACCACCATCCCCGCTCTCCTGCTGGGAGGGAAGAAGGGAAGCAGACTTTCCTCTGGAGGAAACAGACTAACCTCTGAAACCAAATCATCTTATGCCAATGATTTTTGATCATTTTGTATCCAGAAAAATCTTCTACTCAGGATCAATGCCAAAAATTTTATCCTTTCCTTAAGGCTTGATATACTATATAAGGTGAAGTGAGAGAAAATGGCTCCAGATACCATCCACCATTGCCACTTTCGAAAGTGGTGATGGTAAAGTCTGACTGTGGCACTGTCACTGTGATTCTAGCATTTGCTGTCCCACTGTCATGCCTGCTAGTGTGACATGATCCACTGAGACTTGGGCATTACAACCTGACTCTGAGCAAGAACATAGAAGAAACATGACCTTTGTTGTAGATTGAATTAAGATACTGACATTGTGTTCACTTACTTTCTACAAGATATTCAGTTTACCAAAAGAAGGCTGGTTGATTGCTTACTTCAAGTCAGTTTCATAACTGACTTCACCAAGAATACTGGTGAAGGTCCCCATCTGTGATGAGCACTTCTCCAAACATTATGTTTGAGACGGATAGGTATTTTTCCAGTGTTTAATGCAGAAAATACTAAAAGAAAAAAAAAAAAGCAGTTCTCCTTCATTTCAAAAAAATTGTTTTGAATTTTATCTTTTAGATTCCCAGCACTAATGAAAGCAGCTCAGGGACCCCCTAAGAGGAGAAAGACTTCTCTGCACCTCTAAGGAGGTCAGCTTCACTTATATTTATATTTGACAATCTAATAAAAAGTCCTTTAAAAATAAATATGAAAATTCTAAGAGTAACTTGGTATCTTCAAACTCCTAAGCAGTTAAATCTCTCGCTTCTCTCTCTCTCTCTCTCTCTCTCTCTCTCTCTGTCTCTCTCCTTTCTAAGGCTCATCTTCAATGCACTCAATGCAGTCCTGTATTCATGTTCCTATGAGGAAGCACATGTTTGGCTGGCATATGGTACCCACTCATAAATTTCTCTAACTTTTCCCTAGTGTGTAAGTCACAGGCAATGATGGGTTCCAGTGACCAGTCTTCATGGCTCTCCCCAAGTTGCTCTGGGGCCCTGGACCTATTTGCTCATCTTGGGCAAGCAAGCTAGTGCTTTGAGTATCCATCCACTGACAGCAGGTCCTACCTGGACAAGCTGGGCTGCTGGAGTTTTGGGTCCTCCACAGCCTGCAGGTGGTGACTAAAGGGACATAAGCAAAGTTCTCAGCTGCATGAGGTATTCTGTGTTGAGTACAGAGAAGAAAGTGGGTACATGGAAAAGAAGGAGCATATCAATAGAAGATCCTGGTGCACGGGTTCATGAATTATTTATGGAAAACTCAGAGATATCTATGAAGAACAAAGGAATCAGGCCTCTCCCAATATAAAGACAAAAGTGTGTCTTTACACATTCTCTTTCTCCTGAGAATTTCAGTGGCACATGTGGCCTGATTGCACATGAACCTGCATTTGCACATGTTTTGTTTTCAGCTGATTTTTTTTAAATCTTGAGTATCAATGCATATTGCAAACAATCTGAGAGCACAAACCACATCTTCCCAACTTCACTCCTTTCCAAAGCACCAAGCACCATGCTAGGTACACACTATGCCCTTGCTAAATATTATGGGCTGAATGACATTGAAAGCCACCACCAATGACTTCTCTCACATCAGCAGCAACAACCAAAACTGGTATGACATAACAGTTCATTAAGGCTATTTGGTCTCAGTTTATAATAGCTTCCATGTTGATTGCCTAATTGACTGTTTTTCAGAAAATAACACTGAGTAATTATTTAAAAGATTTTCCAAAGCAATACAGATTTTAAATATAAAAAATGGGGATGTAATCCTTATTTTCCAGCTGCAACTTAATTTAACCTAAATCTTAATTCTAGGGTACAATAATCCTAGAACTTTTTAAAGTTATTTTTTCAAAGGAATTTCAGAAAAGTAAGAAGTCATATTTACATATTTTAGAAGTAGAATAGGACTGAAATCACACTCAACTGAGTGTGGAGCCCTATTTGTGTCTCTTAATAACTTCTACTCACCCATCTTGTTCTGTGCTGGAATCTGACTCTGTGTGGCCCCTTGAGGAGAATGAATATGGGGGAGAATAAAGAGGTGTATGCATGCACAGAAAAAAACTGTTAAATGACAGAGCAGTGTGAGTGATCAGTGAGATCACAAGGAAAGTGCTTCCAACTCTGACCGGCCAGTGGAGAGGAGGCTACGCAGGAGAGTGGCCACTGGGCTGCTTCTTGCAAGATGGAGAAAAAGGATGAAACAGATTTGCAGGCAAAGGAACACAATGCACAAGAGTGGAGTGCTCATTTACATCTCCCCAGGTATTGCAATTTTCATTCATGACTTCAGTTACCTTCCTTTCATAACCTACCTATCTCCCTACTCTGAAATCTACATGCTTACACCTGTTTCCTCAGCGTCTTCCCTGGGCATCTATACAGTCCCCCTCTAAGCCTGCTCTCTTGTATTCTCTAACCATCTTATCATCCACCACTCATCTATTTATAGAAGAAGAAACACAGAAAATCTTCTGGTCACTATTTTAGCCCTCTCTTTCCATGGTCAAACTGTCACCCAGTGATGCAAATTTACCTCTGAATTATCTTTTGATTCCATCCACTTTTTTCCCTATCTCTGTGGCCACCCTTCTGGTCTAGGAAGATGGAACTACTGTAGGTGCCTCCTAACTAGTCCCTAACAGCTGTACTGCTCTCAAAGTAATATTTGAATGATGGAAACTTGACTATGTGATTCCCTGATTATAACATTGCTCCAAGAAGAAAACAAAAATCGCTAGCATGACCTTGGATCTTGCTTTTTCTAACTAATTTCATTACCCATCTTTTTTTCTAGGCTTCCTGTAATCCAGCCCCAGTGGCCATCCTTTGGCCTCAAACATGCCACACTCCTGCCCAGTGCAGAACATGGGCTCATGCTGCTCCCTCAATCCCTCAAGCTGGCATGGACTACTGTCCATGACTCTGGGTTCACCTAAACCCATCTTTAACTCCTCTCTTCAGCTCAAGACTTACTTCTTTGAAAGGCTTCGCTGATTCCTGCCTCCATCCCTCATCTTCAGCCTAGGGTAGACTCTTTGAATTTATGTTTCTCTAAGGAATTTCTTAGTTTGTAATTAAACATTTATCAGTAGGTTATTTAATTAATATCTATCTTTTCATGTAGACTGGAATCTTATGAGGGCTACATTTGCCTTTGCTTCCTGTGTTACCTCCACTCACCAAAATACTTGATTCATTGTAGATGTGCAATACCATCAAGTTAAATGAATAACTGAAGCACGAGTGAATGTATGCTCAAAAAAAGGAGAGAATATGAGAAATTAGGTAATAGGTAAGGGAATCCAAATACAAGCTTATCTAGACAAGGATCTGAAAATGCCAAGCTTCTTTTTAAATTGGGTACTGGTCTCCTCCTTCTCCTCCTCCTCCATCTCCTCCTTCTCTTTGTCCTCCTCCTCTGCTACCTCTTTCTCTTTCTCCTCCTCCTAATCCAGTATCTCCTTCTCCTCCTTTTCCTCCTCTTCTATCCCCTCTTTCTTCAGATTATATTAGTTTTATTTGAGATAACGTCTCATGTTTCTTCACCCAGGCCATCCATAGATCACAATCCTTCTAACCATTATAACATACAGAGCTGTAATTACAGGCATATGCCACTGTGTCCAGTCTAGTTTAGCTCCTTTATCATCATCTTCTGTCATAACCATTGTTCTTGAAAGACTACTTTGAGAGTAGATTCCTCATAACCACATTTTATCAGGTACTTCAATGTAGCAAGTAGGATCCATAGATGTGGTTGTGTCTAAGGTGTTGTCAAATCCAGGTAATGAGGAATCATGATTGTCAACAGGGAAAAGAAAGCAGTTGGGCACAGATCACTAACACTCTGGTAAAGCCTCTTTTCACCTGAGCCCCATGGACTTGCACAGGTGCTTCTTTTACAATAACTTACTTTTTTAAAAAAAAATTTTAAAATGATATGTTAGCTTTAAGCAAGTCAAACAGTACACACAATAATAAACAAGGAAAAAACCCTGCTCAGGAATACCACTGCTGAGTGTTTTGATAAGCATGCTATATGTATTTTTTAAACACCAGCAAAGACACATTTTATATCAAATCATCATCCTCACAAAAGAACTGATTAAGTTTAAACCAAAGATATAATTGAAATGGTACTTGAAGTTGTTCTGAGGACATAAACACAAACATGGTGGAGGGAACATGCTCAAATGACAAGACATTGATTTTTTTGGTGATTCTGACTCAAAGTAGTGCAACTTCTAAGGAATCAAATGCAGAGATGGAAACATGCCGAAGTGGTAAAAAATATCATAGAAGGGTATGCAGACTCTGATGAAACCCTGACATGCCTTTCTTTTAACTCATCCACCAGAGAACCAAGCCTGGAAAAAGAATGGGGGTGAATGTGGAGGACGGCACAGACTGGAGCAAAGATCTTTGTGCATATTCAATGTGGACATTCTCCCCAATAACAGTGGAATTTCAAGGTAAGAAGCTCAAAGAAAGATTAGTAATTCAGTAGTGGCCAAGTTTAAAAAGTCACCATAGACACTGTCTAATGAGACTTTATGGTCTAAATCTCCAACAAAGAAACCAAACATCTCCATTAGCTGCTGACAAACACCCCAGTGCAATTCTGGAACCAAGGTTTTGTTGATTACTGACACTTGAGAGAGGGTAGTGATTCATATTATGAAGAGAACTAGGTTTTTTTTTTAAAAGAGATGCAACTTGGTAACTAATTTTTGTCTCTCCCTGCCAGTGTAACCGTTTGAATGTTAATTTAATTTTACAGAATATCATTTATGTAAATGTAATTAGAAGGGAAACATGATCTGGAGATGCACAGCACCAAAGAAAATTTATTACTCCAAGGGGTATTGCTCTAATCATTCAACTGCAATATTGAGTTTCCCCAGATTTAATCTAAAAGCAATAAATTACAAAAGGCTAATGCCCTGCCCAACAACAAGCTGTCATGAACCCAAGTTTCAGGGAGGGAAACCAAAAAGAGGAAGAGAGAGAAAAAAGCCTGAACTTTATGTCAGCAACAGGCTATCACCGGCTTCATATTTCCTGATATAAAACTCAGTAGAGACACCATCGCTAGGGAAAAATAAAAGGCTCCATTTACTAAACAAGAATAAAAAGGTGACTTCTAACCTCCTACTGCTTTTCCCTCCAGAAATGTGACCAGGACTCTTTACCTGTTGTTAAACATTATTGTCAGTGTTGGAAGTTAAGGTCTCCATGTCCCATAACAACAAAGAGAGAGGAATCCATCCAGATGACACTACCCTGTCTCTTCACCTTATGGCTGTGGTATGCTTTTGCAGAGAAGAGAAAACAACACAGTCTGATGAATGTCAAGGTCCATATTGCATTCCACTGAGTGCATACCCAAAAGCCAGTTCTCGTAGGGCACCTTGCCAACCCTGAGAAGCCAAGCCTGTGAAAAAATGCTCTTCCATCTCTTCTCCTTTGCTGAGTGAAAGGTTGTGATGAGAAGAACTTGAGGCTATAGCAGAGTCTCCCTGCTGCATAAGCCCCATGCCCGAACTTGAACATGACTGAGAATACTTGGTCCTTTTAAGGTGCTCAACAATTGCTGTGATAGAAAGGGAAATAGAATTGTCAATCTGGCTGCACAAAAGAAATCTTTAATGAGGTGTTTTAAAATGCTACTGCCTGGGTTGCACCACAGTGCAATTAAATTCAGATTCAGTGTGGTTAGGACTTAGACATGGGCATATTTTAAAAGTTGCCCTGGTGATTTTAATGTATAACCCACAATGAAAATGTGGGTTAAATTATTATTTATTTATAATTAATAAATTATAAGATGGTACTCTGTTTAGTTTATATGTTAACTTTTTTAAATGCTATTTTTATTGGGCATATTTTAATTTGTTCAATTTCTTTATCTTTTATATTCTCAGCATTTCCTCATCAGGTTATTTGTAGTTCTGTTTGTGGAAGATAATTTTTTCTGCCAACACTTTATATTTTGAATTCAAACATAGAATTCAGAGACATTTTGGAATTTTATGACATATTTATTAACTTTTGTAATTGTATTTTCCAAGTTTGGAATTAACCTGCTTCTTAAAATTAATAAATATAGTACTTCCTTTAAAAAAAAGAAAGAAAGAAAATGACAGCCCAAGATGAAGGTTGATGGCAAGCAATGGAACACGGTTTTCAAGGGAGTAGATATTCAGTAAGTGGCCATGTCACAATCATTTCAATGGAAGGGAGTTTCTTAGACATGACAAAATTAAAGGAGAAATGTATCTACTCCTATACAATAGAGAGACAATTGCAGCTGGCCAGGTGCACAACAGTTAGTATCACGTAAAACCCCATCATTTCAACGTGGTTTAAAAATCTTAAAAATCCTTCTGTTGTCGCTACTAGTTTCCTTATCTAACAAGGAATGTAAAATATAATTGGCTCTCTTAAATTGAGAATCTGAACATTCCAATTAGAAAGTTTTTTGGGAAAAAGGCCAAATTTTAAAATGAATCTTATATTTCTTTCCTTTTCCAGAAACATCTTAGTTCTGTTTGTTTCAATGTGTGTGTGGTGGGGTTTGTTTTTTTTTTTTTTTTTTGTCCTGGAATTTTATATACTGATTGGCTGTTTAATTCCAAAAAGGGTGTAATATCCAAAGCAAGTGGGTATTTTTAGAGTTCAAAGATAGGACAGAGATTACCCTCCTATTAGTAGTTCCCAATTTTTCGTGTGCAATTAGAGGTACATGAAAGTGTTTTTCTTTTCACTGTAGCAATTTTGTGTTTAGCAGTAGAAAAAGTTAAGTAAAACTACAAACTTGTGTTTTCATGGAAATTACTTATTGGAATGGGACTAAGGACAATATTGACGCATTTTAAATCAATTGAATGAAGCAAAGTAGCGTTCTCCTCTAGGGCCAAATTCATGAAAATGCTCTGATTAAATAACAGGAGAGAGAAATAACCTGTAAGTCAAGCAATTGCGTATTCAACTATTTGTTATGCTTCCTCTGTCACCCCAAACTTCCCACAATGTACCCATATAAGCATACTGTTTGAGTGAATTTAAAGTTATCTTCTACAACCAAAATAAATTTGGTAAAATTACTTTAGTAAGATTGTTGAAGGCCAAGTACTTTTCAGTGATGTTCAGAAGTGTTTAATCAATGTTAAAAAGCAGTAGCATTCATTAGATCCTGCTCTGGTTTGGATCTTCAGTGTTCCCCAAAAGCTCATGTGTCAAAGGATTGATCCCAAGTGTGGCCCTACTGGGAGGCAGCAGAAACTTTAAGAGATGGGGCATAGTGGGAGGTTTTTAGTCATTGGGAGATTGATTTAAAAGGTGATATTGGGACCCCAACCTTGTCTTCTTCCTCTCTTTCATGTCCCAGCCACGAGGTGATTCATCTTGGCACATGCTGCCACCCCGGTGTGCTACTTTACCACAGCATCAAAATGCCTGGCCAGCAATAGGAAAAGGGGACCAGGTACTAGAGAAAAGGTTAGATCAAAAAGAATTAACCTAGAAGGTAACACACATGCACAGGAAATCAATGTGAGTTAACTCCCTGTATAGCTATCCTTATCTCAACTAGCAAAAACCCTTGTTCCTTCCTATTATTGCTTATACTCTCTCTACAACAAAATTAGAAATAAGGGCAAAATAGTTTCTGCTGGGTATTGGGGGGGGAGAGGGAGGGGGCGGAGTGGGTGGTAAGGGAGGGGGTGGGGGCAGGGGGGAGAAATGAACCAAGCCTTGTATGCACATATGAATAATAAAAGAAAAATGAAAAAAAAAATGCCTGACCAGCTAATCATGAACTGAAACCTTCAAAACCGTGAGCCAATACATACCTTTCCTCTTTATAAGCTGATTGCCTCTGGCATTCATTATAGTAATGGAAAGCTGACTAACACGTGTCCACTGAATCCAGTAGTCATTTTACCAAGAAATTAGCCCCCAACCTCACTGACACATAAACTCTCTGGGAATCAATGGTTTTGGCCACAAAGACAGAGGGGAAAAAATGCTAATTTCTGATTCCATATCTTGAAACTTTATCTCCACAGATTTCATTATTCTATAATTGTATTACTTAAGTACAAAATGCTGATCGGTCAAACCAAATTGAACCACCAAATAATTCAGATAAAAGAATATCCTTTTACCTAACCTGTTACAGATGTACTTTGATTTCCTTTTCTCTTTTTCTATCTTAACACTAATATGTCTTATTTCTCACTGAGGTTTTTCTTTCAAAGCAAACGTCTCAAGAGTGTTAAACTAAGTAATTCACTGTAGGAATTCATCCTGTATTATCTTACAAATTTAATCAGTTAATTATTGTTCTCATTGCATGTGTTTAATTATTAGCAGACTCATCTCAGGAGTCAATTAGACCACATAGACACAGGGTGTGCCACAACCCATCTTCTCTTCTTGTGTCCAAATGTGCTAAATAAATTTACCCAAAATCATCACAAATGAAACAAATGATAAAATTTATTGTTAGCAATTTTATTATGGAGTGATAATAGAAGTTTTCAGCAGTCTATTGGGTCTGCTATAACTCACAGAAAATAGCTTATTTTTATTTATTTTGGAGGTACTGGGGTTTGAACTCAAGGTCCTGCACTTGTTAGGCAAATTCTCTACCACTTGAGCCACACACCCAGCTACTTTTGCTTTAGTTACTTTTTCGGTAGGTTTTTTTGCTCAGGCTGGCCTGAACTACAATCTTCCTACTTATGCCTTCCATTTAGCTGAGATAACAGGGGTGAGTCACCATGTCCAGCTTTATTGTTGAGATTGGGTCTTGCTAACTTTTTGCCTAAGATTGGGCTTAATCCATAATCCTCACAATCTTACCTCCCAAGAGGCTGGGTTTACAGGTACAGTTTTTAACATGTCTTTGCTTGATATATTGGGTCACAGGTAACAATGTAATGTCCACAACATTATCAACTGTTGGTACTCAATAATGTCACCAGACAATGACCAACACATTCTTTTCCAATGAAAAACAATATAGAACTCACTTACTCATTCCTTATCTATAGGTACCCATTAAATTTCCAAATGAAACTTGATCAAATGTTTTCAATTTTTACAAATTTCTAGGCAATTGTACAGCTAAAATAAAATTAAGTGCTGAGCAATTATTACACAAGAAAACAACTATTCTGGAAAATACAGGCCAAATTTTCCCACAACCATTATCAACCTTTATTTTCAGTTAGTTATTTGCCCAGATCGCCTAAGCTTTGGTTTCAAAGCCTCAACTAACCTTGACCATTGAAATGCAACCTTTGTTAATATAGAAATTCTCAATATCAGTATATGAAACATTTGCAGCCTAATAATGAAATATAAAAAAGAGAAAATGAAAATTCACAGGAGTTAGAAAAGACCCAGAATCAAATTAAGATGGGTGAGTAGTAAAAGAAAAACACCTAGAAAATATCAATAGGAAATACCCAAACTATATAAATAGAATTGGTTGTTTTACTTTCAGAATAATGAAGGGTAAATGAATAGGTTCATCCATACTTACAGGGAGTCTTAGTAAGTTTCCTAAGCTAACATAGTTTGTAAACAATAGATTTTAGATTTGAAACCAAACAAACGCATGCGCTACAAAAGCAAAAGCAACTGAAAGTTTGAATGGATGATCATAGAGGATGGCATTTGATTGGTTCTGTACATGAGAAAGGCTGACTCTATGAAGATTTGGGGAAGAGCATTCTACACAAAATCACCTTCAAATGCTAGGACCTGGAGTTGGAAGAGGCTGGAAGCAAAGGAAAAGAGAGAAACCCAACTGGGCTGAAGCAAACATCCTTTATCAACACCACTGTTGTCCACTTGTGTCATTGCACCAGGAGTTGATAAGGTCTACATCATCCAGAAAGTACAAGTGACCACCTTCCATTCCAAAAGGAAAGGTATTTTGATTCTTTTGGCATTTCAACCATCAGTGGGTAAGGTAATTACAAGGTAGCTAACATTTGAGCAGGATTGATAGATTCCATTTAGGTTAACATGTGGCTTATGCTTCCCCACCCCAGGAAATTTGCCAAGGTCAGTAGGTTATAGGGCAAATAAATGTCATAATATGTCAGGATTTTTTATTTCTCTAGCCTTCTTGTTCTGGTGTTAGAATCAGCCTGAACAAAGATGAAATATCCCCAGCCTGGTGCTGTATACACATTGATTTATAATACTTAGTGACTAGATCAAGGTGAGAATGGATATTTAAGGCATTACAAACATTTTATATAGGACCAGAAATAAATATTTAAAAGATACAAAAAACCTGTGTTTATTGAATAAACCATCTATATTTTAAAATGTGGAGTTAATAAAACTAGATGTACTTTGAAAGGATAGAGTAGGAGGTTTCTGAAAGAGCCATTTTGATGCTTTTTTTTCTTTCCCTCTTTTATCAAGCAGATATATTTTGATATCATATAGATATAGTCCTGAATTTTAAAACAAGTGGGGAAAAGGTGAACTACTAATTGTTTGACTTCGTTCAGTTCCATTAACAACTTTATTCAAAACTACCCGTAATTTGATAACTCCATCTGCATCTCTGGAGATCGTTTACCTGATCTCAAGATGCCTAGACTTAATAAAAAGTTAAAACAATTCTGAAATTCAAGTGAAACTGTTAGTCAAATCCAGCTTTGTTAGGTTATGAAAATAGCCAAAGGGAACATGAGTTATTTACTAAAATTCATGCCAAACACCGCTGTATTCATTATACCAGGGCCTTCCTATACCATTGTTATTTACTACAATTTCCTAATACTCCAGCAAGGTTTATAATTATAAACCAGCCACTAATGAGAAGGCAAAATGCAATTCCTGAAGAATCTCATTTTTATCTGACATTAATTAATGCCCACATATAAATTGCCACTTAACCATAAAACCCACTTGGTGCTTGAGTTTAATCTCTCATAGTCATTGAAAGACTAGAAAAAAAAAAAGTCTCCAGGGCAGCCAGGTAAATTTAATGCACTAGTTTTATTAACATTTGAACAAACAACAAATTTTATATTTTCTTAGTGTAAACTATACTAATTTCCTCCGAGAGTAGTATTGGGCCATGGCACCAGATAGAAGTGTGAAGGACAGAGGGATGGGTATTCTTTTCTTCACTGTAAGAGGCAGCTCTCTGTCAACACTGCAACATTTTTAAATGTTGACAAGCATGTACACTCTAACACACGCTTTTTGCCTGGCTCATTATGTAAATTATATTCATGTAATGCATCACTTGGGTATTCAGGTGCAAGCCCATGGTGTCTAATACAAGTCTTCCCTGTCAGAGGCGACAGCAGTGTACATTTTCAGTAAAGATAACCGATTGGGGGAAGAAAAAAATAACTGCTATTTTCAATCAAAACTATGGAAAGTGCCCTTAGTCCAGAAAAGATATGATGCCTGGCTAAGGCTGTAAAATACATCTCTGACCTTATTATCCAGGCTCCTGTGTTAAATATAGTGGCTATAATAGAATTTGTATGCCCTAGTTTCTGACAGGTTGAATGTTGCTTAGTGATCCAGGAGTGGAAAATGGCTGCCTGGATTCAAAGATCATAGATTACAGACATTTCCTGGGTATTGTAAACAGAGGATGCTATTACAATGCCTCACAAAAAAGAGAGCCCGCCTCTAATACCTATAGGTGGAGGTGGACTGTATTTGTTATCTATTGCTGTGTAATAAATTACCCCAAAACTATTTATTTATCTGTGGGTCAGGAATCTGGGCAGACTCACCTAGCCTGCTTCGATGTTTCATAGGCTGCAATCAAAGTGTCACTATGCCTCTGTTATCTTGAGACTTAACTGAGGAAAAGCACACTTCTGAGCTCCCTTATATGGTTGTAGGCAGGTTCCAGTCCTCCTGGAGGTTGGAATGAGGGCCTCGGTTTCTTGCTGGGTGTGGGCTGGAGGTGTCCTGCATTTCCTTGTTACATGATGACAATCTGATCTAACAAGGTAGCTTACTTTATTAAAGCAAGCAAGACAAGAGGAAGATAAAGGTGAAGTCACTGTCTTTGATAGCCTGTTCTCAGAAGTGATATGCCATGAACTTTGAACTGGGAACAAGTCTCTCAGTTCAGACCACACACAAGGGGAGGACACTATAGAAGAGCACAGACAACAGGAGATAGATCACTGGAAGTCATTTTAGAATTCTTCCTACCAAAGGAACTGAGGATTTCTCAAGAACCAAAAATATCTTTGCCCCACCATGACATACTTATCATGTTACCCAATGAAATCCACAGCCAACAAAATGAAGTGGTAACACATCACGTCTCTTCCTGTGCCAGAGTGATTAGCAGGAAATTTAAGTGTTGCTCACAGAAAGTATGTTGGCATCACACAAAGAGGGAACTTATTTTCAATTGCAAATACAAATAAAAAAACATTATTTCCAGAAAAAAAACATTTTAATGTTCATTTCCATTGTGGTGCCAAAATCCACAAAACCTCTTCCAAAAGTCCAGTGAAGAACATTAATCCTGCGATGGAGAAGGCAGGCATGACAGGGTAGCTGTGAGAGCTAGGGAGCCATAGCACCCTAGAGCCGGTCACAGCCAGCAGTTCTTGGAGGATAACAGATGGAGGCAAAGCTTTCAGTAGCAATCACTCAATGTGGACTCATGACTACCGTTGTCAAGGGCCTAACCAAGCAGACACTTCACAATAAAGCTGTTGAATCCAGAAGCACACCTTAACTCAGCAAGACCCAGGAAAGATGTGGGACCAGAGCCCTAGTGGGCAAATAAAGGAGAATAAAACCAACTCAGGAACCTTCCCTTGGCCACACTGGTTAAAGGTTATCACAAAATCCTAAATGGTGAGAAACTGGGAAATTCTTACCCAAGTCCGCTGTGCATTGATTTTATAAAGAGATAAGCAGCATTTTCTGATTAGTGACCTCAGAGTTCTCCAACAATGACTTTGGCTTTTTGACAATGACATAACTGGACTGATGGCTCCTTTCTTCAGTAAAGGGTATAAGGCTGGAGCTTTTCATGGGTGGATAAGGGACTATACCCAAGTTACTACCTGAGTGACCAAAAACCAGAAGATTTTCAGGTGCCAGCACTAGCAATTACTCAGAACAGCTTTAGAAATTTTGGTCTTAACCAAAGATTTCTTGGAACATAGAAAGTTCAAAATATTTCTCCTCTATCAGATCTGCTCACACATTTGCTTTGGCAGAGGGGTAGACACTTGGTAGAGTGTGGGTGTAGGGGGTACAAATCCTTGAAAGGAGAAGTAGACTCGAGGTGCACCTTGTGCTTCCCTGCCATGCCCACTGTCACCAGGATGGGCAGAGAACTAAAGACCAGGTGCCCTAATCCTTTTGCCCCTGCATTCCAGCCAGCACCAAATGACATTGCTGGTATCCACCCTGGGAGCATTGTCCAAAATGGATGGGTATGTATAGTTATATAAAATACCATGTTATTCTCAACATAACATGAAGTTTACTCATTTGTTTCCATCATTATCTTCATATTACATAGCCTGAATTTCAAGAACAGCTAATTAGCCTATGCATGGACTCAATGTGAGAATGAGTGTTCCAGTGTCCAGAATGGACATCACATAAGTCATATGCCTCACAAAATGTCAACTTATTCAAGCTTGCTTTAGCCTGGATGTCTTATATAGAATGAGTAACTTCATCATCAGTAATCTACTGATTTTATTCTGCTTTTATTTCATTAAAATTTGAAGCTTGACCAGGTGAAATGGTTCACGCCTCTAATATGAAAGATTACAGATCCTGGTCATCTCAGGCAAAAAGTTAGCGAGACTACATCTCAACAAATAAGCTGAATATGATGGTATGTGCCTATACTTCCAATTACATAGGAGGCATTGGTAGGTTGATAACAGTTCGAGGAAAAAAGTGAGAAACCCATTCTGAAACATAACTAAAGCAAAAATGGACTGGAAGTGTGGCTCGAGTGGTAGAGCACCTGCCCAGGAAGTGGCAATACCATCAAACAAAACAAAACAAAACAAACAAACAAACAAAAATCTTGAAGCTTGTCTTAGACTGGATCCCACACACAGCAAAATTCTAAGCCTAAAAACACGCATGAATAGTTTCGTTAGGAATGTAATCCCAAGGATCCAGAGTGAAACAGGAAGAGCTCATGCAGACGTCACTGCGTGTGACCAGTTTGCTTTGTCCTGTGAGATCCTCTGAGATGACAAAAAAGCATGATCTTACAAAGCTTTTGTGAGAAGTAATAAGTATATGATGAAAAGAGCTTTGCAACAGCACAAAGTTACTTTTTGTCCCATCTCCTCAGAGTCATCTGTCTTTTGACTTGGAGCCAGAAGGAAAAATTCAGAGTTCCAGGAATTATTGTCTTTTTTTTTTTCACATTCTAAAATGAATAATTTAGCTTAGCTCTTAGTCAATGGGAAAGCAAGGTAGAAAAAGAAAAGAGAACAAAGAGGAAAGACTTAAATAGAAGCAAATATAATAACTTGCCGTGAAGAATTATCATGAGGACACAAATTGCTGCCAAGAACAAGAATATAGGTTTTTCTCATTTTGACACATTTATTGATCAATTTCTCTTTGTGGTGTGGTTTGACAGAGCCTTAGAGGGAACATGGGAAACTTTCACTGGAGTTCTGGAATGTCTGACACAGCTCAGGACTTCACATTTCTCTGATTCAGTTGACTCACTCAGCTCCAAGTTTGAATGTTTGTAGTTTACACACACACACACACATATACACACACACACAGACACACACACACACACACACACACACCATACCTATAAGAAGGAAAAGCAGTCTTATATCCCATAGAATTTTGAAGAGAGCTCTCGGCTCAAGGGAAGTCCCTTAAACAGCAGTAGGAAAAAGGTAGATGATTTTGGAATGAGTAGGAGTAGACATGAGAATAGGAAATAAGACAGGAATAGGAAAAGGCCAGCAACCTCCTATGAATCTGTGTTCTTTAAAGACCCTCAGCTGTTACCAAGACTGTGTTTTAAAAAGGCCAGCAGACAGTTGAAAACATGCCTCTGAAATTTTGAGAAATTCGTTGGATGTTAAGGAGTAGGCTCTAAATCCAATTATCAGCAAAGAGACAGAGAAGAAAGACAATGTCCTCAAATTAAAAGATAATTCTATTGATGGTATCACTGTAAAAAAAAAAAAGACCCTCAGCTTCGAGTGGTCATCTGCCACTTAATTATGGAACAACAGCTGTACCATTTGGAAGTACACAGTATCACCCGAGGACCTATTTTTTTCTACTCACCTTGATTCCTTTCCCAAAAGTCTATCCCACTGGACAGTCTCCAGTCTAGCAATTAAATGCTTAATGCCCAGGCCAGAATGGCACCTCCTGAACCCTGCTCTGGTTGGGTGGCCGGCTTTTGAGTTTGTACTAATTGTTTAAGCTGAGCTATATCTGTTAATGGTCCCTAATATTAATCCTCTCTCAGTGCTATTCTGTACCTCTCCCCATCCTAATTCCCACCTCCCAAACATGCATATGTGCATACATGCACCCATACACATGCATAACACACACAAATGTGCATATGCACTGGACACACACCTGTGCATATATGCACTCTCACACACACACCTGTACACAAACAAGATACCTGCACACAGACACACACACACAGGTACAAACACATATGTGTACATATTAACCCTCAGTTTGCCCCAGGGGGCACCATCTTGCCCCCTGCTCTTATTTCTGCAGTACTAAGACCTCACACTAACCTCAGCTATCCAGCTTGACCATGGGTGGATGGATGGCAAAAGCTGTAAAGCATGACTATCTCTTCTTCCTGATTGCCTTCCACCAAATTACTTGGATATTCCTGGACTGCTTAGCATTTTCAAACTGTTTTCTGGTGCATGCCAAAGCATTTGTAAGTTTCCATTTCCCCATATGCAAAATAATACAAATGATACATAGCTCTCAGATTTTTTATGAGGAATAAATCAGATAATGCCTATAAAGGACTAGCACCATGTTGTGTCTGGAAATAGTAATTATAATAAATGATAGCTACTGCTATTTTAGTGTTTATTACCATTCTGAATTTTTTGACTTTGAGTTTGGAGTTTCCATATCCTTCTAGTTAGCTCATCAATTTTCAAAATGATGTAGTAGATGATATATATATGGATATATATATATATGTGGATATATATACACTATAGTAAAGGAAAAAGGATATGAGAAAATGCTTACTTCTTTTCTTTCTTATTTTTACTTTGTAAATGAAAGGAAAGGGCAGAGGCAAGTATACTTAGAAGTTTGGGATTAAAGTTTAAATAACTTAGTAGCTTACATGTATTATAAAACCAAATAAACCAAGGCTCTTTCAAGTATATTCCTTTATAATGTCACATTTCACTTAAATTTCAATTAACAATTAGGTAATTCCAAGAGTTTCAATTAGAGAGGAGGAGGAGATGGTAAAGTGATTTGAGGTGCAGCCTCCTTACTGGAAGGTCAGTGCAGATTTTTCCCACACCTCCTTTTGCAACACAAAGGCCATGTAAGACGCCTATTATGATTCCAGGGAGGACATTATGAAAGTCTAAACTACTTCCAAAGTGCATTTTACTCCTAATAATTAGAACTGGATGAACAGCTAGGAAAAAAAAAATATGAACCTGCTCAAACTAAATTGGTTCAGCTCTAACTGATCTAATGCAGTTTTCCAAAGAATAATTGATATTATATAATCATAACTGCCAGTTTATGTCACAAAAGTGACATTCGATACTTTCTTGTTAACCAGCCTAACATCATCAATTAAAACATCAATGTGTAGTGGCATTTCACCAGTCAACCTAACATCATAAATTATGACATCACCTCTTCTAGGAAACCAAAAGATTGAGGGAAAAGGAGTGGGAAGACATGGGTGAGAGAAAATAACATTCCCTTTGATTCATACTTTCTCAGTCTTTCATGCTCTAATCACATGTTGCTAGGATGACTATTAAAAATAATAAGAATAACAAACCTCATGAAATCATAGTGAAAGCCATAAGAGTAAATGGTACATTTTCTAGTTTCCTTTTAGTTATGGTTCAACATCCCTGGATGGTGATATGAGTTTATTATTTCACAACTGAACTGTAAAATGGCTATTCTTAGAACGCCCTGGAAAATATGACAAAGGAAAGAAAAACGTCAACTTTGGGCTTGAATTTGGAATCTTATATTCATGTTTCACTGAACCCATTTTAAAACAATTTATGTCAGGAAGGTTGCATATTACCTGTAGGACTTCAAAAGGCTAAGTACTTGTTTTTCACCTGAGGCCCATAAGGATATACTAGAGGAAAAATACATGTGAAATAGATCTTTTAAGATGGAAGGCCCAGACCCCAAAGAAAGAACATTCATTTTTGTCCATTGAAAACATTGTATTTTAAGGCAGAAAGGAGTCATTTTCCAAACTGTTTCTACCCATTAGTAGGTACAAAGAAAGAAAGTCTAAAAGGAGAGGAAAGAGATTGCCTAAGGTCACACAGCAAAGCAAGCCTGAAAAAGAGCCCTCTCCTACTGTCCTACAGGCTTGCCATGATCAAGCATGAAAAATGCCAGGAAAAGGCACGTTATGTTTGGGAGCTAGTAACATATGTGTTGATTTCTCTTTCTTTCACAATTTGGTATCAGAGAGATGAAGATAACAATAATTTAAGGAAAATTATCATGTGTAGTCCAGGGCTATTTATGTAATTATGTATATGAATATCAGAAGAATTTGTGAAAGGTATTATTTTTTCTTTTCATACCATGCAGCATGACAAGGAAAACTGTAAGAAATAAAATTGACATTCTTGACTTCCACTGGCATTTGGCCTTCTAGGTTAAAGTACTTAAAAAAAAAATGCTACAAAAAGCTTGCCAATAGGAAGCCCATACCAGAGCCCCCTGCTCTATCTGCTAATTGGGTTTTTAGTTCTATAAGTCATTCTTTGAATTCATTGTGTTAATGGGGTTTGCTATATCAGTCAATGGTAAAGCAAAGAAACAGGAACAAAAATAAAGGCAAAACAAAAACACTTACTTGATTTGAATGTTTTACCTACTCTAAATGTTCAGAATTACCAAATTCTGCTTTATCTTCAAGTTTATTTACTGTGACAAGCAAGTTCCTGCTTTGATGGTCACTGGGTAAAGTCCACATCACAAGGCCACAAGGCATGGCTACTTGTGTGGTTTGGTGATCAATCGAACACTACAAAGCACCAAAATTTCAGGTCCATCTTCGGATAGTTCTTACTGGGTGCCTCACACTGACAAGAAAATCTTGCTAGTTTTTCCAAGGCATGAGAAGATAAAGTACAAGACTGTTTGTAAAGGTCTTATGCTTTTCTTATGAAACTGTAATCAGACCATGTACTTTCTGCTTGTTGATTCTTAAAGGAAAGGTAATCTTTTATCCTTTCTCTTTCTTTTTTCTTCTCTAATTGACACATAATTATTATACATATTTATGGATTACAGTGTGATAACTCAATATACGTATACAATGTGTAACAATCAAATCAGGGGAGTTATCTGCTTAAACATTAAACATGTAGCATTTCTTTTCGACTCCTCTCTTCCAGTTTTTTATAAAATATATGATAAATTTTTCTGAGCAATTGTCACCTTATCGTGTTGTAAAACATTAGTCCTTCTATGTAACTGTATTTGGGTAACCTTTTTGATAACATGATTGGGTAAAAGCTATAAAACTTAAAGACTGGTGTTGGTGATAAAGACAAAAGCCATCATTACTACTAACGGCTGACTGGCACTTGTAATAAAGTATGCAAACACCCCAATTTTATCCACACATTTTCAGTGAGAAGGGGAAAGTCTATTGACTTTGTAGAATTTATAGTTCATATAATGCATCAGAAACAGTGTTTGAGTGTTGTTTAGTTTTGAGAGTGAATGACTTCAACAGCAGAATCCATCGTGTTCAACAAACTCCAAGTTCCCAAGTAATTTTATGTAAGCTGATGTCAGGCACATTTGGCTGCTTTGGAACATGATGAAATCTTTGAATTATTTTTCTCAAGGATCAGAGTATTAGAGAGGGGGAAAGTGTCATGGAAGTTTAGTTTGAGAGGCTCTGAGTACCCTGGTTTTCTTCTTTAATGAGCAAAGCTTAAAGAAGGTATTCAAATACTAGTATAGAGGGGTGGAAGTTAATCATGAAAATGGTTCTTAAATAACAGCAAAATTTTAAGCAAATTCATGTAAATTGTTGGAGTCTTTTCTTGACATTTTTTTTAAAAAAAAAACCTTTTTTTTAAAAGTTTGGTCATGAATATTTATGACAAGACTTCATTTACTGACTGAATTTCCACTCCATTGGAATTATGCATCCCTATAGTGCACCCAAGAAAGGTGAGCAGTTAGAGGTGAGGAAAGAGATTTCCTGACCTTTTGGAAATAGCAAGCTACACTGGATTAAGTACAGCTTGAGAGAGGTTGCCTGTGGGTTGGTGAGGTATAATTACCTCAAAATTATCTCCGTGAAACAATTAGCATGCAATAGATTTGGTGCCAGATTTGCTGTGGTTCTGAACTTTTGTGAAAGCATCTCACTCCATCTTGAAATTGAGTAATTTATAATTCTAGCGGAAGGTGCTAGTGAGGACTCCACGCATCCTTGCTCCAGAGTACAGACTTATTTACAGCTGGTGCTTGTCAAATGAGTTGTACATGCAAAGGTGCCAGACTTGAGGTGTTGGAAGTGTTTCTGTGGTGAAAAAGCACTCCCTAGACAAACTCCCTGAACCATCAAATATGCAGACGACAGACAGCAAATGTTTTCTTTTACTACAGACCTCATCTTCAAACTGATGCTGGACTTCTGGCTCCCAGTTACCCACAGTGATTTTGTTGTTTTGTTTCTTTTTAAAATCTGATCATTAGGCAAAAGGGACTAAGTTTGAGTGTGCTACAAAATCAAACAGTTTTGCAAGTCATTTCGGTTTCCTCTTTGCATTTTTACAAAACTGCTTTCAAGTGGAAGGGACAGTTCTATTTCATCTAGTTTATGGTTTTGACCAAATTTAGAAGGAATTTCTTAGGGTAAGTTACTATCCACATTCAGTGATTGGTTATTGTTATGTAAAGGAAAGATCTAAATTCTCTTCCAAATAAACTTCTAAGCTTTTGAAAACAGATAAATAATTTTTAAAATATGTGAGAAATCACAATGAACTAGGATTCTTTTTTCAAATTGTTTTTTCTAAGTTTATTACATACTGTATGACCTGCAGGCAATGTCTGGGTAGAGTTAGGGTAAAGTGAAATGAAGTCAGATCTATAAGACAAGTGTTCTTTTTTTAGTCAATAGAAGGAAAATAGCATTTGTCCTAAGTAGTAAACAGATACATGCAGCTACATAAATAAGAGCTACTTATTCTACAATTTGAATGGAATGAAGTGATACAAAAAGAGATTACCCAAAAAGGTGTCTGAAGGATTGTAAATGTTTATGATTCTTGAATGAAATGGAATATAGCATTGTAAAATATATTCATATTTGTTTTTACTATCTACAACAATGTAGTGCATAAAACAGGCTGGATAGCCTACCAAATATACAGTGGCAGAGACTTTGTCCACAAGAAGAAAAATGACTAAAACAAGCATTATTTACTGGACAACTATTTACTGATAGTCCATGCACTGTGTTAAGATTTCATATATCTGAGCTAAGTTATTTATTTTTCATAAACCATCTTCTCAAGTGAATAATATCATCTCAATTACAATAACTGTTACTGAATGTCTCTACATCTGAGCCCCAGAGAAAACAAGAACCTTGGAAATGCCTCATGGCCACTCAATAATAAGATGAAGTATGAACTTAGGTCTTACTCCAAACATGCAACTTCTTTTCACTACAAAGAGAGAGGAAGAGAGACAGAGAAAAGGAGAGAGAGAGAGAGAGAGACTTGTTAACATTTATTATGGAATTGCTATAAGTTTGATTCTATATAAATCAGAAAGTGGAAGGTCTTGGTATAAATTAAGGGTTGTTTATTCACAAGAATAAGGGGATGGTCATGTTCCTTGGGGGGAAAATGGTCACTTCAATAAATTAATGTTCACTTTTCATGCATATTAATTGTATAAAGTAATCAGTTTTATTACAATAGTTCCATCCATGTATATAATATCCTTTGATCCTATTCATCTCCTCTATTGCCTTTTCTTATCCCCACTCCCCCATTCCCCTTTTTCTCTTGCCCCTTCCTAATAGCCCCTTTTGTTTTCATGTCTCCCCCTACCTCAAAATTCCACATATGCAAGAAAGCATTCCATACTTGTCTTTGTGAGACTGGTTTATGTCACTTAACATGATGGTCTCCAGTTCCATCTATTTTTCCTGAAAATGACATAATTTTGTTCTTTTTTATGCCTGAATAAAATTCTATTGTGTACATATACCACATTTTCTTTATCATTCATCTGTTGAGGGAAACCTAGGCTGATTCTATAACTTTGCTATTGTGAATGGTACCATGATAAACATGGGTGTGCAGGGATCTCTACTGTATGCTGACTTTGACTCCTTCAGGTATATACCTGGGAATGATGTAGCAGGATCATATGGTAACTCTATGTTGTCTTTTGAGGAACCTCCACACTGATTTCTGCAGTGGCTGTACTAATTTACATTCCCACCAATAATGTGTAAGGGTTCCTTTCCCCTGCCATCTTCTCTAACATCTGATGTGTTTTGTTTTCATTCTATCAAGAAATTTTAATATTTAGCTTCTTAGTTATCAAGATTAACTGAATAAAACTTAAATATTAATCTTCTAAGAGCCTTTTAGTATATTCTTTGCATTCATGCAAAACTTCCGTAGGTGGAGGAGACAACTGTATCTTTTTATGTATTTACAAAACTGAGCTACTCTCCAATGAAACCTGAGAAATCAATGGCACACTGATGCCAAAGCAATGGCACAGTGATAACAATTGCAATCTTTACACATTTTTACTTTGCCTTTGTTGCTGGTGTTGGAATAGGCTTTGACTTTTGTTGAAAGTTATGACTGTTCTCATACATTTCTCGGCCTTTTCCAATCGTATAACAATGCATTATGGTACAAAATACGTTGAATTGGAAGCAAAAAACCTTTTTTGGCCCTAATTCCTGGCTTGCAAGGAATGGTTCTTTGTTGGGTTAGTCCTGTGGTCAGGCTCCAGGCGTACCCTTCCTCATCTGTCAGCAGACTGATCTAGAAAACTGCATTCAGCTGTGAATTCCATCACCACTAGAAAATTTTACTTTTGGAAAATCTATTTGTGTAGCTATATATCCCAAAATGATTTCATAAGCAACAGCCTAGGCTCTTTTGCAGTGCACAGAGCACATCCTATTATTTTTGATTCTTTAATTAGCTGCAATGGATATTCTGCTTAAAATTCAGCACAAGCTGTCTGTTTCTCAGAGTGGCTTTTATTTATTTTTAAAATCATTTGGTTTTTCTATTCAGTTTTTATAAATAAAAAAATTCAGCATTTCTTTTCTGCAACCAGCATATTTTAAAAATAAATTTAGAGCTTTTCTAAGTTGGCAGACTCACTATGGTTATTAGTGACTATGGTCCACCTACATAAGGCATTAGAACACATCTTCCCAGTGTGAAATGTTCTTCTCCAGTTCCCAACATCTAACTGACTTCATATTTCATTTTGTTTACACTCACTTTCTAATGATTTCACCCAGTCTGATTTATACCAATTACAATGCTGACAATTCCCACATTTTAGTCTCCAGCTCAAACTCCCTTCTGACTTTAGCCTACCTCATTGACATCTATTTTACTTCCTTACCTGGATGCTCTTATAAGTTGAATTGTGTCCCCCCCAAAAGATATGTTGAATAGCCAATTTCCAGTCCCTCAGAATGTGAGCTTATTTAGAAATTGGTTCTTTAAAAATTTAATCAAGTTAAAATGAGGTCATTAGGGTAGATTCTAATCCAATATGACTGGTTTCTTCATTAAAAAAAAAAAGGAAATTTAGATACAGAGACAATCACAGGCCAGAAGAAGTTAGCCATGTGACTAAAGCTTTGTTACCAAACACCGAAGCAAAAAGAAGCAAGGAAGGATTCTTTCCTAGTGCCATTAGGGAGGAGATGTCCACAGGTTGATGTCAATTTCTAACTTCCACAACAGTGAAAAGATAAATTTCTGTTATTTTAAGCTTCTTGGCATCCTTGACTCTTTTCCTCTCACTCTTCTCACTAAATCTATCCTCAAAAGACAGTAATTTACAGAATCTAAATTACCATTGACTGTGAGACATCTAATTATATGATTTATCCCTAAAAATGAACAAAATCAGGCCCAAGATTACTATTTATGTATTCCATACATATTTGAAGATCTCTGAACTTGTAAGTATGGGTACTTATGTATACCATTCTTGTTTATGTAGTATCAGGAAAATGTATGTGAAACAAGTTGGCTAAAGTTTTCAAAACTATGATCGATATCAGAATGCATTTTCTCAATCACTTTTGGCCAAGAGTCACATAAGGACATGTTTTTCCATGGGGCCATTAAGAGCTGTGGTGATACAAAGCTCTACTTCTACAACTTTTGAACAGAAGCTACAAAACTTTCAGGGACCTGTGGCGCACTGGAGGGAGAATAAAATGCAAAACCAAGTGTGTGCACATGCAGAAAAATGCCCACTACATCTTTGTGCCTCATGGCCTATCAGCAGTAACCAATTATAAGACCTATCCAAAATTCAGAAATGTTAAAATGTAATTAAAGAAAAGTGGAGAACTTAGGATGCTGTGTCCGACTACACAGCATCTCTTGGTCCAAACTACCATCATCTCCTACAAGTCTGTTCCTTGAAGCTCCTAATTAGATTCCATGTTTCTATATTTGGTTGTGGGATCCTTCCATAATGTCCTTGAATACATCAAACATTCTTCTAAGTCAGGAGCTTTGCACTTAAAACCTCTCTACCCAAATGCTCTTTCCCCAGAAATCCATATGGCTCACTCTTTATTTCCTTAAGTCACTACTCATATGTTGTCTTCTCAGTAAGGTGTTTCCTGACCAGCTGATTGAAACTTCCTCTCCCAAAATATTCTTTTCCTGCTTTATTTTTCACCATAGCATTTATTAGCAAGGATATTTAAGTAAACACTTATAAATACTCATATATAAACATTTAATATTTATAAAATGTGTTTTGCATTGAATTGCATTGTATTGGATTCTACTCTATAAACATAGATGGACAGATGGATAGATGATAGACAGACACATACATACATACATAAACAATTTATTTCTGTATTGTCTCCTCCTATCATAGAATACTATCCAGGAAGACTGCTATAGTCACCATAATCATAATACTGGCTGGCACATAGGGCATTTATTAAGTGAAAAACTTTAATAGGCATTTGTTAAATATAGTGAAATAATGAGCAAATTGTTATGAAAACTTGATGAGTACTAGATTTCTTGCATGGTACTCAAGTTGATAGGGTGTCAGCATTCAGAGGCTTTAGGTGATCTGAATCCTATCAGAATTCTAGGACATACACGGCAAGCGTAAACTTGTCCTGGAAACTCCCAGCACATTTTTCATTCTCTCTCTCTCTCTCTCTCTCTCTCTCTCTCTCTCTCTCTCTCTCTCTCCCCCTCTAGAAATATGCAAATCTTTGTCTCCACAGCACTCTGCATTAATGAAGAACAAGACCTCATCACTCATCTATAGCATATCATTCACAGCCCTGAGTACAGAGTTCTATCCATCTGGAAATGAATAAAATTTCAGGAAAAATAGAAGGAAATAGCATCTAATCAGGGTGTCAATTACATACATACCACAGAGGGTAGAGTCTTCACAACACAGGGCTTCACTCAGATGGGGTGTTTGGAACGTTGCTTATGAATCTCACTGGATTGGAGGTCATAAACTCCATGGAGAAAGTAGTAAATATGAATCAGATTGTTTTGTGAAGAGTTAAGTCTAGCCACAGTTGTCTTTTAATTTAGACATTTGTCTTTTAATTTAGTTGAGCAAGAATAGGGGGATTGCCCTCATTTTACTTAAACTAAGGGATACTTTATAGAAGACATTAATGTGTGCTTATAGAATAAGGTTTGGCAAGTATCAAGTGAAACTGTCTTAGCTCTGTTTTTGTTTTTTCTGATTATTCATCACTGGTAGAGATAACTTTATCTGAACAACACTTTCAACCTTATTTCCAGCTCTAGCCAACTTGTATTTTGCCTTCAGGATATATAATTGCAGACTTTTTTAATGTCTTTGCTGGAAGAACCATCCTTTGACAACTGCTTACTTTTTAAAGTAATTTGTATCAAGCTTATGAAAATCAAACGAGCTTATTAAAATTAAACAGGTAAAATAGGCCATTTAAGATTTATTTTCACATTTAGTTCTACATTTTTATCTTGCTGTTCTGTGTTTTACCCAATTTTTAAAATAAAGTAAAAATAAATTTGAAATTTTTAGAAATTATAAATAAAAGTGAAATAAATAACTAAATAAGGCAGTTGTCTGAGAGATCCTTCTGGCTTAAATCTTACAGATTTTTTTCTTTTATTATGCAACCATATATTTATTTCATATTTGGTGGTTATATTGAGCAGAGATCATTTATTTAAATAATACATATCCTTATAAAGGGTTTGGATGATTTGTGATATGAAAAACAACATGATTTCAATGACTTTGTTGAGCTGTGATTGAGTGCAGAGTTGTGATCTTTGGAAAGGGACAATGGCCCTGCAGCTAGTGTTTACTTTAGTTTGAAACTTTAAAACTAGCTGTACCATCTTGGCCAGGTGGTCAATATCTCTGTTGTACAATTTCAGGGGGCATATTTATATTGTATTGCATGTGAATGGAGCGATTTTCTCCTGACTTTGACATAGAACACGATTTTGAGCAGTGCTCCTTGAAGTGTTATATCTCTGAGGAACACTGAGGTGAGTTTGGGATCTGGAAAGGAAAAACCTTCCAACCATTCTGGCTTAGTCTATAGACAATTCTCACAGAACTTTCACTCTAATCAATGATTCTTGCCTGTAATTTTAAAATTACCCAAATATAAATAATAAAATAATTAGATTTAAGATTGAACAGATAAGATAGGAATTCCCTTAAATAAAAAGTTTCTTTTTAATTTTTTAAAATAAATCATGGAAAACTAGGTGGCATTAAATTTAAAAAAAGCAAAAGATCCACTTAACCAATAAAATGATAAAGTGAATAGCTATTTGTAAAAAACAAGATTAACTGACAAGGTAGCAAAGGCATAAAATAATAAAAAAAAATAAATAGAATAGAACTCTGATAACTCATGATTCTAGGAAGCTCCTAGATCTTGGGCTAGGAGCTAAAGGAGAAGTGACCTTTATCCAGGAATTCCTTGGTCCAGTCCCCTTTTCCTGCCCTTATCCATTCTTTCTCCCCTTCAGCCACTTCAGGAAACATCAGGATGGGTGGAAAAGTAGTGATCACTTCTACAAAATCTATTTTCTCTGCACATGAATTCTTTTCATGACCATAAGACCCGTGCTTTGGAATTCAAAAGCCAAGAATTGAAAGAGGAAAAAGCATTTGACAAAATTCAAGAATAAGCATAGTAATACATGCATAAAAGGTAACCTTGTCAGTAAATTAAGAATAGAAAGGATCTTTCTCAACTTTATATAGGGAATCTACAACAAGCAAACAATTATAACAAATAAAGTACTGTAGGGTTTTCCCCTTAATATCAACAAAAAGACAAGAATGCCTACTCTCACCACTTCAGTTCAATAAGGCAAGAAAAAGAAACAAAAGGCATTCAGATTGAAAAGGAAGAAACAAGTCTTTGTAAGCAGATGACATCATAGCCCATATACAAAATCCTATAAAATCTCCTAAAATGCCACCAGAACTAATAAGTGCATTTAGCAAGTTTTCAAAACAAGAATCAATTGTATTTCTATGGACTAACTATGAACAGAAAGAAGAATTTCAAAAAACAATACCAAGCACCAAGATATGAAATAAGGACAAACAACTTAAGGACAAATTTGACAAAAATATGTAAAATGTGTTCATTAAAGTTTCTAAGACATTGCTGAGAGAAATTAAAGACCTCAGTAAGTGGAGCGATATACTGTGTTTACAGATAAGAAAACCCAACACTACCAAGGAACTACTTCTTTCCAAACTTATTTGTAGATAAATTCTATCCCACTCACATCCTAGTAAGATATTGTAGAAAATAGGGAGTTGATCTAAAATTCCTGTAGAAATGTGAAGGACTTAACATAAGCCATACAACTTTAGAAAAGATAAACAAATGTGGAAGGCTTATAATAAATACCTTACATCAAGATTTACTCAAAAGTCATATTGATTGCTGTATTAACATCAACATAGGTAAACACACCCTTAGAACAGAATTGAGAGATCAGACACAGATCCAGATCCATATATGTGTGTGTATGAATATAATATTCACTTAATTTTCAACAAAAGTACAATGGCAATTCGATAGAGAAAGGATAATCTTTTCAACAAATGGTATTGAAATGACTAGATATCCATTTGCAAAAACAAATGCACCTCAAGCAACACTCTTCACTGTACACATAAATTAATTCAAAGTGGATCACAGACCTAAATGTATAACCTAAAAGTAAGAACTTCAAGAAAAAAAAATAAGAGAAAACCTTTGTGAATTTCTGTCAGGTCAAAGTTGCTTAAATATACCACCAAAACATGATTCACTAACTGAAAATGTGATATACTTAACTATATCAAAATGAATAAATTCTACTCTTTGGAAGACACTGAATGAAAAGGCAAGATACAGACTAGCAAAAAAGTATTTGAAAATCACACATCTGGTAAAGAAATGAATCCATAATTTTTAAAAAGACTATCAAATTCAATAATAAAATTTGAACAATTCAATTTTTTTTTCATTTTTCTTTTATTATTCATATGTGCATACAAGGATTGGTTCATTTCTCCCCACTGCCCCCACCCCCTCCCTTACCACCCACTCCGCCCCCTCCCTCTCCCCCCCTCAATACCCAGCAGAAACTATTTTGCCCTTATTTCTAATTTTGTTGTAGAGAGAGTATAAGCAATAATAGGAAGGAACAAGAGTTTTTGCTGGTTGAGATAAGGATAGCTATACAGGGCATTGACTCACATTGATTTCCTGTGCGTGGGTGTTACCTTCTAGGTTAATTCTTTTTTGATCTAACCTTTTCTCTAGTACCTTGAACAATTCAATTATTTTAAATGGACAAAAGATTTGGATGGATACTTATGCAAAGGTCATATATGGATCACAAAAATCCTATGAGGAAAATGCAAATTCAAACCAAAATGAGAACTCACTATCCTTTCTAGAATGACAATTATCAAAAAGCCTATTTATACCAGTAGTGTACAAGATTGTGGAGCAATTGCAACTCTCATACAATAGTGGCAAAATGATACAACCACTTTAGTAACTAAGTTTGCCAGTTTCAGAAAAAGTTAAATATATACCTACTACATGACCCAGGCTTGCCACTCCTACACATTGGCCCAGGAAAAACCAAAGCATGTGCCTAGACAAAGACAATATGTGGATATCATCATAGCATCTTCATTTGTAATAGCCCAAAACTGAAAACTTAAGTGTCTATCATCAGATGAATGAATCAACAATTTCAGTCTATTTGTGCTACTTGCAAAAACTTGGTGAGTCTCAAAATAGTTTGGTTGAGTGAGAGAGACTACAAAAAATTGATTTCACATTATATGGACCCATTTATGTAAATTCTAGAAAATGTAAAGTAATCTATAGTGACAGAAAGCAGATGAGTTGTTTCCTGGGAACCAGTGGGGGATGAGGCAAGGATGCACATGGAGGGGGTAGAAGTAAGAAATTAAAAACAACAGAAGGAAACTCTTAGAAGTGATATCATCATTATCCTGATTATGGTGATAAATTATTTCACTGAGACATATGTCAAAATTATTTTATGGTACACTTTGAATATCTGCAGTTTTTGTATGCCTCTTATACCTTAAGAAAAGCTGTTTAATTTAAACACTTTATAAAAGTGTTTAATTAAGGAGTAGTATGTTCAATTCATTCAGTAAGGACTGATTGGATACTAACCATGGATCTGTTATTTAAAACTGAAGTTTACTAATATTAATGAGGCTGCTTATGTGTCAGATGGATTTGAAATTGAAGAGAATAGAAAGCTCACCAAAGCATGAGCTCTGAAGTCAGAAGAAAATAGGCTCAGATTTAGGCTTTTCTATGATACACCTGTGTGACCTTTGAATAGTTAATTAACATCTCTGAGCTTCAATCACTTCATCTGCAGGCAGAGATGATATCTATTCTAGAACCCTGGCAACCTATTTTGAAATCACATACATAAAGTATGCTACAAAAAGTAGCTAATTCTTACCTTATGGAACAGGTATTGATAATATTTTCTTTCCTTTTTTAGCAGTACAAGGATTTGAACTCAGGGACTTGCACTTGCTAGACAGGCCCTCTAACACTTGAGCCACTCACCCCAGCATTTTTTGCTTTAGTTAGTTTTCAAATAGGATCTCACATTTATGCTCAGGCCAGCCTAGACCTCAATCCTCCTATTTGGGGATTCCAAGATGGCGGCTAGAGGGAGGAAGCAGAAAGCATGCCTCCTATAGAGAAATCTTGGAGAGACACTGGAGACACACCTTGCAGGCAAAGCCACCGAAAAGAGGCAAAACTTTGACCCCTCCACACCTCCAGCCTGCACAGAGAATCTCCACTTCATGTTAAACGGAGAAACCCAGAGGGCCCCTGGGCTGGCAGACACCTGCACCCAGATGGCTTGGGAAGATGGGGACAAGGTGAGCTAAGCAGTAGGTGGTACTTCCACAGACATCCCTGGGCCAGATCAGCATAGCCCCCTAGACAGACCAACCCCCAACTGGGGAAAAAAGAGAAACTGAGTAATAAGCAATAAGAACAATAAAGACATGTAGCAAAGACAGTGGGGCACCCTGAGCACCGAAGGTGGGGAAAGGAATCCTTCCCAGAACTGTAAATAAACAAGCTGAGCCTGGCTGGAGAGGCTCCGGCTGGAGCCGGGTGCACACCCAGCAACCAGAAGCGGGAAAGCTTGTGAGAGTGGCAGAGGAAGGAAAACTCCACAGGAGAGGAGGGAAGACCCACTTTCCACGTGAGCTGTAAACAAACACGCCAGCCTGAGAAAGCGGGTGCATTGTCATCTCCCCCAGTGTGCTTGGAAAGGGGAAAAGCTTGTAGCAGTGGCATTGTGCACAGGAGAACTCTGAGTAAACAAAGCCTGTGGGGCCAGGGGAGTGTTAAGCTCCCTCCTGAGATCTACATAAATAACGCCACCAGCAACAGCAGGCTGACAGCAGTGGCCAGGCAAGCCACAGCCACAGATACCATTCACAGACCAGATTCTTTTTTCTTTTATTATTATTCATATGTGCATACAAGACTTGGGTCATTTCTCCCCCCTATCCTCACCCCCTCCCTTACCACACACTCTGCTCCCTCCCTCTCCCCCCCACCCCCTCAATACCCAGCAGAAACTATTTTGCCCTTATTTCTAATTTTGTTGTAGAGAGAGTATAAGCAATAATAGGAAGGAACAAGGGTTTTTGCTGGTTGAGATAAGGATACAGGGAGTTGACTCACATTAATTTCCTATGCGTGTGTGTTACCTTCTAGGTTAATTCTTTTTGATCTACCCTTTTCTCTACTTCCTGGTCCCCTTTTCCTATTGGCCTCAGTTGCTTTTAAGGTATCTGCTTTAGTTTATCTACATTAAGGGCAACAAATGCTAGCTAATTTTTTAGGTCAGACTATTTTTTTTTCTTTTCTCTCTCCCTGCCTTTGATGAGAAAACAACCGAACTACACCTGCATGCTGAAAAACTTACTGAAACTGTATTGCATTTGAACTTGGGACACATTGTGGGGGTTTGTTTTGTTTTGTTTACAGTTTTGTTCTACTTTATGTTTCCCCTTTGATGAGACAAATACAGAACAACATCTGAGGCACCATCTCCAGGATTGGAGGCTGAGGGACGGACACCAAAATTATTAAGACTGAAACTTCATTGCATTTGAATTTGGAGGGTTTTTATTTTCTATATTTTACTTTGTTTTATTTTATTTTATTTATACATATATTTTCTTTACTTATTTTTTATTTTTATTCTTATCTTTATTCTTTTTATTTTTTATTTTCAATCCTCTCTCTGTCTCTCTAATGCCTTTTCAGCTTACAGTTGATTAGTACACTGTCTCTCCCTGTTTATATCTTTGAAACTTTTTTGTTTGTTTCTTTGTTTTGTTTTTTATCTACTTGATTATTTGTTTTTCCCTTTTCCTTTAACTTCTTTGCTTTCCATCTCCTCCCACCCTTCTATTCTAAATATCACTAGTGCTATTATTACAAGCCAAAAAATACTTAATCACACACAGTACAGGGAAATTAACAACAACAAGGGCAATGATGGGAAGACAAAAAAATCAGGGAAACCAGTTTCCCCACAGCAAAAAATTAGTACAGGATCCAGAGGGAAATGAAGAAAACAGATACTCAGATACAGACTCCAACAAAATGAAGATAAACTATGCCAAAGAACCCAATGAGGCCCACAAGAAAAATTTAAAAGAAGACATACTACAGGTACTCAATGAGAATTTTATAGAGATGATACTGGATATGGTCAACCAAAATGTACAGGAGACACTCAAGAAATTCCAAGACAACAAAAATAGAGAATTTGAAAAAGCAAAAGAAGAAATAAAGGAAACCATAGAAGCACTGTATAAACACCAAAGGGAAACAGAGAACACGATTAAAAAAGAGATAAATTAACTTAGGACAAAAATAGACAACATTAAAGAAAAAAAGCCAGGATATGGAAAACCTCAGAAAAAGAATGAAAAAAAATTGCAAAACAAAATGGAAGGCCAATCAAGCAGAATAGAACAAACAGAAGACAGAATCTCAGAACTTGAAGATGAAATGGTAATTAAAGGAAAAACCGAAGAACCATTAATTAAATAAGTCAAGACCTGTGAAAAGAAAATGCAAGAACTCACTGACTCCATCAAAAGACCAAACTTGAGAATCATGGGCATCGAAGAAGGAAAAGAGGTGCAAGCAAAGGGAATGCATAATATATTCAACAAAATAATAACAGAAAATTTCCCAAATCTAGAGAAAGATATTCCCATATAGGTGCAAGAGGCCTCCAGGACACCAAACAGACCAGATCAAAATAGAACTACACCATGACATATCATCATTAAAACAACAAGTTCAGAAATTAGGGAAAGAATATTGAAGGCTGTAAGAGAGAATAAAACAAATAACATACAAAGGTAAACCCATCAAAATCACAGCAGACTTCTCAACAGAAACATTAAAAGCAAGAAGAGTATGGGGTGAGATCTTCTGGGCACTGAATGAAAATAACTTCAACCCCAGGATACTCTACCCAGCAAAACTATCATTCAAAATAGATGGAGCAATAAAAATCTTCCATGATAAGCAGAAACTAAAACAATATGTGACCACAAAGCCACCACTACAAAAGATTCTTCAAGGGATTCTGCATACAGAAAGTGAAACCCAACTTAACCATGAAAGGACAGGCAGCACCAAACTACAGGAAAAGAAAAACAACTAGGACAACTAAATGAGAGGAATCACCACATACCTATCAGTACTAACACTTAATGTTAACAGACTTAATTCACCCATCAAAAGTCACTGCTTGACGAAATGGATTAACAAGGAAGATCCAACAATTTGTTGCTTACAGGAGACCCATCTCACCAACAGAAGTAAGCATAGGTTTAGGATGAAAGGCTGGAAGATTTACCAAGCCAATGGCCCCCCAAAATAGGCAGGGGTAGCAATACTTATCTCTGACAAAGTAGACTTTAAACCTACATTGATCAAATGAGATAAAGAAGGACATTCCATACTAATTAAGGGGAAATAGACCAAAAGGAAATAATAATCATCAATCTGTATGCACCCAATGTCAAGCACCCAATTTCATCAAACATACCCTGAAAGACCTAAAAGCTTATATAAACGCCAACACAGTGGTTGTGGGAGACTTTAACACCCCATTATCATCAATAGATAGGTCATCCAAACAAAAAATCAATAAAGAAATCCAAGATCTAAAAATATAATAGATCAAAGGGACCTAGTTGATGTCTACAGAACATTTCATCCAACTTCTACACAATATACATTCTTCTCAGCAGCCCATGGAACCTTCCTCAAAATAGATCATATCCTAGGGCACAAAGCAAGCCTCAGCAAATATAAGAAAATAGAAATTATACTGTGCATATTATCTGATCACAATGCAGTAAAAGTAGAACTCAACAACAAAAGTAAAGACAAAAAACATGCAAACATCTGGAAACTGAATAATTCATTACTTAATGAACAATGGGTCATTGATGAAATAAAAGAGGAAATTGAAAAGTTCCTGGAAGTCAGTGAAAATGAAAACACGACCTACCGGAACCTATGGGACACAGCAAAGGCAGTCCTGAGAGGAAAGTGTATAGTCATGAGGGCATATATTGAAAAGACTGAAGGATCCCAAATCAATGACCTAGTGATACATCTCAAACTCCTAGAAAAACAAGAACAAGCAAATCCCAAAACAAATAGGAGAGAAATAATAAAAATAAGAGCTGAAATCAATGAACTAGAAACCAAAAAAACCATACAAAGAATTAATGAAACAAAAGGTTGGTTCTTTGAAAAAATAAACAAGATCGATAGACCCTTGGCAAACCTGACTAAAATGAGGACAGAAAATACCCAAATGAGTAGAATCAGGAATGCAAAAGGAGAGATAACAACAAACACCATGGAAGTCCAGGAAATCATCAGAGACTACTTCAAGAACCTATATACAAAAAAATTTGAAAATCTTAAAGAAATGGACAGATTTCTAGATACATATGATCATCCAAAACTGAATCAAGAGGACATTAATCACCTGAATAGATCTATAACACAAAATGAAATCGAAGCAACAATCAAGAGTCTCCCCAAAAAGAAAAGTCCAGGACCTGATGGATTCTCTGCTGAATTGTATCAGACCTTTAAAGAAGAACTGATACCAACCCTCCTTAAACTGTTCCATGAAATAGAAAGGGAAGGAAAACTGCCAAACACAGTTTATGAAGCCAGTATTACACTTATCCCAAAACCAGGCAAAGACACCTCCAAAAAGGAGAACTATAGGCCAATCTTCTTAATGAACATTGATGCAAAAATCCTCAACAAAATAATGGCAAACCGAATTCAACAACACATCCGAAAGATTATTCACCACGACCAAGTAGGCTTCATCCCAGGGATGAGGGGTGGTTCAACATACGAAAATCAATAAACGTAATAAACCACATTAACAGAAGCAAAGACAAAAACCACTTGATCATCTCAATAGATGCAGAAAAAGCCTTTGATAAGATCCAACACCATTTCGTGATAAAAGCTCTAAGAAAACTAGGAATAGAAGGAAAGTACCTCAACATTATAAAAGCTATATATGACAAACCTACAGCCAGTATTATACTTAGCGGAGAAAAACTGAAACTATTCCCTCTAAAATCAGGAACCAGAAGAATGACACCTATATCACCAGAAGTTTTTCTAGTAATCAAATGGGAGGATCAAAGGCATAGGAAGATGAATGGTATAAGCATATAGACTGATATTATGTCCACAAAGACAGGTCCTGAAAGTTAATTTTGATTCAGGTCTGAAGTTGAGTTGTTTATTTATTGCCAAGAATTTAAATCCTAGAAGTAGAGGATCAGTAAAGTGTTAGTCAGGAAACCACTAGCCATTCTGGGCATTTCAAACTCAAGTGCAGAGAATGGATTATGATAATACCCCAAGGGCTAGAAGAGAAAGACAGGCGGAGCCCAAGGATAAAAACATTCAATCCCTCTTGTCTAGAGCACACAGCCCCATGAGCTTCTGCTGTTGGAGAGGCTATCAAAGGTCAGTTCTGCACCCTCCACAGACTAGGGCTGCAGCCTTTTGACAGGTGCTCCCTTGTCTCTACTTCTGGGAATAGAATATGTACTTCTGGGAATAGAATATGTACCACTACAGTGGAATATGTACCACCAGCCTCTGTTGGAGTCAGAATAATAAGGCTTCTGTTTATCTCCTGCTTTCTGACCTCCCCCTGGTTCCTCTTCTGACAAAGCCTAAGAGCAAGCCAATTGGTGAACAAACCCAAGGAAATAAATTTGTGACTCCTCTCCTTGGCAGCATAGAGAAGAACACAAAAGCTCAGGATGAAAGACAGTAGGTAAGAAATAGGTAGTGTCTGCAGGAATAACTGTAGAGCAAGAGCAGGCATGATGGTGGAAATTGAAGCAATGGAGAATGGGAAGTGGTTACAAATAAGAACATCAATTAAATTCATGGCCCCAGAAATCAAATGAAGAGAGACTTTTGAAAGGAGATATATTCAGTTGTGTCCAATGCTAGAGTGAGAGAGAGTGAGGTCTAAGAGAAGACAGATTTGATAATTAGCAGATCTGTTGATCTTGACAATCTAGTGTTCATTTATCAGTTATTTTAAGAACATGTGCCAATTTCAGGAAAAGTCTAACCTCAGGAAATAAGGTGGTAAGCATATATTATTCACTGTGGACACCTGGCAGGAAATCTGAGAAGTTGAGCAGCACATGAACCTTTCTCAGATATTATATATACCCAATAGGGTGATATATTGCAGCTTGCACAGGACTTTTCTGGTTTTACTTCAGAAAGCCCCTGCTCCCAAGAACCCCTCAATGCTAGGCAAGTTGAGATGGTTGGTCAGAGTACCCCTGAATGCCTTTGGGAATGTTTGTAGACAAGCTATATTCAGAATCCAAAAAAGGATGTAGAAGATTTTGGTACCTGAAAGTAGTAACATATTTCCAGAATAACCATTGTCTTGCTCCCCAGTTCACTAATAGTACAATCATTCCACTTGACTCTAAACGTGATTCTTCTCCATCCAGGTCTCACCCTCTTTAGTGTGTTGCTAGTTTCAAAGACATCCCAAGAGAAGTATTCTCCTACTTGGCTTTTCTAGCTCAACCTTTTCACAGCACCCCAGTTAATTAATACCTGCCCTGGGTCAGCCTGAAGGAAAACGCATTGAGCTTGGAGATTTCCATTTTAATGTTGATCCCCAGAAAGGAGCAAAGCAAATTTATACCAGTGGACCTAATTGCTAGAAAGGTAATTCTGCAAAGATGGAAATCAGCTGAAAGATTAACACTGCTACACCAGCTTCAGTGCCCTGGCTAACAGAGAGAAAATAATGTTTCAATTAAATGAAAGGATACTGAATTAGGTAGATTACTCAGGAGACTGGTAATGGAATACAAAGCCTTTCACCTTCAGGTCACCATTACTAATCTGGTCCAGGGCAGTTCTAGACCATTGTTTTGAGGGGCTGATGGCTCACCCCAGCCCTTGCTGTCTGTAGTAGGTGATAAACTGGTCTCCCAGTGCACCCGCATCAGCCTCCGGGGTCACTGTGGTTCATTAAGGATGGAAGAGGAAGTGAAGCTCCCTGTTTGAAGAGGAGGGGCTGACGGTGAGGATAGATGAAAGCCAGAAGCAGACAATGAAACCTGCTGCAGGGAAATTGGGATGGAAAACATAGTTCAAAATGGATAGCCATGTAGAGATATGGCATTGCAACTCACATAGGTGCCAGTTCACTGTCTTTTCTGTATTTAGAGTTGGGATAGAATTGAAAGTAGTTTAAGGGATTGTGCATTCAGAAGGAATGACAAGGGAGGAGGGAGGTCTGCATTAGAAGTCAAGACTTGGGGGTGAGAACACATTGAGCAAAACAAGTTACAAAAATAATTTATCATCCATATTTGAATATATTCCAAAGCTTATCTTACTTCACAAAATATTGCCACAGAAGATAAGTCTGATACAGGGAGATTAGTTTAATTCTTGATACTAGTGTAACAAAAGTCCTCTGCCATAATGGAACCCACATGTCACCTGGGGTTACCCTGCTCTTTACAATATAGATAAGATCATCTCAAACTTTACATTCCGTACTTCATGAACATCTACAAAAAGTCCCCAAGATTCCTGAAAAGTCTTATGATTACCTTACCATATGTTTTCATGATTACCACCGAATTCAAATTCCTGTTTTTCTTGAATCGGTTCAATTGTGGGTTATCTTGCCATTCCAGGCCTGCTGTGTCCAAGAGGACCCAAGTGAGAAACTCAGCTGCTTTCCTCCATCTCCATAATCATTGTACTGTCCTAAGAGACTTCGCTCTGGCAAGGATGCAGCATGAAGAGGGGTGGAGCAGCAGAGTAGACCACGAAGGTGGGTTCCTGAGTCTCACCACATCTCATTACAGTACTTGCAACCTGCCCACCTTCCCCTTCTTCCTCTCTCATTGATTCTCAAAAATTGCCCTCTAAACTCCACACTCTTCTGATTTCTCTTGTAGTTCCTGTTCAAGAGTCTGTGGGCAAACTTATGGATTTGCTCGGCCTAGCAAAAGAGCCTCCAGGCTCAAGAATCTACCTGCTCCCCACCCAAAGGAGATGGTCTGGGTTCTCAAAAACTTTTCCCAGTCCGCATTACAGTAATATGCCAAAGAACTGTTTCAATAGTAGTCCAGGAAAAGGAACTTCCTGGTTAATTTTTTAAGATCTAAAAACAGAAACATGGACATGTTTTGATACGCAAATACAAAATTTTTGCTTGAATATTCCCAAAAAGAAGACCTAGAACTATACCTTGATGAAGAATTACAACATGGATTACCAAAAAATGAGGGAAGGTCTGAGGCCATGTTAATAGAAACAAACAGTCTCCCAATGACCCTAAATTGATAAGCCAAGCCTTTAGTTTAGACAATTTGGGGAATTTAGTGTGAGAGGACCTGCTTAATTCTGAGTACCTTGAAATGTGTTTCTGATAGTAGGAGAAACAAAAATGTTTTTCTATCTCACTACAGAATGAAAGCTACTAGAAAAATCTGGAAAAAATCAGCTACTGGAAAAATTCCGTGTCTTTAAAGTGGCTTTTTAGAACTATAACTACCAGACTCTAAAATTTTTACTTATCTACTTTATTTAACACTGATATACCCCTTAAGCAGAAGATTTGCTTGGAATACCTTAGTTCTCATTTAATTTAAACCCTTGTTTGCTGACAAGGAATCTGAACCTTTAAGAGGTTGGTGGCCTTGGGCAGGAAAGGGAGCTACTCTCCATTTCTGTCTTTGCTACGTTCCCCTGGGTCTAATGTATTAATGCTTTGTAGATTTATAAGAGCAAAAATGACTTATGAATCCTGGGGAATGACAACAAGGAGAAATTTTTAGACATATGTTTAAGTATTCTATGCCCTTCATTTGATGGGAGATGTAAGAGGGCAGGGAAAGTTGACCTATAGATCACTGCTATAATCCAGCTGGGCTAAATAAGACAGCTTTTCATTAGCTAGGTATGTTGAAGTAGCTGGGGATATTTTTATTCTGGTAATGGAGAGATAGATATGGCCTTTGGGAGCAGTTCTTGGAAATCATACTTTGTCCAGATGCTCAATTTTGGAGTGGGACAGATTGGCTTCAAGGCCAAGAGCAACAAACATTACCACGAGCCCACTGGTCAGAGAACTGTGGATCTTCAAAGGTCTGGAGTCCTGCCATGGAACTCTTGAGATTTTGTCATTATTCTCTATAGCAACCTTAAAACTCTTTCGATATCATTAGACATAAAAGCTGATGGTTAGTAGAGCCTTCTCAGGTGGCAATGAGGCCATGGTTGGTGAGCTTTTGTAGTAATGCCCCTTTCCAGACACTCACTCTATCAGGGTGAAAGACAGACAATTAGTGCAATAATCATCATTTACCTAATGTTCCCCTAGCTCTTACTGGGAAGGAGCAACACTCCTCCTACCCTAAGCTCCCACACTTACCAGCAGATATTGGCTGCATGAATAGAAAATATCTGGGAATATTTTCAAGTATACAATCTAGTCCTGAAAACTGGTTATCTCCATAAAGGCATCTATTATTAATTTCTATTGAACATATGCTCAAAAGCATATTTGTAAATTTCAAGTATGGTGGTGAGGAGAGTTACAAATACAAAACATCAGAAATGTATTATTTCAGCAAATATCAACATCAGCAGTAGACGTGAATCAAGGGCCTATCCATTGGAAATGTAAGTATAGTATGGAAAGTGTAGGGAGTCCTAACCACATGTGTATAGCATGTCTATTGAAAAGCAGACTATATGAAAGTTTGTATAAACTACTTACAGGGGTTGGAGATTTAGCTCAGTGGAAGAGCGCTTGCCTGGCAAGTGTAAGGCCCTGAGTTCGGTCCCCAGCACCGGAAAAAAAAAAAAGGAAAAAAAAAAAATAAAATAAAAAAAAAAAATAAACTACTTACATGAGCAGAAAACTAGGCACCCATGAAATACAGCAGTCTAGTATCAAAAAATGTCCACACCTTTCACATGCATCCAACCCTCCCTTATTCTTACATTGATACTTGTCTTAATTAGGAAAATCTGAATCCCAGAACTTTCAGACAAAGAAATACCTTTCTGGTAATTTCAAGAACGTACTTTTATCTATGTATTTCAGTAAACTCATTTGTAGCTGAATTTTTTAGAAGTAAGCTGTTCATCCTTAAATATTGGTTTATTTGAATCTATGTGTATGTGATAGCTAGCCATTTTCAATCTAGCTTAAATTATTAACTTGCTTTACAGGGATATGAAATTCTACCTTTGCCTGTCTCCTAACCACACACACACTTATCAATTCTACTGAGTTTTCTACTCTCTGTCATCACTTTCATTGCACTTCTAAGTGACATTTTATGTCTCAACTGCTTTTTAAACATTTTTGTTGTTTGTTTTTGAGGAACATCTTAAAATTGAATTGAGATGAGTTAAATGAAGGATGTCAAAGCCATGTGCTGGCTGGAAATGACAGACAATTGAATATTTGATAGATATGATATTTTAGAGATCTCCCTTACAAAGACCATGCTTATTTTCTAATTGTTCCCATTAAGAAGATGGTATAACTTCTATGCAATTCAATACTTTGTGGGCAAAAGTCATAATTTAAACCTAAGGATAACTTTTTTTTCATTGTCAAGTCACTACAGATGTTTCCTTGATAAAAGAGAAATAGCCCTGATGAGTAAGTTTGAAGAAGAGGCTGATATGAGAGTGGTGTTTGGTTTAGTCAGATGACCTGGTATCATAAATGCTGGGGCCCGGTCATTGTAAGAGTGAAAACTCAACAAATGAAATGACTGCATTACTACTCCCAGGCTGTTTATTAAACTCTAACCCTTAATAGAAGCTTAGAGAGACAGTGTTTTTATGAATAGTTTCACCTAGAACAGAGCTCCTGTTTCATGTGCGTAAATAAGCAGTCATCCCTTGCTATTGGTTTTAGGATCTGTTGAGGACAAATTCCATGTATGCTCCAGTCCAATGTATGAAATGGTATTTTTGTGTACTCTATTTATATCCTCCCATGTACTTTAAATTATTCCTACATTACTTATAATGTCTACTACAATGTACATGCTTTGTAAATAGAAATAGTTTGCTATACTGTATTGACTAGGACATAGTGACAAGAAAAGAGCATATACACAAGTTTTTTTGGAAAATATTTTTGACCAATGGTTGACTGAATGGAGGATATGGAACCTGTGGTTATGAAGGGCCAACTAGATTTCGTTCAGTCCAAATCTTGAAACTGTCAGATTATGAGGTTGAGCTTTAGAAACTGCGTCCAGTCTGGCTCCACCAACAGGTATGCATGTGACCCTAGGTTTGGGAAAGCAACATCTCTAGGAGTTGTGTCATAGCGCAATCAGTGGGGAAGGGAAGATTTCAGTGCCTGGGAAGCAGAAACCCTTGAGATCCCTTTTAGGCTCTTGGTTTGTCAGAAAAAGAGATGATTGTCATCCTGAACTCTCTCGTGTGCCTCTCACTTTCTCAATTTTGCCACCCTCAAAACCTTCCTTGGCTATCTATAAACACAGAATTCTAAAGTGATAGGCTCTCAAGATATATTGCACTAATACATCATCAGTATTGTCATTATGATGTATTAACACAATGCATCACCATAGGCCTGTCAGAGTCATGATTTATGACTCCAAAATGTGTTGTGGTATAGCAAGGCATTGGGGACCCCATTGACTGAATGCTTGTTTATTTTTATACTTAAGGGCTTTGAAAGCAAGCTTCAGACTACTTTTCCTCAAAGAAGGGATAGGGGAAGATTTTGAAAGAAGGACTCCATTTCAAAACACTGGAAGGGCCAGTGGGTGACATTTAAAATGTAAAGGTTTATATTTTCCCAGACCACTTTAAGTGCAGAATCAAACTTCCATGCTCCAAGTCATTTGGCTCTTGCTGGAAGAATCAGCCCTTTCCATATCTTTCTACCCCTCTATTTAGAACATTCTTAATAGCTAAGTGAGTGAGGTGTGGTAGAAAAGGTATCCATTAAAGGCTTGCTCTTACTGTCAAAAGTAGTAAGGATGGTGTTATATTTTATGAGAGAAATAAGTGGGATTATGCAGAGAAAGTTTGCTTACAAAGTAGCTGAGAACCAGTGTTACACATGATCTCTTTCTGAGCATTCCATTATTTCATAATGACCTCAAAGAAGTATTAAGCACATATTGTATGGACAGCATTGAACAAAGTGCCAAAAGAAAAGCAAAAGATGTACAGCCATTCTAGAAAAAGAAGTAAAAGTCATATGTAGAGAGTTACAAGTTAACAGCAATATTGTATCTTCCAATTTCAACAACATTATGGAAATGACTGAAATAGAAGTAGATTTCTCATGAAAGTGTTGTATAAAAGGTGGGTCATGGGGCAAAGGTGAGAGGAGGTTAGAGAGGAGATGACAGAGACATCTGACTGCTCCCCAGCTCTAGGATAACAATCCCAGAATGCACTGTCTGTCACTAGGTCACCAGAGGCTAGTTTCTCAAGATCTGAAGCAACATTAAACCTGGAGTCTGAAAACTTGGATCAACTCATGTTCCAGTCATCACTGCACAGTCCTCTTCCACCCTTCAGTTTGTTTAGCCAACAGCATTATCACTTGCATTAATGACAAAATCTATAATGATAGGAAAGATAGTGCCTTTGGCCAAGTATTCTGTAATCTCGGATCTGAGAAACTGAGACACATTCCAAAACTTGGCAGGTCAGAGCCAGTGTCACCTTAAAGATATCTATACACTATGACACACTTTTCTTATTGCAAAAAGAAAAAGAAATGAAAAGAAAAAATAGTTTAATGTAATTATAGCCAGGCTTGGTTCTTCTAGGCTTAATTCATCCCCATGTCTGGGGAGCCGGAAATGTAACAAGTAAAGAATTTGCTAACATGAGAGGCAGGGAGTTTGCCAAGAGTTTGTTAATCTGAAGGTTTATTTTTTTGTCCAAATATAAAGGGAGTTTGCAAACTGGTTCAGATTAACCAGGTCAAGTTGTATATTTTATTAACTTAAAAACGTTTTAAAAATCTTTTTCACATTAAAAAAAATAGTCCATAGAGTTAGACCGGGGTGGTGGGGGTGAAGGGAGGTTGTCTGCTCAATAAAAGTTATAAGGAGATATGTGTCAGCTGCATAATATTCACTTTCTGGCTTCAGCCAGAAACAGCTGCAAAATATCTAGTCTAACTCAAGCCTTTTATGACTTTTACTAACTTCTTATTCAAAAATGTATTTTATTGATTTTCTAAGGATTCTCATCCTGGAGAGTTCCATGGAGAGACGAAAGGACAGTCAAGCATTATGCCACATTAACCATCACAAATGGGTACAAATTTCCAACATAAAGAGTTAGTTGCTAGCTTTATTCTTTTCTATTAGCCTACAAAGCTTTCTAGAAAAGCAAAATTACTGTTTTCCCATATATAACCACGCTTTAATCATTGAATTCACCTCCATGATTGGAGTCCATCAATGGTGCCCCATTGTCTCCAAGATAATATTTAAGTTCCCTGGCATGAATTCAACTATCTTCATGAATTAGCCTTTCTTTACCTCTCCACTCATCCTCCAATTTGTCCATACCTTAAATTCTAAATTCTTACCAGACTGAGCTATTGACTGTCTCCTGCCTGAGCTTTGCACATACTGTTCACTTCTTGTCCCACCTTCCCCCCATTTTGCCTGGCTCACTCCTCATCCTACTCCTCATCCTTAACTTGGGTATCACCTTCTCCAGGACACCCAAGTCAAGAACTATGTTGCCAAAGCAAAACTGACTCAAATGACTGATCTTTCTATAGTCCTGATTACATTGTACTGGAACAGTGTACTCACACCCACGACATGAGAGTTGACCCCTGTTTCTTAGTTATATCTCTTAGTATCTAGCATGGTACCTGGAATATTCAGCCTTAAAATAAATGTTTTTTAATAAACAAGCACAAAAATTTGTTTTTAATACAAATATCAATTCTATGTCTTGCTGAAAACCTAATATTAAGTTACATTAAGTTATATGTGAATGATACTAAATGATTTTAAGCTCTTCATATATGAACTAGACCCCTTATATCCACTCCAGCACAAGGCCTTAGACACAGCATATACTCAATAAGTGTTAAATGACTGATTAACTCAGAGAATCTCTATGCCCAGTGAAATAGCTGGCATATTGGTCACACAGAAGCTGTCACCATGCCCTGGACTTTTCTGTGTTCTGCCATTTGTGCCATGCTTGAATTCTTTACTGATGACATTGGAAGGCTCCTTTTATTCCACCTTAGTCAAATTCAATATAAGCTCTCTGGACATTTACTGTCATGAGCAAACATTAGTTCATCGCCAGGAAGATTTTGGTCTAGTGCAGGATATGTTTTAAGAGGTGCAAAAAAAAAAAAGTCCAGTGTTCCTTTACTATTTCTCTGAAACTCACTGGATGACATGCTTTATAAGCATTTAATAAGACACTTGATTTTAGTGTTTTAATTCCTATAAAAATGTTGATAGTCCTGGCAGAGAGGTGACCCTGCTGCTAAAACCTTAGTGCCTAACATCTGCAGGATAACTGCAACCTCTCTTCAAAGTCTTAGGTGAGTTTGTTTCTTGGTTATTAAGTTTGATCCCCTGAAAGGCTCACCAACTTGCCTATTAGTAGGAAGTTGTATCATCAAATTCCTGACTACACATCACCATCTAGCAGAGTCCAAAGTAAAATTAAGATGGGTAAGATTTGAAAGAGGAAGGGTTCTCTGAGAATTGTCCTGAGAGATGCTGTAGAAACCCAATAGTATTCAGAGAGCATCCTGAGGATACTGCATGTGGAGTAGAAAAAGATATTCAAGAGAACAAAGAATGGAAAAAGGGAGCTGAGAATGGTGGTTCACACCTATAATCGCAGCTACTCAGGAGGCAGAGGAAGGAGGATCATGACCCTAGGATGGCCCAGACAAAAGCATGAGCCTCTACCTGAAAAAGCAAAAGTACTGGGGGCATGACTCAAAAGTGGTAGAATATAGCAAGCATGAGGCCCTGAGTTGAATCCCTAGTACCACTGAGAAAGAGCAAGAGAAGGAAGGGGAGACTCAAACCCAAGCTGTCCCCATTTTACCTTTCCTTTCAGCTATGCTTCAACTAGTGGTGGCATTTGAGAAATAGAACAAAGCTCACCCTGGAATCAGCCTCAGCTAGTATAAAGGGCATTATAACAGCTCAGTGGAAACAGTAGAACATTGCAATCAGGGATTCAGGCTCCCTAGTAGCGAAGCCGTCTCGAAAAGGTCATCTCAAAGATTCAATTTCTTTATCTTTAAAATGAAAATTATGATGTTTACCTTGCAAGTCATTCTTAAGATAAGAGGTAATGTATGCCTAGCATATAACGGGTGCTTGGTAAGTTTCCTTCTCCTTTAACAAAATTGAGAAGTCTTTTCAGTTTAACACTTAATTTGCACTTCTCATCACCACTGACCAACCAATAGAGTGCTCTTAGGGCCTATTTATACTTGAGAAGAGAGAAAAGAGGGCATATCCATGACTGAGATGCCTTAGATTTACAAGTGTCTATTGCCAACACTGTTAAGTCAACTGTATATTTTTAATGTCAAAAACATCAGAAGAAAAAATGTGAAAATTCACCCAATTAGAAATTCTCTATATCTCCAAATAACTCAGTATTAGCTGTGTTAAAGAAACAGTATAAGACTGGATGACTTCTTCATTTCTCATCTATATGTCCTAGCCTTTTAGAGATAGAAAAATCAAAACAGATACTTCTATCATTTTGAGCCTTCAAATTGTCTGTTCCTCATCAATCCAGATCAAATTATCCATCTCACTCAGCTCCCAAAAGATGGCCAGGTTAATCCCTTTACTATTTTTCCATTGTGACTTTTTGCTCTATTTTTTAACTCAGTCTTAAATGAGTATTGTGCAAATTTAGATTCTACTCAGCAGCAATTTATTTTGTTAACTTCAGTTGAGATATTTTTTAATTCTCTGAGTGATTTCTTTTGTTAATACCACTGTTTTTAAACTCCTTATGTTTTCTCAGCATACTTGAGATGTCTCCTGCCAAATTGCATACAGAATTGCCAATAGAGAAATGAATTGAAGGAAGTCTTCCAGAGCTGAAATCCCCTCAGATGAATTACAGCCAATGGTGTGAAATAATTTGTCCAAGGTCATAGGAGAAGACTATGGCAAAACTGGGCTAGACCCAAGCTCTTCCAAGTTCAGTGTCTTTCCTAAAACAGAAAAAAATGCTCAAACGGTTTCAAAGAAGCATTAGCTAGCATAGTCACGATGGGCTACAAAAGGAAAGTAGGACGTCAAGGTTTACCCGTTAATGACTGGCAGGAGTTTCAAGGAACATATCCAGCTCTTCCTCAATAAGTAATGAAAAGAGGAACACATCTGACAGTTGTAGGATTCTTGCCATACCTTACATTAATGTAATGTTTCTCAACTCAGAATGCTCTTGTCTCCAAAGGAACATTTGGCAATGCATTGAGTCACTTTTGGATTCTACAAGTTGAGGGATATGGTCAAGGCATTGCTACTGGAATCCAGTATATGCAGGCCAGAGAGGCTAGCACAGATCCTGTGAGTCACAAAATAGGTCCCTACAGCAAAGAATATCCTAGTCCAAAATGTTGCCAAAATGGAACATTAAACTCCATCGCAATCAGCATCTACTTATTATAACCCCCTTTACTATTCTGAAGTAAAATCAATAGGAGATATAAACTGTCAACATCCATAATCAAATATAAAGGGGAAAGGAAAGTAAAATAGTTCATAAGAAAATAATTCTTAGCTCAGTATGAAACACTTAGAGGCAAGAACCCTAGAAGGTGTTCTACCTAGTCTTTGAAACCTCACTAAAAATGCTACAAAAAGAAGGCTGGCATTTGAGTAAATACCACAAATGGGTCTGCTCTCAATGGCAGGACTTTCTGATATTGTGAGCAAACCTCAATAAAACTGAACAAAATAAAAATAAAACTCTCACTAGAGTCCGTATATATTAAAACCAAGCAAAGACATTTTATGTTCATGTGTAAAACAGAGTGGTGACTAGTGAGACATCTACAAGTCCTGAAGGTCATAAGTAACAACTTCTTTTTCAGGACTCTCCAGGGTTTTTTAGGACATGCAGCCTAGCTCCCATCCACTGACTGTCAGTGATTGCTCCAAACACTGGAGCAATCTAGACCCAACCACAGACATCTCAAAAATTCCTTCCGTGAAGGTCGTAATGCCCCTCCTGAGCACTACTGTTTTAGCAACAAAGTTAATGTACTTAAAACACAAGTAAGTTTAATAATCTACCTGAATATAAAGCATGTTTTTATTGAGTTACATTTATATAGTAAAAGTTAAAATTGTTATAAATTCTTTTAGACTATTCCAAGAATTCCCTTAATAGCAAGTCCTTATTTATTTTTAGCAAAAAGTCAAACTGACTCCTAAAATTTTACATATCTTTGTTGTTATTTTTTCCTCTAAAATATTACATGGTACCTAGTTCACAATAATAAGATCACTTAGAAAATGGTTGTTTTTCCACTAATCTTGCTTCCAAAGACATTTCTCCCCATGTTTTTTTTAATTTTTAAATGAAAAAACTTCACATTTTATTTTTGATTAATCCCACAAAACTTATTAATGGATATGATAAGCAAAGCAAAGCAAATAAGAACAACAACAAAACAAATCCACCAATAGATGCCCAAAAGCTTTCTTAAATGAGTAATGAGCGTAGTAATTTGTCTCCCATTAGAATGGATGTGTTTGTGCTCTAATAGTGCAGGAAAGACCATATTTACATACGATAATAAGATTTTACATTGACAAGGCCTCTGCAGTTGACTAGCTTTAGCTTTTCAAACCAAGCCACCATTTAAAAACACCAAATGGTTATTGATTCTCAAATTCTTAACTGATGTACAAATTGGAAGATTTAACTGTAGCTTAACAAATGAGATGGTGAAGGAAAAGGTTTTCCAGAACTTCCTAATTCCTCATTCTTTAGTACCTGGGCTTTAAATCTTACTGAAAATAAATAATTTACAAAATCTTAAACCACTTCCCAAACATATACTGTATGTGTGATCTAAAGAAGTGAATAGGGGAGGGAGAATGGATGAGCTGGTGGTGTTTGAGGTTACTTCTACTCACAGTCCTTTACCTAGAGCCCTATCAATTTTATTTCTTTTATTTATGCCTCTATAAGACTTTACCCCAACAAAGGATTTCCCCAAATAAAAAAATTTGAAAACCACTGCCCTAAGGGAAATTAGGCAGCAGACGTAAAGAAATATAATATAGGTCAAATTTCATAACAACAAATACTATTATGACAAAAATCTCTATATAGCAAAAGATTTCTAAGCCTTAGGCAATAACCCATTTGTCTTAAGAAATATGCAATACAACAAAATAAAAGAATCTGGGCAATGTTTTTATTATAGTGGCCTTTGACCTGTATTCCTTGCTTGGTGGAAGAATAAATCTGTAAGTTGGAATTCAGTATTGCTAGTTTCCTCTCAGTATAGCTACTTCCTTTTCATTCTGCTTGATGTCTGCCTAAAGTCTAAAGTGAGATAAAAGATTGTAGTAGTGTTTCTCAAGCCTTAAATGATTACTAGTCACCTATAATCCCAAGAACAAGAGGAACAATAATCACAAAAGTGACACTGAGTTCCTCAAAGGTAGGAAGAGCTACTTGCCACCTAATATCCACTTTCTTCTTCCTCGTTATAATAAACCTGAGTTTTATTTGCACACATTGACATCCAAAATGTAGCTGACATTCTCCAGTCTCCCTTGCTATAAAGTGAATCTAATGAAATAATAAAAGGTCATGTAGATCTTCAGAAAAGCGCACTTCTAAGAAACAGTGTTAGCAGAAAGGAGATGCCATCTTCCTTTTTGTGGTCCAGAAGTCAATCGTAATAGCTAAAACATCCAATGTCATCTGGGAAGATTATTTGCCCTTGAGAATGGAAGCTATGTGTTGTGAAGAAGAAAAACAGAAGAACTTTGAGTTTCCAAAGTTGTAGGAGAGCCACCAAACAGCCTCAGCTTGCCTTCCTCTGAACTACTATTGCTTGGAAGAATAAATACTTATGAGATGCATTCAACATGGTTGGAATTCTGTTACTAGGAGCCAAACATAATTGACATATCTTCCTGTTTGCCTCACCATATCCTTCTTTCTGCTATACATTGAGATTATATTTCTTCTGCTTATCTACTCATCTAAAACATAATATACAACTTTACTATGTACCAGGGCCATTGTCAGCACTTAAGGTTTTAGTATTTGTAATAAATAAGACATATGCCTTTTCTTCATGGAAATCTCCTTAACTCTAATCATTCTAATATGCAATGTGACTTTTCTAATGGATATTATAAGGCCACATTAGAAAATGTTTTAAAATTATAATATAGGTTATCATGTAACTAGTTATATTTTTTAATAATTTGAATTTTGCTCAACTTTGTTGAGGTGTATATGATACAATAAATTGCATGTTTTAACAGAATAATTTCATGAGGTTTTAAATAATGCACATACCCATGAAATCATCACCACATTCAAACTACTAAATATGCCCATTATCCCTAAAAATTTCTTTGAGTTTTTATAAAGCTCTCCCTTCTAATCCCCCACCCCATCACACTCATCTGCTTTCTTTCCCTATAGATTAGCTTGCCTTTTTTTAGTCTTATAAAAATAAATGTGCTGGGTTTTGACCAACAATTCTCATGGAAAGCTCAAGGCCACATGCACTCCTGATTTTACTCAGTCTAGAGACCTAATCTGTTTCCATATTTCTAAGATCAACAACTATTTTGTTATTGTTTGTCTTTCTTTATTTTATAGGATATGATCTGAAGTTGGCTACATATAGATAAGGAAGGAGGAGTCCTACATGTTCACCCTTTCATTGCATACCTGATCAAAGATATGTATTTTTATTTGCATCTATGGATATATGTCATGGTGAAACATAAGCAGATAACATGATTACTGGAACAATCTTAAAAGGACCCCCATTTAATTCAAGATACTTACTCACTTCTACATTTTATATATGCTTTTTAGAACATAAATAGAGAATACACGTACATATTAACTTTAAAAAAGAATTTCAAAGGTTCCAAGTTTTTAGAGTTTTTGCGTTATCATTTATTTTTCCTTAATGATCTCAACTAGCTTGAATAGACAGTTTCAACTTAAACAAACTACAAATGCTGACGTTTGGTAAAGGGTATCAGTGGGAATAGGATTGCCAGATAAATGCAATATGATCATCTAATTTTTAATTTCACATAAATGACAGATAATTTTTGTATAATTATGCCCCAAATATTACACAGAATATACTTATATTAAAAGAAATGATCTGGTTTGTTTTTTTTTTTAATCTGAAATTCAAATCTCACTAGGTGTTTTGTGTTTTCATTCACTAAATCTGGCAACCTTGACACAATGTGTGGTGGAGTTGAGAAATCATGATTTGGAAGGTAACATGGGCACAGAGAAGAGGGGATAAGACTTAGTGCTGGCTGAGACTTGGGTACATGTCTTCTGCCAAGCCTCTTGAATCGACAAATCTAAGAAAATCAACAGTTCACAGTTGTTAGGGCCCAAAATTTAAAAGTTAATTATAACCTGTGAGTAGGGTCACTTTATGGCCCCCTTAAATACCTTTATAAGCTTTATATCTGAATCCAGAAGCTGTCCTTCTGGGAACTTTCTGAACTTTGATGATTCTAGCTCTGTGGTTTCCAGCTGAGTGTCCTTCACATACAGAACAACCCTTGGTTCAAATGATAAGAAGCCAAACATTTCAAAGTAAATGAGGGATACTATTTCCCAAGTTATTCTTGGGAGAAACTTTTTTCCCTTTCCCTTTTTTTTAAAGGGTAAATCTTGACTAAGAGCCTCTTCTATCATCAAACAGGCTCTGGAAATTGAAACATACCTAATTCCTGGAAGTTTCCAGGTTTGGATGACTTGCACAATGTCAAGCTAGGAAACCCTATCTGAATAAATGTGATTCTAATTTATTCCATCCTATGTAATGGGGAAAGTAACATAAGAAAGCCTCATTGTTGGCAGCCACAGACCTTCATCATGTATGATCCTCAACTTCACTTCTGGTTTCTTAATGGTCACTAGCCACTAATGACTGCTACTTATGACTGGGCTACCCCAAAGACAGTATAGTAGGGGAGAACAAAAGCAAGTTTTAAGACTTCCTGATCTCTAATATATTTTCCTTCCTAGTCTTGGACCCCATTCTAAATTCCTCCAAACAGTGTTGTTTAGATATTTGGATTAGACTCCCATTTTGCCAACTGTGCATCTGTTTTCCCCTCCCCTAAAGGAATCAAGTGAAGGTTAGAAACAGTTCATTGGCTATGTAAGAAGATAGGTCCCTGCAAACCAAATCAGAGCCAAAAACCATTAAGCCATTAGGTTTTGTGTTCTCATGTTTTATAGCACTCTTATTCACCAGCCGTGGAGGGAGGCTTTCTGACGTGCTTCTGACCTCCTGAGGATAAGGTCACATAGCACCTCAGCCCTGCAGAGTAAGCACACAAGGCTCTTTGTTCCTTCCTTAGGCTATGCTGCCTGACCCTGTGGTCTGGGCTTATGTAGGAAACAAATTTGATGGTGTGATTTGAGGGGTACTTGGAAATTCTTTCCCTCCTCCTCTTTTTCTCTACCACCCAGCCAACACCTTTACCCAAATATTCCAAATATCTCCCAGATGGCTGCTATGTGATCACAAAATCATCTAGAACTAAGAAGATTACAAGTAAAATTCATGCTAGGGCTATTGACCATTAAATACACATGACCTTACCTGACTAAATGAAAATTCACAAGTTAAAGAAATGCTGATTGTACCTCTTAAAGCTGCTGGTGTTCCCTAGAGGATTATCTCCCTCCATTTCTTTGATTCATTCACAATGTCTTACATTTAGAAAGTTCTCAATAGTTATTTCTTTATTCACCAAAAAAGAAGAAAGATATTAAAGATATTCAAAGACACTTTGAAGAGATACTAACTGATGACCTATCACACACTATGCTAGACACATAGGTACTTATACATTTCCTGGCTAAATGAATCCAAGTATGATATTTGACCAGGTTTGCCATAAATTCTTTTGAGTAAACTTCTTATCCAATTCTTTTAATAATCTTGATAACTTTCATGTTCCCCTTAAGAGTTGTCAAAAACATCTCATTGTCTCAGCACCCACATGAAACAAATGAATTTCAAAATTATCTTGGAAAAATGATTTCAGATTCCTAATTGAAAAATAGAGTAAGTTACATCTCACTCAAGGAACAACAGCAGTGGATTTGCAGGAGAAGCAGTAGACTAGGAGCTGAGTTCTAGAGAGTAGTCTTGGCCCTGGATTACAGATGCTACTACTGATGATAGTCATGAATTCTGTCATTTAAGACAGACACTTTCAAGTGTTAAAGAGATCAAGGAAAATTAAACAGGAGCAACAAGTATACAACAAACAAACCAGGATGTAAGCTTACAGAAAATTTAGTCTTTTTTTTTATTCATTTATTCACATGTGCATACATTGTTTGGGTCATTTTTCCCCTCTGCCCCCCACCCCCACCCTCTCCCCTCACCCCCAGAAAATTTAGTCTTACTAATAATCTGTTTCTGGTTATGAGTCAGCTCTCAACACTCTGTCAGCAATGCAGTTTTCCAAAGGGAAACGTGAACCACTATTTCCACTACTCCTCCTTGGTTGTGCTTTTTTCTTTTGATGATAGCAGGACAAGAGTTATAAGAACAATGGTAGGGAAGCCAATACAGAATATTTATTCTTCATAGATGAACTCAATCCTATTTTCTATTTTCTACAGCTGCTTATTTCCATCCATCAGATATGCTGTAGTCACAATGATCCATTATACATGTTGACTCTGAAATAGCCAGTACTTTACATATGTCCTTTCTTCCTAGCCAACAAGAACAATATTACTTATACATGTTATACTTGATTCTCACATCCATTCTGGATAGATTCATAAGAATAGATGATTCAGAGAGGACAAGAGACTTACATAAAATGAAATAGCTAGTGAGCAGCACTAAGAAATAGAATACAGTCCAACTTTATTAGGCATACTGCCTCTCAGGAAATCCTATGATTAATAGTGAAAAGAGCTGAGTAACTTTTAATATTTTTGAATATTTAAACTATTTTTAAACTCCAGAAGTTTGATAGTAGAATACCTAAACTCATAGTCAATAATGGGTCTAAGTGTGAAATTCTCACTCAGCATGTTCCTTCAACATGGCTGCCTTAGGTCCCAGGTAAGGGAAGTTACACATTATTCTTTCTTTAAAAGTATTACTGGATGCAGCCAGGCACGTGATTCATGTGTGTAATCCCAGCTACTCAGGAAGTAGAGGTAGGACTGTGGTTCAAAGCCATGCTGGGCAAAAAATTAGCAAGATGCTAGCTCAGAAAAAAAAATGGAGTTGATGGTGCATACCTGAAATCCTAGTTATCCAGGAGGAGAAAAGAGGACAATGGTCAGTGTGTGAGGCCAGCCCAGGCAAAACCATGAGACCCTATCTGAAAACCAAACTAAAAGCAAAGGAACTCGGGTGTATCTCAAGTGCAAGGCCTTGAATTCATGCAAAACCTTTTCTCATCTAACCACATATAAATGGACAAGTGGGAGAATATTCAGCATTATAATTGTAGATTTAAAAAGAAAATCCACAGAGAGGGTTTCAGTCCTTGAATCTTTTAAAGACATATTAAACACTTCTTGTTAATAATGGTGAACACCTCAAAGAATTTCACATGCTCATTATTAGCAAGAAATTTAATAGGACTAAAAACTCACTGGGAAAAATATCACTTGGCTAATATGAAATGTTCTCATGTTCATATTATGACTGCCAAACTGAGTTAACCACCCTCAGAAAGACTTGGCATTGTATTTCAAAATGTACGTGTTTTAAATATTCACTAAATATTCTTGAATTCATGTTAAATGCTGCAGTATTTATAAATATTTCTTTCAAATACACAAATTTTTAAGTTCATTCAGACAGGTGCAAGAATATATCATATGCTAACAAACTGTCAAAACTTTTGACAGAGTTAACAAAATGCGACAATGTTTTCAAGAGAGCACAGGTCTTTGTGTGACATAAAATCCAATGCTAAGGAAAATCACAAGCCTCATCTGCAGTAACTCATTTTTAAAAAGAAAGATTAGAAAAGAATTCCTATCTTTCTACAGATGTCATTTGCTTTGCCAAGAAATTTAGTCTGGTAAACCATTACCATGCCTGACTTAGCCTTAAAAGACTTTGGACCTCATAAGTGATCAAGGTGTGGGAACCACAACCTAAAATCTGGTTCTCAAAGCTAAGTTGAGTGATATGATAAATGCAAGCAACCTTTGTCAAAGCGCAATAAAACTGCAAAAGATACTATAGTCAGAAGAAGGGCATACCAATGCGTTCTTGCAGAGTCATAACTTAAAAGAGGAAACAAAAATGATTTTAAATGTTGACCCATTAACTTCATCACAAACTGAAACGTAGTCCCTCTTATAAGGTATGTTTGGTTTATGCACTTATTTTGACATTGCTTTCTACTTTTTTCTGCTTTAATAAAATGAACAAGATCAGAAATAGATGTGCCCAAGGATCATGGATGAGTTTCATGTATATTGATACTGTAATATTTATTATGGACTCAAAAAAAGCAAGTTTCTCTGCTAAGAATGAGAGGACTTTTAACCACATAACACAAAAATATCAGTATTACTCTGCTCTTCCATGTCCATTCTGTAATTAGATGAGATCAGGCATCTATACCTACCAAAATATCCAACAATGTCACAACAATGTAGAATTTCAAAAAATAACTCTAAACTCTCTGGAAAAGAATAGAAAACAACCCCATTTACAGCAACATGAAAAATGAAATAATATACTCAGGAGTAAAATTAGTCAATGAGGTGAGAAACTATAAAACTATGAAAACTATAAAATGTTGATGAAAGAAATGGAAAATGACACAAATAACTGGAAAAATATCCCATGTTCATGGATACTATCTGCTATAGTTTGGGATCTGGAATGCCTCTTAAAGGCTCATGTGTTAAAGGCTCTGCTCCCAGCTTTGGGAGGTGTGGAAATTTTAAGTGGTGGGGCCTGGAGGGTGGGTCATTGGAGGTATGCCCTTTAAGGCTCTTGAGACTCCAGAAACTTCCTCTTCTTTCTTTTTTGTTTTTCACATCGTGGTCATGAGTAAGCTACCTTTCTCCAGAAATCACTCATAGCCATAATATGTTGCCCCACAACAGGCTCAAAAGCAGTGGGGTCAACCCACCATGGACTGAAACCTCCAAAACTGACATATTACCCAAAGTGATCTATATATTCATTGCAATCACTATCAAAATTCCAATGTTATTTTCATAGAAAAAGAAAAAGCAATTCTCAAATTCCTATGGAACCACAAAAGACCTCAAGTAGCCAAAGAAATCTTGAGCAAGAAGGACAAAGCTGGAAGCCCCACACTATCTGACTTTAAAGCTGTTGTGATCAAAATAGCAGTATTGGCATAAAGGCAGCACAACAGCTGGATAACGGAAGAGATTTTCAGAGCCCAGAAATAAACCCACACATTTGAAAAATTGATTTTTCAACAAAGATTTCAAAAATACATAATAGAAAAGAATAGTCACTTCAATTAATGATCTTAGAAAACTGAATATCCACACACAGAAAAAAATACTTATTTCACACCATATGTAAAAATCAATCAAAATGGATTAAAGGCTGTGGATTAAGACCTAAAACTGTAAAACTCCTGGAAGAAAACAGCTCTATGACAGTGTTTTTGGCAATGATGTGTGTGTGTGTGTGTGTGTGTGTGTGTGTGTGTAGGTGTGTAGATATGGTCTCATTATGTAGCCCAGGCTGCAATTCTCCTGTCTCAGCCTCACTAGTGCTAGGATTACAGGCATGCTGCACCACATTAAAATAGACAAGTGATATTACATCAAACTAAAACGTGCCTGTAAGGAACAGCAAATAATAAAGTTAGTAGACAGCATGTGAATTTGGAGAAAATATAAAACATGCATCTAAATATCCAAAATATTTAAAGAATTCAAATAACTCAATAGCAAAACACAAAAAAACTCAATTAAAAAATAGCTAAAGGACCTAAACAGATATTTTTTAAAAGATAACATCCAAATGGTGAATGGCTATATGAAAAAATGCTCAATGTCGCTAGAGAAATGCAAATTAAGTCCACAATGAAAATTAAATCACAACTGTTAGAATGCTATTGTCAACAACAAACATGTGTTTTCAAAGATGTGAACAAAGAAAACTTTTATATTGCTAGTGAGAATGCAAATTAGTGTAGTCACTATGAAAAATAGTATGGAGGTTCCTCAAAAAACTAAAAATAGAATTATCATATAATCCAGAAATCCCACTTCTGGGTATATATACAAAGGAACCAAAATCACTATGCTTTGAAGAAATAATCTGTACCCCCATGTTTGCTTCAGAACTGTCACTGTCACAATAGCCAAGATATGGATACAAACTGTAAATCCATCAGCAGACCAATGGGTGAAGAAAATGAAGTGTATAAATACATAACAAAATACTATTCACCCTTAAAAAGTGAAGGAAATCCTGTCATTTGCATCAACATAATTGAACATTGGAGGTTTTTATGCTAAATTAAATAATCTAGTCTTATTCTTTTTTCCTTTTGACTTATTTCCTGCAGTAGAACAATCACAGCAAATCTAGTGTCTACGAAACATAAAAGTTTGATGATCATCACTGATGACACTAGTGTGGGTTTACTAGAAGTCAGCAAACTACAGGCAACTTTGTATTGCAAGTTCTTTTTTGTGAATGAAGTTTATTGAAAATACAAAAAATAAAGTGTCATAAAAGTAAAAATAGTGAACAATCTCATTTATATGTGGAATCTAAAAAAAGTCATGGAAGTAGAATTAGAGTGGTGGTAGAGCAGAAATAAAAGTAGAAGTAGAGCAAAAGAAGCTGAGGGTGGAGCAGGAAAAGGGGAAATCTAGGCCAAAAGGTACAAAGTTTCTGTTAGACAGAAGGAATCAGTTTTATTGCATAGTATGGTGACTATAGTTTAAAAATTCTATTGTATATTTCACAATTGCTAAGAATAGATTTTAAATGTTCTCACAAGAAAAAAAAATGATAATTAGGTGATAGGTGAATTACCTTGATTTAATCATTTCATAATTTAATTTATACATATTTCACTTTGCACAGTAAAATTCAGTGAAGATTTTTGAGCAGAAATATATATAAAATATACATTAGAATATATGTGTATATAATATAATAATATATACACATGAAAATATATTATATAATTAATATAATTTATATATCATTATATTAATCTAATTTGTGCATATTTTATTATAGATTTATCAGGATATGAGGTTCCAGTTGGATTGAATAATGCAGAACTTAAGAGTTAAGGGAATGAGGTACTACTTCATTCTGAGTCTAATTTTGAGGTTATAATTCAAAATATCAAAATTATTGAACACCCAGACATCTGAAATACAATAATAGACACTACATGACATAAACAATGAAAAACAAATCACTTGCTTTCAAGAATTAGAAAAAATTTTCTTATTTCAGTCAATTATGTAATGTGTTCATTTGAATGCAAGAACACATACATTTTTTGGGATAAGAGAGAGAAAAATGTTATGAATGAAATAGACTAAATTGCAAGTTGTAGTGAAAAGGAAAGGGGGATGCAATAAAGACTATCAATGAAATTAAAAATAACATGTTAGTATAAAAAAGACATTTTGAAGATGAACAATATTTGGATTAAAAGTAGAAACAAAGTGAAACTCAAGAAATGGAAGACAGATTTAAGAACATAAATTATTTTTATGAGAAAACATTAACTTAGACTATAATTTCAATACTAATCTTGACTAGAAGTTCCAGATTATATTAACACAATCCAAAATCCAAAGGTTGAGGATAGCTGAAAAAAGTGTAAGACTAATAAATCTTCCCTCTTATATAGAAGAAAATTAAAAGCAATAACTTTTTACTTTAAAATTAAAACAAAATGGATTACAAAATGTTTTGAAAAGTTGGAAGGTAGTTAAGTTTTAAAAAATACTGTTAAAACACTAGAAAAAAATGTAGCAAAGAAAGGAAGACTTACATTCTAAACCTGAAAAAAAACAGAGAAGCAAAAGGAAGCATCACTGACAAAATTATAGAAAGTGACAGAAGGTCAAATATACCTGCCATAATAATAAATGAAAGAGAGTTAAACATTTCTTTTAAAGGTAAGAAAAAGTCTTATCCTTACTGATATATGGTATAATTCACTATTATATACAGCTATAACTCTTTACATTACAAAATACAATATAAAATATTCAAAAATAAGATTTTTAAAGTCAATATGAGAAGAATTAAGACAATGTTCTTTGATAAGTCAAGTAACCAAAACATAAACAAGTATAAGAAAAATAACGTTATAAATAACTCAGATTGTCATTAAAATACCATACACTGTGTGGCTTAAACACAAAATTTTTTTCTCACTGTTCCAAAGGCTAGAAATCCAGTATCAGGGTGCCAGTACACTGGGATTCCTGTTAAGGCTGTCTTCCTGACTGCAATTGGATAAGTCTTCATTGGGTCCCCACACAGTGGAAAAGGGCAGGTTCACTCTCAAATCTCTTTTATAAGGACACAAATCCCTCTCATGAGGCCTCTACCTTCCCAGTCTCATTACAGCCCCAACACCCAATCTCCTAATACCATCATGTTGGGGGTTAGGCTTTCACCAAATGAATCTAGAAGGGATCCAGCATTGAGATCATCCTAATAACATAAAATAATAATAAATATAGATATTTAGTTTAATATATCAGGTTTTGTATATACCATAAAAAGAATGTAAAACATTCTTTTTTGATGTTATTGTTGCTGTTTTCACAAAAAACCTGTAATTGTGCATCTTGGTCATTTAACTAAACACACGCACTAATTTTTGTAATTATTATACATTAAGCTCCCAGAGAAGTAATCATGAAGATGGAACTCAACATTTGAGAAGTCCAGCAACTGTGGAAAGCGGGAAGGAGGCAGGCCTGGACAGAAGCAGTTGCACTGCTGTGACATCATAGACCTTTTTTAAAACTTAATTATTACATCAAAATATTAAGAAAATGAATGAGAAAGCCGAAATCAGAAAGAAAAGACAAAGGACTTGTATCCACAATATTTAATGAACACCTACATTTCAAAAATTTTAAAAATGACCCAATTTAATGATGGCAAAACATTTGGACATTTTCCAGAGAAGCGAGTAATCAATAAGTACATTAAAGACTGGAGGTGTGGCTCAAGTGGTAGAGCACCTGTTTTGCAAGTGTGAAGCCCTGAGTTCAAACCCCAATCCCACAAAAAACAAAACAAAAAAACCCACATCAAAATGCTTTTATGCTTTATTTCATTACTCATCAATAAAATGCAAATTAAAATTACAATGACATACAGTCAGCTAGCATTACAAAACTTAAAAATTAATAATACCAGATGTTAGTGAAGTGTGGATCAAATGAAATCAACACATATTGTTGGTAAAAGTATAAAGTTACAACTTCTGGTAAACAGGCAGTTTATTTTTTTTTTTCATCTGATAACACAGTATATTTTTCTTACATATATATATTTTTTTTATTTATATGTGCATACAATGTTTGGGTCATTTCTCCCCCCCCCACCCCTACTCCCTCCCTTACCCCTCTTACCCCTCACTACCAGGCAGAAATTATTTTGCCCTTATCTCTAATTTTGTTGAAGAGAGAGTATAAGCAATAACAGGAAGGACCAAGGGTTTTTGCTAGTTGAGATAAGGATAGCTATACAGGGAGTTGACTTGTACTGCTTTCCTGTACATGTGTGTTACATTCTAAATTAGTTCTTCTCCAACTAAACTTTTCTCTAGTTCCTGGTTCCCTTCTCCTATTGACCTCTGTCACTTTAAAGTATCTGCATTAGTTTTTCTGCATTGAGGGCAACAAATGCTATCTAGTTTTTTGGGTGTCTTACGTATCCTCATACCTCCCAAGTGTGCTCTCGCTTTATCATGTGATCAAAGTCCAATCCCCTTGTTATGTTTGCCCTTGATCTAATGTCCACATATGAGGGAGAACATATGATTTTTGGTCTTTTGGGCCAGGCTAACCTGACTCAGAATTATGTTCTTCAGTTCCACCCATTTTCTTGTGAATGATAAGACTTCATTCTTCTTCCTGGCTGCATAAAATTCCATTGTGTATAAATACATTTTCTTAATCCATTCGTCAGTATGGGGCATCTTGGCTGTTTCTATAACTTGGCTATTGTGAATAGTGCTGCAATAAACATGGGTGTGCAGGTGCCTCTGGAGTAAACTGTGTCACAGTCTTTTGGGTATATCCCCAAGAGTGGTATTGTTGGATCAAATGGTAGATCAATGTTTAGATTTTTAAGAAGGCTCCAAATTTTTTTCCAGAGTGGTTGTACTAGTTTACATTCCCACCAGCAGTGTAAGAGGGTTCCTTTTTCCCACATCCTTGCTAACACCTGTTGTTGGTGGTGTTGCTGATGATGGCTATTCTAACAGGGGTGAGGTGGAATCTTAGTGTGGTTTTAATTTGCATTTCCTTTATTGCTAGAGATGGTGAGCATTTTTTCATGTGTTTTTTGGCCATTTGAATTTCTTCTTTTGAGAAAGTTCTGTTTAGTTCACTTGCCCATTTCTTTATTGGTTCATTAGTTTTGGGAGAATTTAGTTTTTTGAGTTCCCTATATATTCTGGTTATCAGTCCTTTGTCTGATGTGTAGCTGGCAAATATTTTCTCCCACTCTGTGGGTGTTCTCTTCAGTTTAGAGACCATTTTTTTTGTTGAGCAGCTTTTTAGTTTTATGAAGTCCCATTTATCTATGCTATCTCTTAGTTGCTGAGCTGCTGGGGTTCCATTGAGAAAGTCTGCCTATACCTATTAGTTCCAAAGTATTTCCTACTCTTTCCTTTACCAACTTTAGAGTTTGTGGTCTGATATTGAGATACTTGATCCATTTTGAGTTAATATTGGTATAGGGTGATGTACACGGATATAGTTTCAGTTTTTTGCAGACTGCTAGCCAGCTTTCCCAGAAGTTTTTGTTGAAGAGGCTGTCTTTTCTCCAGCATGTATTTTTAGCGCCTTTGTCAAAGACAAGTTGGTTATAGTTGTGTGGCTTCATATCCTGGTCCTCTATTCTGTTCCACTGGTCTTCATGTCTGTTTTTGTGCCAGTACCATGCAAACAGGCAGTTTTTGATAAAGTTAAACTAATCACTTACCCTACAATTTTGAAATTCTACAACTAGGTAACTGCTCATAAGGAATAAAACCAGGCCAAGCACCAGCAGCTCCTGCCTCTAATCTTAGCTACTCAAGAGGCAGACATCAGGAGGATCACAGTTCAAAGCCAGCCTGGGCAAATAGTTCCAGAGACCCTATCTCAAAAAAACCTATTACAAAAAAGGGCTAGTAGAGTGACTCAAGGTATACACCCTGAGTTCAAACCCCAGTACCACAAAAAAATAAATAAATAAATAAAATAAAAACAGAGCCATGAAAAACTTGTACTAGAATATTTAGAGATTTCTTTATTTGAGCTTAAAAATGGAAGATTTTAGGAACCTATTTTTGGAAACCCCAACAGTTCAACAACAGATGAACAATTTGGGCTATATTGATATAATAGATTACTATTTGGCAATGTAAAGAAATGAACCATGGATAGATACAGCAACATGCATGAATCTCAAATATATGTATTAATTTATATAATGTACCATCAGGCAGGTGACAAAAACAAAAAACACAATTCTAAAATGTGAGGTGAAAACTAACTGGCAGGTGGTGTTATAAACCCACTACAATGATGGAAATGTTCTATACCTTGCTTTAGGTGTTACTTGGATAAGTTTATGCATCTGGCAAAGCTCTGAACTGCATATGAAGGATTTGTGTGCTCCACTGTCTCTAGTCAATACCTCAATAAAAACAATAAACACTTAAGTGTTTCTAAAACTTCAAAAGTTAATTTCTGTGTTAAGTAATTCCCAAGCATTGAAAATATGCAAACCTCTTCATTTTATTTACTTCTCAAAGTTCCCAAATCCTTGATTTCAAAACCTAGGGTATAAGTAGAAAAGGGTTAAAAAAAAAAAAAAAAGAAACTGGCTGAAACAAATAAAAACCTAATAAAGCAAAACTAACATTATGCTAATACAATAACAAAGTAGGAGCAAATTTCCTTTATTTCTGGCAAATGAATCATACAATGAATCATAGCAAAATCAAAGTATTAAAAGTGCTACCATTTGATAGGTATTGTAGAAGAATTTAGTAATACTCAACATTCATCATGGGTTTAAAAAACAGCTAGATAAGAATAGTAAAACAATACTTTATTTTTATTCATTTATTTATTTTTATTATTCATATGTGCATACAATGCTTGGGTCATTTCTCCCCCCCCGCCCCCCCCCGACCACCCACCCCACCCCCTCCCTCAGTCCCCCACCCCCTCGATACTCGGCAGAAACTATTTTGCCCTTATCTCTAATTTTTTTGAAGTGAGAGTATAAGCAATAATAGGAAGGAACAAGGGTTTTTGCTAGTTGAGATAAGGACAGCTATACAGGGAGTTGACTCACATTGATTTCCTGTGCATGTGTGTTACCTTCTAAATTAATTCTTCTCAAACTAACCTTTTATTGTTATTGTTTTGTAATATAGTTTGAAGTCAGACATTGTGATGCTTCCAGCATTGTTCTTTTCACTGAGTATTGCCTTGGCTATTCATGGCCTCTTGTGTTTCCATATAAATTTCACGGTAGATTTTTCAATCTCTTTAATGAACGTCATTGGAATTTTGATGGGAATTGCATTAAACATGTACATTACTTTCAGGAGTAAAGATATTTTTACTATGTTGATTCTACCAATCCATGAGCATGGGAGATCCCTCCACTTCCTATAGTCTTCCTCAATCTCCTTCTTCAGAAGTGTATAGTTTTCCTTGTAGAGGTCTTTCACATCTTTTGTTAGGTTTACACTTAGGTATTTGATTTTTTTGAAGCTATTGTAAATGGAATGGTTTTCATATATTCTTTTTCAGTTTGTTCATTATTAGTGTATAGAAATGCTAATGATTTTTCTATGTTGACTTTATATCCTGCTACCTTGCTATAGCTATTGATGATGTCTAGAAGCTTCTGTGTAGAGTTTTTTGGGTCTTTAAGGTATAGGATCATGTTGTCTGCAAAAAGGGACATTTGACAGTTTCTTTACCTATTTGTATTACTTTTATTCCTTCTTTTTGCCTAATTGCTCTGGTTAGGAATTCCAGTACTATGTTGAATAGGAGTGGAGATAGTGGGCATCCTTGTCTGGTTCCTGATTTTAGAGGGAATGGTTTCAGTTTTTCTCTGTTAAATATAATGCTGGCTGTAGGTTTGTCATATATAGCTTTTATAATGTTGAGGTACTTTCCTTCCATTCCTAGTTTTCTTAGAGCTTTTATCATGAAATGGTGTTGGATCTTATCAAAGGCTTTTTCTGCATCTATCGAGATGATCAAGTGGTTTTTGTCTTTGCTTCTGTTAATGTGGTTTATTACGTTTATTGATTTTCGTATGTTGAACCACCCCTCATCCCTGGGATGAAGCCTACTTGGTCGTGGTGAATAATCTTTCGGATGTGTTGTTGAATTCGGTTTGCCATTATTTTGTTGAGGATTTTTGCATCAATGTTCATTAAGGAGATTGACCTATAGTTCTCCTTTTTGGAGGCGTCTTTGCCTGGTTTTGGGATAAGTGTAATACTGGCTTCATAAAATGTGTTTGGCAGTTTTCCTTCCCTTTCTATTTCATGGAACAGTTTAAGGAGGGTTGGTATCAGTTCTTCTTTAAAGGTCTGATAGAATTCAGCAGAGAATCCATCAGGTCCTGGACTTTCTTTTTGGGGAGACTCTTGGTTGCTGCTTCGATTTCATTTTGTGTTATAGGTCTATTCAGGTGATTAATGTCCTCTTGATTCAGTTTTGGATGATCATATGTATCTAGAAATCTGTCCATTTCTTTAAGATTTTCAAATTTTTTTGTATATAGGTTTTTGAAGTAGTCTCTGATGATTTCCTGGACTTCCATGGTGTTTGTTGTTATCTCTCCTTTTGCATTCCTGATTCTACTCATTTGGGTTTTCTCTCTCTTCATTTTAGTCAGGTTTGCCAGGGGTGTATCGATCTTGTTTATTTTTTCAAAGAACCAACTTTTTGTTTCATTAATTGTTTATATGGTTTTTTTGGTTTCTAGTTCATTGATTTCAGCTCTTATTTTTATTATTTCTCTCCTTCTATTTGTTTTGGGATTTGCTTGTTCTTGTTTTTCTAGGAGTTTGAGATGTATCATTAGGTCATTGATTTGGGATCTTTCAGCCTTTTTAATATATGCCCTCATGGGTATAAACTTTCCTCTCAGGACTGCCTTTGCTGTGTCCCATAGGTTCCGGAAGGTTGTGTTTTTATTTCCATTGACTTCCAGGAACTTTTTAATTTCCTCTTTTATTTCATCAATGACTCATTGTTCATTAAATAATGAGTTATTCAGTTTCCGGCTGTTTGCATGTTTTTTGTCTTTACTTTTGTTGTTGAGTTCTAGTTTTATTGCCTTGTGATCAGATAGTATGCATGGTATAATTTCTATTTTCTTATATTTGCTGAGGCTTGCTTTGTGCCCTAGGATATGATCTATTTTGAAGAAGGTTCCATGGGCTGCTGTTTGGATGACCTATCTGTTGATGATAATGGGGAGTTAAGGTCTCCCACAACTGCTATGTTGAAGTTAATATATGCTTTTAGGTCTTTCAGGGTCTGTTTGATGAAATTGGGTGTGTTGACTTTGAGTGCATATAGGTTGATAATTATTATTTCCTTTTGATCTATTTCCCCTTTTATTAGTATGGAATGTCCTTCTTTATCTTGTTTGATCAATGTAGGTTTGAAGTCTACTTTGTCAGAGATAAGTATTGCTACTCTTGCCTGTTTTCAGGGACCATTGTCTTGGTAAATCTTCTTCCAGCCTTTCATCCTAAGCCTATGCTTACTTCTGTGTGTGAGATGGGTCTCCTGTAAGCAACAAATTGTTGGATCTTCCTTTTTAATCCATTTCGTTAAATGGTGACTTTTGATGGGAGAATTAAGTCCCAGCACAAAGCAGTACTGACAGATATGTGGTGATTCCTGTCCTTTAGTTGTCTTAGTTGTTTGAAGGTTTGATTGTGTGTACCTAAGTTGAGGTTACTCTCTACTTTCTTGCTTTTTCTTTTCCTGTGATTTGGTGCTGCCTGTCCTTTCATGGTTAAGTTGGGTTTCACTTTATGCAGAATCCCTTGAAGAATCTTTTGTAGTGGTGGCTTTGTGGTCACATATTGTTTTAGTTTCTGCTCATCATGGAAGATTTTTATTGCTCCATCTATTTTGAATGATAGTTTTGCTGGGTAGAGTATCCTGGGGTTGAAATTATTTTCATTCAGTGCCCGGAAGATGTCACCCCACGCTCTTCTTGCTTTTAATGTTTCTGTTGAGAAGTCTGCTGTGATTTTGATGGGTTTACCTTTGTATGTTATTTGTTTTTTCTCTCTTACAGCCTTCAATATTCTTTCCCTAATTTCTGAACTTGTTGTTTTAATGATGATATGTCATGGTGTAGTTCTATTTTGATCTGGTCTCTTTGGCATCCTGGAGGACTCTTGCATCTGTATGGGAATATCTTTCTCTAGATTTGGGAAATTTTCTGTTATTATTTTGTTGAATATATTATGCATTCCCTTTGCTTGCACCTCCTCTCCTTCTTTGATGCCCATGATTCTCAAGTTTGGTCTTTTGATGGAGTTGGTGAGTTCTTGCATTTTCTTTTCACAGGTCTTGAGTGTTTAATTAATAGTTCTTCGATTTTTTTCTTTAATTACCATTTCATCTTTGAGTTCTGAGATTCTGTGTTCTGTTTGTTCTATTCTGCTGGATTGGCCTTCCATTTTTTTTTGCAATTCTGTTTCATTTTTTTTTCTGAGCTTTTCCATATCCTGGGTGGTTTCCTCTTTAATGTTGTCTATTTTTGTCCTGAGTTAATTTATCTCTTTATTAATTGTGTTCTCTATTTCCCTTTGGTGTTTATACAGTGCTTCTATGGTTTCCTTTATTTCTTCTTTTGGTTTTTCAAATTCTCTATTTTTGTTGTCTTGGAATTTCTTGAATGTCTCCTGTACATTTCAGTTGACCATATCCAGTATCAGCTCTGTAAAATTCTCATTGAGTACCTGTAGTATGTCTTCTTTTAAATTTTTCTTGTGGGCTTCATTGGGTTCTTTGGCATAGTTTATCTTCATTTTGTTGGAGTCTGGATCTGAGTATCTGTTTTCTTCATTTCCCTCTGGATCCTGTACTAATTTTTTGCTGTGGGGAAGCTGGTTTCCCTGTTTTTTCTGTCTTCCCATCATTGCCCTTGGTGTTGTTAATGTCCCTGTACTGTGTGTGGTTAAGTATTTTCTGTCTTGTAATAACAGCACTAGTGATATTTAGAATGGAAGGATGGGAGGAGATGGAAAGCAAAGAAGTTAAAGGAAAAGGGAAAAACAAATAAAGAAGTAGAAAAAGAACAAAGAAACAAAAAAATTTCAAAGATAAAAACAGGGAGAGACAGTGGATTAATCAACTGTAAGCTGACAGAGAGAGGATTGAAAATAAAAAATAAAAAGAATAAAAATAAGAACAGAAATAAAAAATAAGTAAATGAAAAAATATATATATATAAATAAAATAAAATAAACAATAAAAAAAATAAATAAAAAGTTTCAGCCTTAATAATTTTGGTGTTCGTCCCTCAGCCTCCAATGCTGGAGATGGTGCCTCAGTTGTTGTTCTGTAGTTGGCTCATCAAAGGGGAAAAATAAAATAGAACAGAACTGCACAAAGCAAAAAAAAAAAAAAAAAAACCAACAAAGTGTCCCAAGTTCAAATGAAATACAGTTTCAGTAAGTTTTTCAGCATGCAGGTGTAGTTCAGTTGTTGTCTCATCAAAGGTAGGGAGAGAGTAAAGGGAGAAAAAAAAAAAGAGTCTGGAGACAGGTCTGTGAATGGCTATCTGCAGCTGTGGCTTGCCTTCCCGCTGCTGTCAGCATGCTGTTGCTGGAGGCTTTACTGATTGTAGATCTCAGTGGTGAGCTTAGCACTCACCTGGCCCCGCAAGCTTTGTTTACTCAGAATTCTCCTGCATGCGAGCCACTGCTACAAGCTTTCCCCTTTCCAAGCACACTGGGGGAGGTGACACTGCACCTGCTCTCTCAGGCCTGTGTGTTTATTTACAGTTCATGTGGGAATTGGGTCTTCCCCCCTCTCCTGTGGAGTTTTCCTCCCACCGCTGCTTTTACAAGCTTTCCCGCTCCTGATTGCTGAGCGTGTGCTGCTGCCCCTGCCAGCCACCATGTTTGTTTACAGCTCACGTGGGAAATGGGTCTTCCCTCCCTCTCCTGTGGAGATTTCCTCCCTCTGCCACTCTCACAAGCTTTCCCGTTCCTGGTTGCTGGGTGCACACCCCCACTCCCGCCCTTTCCTGCCAGGCTGGCTTGTTTATTTACGTTCCAGGAGGGCTTCCCCTTCCCCCTTCAGTGCTTGGGGCACCCCACCCTCTTTGCAACATGTCTTTATTGTTCTTATTGCTTATTACTCAGTTTCTTTTTTTTTCTTGGATGGGAGGTCAGTCTGTCCAGGGGGCTATGCTAATCTGGCCCAGGGTTGTCTGTGGGAGTACCGCATACTGCTTAGCTCACCTTGTCCATGTCTTCCCAAGCTGTCTGGGCACTGGTGTCTGGCAGCGGCCTGGGGGCCCTCCTGGTTTCTCCATTCACCATGAAGTGGAGATGCTCTGCACAGGCTGGAGGTGTGGAGGGGTCAAAGTTTTGCCTCTTCTCAGTGGCCTTGCCTGCAAGGTGTGTCTCCAGTGTCTTTCCAAGATTTCACTTTAGGAGGTATGCTTTCTGCTTCCTCCCTCTAGCCGCCATCTTGGAATCCAAGCAATTCTTTAAATGGTAAAACATTCATAACAACATGCACTATGCTAAGTCATAATTGATGTGTAATACTAGAATCATTTTCATTGAATTCAGATACAAAATAACCCTAGTTCTAGATAATTATTTCTATTCTGGAGGTTCTGGTAAAAGAATATATGGAGCAAAAAACATATAAATAGTGAAATTCTTGAAAGTGTGGGCCAACTGATCACTTTCTTGTAAGTGTAAAAAGGATGGATTGCTCAATTTATTGAATTGGTACAATTTCTTAATATTTAGAAAAAAATAAATTTGATAATACAATACAGCTACATTGGAAACAAATTAAATTTTCAATTGAATTAAAAGTAATTAGAGGGACATGTGTGTGTGTGTGTGTGTGTGTGTGTGTGTTTCATGGTAGTAAACCACATTGTAAACTCAAATCTACAGCAAAAACCTTAAAAAGTATAAACAAAATTTAGAACAGATCAAAATTTATCACAGATTATATACTCTAATGTATAAAAAGTTGTTGAAAATTACAAACAAAAGACAAATATATCAGTACCCAAAATGGGTAAATGTCATGAATGAGAAAATTGTAAAAATAGCTGAGATTTGTTGCCTATAAAATTAATTAATGAAATATTGATTTTACTACACAAATTAAATTTATTTTTAAAATAAGAATGACAATATCTATATCTAGAGTTTTTAAGAGAAATAAGCACAGCTTATAGGAGAGTAAATTGGAAAAATAATTTTGGAGAATTATACAATATATATTAGAAGCTTCCAAATTTAAATGTCCATAAATATAGTAATTCTGGAAACCTATTCTCAATAAATCCTTACTGATATTTGGAGATATAAGTTCTGCAGCACAGTATCCAATATTACAAATTAAAAATACTATAAATATCAAATGATACAGGATTGACTAGAAAATATTGTATAACCCATAAAGTGAAGTGAAAAAAGTTTTCTCAAGCTATATTTTGGCAGAAAATATGGTTTTTAGGAGACACTGAAACTATGAATCTAATTTTTAAAAAATATGTCTGTATGAATATATTTATCTCAAAGATAGAATGACAATATCAGGAAAATAAGTATTTTTGAAAAATTGATTTGTAAGTGCAATTTTAATTATATTTTTACATTTTCTAAGTTCACTATAATAGTAAGTTATTATAAAATAAAGAATAAGGAAATAACTGTCAATAACTAGTTAGAAATATTTGAAAAATTTAGCAGAAGCTTCCAAACTCTAGAAACAAAGTTCAAAGAAATGTGTAGAAAATGAAATTTCAAAAATTAAACAGAGCTGGGTGTGGTGACACAGGCTGTAATCCCAGCATTTGGCAGGCTAAGGCAACAGGATCAAGAGTTTGAGGTCAGCCTGGACTACATAGTGTCTTCTAGGCCAGACTTGGATACAGAGTGAGGCCCTATCTCAAAAAAAGGAAAGAGGAAAGGAAGGAAGAAAGGGAGTAAGGAAGGAAGAGATCGAAGAGTTTTTATATATTACCAAATTGAAAATTTCACTAAATAAAATTTCAATTATATAAAAATTAATGTATTTGTATAATGAGAATCCAATCACTCCTCCACTTTTTTTTGTTGGAACATCACAAAACAATTCTAAAATTTATTGAAAATAACAAATTAGAGAGATTAGAAAATATTCTTTAAGTAATAATAATTCAGGAAGAGTTATTTAGCAGAATTCTGAAAGTAGTATGTAAGTATATGTACTAAATATGAATAAGGAACTCATATGTTTGATTCTAAAAAGGTAATACTTTAAGTAAAAAGAAGTCATAAAATTTAATAGGCCAGTTCAACTGGAAAAATAACTAAACACATACCATAAATACATATGGGAAAAGATTAAAAATTGCTGAAGATGTAGCTCAGTGGTAGGATCTTTGTCTGCATGCACAGGGTCTTAGGTTCAATCCCCAGCACTAAAGAGAAAGTAAGAGAGAGAGAGAGAGATTAAGATGTATAAGACAATCTTCTGTAAATCAATAAACATTCAGCTAATAGAAAACCAACTTAGGAAGAGGATCAAGCAACATGGTGAATTGTTGACATCCCTACACCCCAGCAACAACTAACAACCCTGAAGGAAGATCAGGGGACCCCTAAAGGCTCCCACAGGGTCCTATAACCAGTGAGAAGCAAAGCCCTCTTGGAATCCACAAATAGAGAAGCAACAAACCACAGAAAGAATGGGAAGGATGAGCAGCTCAACACTCCCTATTCCCCACCCCTGAAGTCTCTATACAGCTCCAGGCACCAATACTGCACTAAGTAGTAAGTCCTGCTTCCCAGCACACAAAGGAATTTGGAGCTCCGTGCTCTCCCCAGTACACGACCTGCTACCTGCACCCTGAAACACCAGTGAAACCGGTGGCCCTCCAAAAGCAGGACCTAGGTCTCCCACTGTTCCATGAGTAACCGAAGGCACAAGCCAGCAGGCTTGGTTCTCCTGTGCCTGCAGTACCCCTATATTGTGCTCCTGGAAAGGTGCCAACAAACAGATCCCAGAATTCCTGCTGCCCAAAGGCTTGGTTCCCCCATGCCTGCAGCACCTGCTGTGGAACTTAGAAGCCCATATCCAACACAAATAGACCCCAGGGCCTCTGCTACCTTGTGGGCACTAGACAATTCCAGCCCTTCAGCTTTTCCTGTCCCATGGGCACCTACAAGTTGCTACTCAGTGCCAGGAGCCCACTGCCACACACACAATTGAAACCCAGGCTCCATGCTTTGCTATTCTGAGGGTGCCAGGAGGTTTCCTTCCCTACAGAGCATGGAGGCTCAGTGCTAACCACCAAGTCCTCAGGTAGGAAAGCCCCTGCTGCCCAGTCAAAGAGCAGCAATCCAGCTCTTCCACTGACTGGTAATCTGCCATTCTATGGGTGCCAAGAGACCTGCTTCCCTAAGGAACAAAAAGGCCGTGTTTCCCATTGTGCCCAATAACAGGAGAGCCCCCACTTCTCCATTAAAGAGCAAAAATGCCAGACTCCCCATCCAGGGAGGACAGCTGTAACCTACTATTAGTGAGTGGCACCAGAAGGCCTGCTTCTCAAGATTCACAGAGGCCCAGTGCTTCCCACTGTACCTGACAGCTAGAGAGCCTCCAACCACCCATCAAAGAATGATATTGCCAGGTTCCCCACTGAGGGAAGGAAAGCTATAACCTGCTGCACTGGGAACAACAGAAGGCCTGGTTCCCCAAGGTGCACAGAGTCGCAGCACTCCCCACTGTGCCTGACAGCAGGAGAGCTCCCCATACCCCCCACCCCTGTTAAAGAGCTACAATGCCAGATTCCCCGCAGAAGGAAAGAAAGCTGTAACCTGCTACTCTGCAGGTGGTACCAGAAGGCCTTCTTCCCCAAGGTGCACAGAAGTCCAGCACTTCACACTGTGCCTCCCTGCAGGAGGGTCCTATCTCTCCTGTCCAAGAGCTGGAATCTCAGCTACCCCACTGAGTGGCAATTCACTACTCTGTAGGTGCTAGGAAGTCTGCCTCCTATAGTACACAAGACCCAGTGCTTTCCACTGTGACTACCAGAGACTCTCCATACCCCCATCAAAGAGCAGGAGCTCCAGCCCCTCACTGAGAGGAGAAAAATGGTCATCTGCACCACAACAAGAACCCTATAAGGGGTAACATTTCCAGCATACCCTTCTCTGAGGAAAACTGCTGGAGCTCCAGGAGAAAAAATTCAAACCCCAACTACAAGGATATAAGAGATTAAAATTCTAACCAAAAACAATTCTAGATGCATAAATCTCAATACAGAATAAAACAGCAAGACAACTGTGCTTCTCAAATGCCAGTTCCACAACTAAGGATCTAAATACCTGCATAGAGGAAGAGATATCAAATAATGAATTCCAACAAACAATGGTAAAAGTGATTAATGACCTCAAAGAAGAAACACAAAAGCTAGTATTAGACCTCAAAGAGGATATAAATAAATTATTAAATGAGCTCAACAAGAAAATGAACAGGAAAATGAAATTAAGAAGACTATCCAGGATTTGAAAGAGGAAATCAATAAAGATATGGAAACCCTGAAAAATAATCAATCCAAAATAAAAAACTTAATATCCCAAATAAAAATCTCAATTGAAAGTTTGGCAAACAGAGTAGAGAAGTTGAAAATAGAGTATCAGGAAGGGTAGAAAAGGTAAAGAAATTAGACCAAGTAGTAAAAGATCATGAAAGAATGCTAAGAAAATGCAAATGGAACATGCAAGATATCTGGGACACCATGAAAAGACCAAACCTACAAATCTTGGGTATAGAACATGGAGAGGAGATACAAACTAAGGCACTGACAACGTATTCAATCGAAAATTGCCCTAACCTTGAGAAAGAGAGAGTCACCCAGATACAGGATGCCTACAGAACACCAAACAATCAGGACCAAAAAAGAAACACCCCAGACACATCATAATCAAAACACTTAGCACACAGAACAAAGAAAGAATTCTGAAAGCTGCAAAAGAGAAAAGACAAGTCAAATATAAAGGCAAACCCATTAGAATTACAGCAGATTTCTCAACTCAAACTCTAAATGCAAGAAGGTGATGGAAAGACATAATTCAGGCCCTGAAAGAAAGCAACTGTCGACCTAGACTACTTTATCTAGCAAAACTATCCTTCTTAATTGAAGGAGAAATTAAAACCATCCACAACAAGGAAACAAGCCAATACTACAGAAGATACTTAAAGGACTTTTACATATAGAAGAAGAAACTAGAGTGAGACAGGAACAGTCAAAGAATCAACCCTCTTCAGCAAGCAAACCAGTAAACAAGGAATAAGTAAAATGAACAACAGGGGAATAAAAATGACTGGAAACAATAGGCAGCTCTCAATAGTAACACTGAATGTAAGGCAATAACAACTACAAATGCTGGTAAGGATGTGGGGAAACAGGAACCCTTATACACTGCTGACTAGAATGCAAATTAGCATAACCACTATGAAAAGCAGTATGGAGATTCCTCAAAAACTAGAGATAGAACTTCCATTTGTCCCAGTGATATCACTCCTGGGCATCTATCCAAAAGAACTTAACACAGGATACAATAGAGACACTTGAACACCGATGCTTATCACAGCACTATTCATAATAACCAAGCTTTGGAAACAACCTAGGTGCCCTACAACAGATGAATGGATTGAAATTGTAGTATATATACACAATGGAGTATTACTCAGCCATAAGGAATAATGAATGGCATGTGATTTGAAGGTAAATGGATGCAATTGGAGGACATTGTGTTAAGGAAGTAAGCCAGGATCAGAAATACAAAAGCCATGTGTTTTCTCTCATATATGGAAGATAGATCCAAAGATAAAGATATGCACAAAAACAAGCATGATGATATAGAAACTCAGATGTAGAACATGTTTGTAACAATGGAACTGCTCTGTGGAACTCAGGAAAAGAGGAAAAGGAAAAGAGAAAGAGAACACCAGTAATATCATGTAATATAAGATGTGAAGGTAGAAGATATAAGGATGTGTATTGAAAGCTGTTGAGAAAGCAGGGATGGGAGGTAAAGGGGTAAGGGAGAATAATGAAAAGTGTTGAATGGAGCAAAGTAAAGCACACCCAGAGTGGGCATGCATTGAGACACCCCTTTGAACACACAAATATTAATAATGAAAACCAGAACTGTAAAACAGGTACAGTGTATGTGCTAGGGGATGGGCTGCTAGCGGTAGGGTGGAGGGTGAAGGAAGGAGATTAAGGGGAGGGTATATGGTAGATGGAAACAGAACTAAGAAATCTCTTGCAATTACTTTAAGTGGGGTGGGAAGGGGATAGAGGGGAATAGGCGATGAGGCCAATATAAATAATATACAATGTAAGTCTTATTGGAATTGTCACTATGAATCCCCCCTGTAGAATAAATATATCCTAATAAAAATTTTATTTAAAAATATATTAAAAAAACAAAGAAAATCAACTTAGAATATACACAAATGAGATATTGAAAATGGCCTAAGTAATCAAAAATAGGTAATTGGTTAAACAAATTATGATGATACAACTAACATGAAATAACACACTTTATAATTATATAAAGTGTATCTTGATATAATCAAGAACACATGTGAAAATATAGTCAATCACTGTATAGTAGAACACAAGTTGCCTAGTATCTCATATAGTTGAACATCATTTTGTTAAATTAATATGCATTTTAAAAGGTTAATGCATATATACTAAAATATTTTTTAAAACATTGATTTCTCTGAGTAGTAGAAATTTTAAGTGAACAATATTTTAGTCTTGTGCTTTTCTACACTATTCAATCTTGTCTATATTAAGGTGAAATAGGATTTTTCTTTTGCAATCAGAAAAATGTAATAAGGAAATGATATTGATATGTGCTATAACTTTTAAAGCTAACAATAACCCTGATCAATGGAAGTAAATTGTCTCTGTTATTCTTTAACTGGAAAAAGAAAGGTACCTTTGCTATCAGAAAGAAAGAGAGAGAGAGAGAAAGAACGAAAGAAGGAAGGAAAGAAAGAAGGAAGGAAAATACCATCCTAAGCTCTGAGAATGAGACAAGTTTTTTCAAAATTTTATCAGTCCTTAATAAAAAGGGTCAGAATGACAATAAGTTTTCAAACTTAATGACTATTGGTGTCACTCTATGACAGGATTGAAGAAAATAGGGAGACAGCTATCCAGAGATGAATCTTCCACAAGTATGTAGCTGCCTGGAATATAGGTACCTATAACATATAATACAGGCTATATTTTATTAAGCTAAGTATTATGAGCTGGTGTGAGTTAGTAAGAACTGATGTAAAGAACAGCAATGTAACACAACCACTAATGTTCTGAAAACATTTAAATCTGGATCCAGCATGAGCTGTCAGTATAGATATCTGTGTTAGATTTTATTTTCTGTTGGCACAGAGATGTAGAAAAATATTCCCTAATTTCATGTAGTCCATTTGTTATTCCTGTCTTAGTTGCTGAGCCATTTGAGTTCTATTTTGGAAGTTCTTGCCTATGCCTATTAGTTCCAATGTATTCTTTGTTCTTTCCTGCACTAACTTCAAAGTTTCAGTTCTTATATTAAAGTCCTTAATCTACTTTGAGTTGACACTTGTACTGGGTGAAAGACATGAATCAAGTTTGAGTTTTCTGCATGCAGATATCAAGTTTTCCCAGAAACATTTGTTGAAGAGGCTGTCTTTTCTCTATCATATGTTTTGGGCCCATTTGTCAAAAATTAGGTGGGCATTACTGCATGAATTCATATCTGGGTCTTCTATTCTGTTCTACTGGTCTTTATATCTGCTTTTGTGCTAGTACCATGCTGTTTTTATTGCCTTGACTCTGTAAGTATAGCTTGCAGTCAGACACTGTGATACCTCCAGGGTTGCTCTTTTTGTTCACTGCTACCTTGGCTATTCGTGGTCTTTTGTGCTTCTAAGTGAACTTCAGGGTTGATTTTCAATCTCTGTGATGAATGTCATTGAAATTTTGATGGGACTGCATTGAACATGTAGATTGCTAAATTGAAAAGGTAACCCACAAAATGGCAGAAAAATCTTTGCCAGCTATCCATCTGACAAGGGATTAATAACCAAAATATACAGGGAGCTCAAAAAACTAAACTCTCCAAAAATCAATAACTCAATAAAAAAATGGGCAAATGAAATGAACAGAGCCTTTTCAAATGAAGAAGTCCAAATAGCTAAAAAAAATACATGAAGAGATGCTCACCATCCCTGCCCATAAAGGAAAAGCAAATCAAAAACACATTAAGATTCCACCTCACTCCTGTCAGAATGGCTACCATCAAGAACAACAACAACAAATGGTGGCAAAGATGTGGGGAAAAAGGAACCCTCATATACTGCTGGTGGGAATGTAAATTAGTACAGCCACTATGGAAAACAGTATGGAGGCTCCTCGGAAAAACTAAAAACAGATCCGCCATATGACCCAGCAATACCACTCCTAGGGAAATACCCAGAGAAATGTGAGTCAGGTTGCAACAAAGGCACCTGCACACCCATGTTTATTGCAGCACTATTCACAATAGCTAAACTATGGAAGCAGCTTAGGTGCCCCATTATTGATGAATGAATTAAGAAAATGTGGTATTTACATACAATAGAATTTTATTCAGCCACAAAGAAGAATGGAATTTTGTCATTTGCAGGTAGATGGATGGAACTGGAGAACATCATCTTAAGTGAAGTTAGTTGGGTTCAGAAAGCCAAAAGCCGCATGTTTGTCTCATATGTGGAATATAGGCCTAATACAAATACAGCAATTTTATGAAGACAGACTAAGAGGAGGCACTAACAGGAAAGGGAGGGTAAAAGAAGGAAGTGCAGGTGGATATGGTTGAGGTACTCTCTATACAGGAATGACTATAGAATTTTAAACCTGTTGAAACCACCATAAGAAGGGGACTAAGGAAGAAAGAAGAAGAATAGAGGAGATGAACCAATTTGAGTTATAATACATATATAGATGGAAATGTCACAAGAAAACTCTGCCTACCTATCTTAAACAAAAATGTCATTTTTTTCTTTTTTTTTTTACAAAGCTGGGGAACAGGAGGGTGGGACAGGTCCTACCTGGGGGTTATACCAGTGGGAGTGGAGGAGGAGGTGTGTAAAGGGATGTGGGAGGGTGAAAATAGTGCAAATACTGTGTACACATGTATGTAAATTTTAAAATGACATCTGTTGAAACAATTCCAGGAATAGGGAGAGGAGGGACAAAGAAGAGTGATGGGGGAGTGAATTCAAGTATGATATATTTGTTAGATTGTTAAGAACTTTTGTGGGTGCCACAATGTACCCCCACTCAAGCACAATAAAAAAAAGAAAAATACTCTCTGAAGTGTTTGCAAGATAGTAAGTATAGAAAATAGGAAATAATTTAATGTGGTTCTAAATAGTACTTCTGTAATGTCTCTGAAAATAAATCCTTTCTGACTCTTCAGTATGTGGCACAAAGGAGAGATCCAAAAATTATGGCTCAACACCCATTTCATATTCAAGATCAGATAGGCAACAATCAGGCGATGATATTTTATTCACTTGTGCATATGAAATTCTGTGTGAACTCATCAAATTGAATTTATAGATGTACCCAATGAGAAGACCGGGTGTAAATAGGACAAGTTCTCTACTTGGTTTCCTAATGCAAGTAAATTACTAGTCAGGCATGATTTCACTTGCTATAGAGGAGGGAAGTTAATCATTTTTGTTCCAACCTTGACCAAAATACAAGCCTAAATTCTTAAGAACAACAAATTTAAAGACTCTGGCAGTAATCATTCAGGAAAGTTTCTGAATAGGATACATTCACATAAAGCCTTTTTCCCTCTGCCAGCACCTCAGTAACTACTAAGGAACTTAGAGAAAGAAAACAAAATGTCTGAGTGTAAACTGAACCAGAGTTGAATATTTATTCACTGCAATTTAAATCTGAAGAGATGTTCTTCTAGCATTTAGGGCTTGGTTAAATCCCACAAAACCCAGCATATTTAGAGCTAAAATTGATTCCCTGTCCTTAGTTCACCTCCTAATATCAGACTTCTGTGGGTGTTGAGTAAAATGCATGATGTCAAATGGAATTTAACATCTTCCTTGTGGTTGAAATCATGTTGTATTTTTAGCTGAAAGTTTTCTTCTTAATACTCTAGATGTGTAAATTTATATTTTCCAAAAGATTCCTTGCTGGGGATGGAGAAGAAGTTCTGAAACAGGGAAAGGGCATGGCCTAAAAAGGAATCGCAGGCCAAAGAAAATATTTCCTTAATCCTTAATAGCTAAACAAGAGAGTAAAAATTTGAGAATACTCCATATAATTAATAGAGTAGAACTAAGCATAGCACATATGCTTTTAGAAGATCACAGAATGCACTGTGGAAATAAGCAATACAATAGTTAATCACTTCAGGGAAATCATGCAGAAAGTACTACATGTACCACATGCAAGATAATGACCAAAGCTCTTCAAAACCATCCCATTTGGTCGGTCTTTTCCAAAGCTCAAATGGCTCCAAGCCATTTTCAACCATCCTCCACCTTTAGGGATACAGAGCAAGTATGAGTTGAGTCCTATTGCTTCAGCAATGAGGCCTACCAAATAAACAGCAACAGCAACAACAAAAATACTAAAAGATATCATCAAGCTTAAGAATGTACAGGGCAAAGAGCGACAAACCACTTACTTGAAGTTTCAAGGAAGATGGAGTGAGTCAATGGTGCTTTGAGTCATACTAAGAACACATGCAAACTGACGTCATGTGCAGGGAAGGTGATCCAAACTCAAATAAGAACCATGTTGTTCAGAACAACACATGCAACACATGCTCTTTTAGAATAAGTGTAGAAAGAGCAAATGCATTTTAATCATGCAAAATATTTATGTGTTTAAGAAACAGACTTTTCAGGCTAAATTATTGGTAAGCCAACTGTTCAATTTTAAGAGAGAGTTTATGTCTCTTCTGTAATTCTTGAAATCTGTGTTGATATCCAGTGTTGTCCAAACTCATAGAATTGAGCTGTTATGATTTTAATTAAACTTGCAAAGTGACATATTAAAAGCAGATCTAACCAAAGATACACTGAAGCTAGAGGGTGAGGCTGAAAACAATATTAACCACTAGTGTTTTGTGGTTTTTCTTCAAATACCAAAGGAGATTGAACTGGAGTGAGGGAATATTGGCTAATAAATTTCGAGAAGAAAAAAGAAACCACCTTTATTTTCAATCTTGAAGTCAGTGGAGGAAGAAAGGGCCTTAGTTAAGAGTTGTTTGTAATGTTTCTCGAAGTTCAATTCGGTGTGATGAATTTGGTGACACCCCAGGGGATTCTTCAGCAAAGTAAGATTTTGCTCCCAGAATATTTTTTGTATAAACTATACACTTAGAGCTGGATTTTCAAAAAATATGCATAGGAAATTTCAGAAGAAGATAGTGACATATTTTTTAACTCTTGAAAACCTAGGAAAATACCACCATCTACTTCAAAATACCACCAATAAGCATTGTTAAACAAAAAATATGCCAATTTTACTTCCCTTTTCCTACAGCTCTAATTTAAACAAGTTGCAAGCATAAGCGATGCTATATGTACATGGTTTTGCATGAAGTTTGCAATGTCAGGTTTGTTTATAAGAATCATATTTTTAACCGCTTGCCCCTGGGGCTCTGTTCTGGGCAGTTACAAGCTCTAGCCAGTGCTGTCTGGATTTTAAAGAGAAAGTTCATTTCCATGAACTTTCAATGGAGCCATTTCAGACCTGGGAACAAAACGCTTGATTTCTACTTTCTGTGGCCTTACAAACTTACAATTAAGTTTATTTACTTAGCACAGAAAGTGTACTCCTGTTTGCCATGACTGGCGGGTGGCCGCTGCCAGCTCTTGGAAGACCTACAGAGTTTTTATTCCTTCTCTCACAGCATCACTTAGGACTGCAATTTGCTTGAATTTCTCAGCCTCCTCCTCTCTCTCTCTCCCTCTCCCCCAACCCGGCTCTCCTGGCTATACCTACTGTTAAGAAATTTCCCCATAATGCCTTTGAGGGTATTTACCACATTTTGGTTGTTATGTGGAAGTTTTACTCTGTTCATAAACCTCGTGGTCACATGGTAATTAATAAGGGGCAGAAATCTTTATAGTCTTTTCTACCTTGGTTGAAATCCTGGCTCCTATAATTTATGTCCAGTCATAACAAAGTCCATAAGCAGCTGTAGAAGAGAAGACCTCCCAGTCACATATCTGCTGCCATGCATGGAAAACTCAGAGACTTTACCAAATATTATGAGAAATAAATTTATTTGCTTTGCAGCCCATGCCCAGGTAACAATATTGCACTAGTTTTTGCTTTGTTCAAACTTAACTTGAACTTTAATTTGATGTTTTTCCTCCATCTGCCACTCCCCCCCGCCCTTTTTAGGTGAAGAGCATCAAAACAAAGTAAATGTGATCATTATGAGGTTCTAGAAATATACTATAGCTGGGCTTTTCGGATAAGATGTTCATTAAGAGCTGACCTTTTATGATATGAAAACTGTGGATTTCTGTATTGCATCTCAAAACATCCATATGGACTGGGGCCAAGTGGCCATGACTCTCACAGCTAATTACTCAAGCTCCATCCAGGAAGGACCATTGTTTGCAATGTGGCTTTGGCTTATATAAACTTGGTCCTCTAATAGCAAAGAAATTATCCAGGGTAAATTTATGTGTTCAGTGCAATTCCGTAGGGCAAGCTTTCAGTTGGTTTTTCCAGGGAAATGGGTAGAATGGAGACCCTTTCACCAAACTGCTTCACCACAATCCCCATCCCCCTTCCTCCAGCTGTCCCTCTCATAAAGACCATCCAGAGAGTTCTAGAATATTTCTAAGATACCACTATGTACATGGCAATCCCTGAGCAAAGATAAATATCATTTTTATATGGCAGTTTCAACCAGCTCTGAGACTAAGTGAAAGGTCCCATTTGGAAGGGATAACATTGAATAAATTACCACTCATGATTATTCATTTCACAACATCTTAGTGTTAGGGCTCGGGGCCACAATGTAGACTCATAAAAGTGAGGAAGCCAAGAGAAGTTTGTCTAAGCCCATCAGTGCTCCTGGAAAGACAGAAAGACTGTCCCTAAGAGAAGACAGTTGCTGCTCATCCCAAAAAAAAGATCATATCACCATCAACATTATCAACAGCATCACCATTTGCAGCCCTGGCATACACCTAATTGTCAGTAGTCCTACATAGCCTTCTTAAAACATAAAGTATACGCAACTTCACCCCTACACATTCGAACAGCCCAGTTGAAGACATTGTAGTGGATGTTTGTAATTTTTCAAAACCTTTGGTCTGTTTTTTTCTTGATAGTTCACGGGTTTCTTTGGGAAAAAATTCTTTCCTATTGTGAGTAGTTTTAGTGGGATAGTAAAGCAACATTACACTAGAGAGCTGAGGAAATCCTTGCATAATCTTTATTCTCCTTGACGTTGATAATGGTCACATCACATACTAATTTCCTTGAGTTGTTGATACATAATTTTAGCCAGTCCCAACATCTCAACTCTCATAGTCAAGAAATCATCAAGTTCTGCCAATTACAGTCCATAAATATTTCTCAAATCTCTTTTTCATCTATTCTTCTCCTTACTATCATAGTTAGGCTTTTGGCATATTGATCCCATCCCCGTACAATAGTCTCATCCCCAGTATGTCTGCCTCTAATCTCTCTTCATCCTGACTCTTGGCAATAATAAAAATGCCTCTAAGTAATTGATCCCTTATGATGGGCTAGACTTTATGCTAAGCACTTTTAAATTTTCATCTTCACAATGTACTTGAAGAATATATTTGTTTTTCCACCTTACAGTCAAGGAAACTAAGGTGGTCAAGATATTAAAAGAACCTAAGTATGACCACTCAGCTAACACCTATAATAGTCAGGATTTCAGTACAGTACTGAATGACTCCAAATTCCATGCTCTAAAGGATATAGAAACAGCCACCTCTCTCACCCTAGGGGCAGATTGATCTTTCCAAAACACAAATGTCACTATTTATTTCAGTACTTACAACTCTGATCGTTGCTCATCTATTGTACAGGTGCACAGTAAAGTCACACACAAGTGAGGCTTTCCAGAGTCTGCCATGATTTAGCTTTTTTGAACTCTTGCCTTGGTAGTTACCATGCTCACCTGTGATTTGGTCATACTTAACTGCTTGGTGTCCTTCCAACAGTGATATTCTGTTATGCCTTTCCACTGCACTGGGTGTGTTGCAACTTCTGTCAGTAGTGCTGGCTCTGCTTTCTTCCATCTGAAAAATTCCCACTCAGCATTCAGGATACATCTGAGAAGTGAACTCTGCATGAACACCCTTGTGTACCTTTACTAAGCTCCTTTCCACCTCCCTGGTGCCCATTGCACACCAACATTCCTCTAGTTAGATTATCAACACACTGTACTCTTAGCACTTGTTGACACATCTGTTTTTCCATTACATGGAAAAACAGCAAAACTGTGCTTTTGTGGGGGTTGGTGCTTCTTGCTTCCATTCTGCTAATCCCATCCTACTATCTAAAACCCTCCAAAAGTTTCCTACCTGGGCTGGCAGAGTAGCTCAAGTTTCCTGCCTGGGGTAGTAGAGTGCCTGTCTAGCAAGTGTGAGGCCCTGAGTTCAAATCTCAAAACCACCAAGAAAGTTTCCTACCAAATTTAGCGTAAAATCAGAAAGCATTAACATAGATCAAAGGCCTTAAATGATCTCTTTGATCTTACCTCTATCTTCTCTATCCCTCTTTCTCCAGGCTCAGCTATGTGGGCCTCCCAGCTATTACTTGAACAGGCCAAGGACATGCTCACTCCAAATGTCACATTGATTGCTTCCTCTGCTGAGAGGCTCTTCTCCCAGAGGTCTACCTGAAGGTTCCCATACTTCCTTCAGGCTTCTGATCAGAGAAACCTTCCCTAACCACTCATGTAAAGCATAAATAAAAAACCACAGTCCTCTTCCCTTTCTACTCTTAACATTGACCATTACCTGCCATTGTATCACACATGAAATATATATTCCACTATTATCTGCTGTGCCTACTGAAATGCTAGCCCACAAGGACAGGCCTGCACCTGTTTTCCTCACAGCTTTGCTTCCCCCTGTCCCCCGGGCTTTTATAGCAGCTGCTTGGTAAGTATACACAAGCATGTGAACCCCTCCCAGTGTTCGGCATGTACAACATTGCCAATTGCACTGCAGGGTTTCATGACATATTCGCTACATACTGAGTAGATTTTGGTATAAATTAGAGATAGTTGCCATATAATTTCCCATCATGAAATTGACAAGTCAAAGAAGCTTCTTATAAGGAACATTTCAGAAGTTGATTAAATGGTAAGAGGATATGGATTTGATTGACAACCAGGCAGAAATAAAGAGAAGGAAAGCAGAGTTCCAAAATATAACCCGTAAAAGATATTTTTAACAACTTTGACCTGACCTGGGATGTTCTCTGAACTACTTTCCTCCTCTTTCTGTCTAGTACCTTCTTCATACAGTAATTCCTCTATATTCTTAGGAAATTGGCTCTAGGATCTCCATGGATCCTAAACCCCACACACCCAAGTCCCTTATATAAAATGCTACAGTGTTTGCATATAACCTACAAACACCCTCTCATATTCTTTATTTTTATTGCATTTATTAATTGTACAAATGAGTGAGTTTCATTGAGACATTTTCATACTTGCATATGATGTACTTGAATCATATTCACCCTCCCTGTTACCTTCCCATATCCCTCCTTCTACCTTAATCCCATTTACTTTAAATCATTCTCTCTATGTTACTTATAATACAGCATTAAGTATAATGTAACATTAAGATAGTAAGTAGCATTATATTCTCTTCTTTCAGTCTATACTGAACATATACAGACCTTCTTTTTTGTCATTATGGAGAATGACACAATTTTTTTTCAGATATTTTCTACTGATGGTTGGTTGAATCTGGATGCAGATCCCATAGATATGAAGGACTAGCTATACATCAAGGCCAAGTACAAATTTTACCTGTTCAAGAATAATTTCTGAGAAGCTCCACTCTTTCTGATTCTAAAGGCTCTAAATTTGGGGTACATGATTGAAGCAAACATGTTTCTGTTTCACCTGAGTTCATTGTTCCTTTCCAACTGGTTCCAAAACAACAATCCAGCCTCTGACTTCTTTTGCAGCCTTTAGCCCAGTCTGAATCCATGGAAACTCAATGAATACTGTTTCTTGAAATAAGCCACCTCAGTCCAGCCACTTGTTTCTAAGAAGACAAAGCATTTTTGTCCTGATAGGATTAAGCCTAATAACCTCTTATTCAAAATGAGTTGTCACAAGTAAGTGCCCCAGACTGAACTGACAGAAGCAGGTAGATGTCCTTGCTGCAGAGCTCCTTCTTGCGTAAGCAGCTAAAGGGCAAAGACTTCTTTTACATTCCCAACTTGACCTTGGGACTCCATCAGTACCTGAAATATAAGACAGAAAACTGTTATCAGCCAGTGGCAGTAAGAGGTAGAGTCTTTCACAAGCCCTTTCTACCTGGGTTCCTAGTGGTTGCAGAGTGGATTCTGACGTACAGAAGTAAAAGGCACTTATGGAAGAAATGCTCCAGTATATTCTACATCCTCTTGGTCTATTTCAGGGCTTTTTGCTTGCCCATTCATTGTGCTCAAGCTCACCCGCTGCCTATTCTGTTTTAATTTGTCTCAATTCTGTCTAGTAGGAAAGAAAATGCTCTAGACCATTTGGGCACTTGTAGGAATCTCTTTTCTTTATTTCTACCTATCCCTTATGATTAGAATTAGAATGTGCTCTCCTTTCCTTTCCTCTCCCTTCTTCTTTTCTGTTCTCATTTTCTCTTCTCACTATCTCTTTGCCTCTCATTTTCTCTCCTTTCTTCTATTCACTTTTTCTAATTCTAAACTTTTCACCTTGTTTAAACCTGATGACTATTTCAAGGAAACCTGACTTTTTATATCCAAACCCAACAGTCTTTTTAGCTCAATTTCAGTACAAAGATATTTTCTTTGGGCTGGCTTTGATAAAAACTTTGGTATGTATCTCCTGTCTATGGTTTGCCATACCAGACTGAGCTCATCTTGTACTGTTTTTGTTTATTCATTTGTTTTTACAACATTACAACAGACATGCAAGCCAAGATGGATGACTTAGCAGCATCTTCACAACTAAGTTGGAAATCAACTAAAGACCATCTCTTACCAGATGCTCTCTCTGCTGATCCCATCCACCCACAAATCAGGGCATCAGAAGAAGAAAAATGAGAAGAAAATCATAAACATGGCTGTGCTACTACATGCTGGGAGGGAGTGTGTCTGTGTGTAATGGGGCTATGGGAAGATTTTTGTGTATAAAGAACACTGTGCAATAGAAAAGAGATGTGTTTCCATGTTATGAATAAAACTGAGAAGGAATATTCCATTCAAAAGAATTATCCTGTACTTATACTACAGGATGGCTAATCCTATACCAAGAGTGCAAGTCACCTCTTTTTTGCTGGGTTGTAACTTTGATAGGTGGCTGTGCAATTAGGATTTTCCTAGAATCACCCCACTTAACCCAATGACACTGAAGAGTAGATTTTCCCCATCTTAACAGCTTGTGCAAAGCTCAAGTGGCAGTCCACCAACAGCCAACGTGAAGAGAGGCTGAGTGGCAGTTCTAATTGACCATTTCTACCCATGTTTCTCCTAAGAACATACAATACAAGCTGTCACAGCTTCCTGCCAATCACAAAAAATCTGACCTAGAGAAAGCTCTATCTCAGAATGAGAGCTGCTTATATATCCAATACAGTCAGTTTCCATTGCATTATCTTATTTTTAGGACATTGCAGTGAAGAGCTTGCCTAATCATACCATAAAAAATCATGAACGGAATAGATTATAGATGATGACTTCAAATCAAAACACGTCCTCTGACTGCCCAAACCAGAGGCTATTTAGCATTTGACACCATCTAGTCTTAGAGTTCCAAGTTTGTTCTTTGGAGATATTTAGGAGATTTTGCAGAAGAGCAGCTTTTTTAATACTTAGGATTCAAGCTGTTTTATGACACAGAGAAAAGGAAACAATGAATTCACATCCTGATGTGCAAATGAAGAGAACTTCTGCGGAGCCATTTTATTGCTGCACAAGGGGTTAAGGAGATTTGTTGAGACAAGTTTCAGGCCACATTTGCCTGTTTTTCCTCCTTTTACAGTCAATGAGAGATTTTTGCTCTGACACAATTTCAACAACACACATGTCATAAGCAATGGGGACTGGAAGGAAAGAGAAGCTCACAAAGGCAAACTAACTAGACAGACAGCAGCTCATCAGTGCCACACGCTTGGGCTCAGCCCTCTAGAATGATCTTGCCATAATAAGGCCAGACACATGGATTTTTAAATGCCTCTACAAGTGGTTAGTTAGCAAGGTGGCCACACACCATAGATGCACTGACAGGGAAACTACATGAAAAAACATGGTGTTTCAGTTAGCAGCTGCCACCACACTCCATCAGAGGACACAGCTGGTGCCTTCTCTCCCTAAAGTTAGCAGGGGGCTGTGGGAAAAATGACAGGGATTCAAATTCCCCATCCAACTCAGCAGGAGGAAAAGGAGGTCGTCAGACAAAGAAATATCAGTCCAATTCTCCATCCATGCATGGGTATACACAGGTGTGCTTCCATTTTTCAAGCTTATATCACTCAGTTTCTTTCTGAATGGTGATTAATTCGGTAAGAAAATGATCATGAAAACTTGTAATATTGTTCACAAATGCTCATGCCCCCTGCCTAGAGGAGAATTTCATTTCTCCCCACTATTGATGGGGCTTGGATATGTGACAATTGTGGCTGACGAAATGTGTAGGCAGTGATGTATGTCACTCATATGCAGAAGCTTGAAGAGCCAATGTACGGTTTCCTAAGCTCTGTTTTTCCCTCTATTCAATAACCAACAATGTTTCAAAGAGGAATTGCTCTGTCATACTGGGTCTTGGGGTAAAGGGAACATGAAGCAGCAGTACTGAAGTAGATTCAAAATGGATAAAGACAAAAAATAACATTTATTGTTAAGGCATTGGAGTTTGAGACTTGTTTGTTTCTACATCATAACCTAGCCTATTCTAACTGATGCAGGCACTTCGAGAAAGTTAATGAACCATTTGTAATAAATCTAAGAATGAGTGGTAGCCTTGCTTGAGAAGTCAAATACTGTCTTCCTCTTGTCATGTTCTTGTTTTTACCTCCAGCCAATTTGTTTGGATTGGTTCTGTCTTTTGTTTACTAGCCTGATCCTCCTGAAGTAGGATAGAAGACAGGGCAGATCTCTGAACCATAGAAGTGTGAATATACTAGACAGATGATATTATGATTAATTCAGTAAGAAGAGGCAAACATGGATCTGACTATTATAGCACATATCCTATTTCAAAATCAGTATATTGCCTTTGTAATGGACATGTGTATCAAGCATTATTTAAAAGTGTATAGCTGCTCATGTTAGAAAGACTTGCTCAGAGAGCCATATGGCAAACAAGGATGGGTGGTAACATAATATAATCCTGTTAGAAACAATATGTAGGAAAAAGTGTTCAATCTCAAAATTAAGTGGAATTCATGATAGTGTTCCAATACTCAGGTAAAAGGCTGAATTGCTAGGAATAAAATCCATTCCATTGACAGATATTTTTATTCTATTTAATACATTTACTGTACATTAATTTCCTTCTTTGTGCACAGCATTGTGTTTTATGGCAGAAAAAAATTAATGTTGCACAATGTTCCTATTCATTTCTGAAAGGCAACATCCACCTGCATCTTATCCAAAGCAATTAAGACCTTACCTTATTCTTCTCCTTCAGATTATAAGAGATCAGCAAACAGCCACTCTATGTCTAATCCAGATACCCTATATTATCAACTGCACTATTAAATGTAAGCAAGAAGCAGTGACACAGAAAGTTTCCTCCTTGACATCATAGTTAGAAACAAGATTTAGAACCATCAAATGTCAGATTTGAATGAGAGAAAGCATCTGGGATCCTGAGACCCATAGAGGGTTAGCAATTCTAGTAGTGGATCTGAGATCCTAGCACTGGTAATTCTCTCTAGATGTTAGGCCTTTTCCCATAACTGCATGCTGAAGATGAGCTAGACCTAGTTAATGGATCTCAATGGGGGATCTCATTTCATAAAGAGCATAGTATTTGAAGGAATAAAGAAGAAAAAAATGATATAGATCAACAAGCTACTCAAAATAGGTACTCTGTTCAAAAAAAACTCCAACAATCTGTTAGTCTTTACTGGGATGCCTCCAGTGACCAGGAGCTCACTTCTCTCTGAAGTATCCATTCTACTATGGAAACTTTTTTTTTTCTTGGTGAACTTGGTCTCAGGACCTTGAACTTGCTAGGCAGGTGCTCTGCCTCTTGAAACACACTGCCATCCCTTTTTGCTTTAGCTATATTTTCAAAAAAGATCTCACTTTTATGCCTGGGTCAACCTGCATTACAATCCTCCCTATTTATGTTTACTGTGTAGCTGGAATGATAGGCACACACCACCATGCCTAGCTTTCTATTGGGGGAGATGGGTGTGTCACTAACTGTTTGCCCAGGCATGCCTAGTACGGCAGTCCACCCACTCTCCGCCTTCCGAGTAGCTAGGATTACAGGTGTGAACCATTGTGCCCAGCTTGCTCCAGAAGGTGTTCCTTGTAATGAGCAGATACCATCCTCATGGACATTTCTACAAAATGATCATAGCTCTGCTCTGTTCTTTAAGATTAATCTAGTCTACTGGTTTTCAAACAAAGGGAGGAAATATTTTAGTCCCGCCAGGAGATATTTGGCAAAATCTGGAGACATTTTTATTTGTTACAACTACCAAAAATGTGGCTGAAATACATGACATAGAAGCTGGGGATACTGTTAAATAGCATACAATCCATAGCACAACCCCATAACAAAAAGTCATTACACCTACTATATCAGTACCACTGAGATTGAGAAACACTGAAACACAAGTTTGAAAGGGGCACTCATTCCTTCTGGGTCCTATCTCTGTTATACCCTCAGCTTTTTTTTTTTAATTGTTCCGTGTATTACTTCATTTCTATATCCAGCAGTGATGGTGCTAAACATACTTCAATGTGTCCATTTTTATTAATAATAGCCACAAGCAGAAGGGTACACATCTTCTACAAAATATGTGGAGCCTGGGGGTGCCTAATTCCCATGATCAAAGCATATCATGTGCTCAGTGCACTGACAAGAACCAATAAACTATCACCACAAGCATAAAGAGTCTGGTGCCTTAGGTCACAGTATGAATTCAACAAGACTCCATGGTATTTAGTAGCAAAAATAACACTGCTTTTTGAGTGTTTGTGATATGTCAGACATCCTGCTAAGGGCTTTATATGCATCATCTCATTTAATCCTCCTTACAATCCCACAGCATAGTCATGTTATCATTTCATAGAGGAAGAAATGAATTCTTTGATAGGTTGAAAAAATGTGTCTAAAGTTATGGATCTGGTGTTGGCCAGGACTCAAACCCAAATCTACCTAACCTCAAATCCCACACTCCTAATCCCCCAGTGTGCTCCAAGACATCCCCTCCATACTGGGGTAGAATGGCACATTTTACAAGAGTAACAAAATTAATGAATTAGCAAATTCATTGATCTTAACATGCATACATATATTTTGGCAGGAGGGTTCATTACTTTGCAACCTAAGACTAGAACCTACTTTTCAAGGAAGCAAACACTGGGATAAACAAGTCTCATATTTTAAGAGTCCAAACCTTTATGTGTTTTTTCTCTCCAGCAACATGAACAAAGGAAAACCAACATTGTCATTACCCGTTGTTCAAGAAAGTTGTCTCACTTAAAACTGAAAAAGTAGGATCTACATCATCCTAGATTCATAAGTATACTGGAACCTTCCATGAATGAGTGATGGCTACAAATCTTTCAGCTTTTGACATATCAGGTTTATTTTTGTTTCAAAGAGGGTTAGGTATTTTCTGCTCTGTGTTTCTACATTTTCAGCATAAAAACTGGAGGTTTTTGGCCTCTGACTCATGGACCTTTCCTGAGAAGAACATTGGACTATATTTTTTCTTTTGGCAGCTCTTAAATTATTAGTCAAGTTACCATGTAATCTTTCAGTTTCACCGAGTGGCTTCAAGGATTAGATTCCAGGAGCTGGAGAAAAGTGCTAGGATTACAAACTTTCACTGTTCTGCAACATGAAGCTGTTTTTTTCTTTCTCTTGTGATCCAGAAACATATTTCTACCATATTTATATAGTGCTTTCCTGAAGACAAGGGAAACTCAGCCAGCAGAAGTGAAAGTGGAGTCACCTGACATTTAGAAGGAAAAGTTCTTTTGGCAGTAGAGCTCTCATCTAAACTCGTAATTTAACTTTGGGTTTTAAATTTAAGAGTCTTTGAACCTGGTGTCTTTTTGTCAGCATAATTATCTCCACTTTCTTAATTCCTTGGAGGGTGTCCCTGTTGCATAGCTTTCTTGAGATGCATTTGAAAGAGAATGACTCTTTTTGGCACCATTTAGCTCCATCCCACCCTTAGATATCTCTTAAGAACTGGATTTCTTAGCCTTTTCCAACTCCCCATCCATGGGTCCCATCCATTGTGCTGAATCAGCATCAGCCACAATGGAAAGAGTAGCTGATTCAGGGTAGAACTATTTTGTTAGTGGTGGTGGTGGAACTGAGTATTGAACTAAGGACCACAAGCTTGTTAGGTAAACTCTCCATTTCTTGAGCCACATCTCCCATCCTTTTTGCTGTTAATTTTTTTTGTTTTTTGTTTTTTTTCTTTTTCTTTTTTCAAATAGGATCATGTGCTTTTTCCTGGGCCAGCCTTGGACCACGGTCATCCTACCTTCTCCTCCATAGTAGCTGGAGCACGTGCCACTATGCTCAGTTTGTTTTTGAGACAAGGTCTCACTAACTTTTTTGTCCAGGCTGGCCTTAAATCACAGTTCTCCTATCTCTTCCTCCTAAGTAACTGAGGTTATAGGTGTTCACCACCACACCCAGCTCCAGCTCAGGACTATTAAAGGCATATTAGAAAATATCCAAGGTGGCCTAAATAATTTTATCCCTTCAAATTACCCACTAGTATTATGAATACTATTACTAGTCATGAGGACCTGGGCAAAATAAAATTTCTGTCCTGATAGACTGGAAAAAGACATACACAAAACCTTACTCAGTTCAAGCACCATCACCTCTTGAGAAAATTTCTTGGGCCCCTACCCCAGATTTTATTGAATCCCCCTCCTTGGGATGTTTGCAATGAGCTCATACATACTCCGTGGATGTTTCTTCTATAGCAAGGACTGATGGTTTCTCATCTTATCTACACTAAAACTTTTGTCTCTGTCCCTGGTGCCTAGTACAGTGCCTGGCACATCATACACAGCAAGTACTCCTTAATTTAGTTAACTAATTAGCTAACTAATGCTTAATACAAGTCAGCATATGCTAAGTGTCAAATAATAGGCAAAGATAAGTGGCTTAGGATTCAAAGTAGGGCTAGACAAATGAAAAAAATTGTTAATTAAATAAAAGCTTTATATAAGAATCAGGATTGGATTAAAAGCAGAGATGAAATCTGTCCATCCACCATTAAGTAAATACTGCGTTTTGCTATATACCAGAGAATTCATGAATGCAAGGAGTAAGGGGGGAAAGATGGCATAGTCAAAGCCTTGGAGATCTTAAAATACAAATATAATTAAAAAGAAATGAATGGGATTGTTTGGACTGGAACTATTAGAAGTTAGGTTTTAGACACAGGCTTATGTCAGATGGTGCTGGACCTAGAATGCTCAGTTAAGGAGTTTGTATTCCTTCCCATAAGCAATTAGAAGCTAGTTTGCAGATAAACAAGATAGACAATTGCAGAGGGCAAGGCCTGGAGGCAGGGAGACTTGAGAGAAACATATTTGTGGAAATTCTCACTTGAGGGGCTGGCAAAATCCACAATTAGGCTACTAGACAATTATTCCCTGGGGGTTCTCTCCTTGTTTTAAATAGAAACTACTCCTGTGAAGGAATCAGGCCTAACTAGCTTCCTCAGACAGAACCTGGGCAAGAGAACAGGAACTTGTGAATTTCAGCATCATCCGCTTCATTCTGGAGGGCAGCTTCCCTCAAGTGGTTAAGGGGATCTGCAAGTACTGGGGGACCTGCCTGTCATCTCCTCTTCTAGGCTTCCCCCTCTACCAACCATGAAGATGCTGTGTTAGAAAAAGACAGTGCCAAATCATTTACAATTACATCTTTATTTTTGATTGGAATTAGATCAGAAATTTTTCAAAACGTAATTCATCTACTTGATCATTTATTCCCTATTGGGATGCTGTAGGTGAATAAAATATAGAACTACTAAATTTTTCTAAATTTTTTTTTTTGGTAGGACTGGTGTTTTGAACTCAGGGCCTCACACACTTGCTAGGCAGGTGCTCTACCACTTGAGCCACTCTGCCAGCCCTAGAACTACTAAATTTTTAAGGTTTTCTCAAAAATAAAAAACCAACAGAATTGATCCCAATACAACATTGACATTATTTGTAGCACAGAATCTGCTTATACCCAATTCAAAATTTTTCTAGGATATTGGAAGCCTTTTGAACAGTTTGTCAATGTATTTTAAGAAAAATCAACTTTTCCATCTATTAGCACCTGGGTCAAGTGACATAAATACCCAAATTCAAATCAAGTGGTAACCTATCTTCCCAAGCATTTTCCAAAAGGCTGTCTCATCTGGGGTCCAACAGCTAACTGTCTGTGACTACTTTTCCTGGATCATTCTTCAATTCCTATTTTTACTTTAAATGCAAACTGGTTTTCCTGTTTCCCACAACAGTTTTAGCCTTTCTTGGAAATCTAATGCCCTCGTTGATTTCCTGAGGTAAAGATGTGTTTATATAAAAATTGCAATCAAAAAAAGCAGTTTGAGCCATGAGAGAAGTCAGCGTACATTTTAACTGACAACTACATAAATAAATGGATTTGGGGTCACATTTCAGGGTCTTGGATTGTTATATGCATTGCCTTGTTCCCTTGTCTGAACCTAAACTTTGGTTGCATATACACAAAACTTTACTCAACAAATGTTTATTGAGTGCCTACTCTGTGGTAGGCACTATGATAGGTAATAAGGCCATACCAAGGAACAAATCTGCACATGACCCTGACATTTGCTTCTTGGTGACTTATGCCTTATCTGCTGATGTATAGGACTTATTTTCCACTTGAATGATAAGCTCTGGGAGGGAAGACAGTTCTGCCTTTCCTATGCCTGTCTACATGCAGATAATGAAAATCAGAAAATGTATTTCCTTGGTGGTATCTTTTATTATGAATTTCTCCAATACGTCCATACATATACATGAATTGTCAAGCCTAAGCTTTGACTTGTGAATTCAACCTGGTTATTTAAACTTTGAACTTCAGTTTTCTCATCCATGAAATGGGTGTGATCACCTCCGCCTTCCTATCTAGTGGTCATTCTGTAGCTCATGTGAGAGAACACCATATGAACGTCCTGTAGACTCTTAATAACAACATGAACGTACAGGGTTATGTTAGTTGCTCAGAATTGGTCTTTGGTTATTTCAGACATGAAAGTTCTAGGTCATTAAATAAATCTCAAAGCTTTTCAAAACTAGGACTCTACATTGCCTAGGGAGATGCTGGGCCTGTAACAGAAGGAAGACAAAGATGGATGGATGGATGGATGGGTGGGTGGATGGGTGGATGGGTAGATGGGTAGATGGGTGGGTGGGTGGGTGGATGGTGGATGGGTGTATGGGTGGATGGATGGGTGGATGGGTGGATGGGTGTATGGGTGGATGGATGGGTGGATGGGTGGATGGATGGATGGGTAGATGGATAAGTTCAGAGTACACATCATATACATTGGAGACTCACAGGCCTACAGTGTGACCAACAGGATGTGAGTATATCAAGAGAGCAAAACAGAGGTACTGATTTTTAATCAGAATAACCTATAATCTGTTCTGCCCAACAGTAGCAGATACTTATGATACCCATGGAATGTGACTACTAGTACTGGAGGAACTGAATTTTTAACTTTATTTACTTTAAATCAATTAATTTATATGGTTCCATGTAACTACCCCAATTCAAGAGTACAGTCTGAGGCTCAGTCAGGAAGCTGTGTGACTCTAGGAAAGTTTGTTGCCTTCTCCAGACCTTAAATGGGTTGTCATCTCTTAGATGATTTTTTTCAAATAAATGGTTGTGTGAACCAAAGTACAAGAGTAAGTGTGAAGACATGGGTGTCCTATCTTATCTCCATGTGTATTTAATGCAGCACTCATGCAGCATATAAGATTATTTTGTAGTTTATCTGTGCTTCAGTATCTTCCTCTATAAAACAGAGATAGCAAGAGAAACTACATCTTGGGGTTATTATTGGGATTAAATAATTCAGTAAATATAAAGTCACCGCACAGTGCCAGATGCACAAAAATGATAAGATGCCAGTCATTTTATGTTACCATTAACTAGCTGTGAAAATAAGCTTTATCTTTTTAACTCTCTGAGCTCCGTTTTCTTTATTTGAGATGTACCATCTGAACTCCTTAAGGATTTTATGAAAATAAAATAGCACCCACAATTTGAAGTATTTAAAAAAAATGGACAAATTTTTTAACTTTTTAAAATCTTGAATCTAGCTAAACTTTAAGTTAAATCTGCATCAGGTATTTGACCAATTTTTATTAAGTGCCTATTATGTGCCAAAGACTTTGAATCCCATCTCTGCCACTTACTAACCATGTAACTCTAAGCAAGTGACTTAACATCTGTAAGCCCATGTTAGCTTATCTGTAAAATGGGACAGTAATGGGAGACTCTGAGGATTAAATAAAATAACAGGTGTAAAGCACTCAGCACAGTACAGAGAGAAAATGCAGAATTCTCCTTCCTTTTTCTTATGCTTCTCTGCAAATTTTAAACTCCTCTTCATCTTGAAATCCTCCAGGTAGAGTCTTCAGAAGTATCAGGCCTGAGTTTTCAGGGTTGTTTTAAAGTAAAGGAATTCTGATTTATTCTGCATTAGAAAATGGGTCCACCCACCTTAAAAGAAAGAAGAAAAGGGGAGAAACAGCTTGCACACTTAACGTGTTCATAGAGAGAAGGGTCATGGAGGAGGAAGTGCGGGGTGAAAATGAAGAAGCACTACCATCTATGGGGGTGCCATGTTCAAAGGCGATCCTGCAGATTCTCAGCATTTTCCTGGGCTGCTTTGTGCTGACATCAGTCAATGCCTACAAGAGAAATCTATAGGGATGGAGGTAGATCTGCCGAACACTTATTTTAAAATGTGCTTCATCCCCTGTGCAGCTTGCTGTTAACACAGCAGCAACATCAGCCATGCTCTCTCCCTGCACTTGGCTTAAAAGACCTCCCTTGGCGATGTTTCCTCTTCTTTAAGACTCAACTTGAGGCTTATTCTACCCTTATTTTTCCACTGCATGAAAAGAATTAATGATCAGCGGGAAGCACACATCCCTGAAAGATGATCCTTGTTACCTTTGTAAGGGCTTGCAAATATCCAACCATCAAAATCCATACAAATCAATCAGAACAGCCAGGCTGACTCTGGGGCTAGGTAGTTGTCTAGAGACATCATTTCTAGAGCTGGAAAGATCTGAGGCTGCCCAACCACTTACCTGCCCCAGCCCTACATTGTCACCCCTGCTTCCTTCTTTGGATCACAATATTGAAGACCCTGCCAAGAGGGCCTGGGAAGGGCAAGCTGTGAAACTCCACCAGGTGCTTGAACCCCAGAATCAGTCTATCAGAGAAAGAGCCACAGAAGTGGGGTCTTGGATATATGAAGAGAGATCCAGGAGGAGGGGTTCAGGGGGACCTGGAATGATGCCTAGGTCAGGAAGGCCTACTTGAGAACTACAGGGCCTTCATGAGACCATGAGTGCTGGGGATCAGGAAAGGAAGGAGACAAGAAGAGAGGGAGGGTCTGGGAAAGTGAAAGAAACTCATCTCTAATATTACTACCTTCCCTGCTTTGCTATGGGAGCAACTAACTCACTTGTTACATAAAGAACTGGTCAGAGTAACCTCATAATTCATGAAGTTTATTTTTCCTTTCTGAAAGTTGTGATTGTCAACTTTGGAGATTTGGCAGAATTCCATTAGGTTGCTGCCAGCAGGAGGAAAAGATCCAGGACAGCCCTTTGTGGGCCATCACTTGGTCAGATCTCACAGCAACCTGGCCTTGTATGGCATTGCAACCATGTTGCTCCTTCAGTGTCTAAGCCTAAATGCCTGTCACGGCTGCTCCTCAAGGTGTCTGGGCAGCAGTGGAACTCAAAGCGGCACTCTCAGGGCTTGTGGTTGAGCAGAGGGCTTGCTCGCTGTCCTCCCTGGAAACTCCTGGCTCTCTGCTGGGTCACACTTCCTGAGGTTCAGGGTCCCTGCTGGATGTTTCACTTCATCCTCCTCCCCTCCTCTTTGGATAATTTAGTTAATTACCAATGGAGCAAAAATGTCTCCCTTTAAAAATTTACTCTTTGCGCTCACTAACATTGTTCAAGAGATCTCAAATTTCTTAGCAGACACTTGTAGTTAAACAAAGCATTTCACAAACCTCTGGAATAAGGGTGGTGTCTATTTTTTTGTTTTGGTTTGGTTTGGTTTGGTTTCATTATTCATGAGACAGCTCTAATCTGAAGGCTGATGTTCGGAGGAGAATGCTCAGCTCCAACATGGCAGAGCTCATGCTGCGTTGAAACTGAAGATGTCACCCACGATAAACATGAACTGCTGTGACAATGGGAAACGGAAGGTGAAGAATCGCCTCTCTGAGCAGGGTGGGGGCTGAAGGCATGAGAAAAGGAAAGATGCATTTGATTGTGTTTACAAGATCCATTCACAGCACAGCAGGCAGTATTCACACTATAATATTCACCCTAACACAGATAATTTGATTTTCAACCTGGTTATCATGCATTCAGACATAGCAATACATGAAAATATATGCTTTAGCAGTGCATTTTAAACAAGGTTGCACACTTTAAGTCAGAATATATTAGAGGTGAGTGTTGAAGTTAGTGATTGTAGAAGTCCTAAAAATCTCCATTCAGCACATGGCATGTGTTTTGAAATTACTCAAAAAATTCATACATTATGTCCATCTGTTAACTCTCTCTGTGAATATATGTATGGTTTTATATATATAAACATATATACATACATACACATATATACATATACACACACATATATAGATATATCTATGTATACACAGTGAAAATGATAAACTTGCCTGCCATTTAAGTTTTTCATGATTTGAGTTTTAACTTTTAGAATCTCCAAAGTAACATGAAAACATAAACCTATCCTATCTACACATGTTGAAATTCAGTACCAACACATCAACATTTAAATAATGAGAATGGAAGCCTTCAAAGACATCATTTTATTTTATTTTTTTCTTTATTCATTTATTCATATGTGCATACATTGGGCCATTTCTCCCCCTTGCCCCCCCCATACCCCCCATGCTCCTCACTTCCAGACAGAACCTGTTCTGCCCTCTTCAGTTTTGTTGAAGAGAAAACATAAGCAATAATAAGAATGACAAAGCGTTTTTTCTAGTTGAGATAAGGACAGCTATAGAGAGAGACTCTTAGCATTGCTTCCATGCACAAGTGTATTACAATCCAAATTGATATATCTCTACCTGACCTCTTCACTACTTCCCAGTCACCTTCCCATAGTGGCCTCTGTCACTTTGTTACTGTATTAGCTCCTCTGCAATGGGGACATCAAACACTTTCAACTCTTCAAAGACACCTTGAGGGAAAGTGGAGAAATAAAGAATTTCAAAAGGAAAAAAATATATAGCTATTATAATTATAGCTGATCAAGGGACTGTGGATTATCTGGCCGAATCTCCTCCTATGGTGAGCAAGGAAACTGAACTGAGAGTCTACACATGAGTTTTTCAAGGAGAAGAGGTAAGGTGAAATTCTGTGTCTTCTGTATTTGTTTTTTCTACCTTCCATTCATGGGTATGAATTAATAAATTTTGGAAATACAAATAGACTTATTTGTATAACAGAGTTAAAATCAGTTTGGGGAGCACAGGTTGAGCACGGGGGTGTCACCACTAAAGCTTTACCCATCTGGCCTCCAGTCCACAGGCATGAGAGTAGACAACACATATGAAAGATTAATTCACTGCAAAGATTGTTTCCCCATTACCATGTTGTTAGTAATATGGGAGATTTCTTAACTATGGGGAAGTTATAATGGATAGCTTTAGTCTTGAAAGACCTTGGTCTTTATTGCTGTAGAGTGACCTTCTGAGCCTAGATGTGACTGCAAAGGAAGTAAAAAATTAAGTTTCAGTAGATTGACTTGTCTTTTCATTCATGATAAATCCCTTTGTCAAGTGAGGTGACTAAAGACTTCAATTTGAGTCCTGGGCACACTCACATTCCATGAACTGAAGACAATTGCTCCCTGCTGCCACTGGAGCAAACAGATACCCTCCTGGGACACAGCAGCAGAGCAGGTGACTCCAGGAGGGGAGAAGACAGACGGATGAGAAAGGCAGACTTACCTCTACCCACAAGACCTAGCCATGGGGCTGTAAATTCATCCCTGCTTTTCCATGCTGTGCCATGTCCACACTTCCTTCATGTTACAAATCATCAAAGGATTTTGGTCACAGTGATCTCTGAGCAGCTAGAAGTAGACAGATCTAGAAATTACCCTAGGGACTAGGTTAGCCACTGGATTTGATGAGACCCAGTTTTGATCCTAGGCCTCCTAGTTGCTCAAAGCTTGAGGAAGACCTATGGGAGAAAGCACTGAGACTACCTGAGAAAGACTTGCCTGAAACAAGAGTTTTTAAAGGTGAGAAACATACATTTTAGAACTGCCTTATCATGAAATGTTTAAAATTAAATCAGCTTCTACATGGAGGCCCTGAGTTCAAGACCCAGTGCCACCAAAAATAAGAAAATAAATAAATTAGCTTCTAAATAGTCTAGTGAGAGGTGAACATAATTCATGATTGTTTTCAAGCACATGATCCAGCCATGGGACACCAGCAGCCTGGATTGCAGTGTGGTTTGTCCTCTCTCATCCTCAATTGCCTCCAGCATTCGCCAGTAACGTGACCTTTGGGAAGTTACTTAACCTCTCTGCACATCAGATTCTTTAGCTATATAAAACTATCATATCTGCCTTATAGGGTTGTGAGGATTAAATTAGTTAATTAGTATAAAGTACTTAGAACAGAGCCTGCCACACACACATTAAGCACTCAGTACAATGTTCAGTTCCATTTATTATTCTGCCTTGATGCAAAAACACCAGGCCAGGAAAAAAAAAATCCAATGATTCCCTCTTTATCTCTGAATTATTCATAAAATGCTGTAAGAACCAGGCTCTAGTATTTCTTCTGCCCCCACCCTTGCCTTACCAAGCAACCTGAGATTCTCTAGAACTGCATCCTGCTTCTGAGAATATAAAAGACCTGTGTATAGAAACAGAGGATGCTACTTGCTTTGCACCACACAATTAATTGTGCTTAATGACCATTTTTATTAGGATGACAGTGGAGGCAAGGAAATTAAAGAAGCACAGACTCAACATCTCCTATCCAATAGGGACAAATGCAACCAACACACACAAACCCAAATGCCGATGGAAAAAAGGAAAAAAAACAAAACCCTTTCCCTTTTTCATTTTCTCAGGCGTTCTCCATAAACTGAGCCTTCCCCAGACAAAGGAGAGAACTGCTCTATGTAAAATGATGGTCTCCATGGTATTTCCAACAGAATGCATTCATTTTTCTAGAGTCCAGTGCCAGCTCAGCCAAGCCACCCGTCTGCTCCTGGAGAAGGACTGCCCAGCTCCATCACTTAGAAGGCCAGCAGCGAGCTCACACTCACTGGGGCTTGGGCTGTGCTCCTACAGCCACCCTCCCTTCCCTGAGCCTGGGCAAATCTTGGCAGGCCCCAGTTGCAAGCCTGCACCTCCCTGCCAATGTGGAAATCACTGGACTTTATGGTGGTTTAAGTGTGCTATTGATGCTTTCACAGAGCATAGTGCTCCCACCTCATGCTAAGTAAAGCAGCTGGTGAATGTTATGTGGTACGCTACAGATGGATCGGCAGTGGCAGGCCCAAAGCTCACCACATCTACTTAAACAGGTGTTTGACTCTGCATTTTCCAGGTGGCCAGAAGGAACCTGATTATTCGGTGACAGTAGAAGCCATGCGGGAGAGGAATAGCTCCCCAGCATTGGCAAGAGCAAGTAGCCAGCCACTTGGCTTCAATCCATCTGTTCAAAAGACATGGTCTTAAAGCCAGAACATTTCCTTTGGGAGCTCCATACTCACTTTGAATTTTAATAGACAGCAAGGGGATTCTGCTCTCACCTCATACTCTTTTGTCAAGAGCAATCTTTTCATCTGGGGGGTTAACTAGGTCACCAGGACCAGAGGCCCCTGGAATATGCAGTCAGAGCATCTCTGCTTCATCAAGCCCAGCTGCCAGGTGCAGCACGAGAAGATAAAGTAGCTGTATTCCTCTCTGAAGCTATAGATCCACCGTCATGAGCTCAGGACAGTACAAGGAATTCTTTCTGGCCACTGGGAATGACAGACTTCATCAATGGCTAGCCAGGAAATCACAAACAAAGACAAAAACAAACAAACGGTCAGTACTTGGAAGGCAGAAATCCAGAAAGCATAGAAGCAGCTTTTTGCAGCAAGAAGAGCCACAGTGAGGTTTCAAGGCAATCAGGAGCAAAAGAGACTGAAACCGCCTGTTTATTTGGCATTTTCATGACATGAGTGCCAATGCCTCAGTGATGCTACTTCTACGATGAGCCTAAAAAATCTCCAAGGACTTTATTGGGAAAACCTTAAGGGAAAATAGCACACGGATAAGAGGAAAAAGTATACACATGTAGAAATTATTTAAGATCAGAAGAATCCCCAGCAAGGATTTCCCAAGAGAAAACGCAAGCCAGTGCATTTTCCCTTATAGCCTGGAGCCCATAAATCCCAGGGGAAGCCCTGCCAATGAAGTGGGGCCTCCAAACCAATCTTCAAAGTGGGGGAGGGGGCTCAGGAAACCCATTTCTCTCAAATCCTTTCCAAGAGCTTGGAATAAATTGAGTAAATTTCTATCACTTGTAAATGGAAGAAAAGAGTGCAAAGAGGCCTTCTCATGGGGCCACCTGCCCAGAATTGGCACTGTGGGGTGCCTCTGCCTCTCCTTGGCTCTTGTAATCCAGCAGACTAGAAGGGACAGGAAGGCAGCTGTCAGCTTTCACATGGCACTCGCTCCTGGCAAGAGAGCAAGTCCAGTGGCAGCCAAACCCTTGTCATGATCCAATCAGCACCACAATAGTACAGTCTCCGCTGACTGGTGGCAGGTCACAGGAGTGTGGGAGCTCGTCTGTCTCCCACATCTGACTCCCCAAATCATATTGCTTTCCCTACGGAAAACCTGGAAAAGGCTGTGTGTGGACTTCCTCCTTCAGGGTCCTTTTGCACAATTAAGAAACACCACAAGGAACATGGGCAGATGTCTTCTTACTATTGCTTATTTAGCACCATCCCTGGCTTCTACCCAGTGGATACCAGTTGCAAACCCAGACCTTCAGTGTGGCAGCCAGAATGTCTCCAGACATTGCCAAATGTTCCTGGAAGGAAAAGGGGGTACACAAAATGGCCCCTGTTGAGAATTACCAGGTTAAAATAAAGCTATATAATATGTAAGTGTCTTTGTACAATCAAAAATTGTAAAAAGAAACGCAGAGTCTAATGTTCTTAGAAACTGAACTTCAAGCTTAGTCTGAGCAAGTCCTGAATGATGGAGGCTGGGGTGGGGACTTGCTGTAATAGTGCTGTGACGGTTGAAATGTATTGAGTGCTTCCTGGAAGCCCAGCACTGTGCCCAGTTCAGTACAATTTCATGCCTGAACTCATTTTGTCCTTATTATTATCCCTACTTTATGGAGAGAAAAAATGAGGCTTACAGAGGTTAACAATCGTTTGTAAGGATGTAGAGCATAGAAATGTGAGAGCCAGAACAGGTCCAGTTGGTTAACTCTTCACTGCTAGAACTGCACTCCACCTGGATGGCCATGAGCCACATGTGCTACTGCGCACAAAAAACGTGGCTACCTTGGAATGGAGAAGTGTTGTAAATATAAAATACACTCTGGATTTTGAAGACCTAACTCTAGAAAAAAAAAACGTAAATTTTTTTCATTAATAATGTTTTCATGTTGAAATTACATTTTTGGTACATTGGATTAAGCAAAATATTTTATTAAAATTAATTTAATCTGGGTTAGGGGTGTGACTCAGTGGTAGAGCACTTGCCTAGACTGTATGAGGCCCCAAGTTCAATCCCCAGCACCACACACACACACACACACACAAATATTTTTAGCTGTTTCTTTTCATTACTTGTGTGACTTATAGATAGATATTCTTAAGACACAGATGTGGTTTGCATAAAATTTCCATTGGACAGTGTTGTGCTCAAGAACACTATCTCCCCCACCATCACTTTTAAGAAAGGCTAGAAAGGAAAAATAATATATTATGGGCCGGGAGAATGAAACTGCTACCAAGTGGACCAGTATCACCATCTTTTGTTATCCAAGCAGGATAAATACAAGTAAAATCAGAGAAATATTTTTGGAAATTAAGATACTTATAAAATTGGTAAAGGGCCAAATGAATACAAAATAAAGCCATTTTTGTTCAAATTCATACATCAATCCAGCTATCCTCTTCACTGATATCAAACCATGTTTGTAGTCCAAAACCCAGCCCGAGGTGGATCTGCTGCTGCTCTAGCTTACTCCTGCCCTCATTGTCTCCTTCCCCATTGTTCCATTAGCCTTACTTAGCACCCATGCCTCATTTCTGGGCAGTTGAGTTGGGCCAAGGCAAAGGCTGAATAGCTCCAGGTTGTGGCCCTTCCTGAAGCCTTCACTTGGATTTGTTTAAATCTTTCACAGATATGTCATTCATATGCCTCTCTGGAAGCTCTCTTGCTGTCTGTTCAGCTGATGGGTTTGTTTGTCTCCTTGTCTTCAGATATCACCCTCTGTCAAATCCCCCTTCCTCTCCAGTGTCAGGCTGCATGCTCCCAGAGCCTCATGCTAGTGGGCGGGGCTAGGCTGGGATCCTAAATGCATCCCTCCTCTCTCACCAGGGTATTCATGGGCTGGATCTGCAAGGTGGGCTTGATGCTATCACCAACTTCATTGAAGTGCTATGGGAATTAATAAACTAACCCACACACAACCCTTGGAATGCTGTCAGGAACACAATAAGAGCTTCCTAAACCTTAGCCACTGGCATTTTCAATTGTCTGTGGATTAAAAGGGGAAAATAAATCACGTGTATGACGATGTTCGTGTTTCCATCTGGCCCATGTACCTGTGCCTCTCCTTCCTCTGAACCTTTGTGGAGTTTGAGTGCCACCATTTGAGCTCGGTGGCAGAGAGCAGGCAGCACACCAGGAGCAAAACAGAGGCAGAGGAAGCCTGTTCCTACCATATTGTTTTTAGAGTTGATGAACAACTCTGATCATTGTACAGTTTGAAATTATGGGACTGAAAGCCAAAGCTGAGGGATTTGTTTCAACTCGGTAAATCCCCAGGAGAGGAAGTCTCCAAAGCAGAAGTGGGAGAGCAACATCCAGAAGGAGCAGATCAAGGCTACAAGTCTTTGTTTGAAAGGCTTGGAGGGGCTGCGTTCCATTCTGATTTGTGGCTGAGCCTGGCAGGACAGAACAAAAGCAGGCTGCAGGCTGGCAACCCAAGGAATGGCAAGCCACCACGCCCCTCCCCCTGCCCCACTTCCAGTCATTACCTGGAGATGGATGAAGGTACCCCTTGAATAACCTCACTTTGCAACTTTTATGCAAAGGTTTGACAAATGATGGCAGCGAAAGGTACAAGAAAGTGATTAAAACCAGCCCTTGCAAAGGCAGAGATAACTTATCCTGGGGCTTGAGTCTCCTTCAGTTCCCCTCATCCCACTCCTAACCCCAACCCCACCACTACCTTGAGTTTTCCAGAGTCTTCCAGAAGAGTGATACACTAGTCATATTCTACTCCCCTCTCTCCACCCTTCCCTGATACCTTAACTTTTTCCTTGGGACTGTTTTATCCAGTAGATTCTATGTCACTGAACTGGGAATAAAAGTATTGCTCAATTAGTCAAAATGCTCATAACTTGCTTTTAAAGCAGAAATTTTTGGCATGTAGTTAGCAATAAGAAGTTTCCCCCAAAATCCTTATAGAGAACTTTTCCTGTTGATGAACATTTCCTGGGTGTTCTGTTGAAAACACATTGTCTGAATCTAAAGGAGACTTACTAAATGGAAATTTCTCTGGAACAGGGTGGCCTCTAGAGAGACCAGACAAATACCAAGAAAACTGTGGAGATGTCTCCTGCCACTTCCCTGGCAAATAGTTTCTGCACAGAGTGGAGAACTGCCCTTTCTTTCTCTAATCATTAGGCTTTGCCACTTACTTGTGTAAATGCTTCATCTGATTCAGAAGGTGACCTGTTAAAGGGACCAACCCCATCAATTATAAAATCACAGGGCCCCAGAAACTCCCATATGCTAATGCCTCATGCTAATTGGGCCAGAGTAGAGCAACTGTAGCCACACAGGGCTCTATCTCCAAAGACACCCCAGATGTAGTGAGAAATATCAGAAGACATTGGTGATGGCAAGGAAATGAATTATGCTCAGAAATAGCAGTCTTCAACTTGTTCTCCATTTCCTGGGCATTACTCAGAGCTATGGGAAAATGTCACCCTACCTGCTGGTAATGATGATAGTCTTCAGCTCCCTCCACTATACTCACTGCCAAGAAAATAATTCACCAAAGTCTCATTTCTAAGTATGTCCCAACAAGCTTCCTGGAGAAAGAAAAGACATTGTTACATTCTGCACGTAAGCAGGTTAAGAAAATGCACTTAGTAATCCAGATCTAAAATAACAAATGACTTGATTCCAAATAAATGTGTGGCTTGCCAGAAATGAAGTCCCCTCCCCTTTACCCTGGGTAAAATGAAATGTAGCCTACCTTTAATAAAACTTGTTTTTTTTTAATCTAGTCAATCTTTCAAAATTATCACTCTAAATCCTCATGGGGTGCCATATTTTTTCTCTACATAAACTTTTGTTTTTCTGTACTGGGGTTTGAACTCAGGGTCTCATGTTTGCTTGCTAGGCAGGCACTCTTCCACTTGAGCCACTCCACCAGCCTTCTCTGCATAAACTTTGTAAATGATTCTAACAAGCTACAGCTAGGTTTAGCAGGGGGTTGTTCCTTCTGACCCATAAAGACAAATGACAACATGACTCCTATAAACTTGTCCTTGTCCTCAATCATTTCTGTATGCTGCTTCTAAATATAATATGGTTATTATTATTATGTATCAATACAAGCTCAATAAACCTGTGTAGGGAGAGGTGGAAGGAATAAGTGGAGTCCTTTCCAGGGTAGCATGAGACTGTTAAGGCATTAGGACTAAGGACTTAGGAGATGAAAGTCTTTCTAGGCACCCATGACTGCTGCTATCAACAGCATGGAGAATAATAGAAAGGTAATATTTCTGGACCTTACAAGGCTAGCCAAACTCGTTTACAATGACGGCTGTCATTAATACAAACGTTTATTGAACTGTTAGAGGAGGCACGTAACACTGAGTTCAGAGAGGCAGATGACTTGGAATGCTGAACAATAGCAACCTTATGGATCTTGACCCTACTTTTTGCACAAAGGGACAGCCCTGGCAGGCATCAGAATGAGGATCACAAAGGATCACCCAAAGAAATCCGAGGAGAAAAGCCCCAAGTGAAAGAATGAGCTTGGTGTTACCTGTCTCGTTTATGACCTTTTCCCTTTTCTTTTCCTTTTTTTTTTTTTAAACTGTCCTTCAAGGGGGCTGAAAAGCAATTTTCATGCTACAGCTCTAAATATCAGTTTATCCCTCTGACAGGGTTCTGAGCATGCCCAGTAGGGATGATTTAACACCGCGCTGATGACTTGCAACAGAAGAACGTCATGTGAAAAGGTAGTCTGCCACAGCTAATGGGCTCTTGTTTCAAAGGGATGCTGTGTGTACATTACCAGTGTGTGGAGAAGGTGCAGAAAGGCCCAGGCAGCCATTAGGAATGGAGTGTTGTTGATGATGAAAAGGCACTTTGCCGGTGAGGGAATGGTGGGAGAGAGAAGGCTTATCTGTCTTTTTGATTAGAAATGCATGCTTCCTTTCATCATCTGAGCTGAAAAATTGGCTTCTGCTCTTGGTTTATGAAACCATTTTTCTTTTTCCTTTCTTCCCAGGTTTGCAAACTGCTTAATAAATTAGTTACTGTGAGGTACATGGGTGCCACAATAACCTTAGAGGCTTTTCCCAAATGCATTCTTAATATTTTATAAGTATTTAAATAGATTTATTCAATTTGAGCCGGCTGATTTATTAAAGCTGGCATTCTGGCATGAAAAGGGGGTTCTATGCAGATTTAAGCTGATCAAAAGAAAAATTTAAGAGCCGCTTCTGATTCATAGGAAGATTTTTAGGAATTAGAGCACAACTTTTGGTTCAGCTAAATGAGCAGAGGAAAGAAACATCCAAAACACAGAAGTCTGAAGTGGAAACATCAGGTCTATGGTTACACAGATGTTCTGTTGGTCCATTCACTTATTCATTCATCCAACCAACATTATATAGAGTGTTGGGTACTAGTAACTTTCCGCCATTTAATTCAATCCAATCTTTAAAATAAAGAGACAAAAACAAGCGTCTATTTAACTCTCAACCCAGGGAAGACAACAACAAATATCAAGCCATCCTATATGTTTTATATTGAATTGCAAATAAAAGAGTAACCCATCCACTACCCAACCCATGCCTTTAGAATTGTTCTTATCCCTATGAAAAGTGATTCGTACCAAGGAATCAATTCTAGCAGTGATCCTTTGTTGGTAGTTCATGAGAGGCTGACCAGCCAGTCATGCCTAGTCTAGCTGGGGACCTAAAATGCTTCCAAAGACCACCTTGAGCCACTAACCAGGCTGAGTTCAGAAAATCAGATTCCAAATTCCAGTGGCATCAGACACTCAGAGAGAATTCCTGGCCATTTGTCCAAGCAATCTGTGGAAAGCTAATTTTTATTCTACTAGATTAAAAAAAAAAAAAAAACAGAATTGGAAGTTTAGATCAAGTACTGAAAGCCTCAGAGAAAGTTGCAATTAAAAAGAACATAAGTCATCTTTTCAAAATGTTTTTTCTTATTGACTGGATTTCAACATGCATAATATTTGTCAAGTATTAAATCTAAATAATCAGACATCCAATCCTAAAGAGAATGAAATATATTAGAAAGTACACAATGATCAATGTCATTCAGCATAACAGATAATGCCCCAGTGATACTTTGCAGCATATATGAACAATTAAGGTAATTATCCATACCAAAAACTATTTTATAGACACGTGCTACAAAGAAAAATAAATTACATTGGGGTCTAAATGATCAAAAGGCAGCAGCCTCATGGGCAGCCTTTTTAAGGCCTTACTTTTTCTTTTCCCTCCTACTATCTATTTGACTAAGAGAGCTGAAAATTATACCATTTGTGTTAGAATCAAATGCAAATGGAATAATTGTCCCTTCTCTAATCAAAACACATTTGTGGATTGAAATACCACATGGGGCAATTTTCAGTTAATCATGGATGTTAATAAATATGACTCTAGGCTCATAAACAAACATTACTTTGCCTAATATAATATAGAAAATTATTGTTAAGCTTGATCAGACATGTAACAAAAACTGAACTTTGCAGAAAGTCAGCAAATTAACTATCTGAGAATAGAGATGAGCATCAACAGTAATGAAAGATTAGATTTAGCTAAAATGCTTAGACAAATCATGCATTAGCATTAGGAAATATTTAAAGCTGGCTTTGCTGAAAATGGAAAATATTAATATTTTGTGAGTATTAGCTTCTTCAAAGAGCAAAACCCAGAAGCTTAGTGATTAGAGATTTAAAAGACTAGAAAATCAGGTTTACCAACATCAAAATCATCCAGAGCCTGAATTATACCAAATCCTCTAACAATGACGGGTGCTTTCAAATGAAATAGAAATATTTAGTACTCATTCTACTTCCATCACTGAGCTTGTAAGCCAATGTGAGATTTCTTCCTTTAACCTTGCCTAACTGTAAAATATGTATTTACTTTTATGATAAAATGCCTACATAACTATAAAAATACTCTAGTCATCTATAAGAGTAGGGCTAGATAAGACCTCTGAAAACACTAAGCATAGAAAAGCTATGGTACCACCTCTACCTCTTGCCATGAATTTAAAATTAAAACACTAACCTCAAAAAACAAAACTGATATGTTCACTGTGACTAAAATGTCTTTTTTATGTTTGTTTATTTATTTTGAAATTTTACTATGTTCCTCAAACATGAGCTTTTCCCATTTTCAAGAACAGTTAGGGATGCTTCCTCTTGCTTTCAAGGGACCCTAAACCAAGTCAGCCTTGGGTCATCCAGCACTATGAAAAGGACTGCCTTGAAATGGAAATGATATAAGATTATATCAGAATCTAGACTTCAGGACGAAGGATTATTTTATCTGTTAGACTCTTTGACTCTAGGTCAATGTGAAGACCAGTCCACACACCAATGCAACCTTGCAAAGTTGAAGTGTAAGATCATACACTAATTTAAGCATATAGGAAAGACAAGCTTTCATCTGAAGAATTTCAGTAACAAAGGCAAATATCAGCACTTCCTCAGATTGTTTAGTAACTGTCACCCTTTTAATACTGAAAATGTAGACCCAAGTCTAGAAAAGTAGAAGAAACCATAAGTAACAAGGCTGTGAACTCTGACTTAGGGCTACTTTTCAGTATGTCTGGAACCTATTTACGAACTACCTCCCACTTTTAAAAAACTTCATTCAATTACTAAATATGACTAGTAAGAGTACTAATTGTTTCTGTTTACCAAACTCTATGTGTTCATCAGATATTATATTTTTATTTAACTTTTAAAACTCTTACATCCACCCTATACAACAGAATATTTAATCCTCATTTTTAGATGAGAAAACTGAAGCTTAGAGGGAGTATGAAACTTATGCTGGTTAATGGTATGGCTGGGAATTGAATATAGGACTTCAGAACTGTGGGCAAGGATTAGTGAAAGCAGAGCTCTTCAGAACAGATTCTGTTAGCACTCTGGATTTTTTACTTTAAAATATTCTGTCCAAATCCAGATTGCAAAATGATCCCACTTTATATTGTATGAGAAAAAATAATTAAAAATAGAATGTTTCCTTTTAGCTTTAGGTCCGCAGTTGAATTTCTTTTTCTCTTCTTCCTTGATTTTATTGTGCTATGTGCAGGTCATTGTCTGAATCCACTTACCCTTCCTTCCTTTCCAATACCTTGATTAAACATTTTGGAATGACAACATTTTTAAATCCCCAAAAATAATAAATAAGCTGTACCGGGGGTACTCTAATCAGACCTTTACGTTATCAGCAGGCCTAACATTCTACTGATTAAATTGTACTACCATGCTCATGGTCTTTTAGGGCCCCTTCCTGAATATTTTTAATAAAGCAAAGTCCATGTAAAGGGTTGGCTGTTCTGAAGATCACTGTTGGAAGATCAGCAAAAAGACCATGAACTTTCAGGGCAAAGTATCTTAAAGGAAACTATAAATGAAATAGGTCAAGGATAAAACACGTAAGGGACAGGGGAAAAATTCTCTATTTAGTTTATACAACATTGACTTTCCTGTCTGAACAGATTCCATATAAGGAATAGTAACTTTTCAAGCCAGCAGCCTGGACATATTTCTTGGTCTTATAATTCTCACAGTTCTAGACATTCCAAGGTAGAGGGTCATTCAAACAGAATTGTAATTTCTTGTGTATATTTATTTCCAAAGTATCTTATGCATAGTTTCCCAATGAAATCATAGAGGGAGACTGAGGGAATACTAACTGGGTAATTTTTCAAACATGCCTAGAAGAAACAGTCAAAAAGAACTGCTCTGGGCTTATCAAGCCAAAGTGCCAGACGAGAGCTGGACTAGAGCTTTCACCACTGTGCGGTTCAGTTGAACTCAGCATTTATCTTGGAAATGATGTAAGAAAAGAGGGAGGAAAGACATTTATGAGATTTGAAGAATAAACTTCCCTGTGGTCACTAGGAGAATGGAATGTGTAACATAGATCCAGGTTGGTAGGGCACTGTGATAGAGTCCCACAAGAATGTGGTAGGAACCAGTCATTAGTGTTCCATTGTCTCCTCAAAACACTGGAGTGAAAAGCAGCCTGTACACACCACTTCCACATTAGGGCTTTGATTGCCTTACCTGTGAAATGGGTTGGACAGACCAAGATGGCAGCACATTCACTTTGAATCTGACAGAAACTGAAAATTTTAACATTTGCTTAGCTGTACTCACAAAGTAGACAAATAATATATCTAGCTTTACATCATAAGGTAAAATTTTGAAAGGCAGGACATACCATATAATGAGGACAGTTTATTTTTTTAAAAAAAATCAATGGAAGATTGTTACTAACTATATGATTAGAATAGTTTAATGATAAGTACTTCTGAGACTTCATTACAAATATTGAATATTCAAAGAAACAAATAGGTTACCCAGTAGCCATTCAACAAGTATTTATTGTCATCTACCCCATCATCAGCCTTTTTTTTTCTTTTATTATTCATATGTGCATACAAGGCTTGGGTCATTTCTCCCCCCTGCCCCCACCCCCTCCCTTACCACCCACTCCGCCCCCTCCCTCTCCCCCCCACCCCCTCAATACCCAGCAGAAACTATTTTACCCTTATTTCTAATCTTGTTGTAGAGAGAGTATAAGCAACAATAGGAAGGAACAAGGGTTTTTGCTGGTTGAGATAAGGATAGCTATACAGGGCATTGACTCACATTGATTTCCTGTGTGTGTGGGGGTTACCTTCTAGGTTAATTCTTTTTGATCTCACCTTTTCTCTAGTTCCTGGTCTCCTTTTCCTATTGGCCTCAGTTGCTTTTAAGGTATCTGCTTTAGTTTCTCTACGTTAAGGGCAAAAAATGCTAGCTAGTTTTTTAGGTGTCTTACCTATCCTCACCCCTCTCTTGTGTGCTCTCGCTTTTATCATGAGCTCAAAGTCCAATCCCATTGTTGTGTTTGCCCTTGATCTAATGTCCACATATGAGGGAGAACATACGATTTTTGGTCTTTTGAGCCAGGCTAACCTCACTCAGAATGATGTTCTCCAATTCCATCCATTTACCAGTGAATGATAACATTTCATTCTTCTTCATGGCTGCATAAAATTCCATTGTGTATAGATACCACATTTTCTTAATCCATTCGTCAGTGGTGGGGCATCTTGGCTGTTTCCATAACTTGGCTTTTGTGAACAGTGCTGCAATAAACATGGGTGTGCAGGTGCCTCTGGCATCATCAGCCTTTATTGAACAGAAACACTTCTGGATATTTGGGATACATCAATGAGTAAAAGAGATAATCCAGGCCCTCCTGGATCTTAAATTCTCATGAGAGGAAAAACTCAATAATCCATGAAGGTAATCAACTTGAAAATTCCATAAGTCAGAGCAAGTGCTAAGGCAGAAAGAAAAAGTAGAACAGGCTAAGGGGATCAGGAATTTTGGAGTTGGAGTTGGGGGCTAGTGTTAGGTCACCCTATTAAATGAAAATGTCAGAGTGGATGCCATTGAGGTGACTGACATTGGAGCTATGTCAATATCTGGGGGAAAACAGCTTATTCAAGGAACAGCAGATGACTATAGGAAATGTGACTCTTCGCTCCAAGAAGCCTGAGAAGTTGTTGGGTGATTCTGCTCAGAGGAGAGTCCTGACCTACATTTCTAAGTTCAGAAATAGTACCAAAGTCTACAGTTTTCCTCAAATGCTTAAAATAAGTGTGTATGTAAGCATATTCTCTTATTCTTATTAACACTATCCAACAAAACAGACACTGAGTATTGGTTTTCTAGTTGAGAGAATGGAACAGTGCTGCTCTATCTAAATTTATTCATCCACTAACCCTTTTAAAGTCCAAATCAAGCACTTGCAGAATTGAATTCTAAAGGCATTTAGGAAGTGCCCACTTTTTGCCAGAAAATTAGGCTAAGTCCTTGGGAATGAAAGATGACTGGGGTAGAAGGGTATAAAGCATGCAGCTTGGTTGCTTCATCTTCACAGACTCCAGCTTCTCATTTGGAAAACAAAGAATATCTTCTATTTCTCACAGTTGTGGAAGGACTTCAATGAGATGATGAATCATATACCTGGAATAGCATGGGGTATACATGTTGTAGTCATTTAACAAATGCTGCTTACCTTTTACCTGAATTAATGAAATAGGATGTTATTATTTTTCAATTAAACTGAGATGAAAGCAAGGAGGGATGCTCAGTTTGCTTAAGGAGAAGTTAAATCCAATCCATGCACCATCAGTGTAATAAGATTTAAAAAGACATTCAGAGAGAAGTTTAAAATAGGCTTGAAGAATTTGGGAACTTTGTGCTCTCACAACTTAAAGCCAATCCATCTGCATTGTAAACGGAGGATTTTGGATAAAATTCCCAGCAAGAAGTCCCAGTGCACTTCTAAACATGTAGATATTGTATAACACTCACTAAAATCTACATGTAGCAAATAAAGACAAATAGACAATGACTAAGAAAGGGTTCTGTGTTAAATTATGTTTTTGAGAAACTACTCTTAATTAGGCAGAGAGGACAGGGAATATTACCTGGTGTTTAAAAAAAAATAAATTTAGTCTCTTTATTCTACTGTGACTCTGATCAAATTACTTAACTTATTGAAGATTCAGTACCTGTGCCAGCCATGTATAAAATAAACACTCAAGAATTATTACAGCTATTGCCATTAACTGCTTTGTGCCAGGAACTTCCTCTAAGATTTTTATTTTGTATGAACTAATTTAATATTCAATGTCCCTACAAAGAAGGATCTATCATCTCTCTACTTCACAGATTTAAAACACTGAGGTACAAAAAGTTTAAGTGATTTGTCCACTCCCACAACAGCAGTTCTAGAACTCATACTTAGTTATTAATTTACTTAATAAATTGCTTAATGACTTCTTCACCTTCTCTTTTTACTCTTTTTTTTTCTCCTTCTCCTTCTCTTCCTTTGCCTCCTGTCTTCCTTTTTTCTTCCTCCTCTTTTCCTACTTTTTACTATTTTCATTTTCTTCCTCTTCGCTTCCTTCCTTCCTTTTAATGAAACCTGAAATGGGGATTGGGAGCATGGTGCTTTCTGACAAGGATATATGGCCTGAGATTGCCACTGTCAAAATGGTGATTAAGAACATTTTTCCTTTGTTTTTTGACTCTCTTCCTCAGCTCTTCTGCATCCCCCTCCCCGCATCTCTCCTGCATTCCCTCTCAGCAGTGATATGCTTACATCTTTGCAATTTGTTGTGTCTATCTGAGATACTCCCAAGAGCCAAGGCATTAATCAGATGGGATGGGAGATGGAGAAAAATCTAGCTCAGACTGAATGAGATATTTAGGTATATGGGATCCTAAAGTTGCATTACATAAAGCAGCTGTCACCCTCTACACTAGGCTAGCCTGGTGCATGGAGAGAGATAAAAGAGACATTGTGTCAATTGTCCCAGATCCCCAAAAGTGGGCTTGTGGTTAATCAGAGACCTAGCCTTGAAATTCAGGATGGGGGTGCCATATTATTGGCTCAGCCATGACGCAGCCTACTTTCTGCATTTGCCAGTCTGCTCCCACCTCTCTTGCTCTCTTAACTCACACCTTCACCTTGCAAGGGCTGCAGGGATCCAAGATAAGAACTCCGAATTGGACAGATCCATGAAAGAGCTGCTTTGCCTGAAAGCAAGGATCCAGTGGAGCCTGGAGGCAACATAGCTATAATATGCAATTAGCTGGGAGTTCATTTTGCAAACACAATTCCCTTTATTTGATGTACTTTCAGTGTTGCTTATGAGCTATATTCTACTTAGGAGTATGAACTCACCAGTTATTTGGCTTGCATTATGAATCATTTATCTAGTCAATCTAATATTCTTCCCTTATGCATCTTAATACCTCAATTAACTATTATGAGTCATTTGTTATTTGTACACCAGAAAACCACTTTCCAAGTTATTACTTATTGGTCATAATCAATTAGGGAAGTTTTTAGACTATGGCTGTCTTATAGAAATACACTGGTAAAGTTCAGCTCCTATGATTTCTGACAATTAAATTGTTCTGTCACTCGGGGACTCTCATTAATCTCAACTTGTCATCCTTGTTTATGCAGGTTATAATGGGCTATGTGTGTAAGTGAAATGAGATGGTAAAAGGCTTTTCTTCTTAACTCTTTGATAAAAGTAAAATTGAAGTATTTTCTTAAAGAGGCGGCTTTGATTTGTACACTCTGAAGGAACTGAACTCTGGATAGTAACCTATCAACTCCAGTATAACCCACAGCAATCTTAGTGAAGATTTGCAAATTAAAAACTAGAAAAATGCAAACTGGCTCTTGACCCCTGGATTATTAGTATTTGTATGTCCAGAGAAGGTAAACTCAGGAAAGAAAATCAAATTGTATTACTCTCTCTCTTTACTTATCAAGTTTTAAAAGCTCTTCGAAAATCTGTTTTATAAGTAACAGAAAAGAAATATCATTGTGGCCAGAAAGGTCCTGGGGAAAAATTTTGATGTGAAGTGCCAGCGATGAGGATTTCAACAATGTCAGGGATTTAAATGCAAGGAGCTCTTATGAAGGGTACTATGGGATTAGTATTAAGATGTAATTTATTGAACATTATTATTTATGATGTGAAATATGCAAACAGTGTATTAATTAAATTCAGGTGTTCCTACCTTTAGCAGAACCTCTGACAATAATTAAATCATACAAAGTGACCCAAGTCAACAGATTAGAAATCTGAACAGAAATCTAAGGGCCTTAATAAAGCCATAAATCACTGCAAAGAAAATGGTAGGTATTATTATTACAGTGAGAGTGAGTCTGAAAGGAATGTGTAATAATAGAGTTGATGAAAAACGGATCTGCAAGAGAGCTGCAGGGAACAAGGGGAGCTCAGATACCCAGATGAGGCTGCTAATCAGAAACCTGTTTGAGAAACAACTGTATGAAAAAATTCAAAAGTTTTCTGCTTTAAAAAAAAAAAAAAGAAACCGGATTCACCACTTTTGACTTCCCAAGAAAATTCTGATGGTCTCATAGTTAGTGAGCTACATCTTCATGCTGGGTGACAGCTTGAGAAGTGATGAGACAGATTCATTGTCTCAAAAAATATTTAGTAAGTTTGAGCAACCTAAGTAGTGCAATATCTTAGGACCTGCTCCTGAAAAGCAAAGAAATCGTTGCTGAATGGGGACTTTCTTCCAAGAATTGGAATAGAAGAATAGAATTAATAAGTAACATCAGATATCCTTGCTGATGATTCTGTGATGGCATCACTGCTTTTCCTGCATAAATTTAGCCAATGCTGACTGAATGCTTGTTATATGACAAGAACAGTATTACCTTCTCATTTATCTGCATAATACCACTAAAAAGTAGACTTTATTATCCTTCATATTAAGACCAAATAGAGAGTTTCTATATTACTGAGGGGCAAGGATATGAACTTGGTACTCCTAACTCTAGACTCCCACTTGAATCACACCACTGACTTGCTTCACTCTTTGTGCCTGATTAACTCAACATCGCAATGCCAGATCATCTCCTAATCCAACCCCAATAAATCTGAGAACTCTAAAGCAGCTGTGGAGTCCACCTATGGCTCCAATTCTTTGACAGCAAGACCTGTACCCTGTTTACTTCTCAGTCCCACACAGTGCCTACCACAAAATAGGTACTGAGAATGTTAGAGGAACATAGTGAAAAAAGGAGGCGGAAGGAATTGCTGAACTCAGTGATTTATGCTAATCCAGCATAGGAAACCATGCTGTGTGATACAGAAATGATGTGGAATGTTAGTTAGGAGACATGGCTGCTTTTCCAGTTCTGTTGCTAGCTTGAGGCATGTACTTGAGCAAATAATTCAGTTTATCTCAGCCTCCCTTTACTTATCTATAAAATAGAAATTGTCCCAAGTGTCCACTCTGATCCCCTCCAGATCCCACATTTCTCTGATTTTATATTTGCTTCCATGGTGTCTCTTTTCAGTCCACCAGTGACCACGGTAAAGTTGTCTTGTGCTGAAGCACCTTACATGCACAAAGCACTCTGCATGCATCATCTTCCTGTGATCCTCATAACAACCTTGTGAGGTCAGTCCTACTACTCTCATTCAGCAGAGAAAGTGAAATTTAGCAGGTTTACAATTCCAAGGTCATGTTGTCAGTAAGTAGCAGGAAGACTGACCTTGATCTCATACACTTAGAAACTGACAAATCTTCCAGAGCTTTGGAAACTATTGAAACTCTTAGCTAAATGCCTTCTTAGAAAGCACAAAACATATCCTGTGACACTGAAAAGTCTCAAATGTGATTTCCTCAATCAACAGGGACCTGGAACTTGAGCAAATGAGATGATTATTCAGATGTGATTTTTGGAATCACCATGTTCACAGTTATAACTGTGTCTCTAATCCTGGGCAAGCATCTCAAAAAAAGCATCAGATCACTGCAAACCTGTCAACACTTGGCCGTTCTCTGCCATCCCTCCCAAGGCCAGGCCTCCAGAGCACTTTGTCTGTACTATTCGGTTGTCACTTCATCACATACTCCCTCGGCTAGCCTGTTGCTTCATGTGTCTTGGTCTTGCCTTGCCAACACAAACACAAGTTCCTTAAGGACTGAAACTGAACTTTAGATTTCCTTCCAGCCCACAGCATCTACAGCAGAGTTGGACCCAGTAAGTGACTCTCCCTTTCATTCAAGTTATTCAGCATATTTTCAGCACAGAGCCAATCAATGTGCTCTTTCTCTGCTCCAACTCTACTGCCCTAATGGTATAGCAAGCCCACAGTCAACTGTGACTCAATTGGAAACCATCTGGAAGGGTCTTCAGTACCACATGATGCTGTTGGTCCTGGCATTTGACTGCCAAAAGTAACATCGCTAAGATAAAGAATGTGGAGATGCCACCTGCCTTTTAGAGAGGGGTTTGATTCTCATAGAGCTCTTCAGGTGATAGTTCCCTAGCAGCCCAGAGCCAGGTTTAAATCAGGCCCAACAAAGACAGGATACTATCATCTCTAAGATCTCAGGGAACCCTGCCAACTAGTTCTCTTCCAGGTATGCCCATACCTGCCCAATTACTGTCAAAGCTGAGAGCACTAAATTAAAACTCCTTACTTATAAACATGGATGATATGACTGCCTTACTTCTGATTTAAGTAATACTGCACAGCAGAAAATCTTTCAGAGAACTCAAAGTTGTCAGACTCAAATATTTTTAAATGTATCATCCTAAAAGCAAAAATGTAGCTTGGGTTAAAGTGTTTGATATCCTTTTTAGAACAAGTGAAAATCCTTACTCACTGACCCATCTTTATATGTATTTTTCTATGGGTAGTATACTCCACCCCTTCCAGGACTGTGGTGCAATATGACAACAGAAAGTTCAGTCATTTGAGACCATGTTGTTTGGTCTCAATAGTTAAATTCAGAGATATCTTCAGGATATATCCTAGAGACTATTAGAAATTGTTTTCTTCCCACATCTGAGAAGTGGAGGCATAAATATTAAAATCCAACATAAGATAATTTGTATTTCATTCACTGAAGAAACAAATTTCAGTTGAAACCAGAAAGATAACAGAATCAACACCATGGTCTTATGTGTCCAGTATATACCATGTGCCATGCTCCTTCATGTATTTTTCTCATTTAATCTTCACAAGATTTCCATGAAGAAGAGTTTATTCCTGTTTTGTGTCTGAGGCTAAGAAGCCTCTGAAACATCTAGTAGTAGTATAGCTGTAAAGTGTCAGAATCTGGATTCAAATCCAGATCCTTCCTGTGCCAAGTCCAGGTTGTTAGCGACCAATATTTAGTTTATATGTGTACGGTAGCAAATGGCTGGACTTTCAGGGCTGATCTGAGGTTTGGTTTGTATGATTAACAAAGTTGGAGGAAAGAGGAAAAATGCTTACTTTCCTGGATCCCTCTATTTAGGCTCTGCTGAGGGGTGCACTATATCCTTTGGGTTTGCTTGTTAAGGGACAGGGTCTATATGAGGCAAGTGTCAAAGGGGAGGCAAAAGTGCTGACTATGAACATGTTCTTTGAAAGTGCTGTTATTTGAAAAAAGCTCCATTGTGTCAAAGCTGAGCAGGAATCCAGCTGTGAATAGCACTCTGGAGAGTAATGATGGAATTTGGGCTGTCCAGCTGTGAGGGGTCCGGAAGTGCTTGAAGAGGTGACAAATGCTAAAGACCTCCTTTGGCCCTCCCCAGCAGCTGCTTCTGCTAATAAAGAAGTTACAGAGACTCACTGCAGCTGAAAGCCACAAGCACTACCTCTTAGCCTTATGCCTGCCCAGAGTCCCCACCACCAATCAAAAGGGAGGCAAAGAAACTGCCCGAAGATGAACATGCCCTAGCATTTCAGAGAAGAAACTGGACAGCAGGTCACAGTAATGACCTCACTGCACTGAAGCTGTCAAAGTGCCAAGCCAGAGATTCTTCCTTAGCCTTTTCCCAGCTCCTCTACTTTGGGTAGTGGGTAAAAGTGGAAGGTGGGATATGACTCATTATCCAGGGAAATAATAGACAGAACAATGTAAAGGAAACACCAGGGTCTTTAAAATCAAAGGTACTGGGGTTCGTACCCTCATCCTTTGATGGGTGAGCTATGCAATCAGTTAAATAGGTCCTGTAAGCCTCCCTGTCTTCATCTTTTAAAGAAAATTAAATCATAATTTCCTTTTAGAACATAAATGAGATAATTTATAAAGTTACAAAACTATCTAATTTATAAATTGAGATATGTGGTCAATTTTCAAAAAAAAAATGGTTAACTTTCTTCTCTCCTTCCATACTTTCACAGAGGGGTGAAAGTTATTAACTTATAAACTTATTAACTTATAAACTTAGCAAGTTTCTGCTAAGAAATAACATGGAGTAGGAAGCCTAAGAACGCCAGGTAAAAAAGGAAGTCATCTTACTTACACAGAGACTTTGAAGTAAACAGATTGCTGGCAGGGATGGGGGGTGGGGGGTGGGATATGTCAGTTGAGGAATTGAGTGGGTTACATAAGGAAATGTGTTTAAGTGTTCAGAAATGCCCTTTCCAGTTTTGACTATTTTGGATTCTTAGAATTATTTAAGTATCTGTGAGCAGTGTGAAGACAGTCAGTTCTTCCACCAACAGCATCCTTCAGATCAGTATTTGACACCAACTTGAAAGCTGGATACCACATTGTCAGATGCAGAAGTATCACATAAAGCAACATGCTTGGAAACTGTGGCCTCATCTTTGTCTATGAAGATGCTGTCTGTCATCCCTCGAGTCTAAGCCCCACTGCCATATGCTTTATGGATGTTTCTGTTGCAAGCAACAGAAAACCCAACATAAGGCTTATGCTAAAAATGGTGTGGTTCAGGTAGTTGAGAAGTCTAGATTAGCTCCAGTTCCAGAATGATGCAGACCTCAAATGATGTCAGCAGGCTCCAATTCTCTGCTCAGCTTCTTCACTTTGGCTACATCTGAGCATCTGCATTGTGGCTCTGAATAATATCAGGCTCCCTTTGTAACAAAAGCCCTGTATAAGAGAGGAAAATGCCTCTTGCATGGCTCAGAGAGAACACTTGGGGCCTATGTTAGAATCTTATGCTTATTGATAAACCCAACTGTAGTCAGGTGAGTGGACTTGCAGAATTAGCCTGGTTTGAGGCCCCTAATCCTTCTGGGAATGAAGTCAGTACCACAGTTGGTACATGGACTAAGGGTAAAGAGGCAGAGGAGCCCAAAGCAAGCAGGGATAGTGCTACTACATGCAAAGTAATGTGGATACTACACAGAAAAACCAACTAGTGTCCACTATTATGTTCCAGCCCCGGATTACAAAGGTCTTTGTGTCCTTTACCTCCTTTGGGTTATTTGGTGTTTATGACATGCAACCTTGCATGTTAGATTACTGATTAGTGCCTTCAGAATACAGACTATTTTAAATCTTTGTCTCCATCAACATTGTCTTTCATGGTGCTAAATTAAGGGAATCTAAAAGAAATTAATGAATTTAACACACATATGCATTAAAAATGAAGAACTGGAGTCAAAAGTTGAAATACTTGACCTGGGGAAAAGATTAAGAGAAAACAATGCTAAAATTATACAGTTTCCAAAAGAATGTAAGTAAAGGAAATCAGAAGCTCTTTATTCAAATTTGATGTCAGAAATCCACAACTTCCTTAAGGAATTTATTAAAAAGATCGAGAGGACACATTGCTCATATGTCCCAAAACCCCACAGGGAAGACCTGCCTAAACTGTCCCAAACTACAAAGATAAATAACTATAAGGAAAAAAAATAATTCCAAAAGGTGAAAGAGGCAGGTGAATTAATTGGCATGGAGAGAATAGAAAGCAGCCAAGGGTTGCAAACACACACACAAAAAAATGGTTTTCCATTAAGTCTACCAAGAATTTGGGAGATAAAAAGTCAAAAGTTCAGATAGGAAAATTCACAATGGAAATTACCCAAAACATCTGTCTCTAGGAATAAATTTGGTTACCATCAAACCTTATCTGGAGGAAATCTTCATAGTTACACAAGTCACAAAAGTTCATTAAGTCTCTTAAATACAATCACATTCTTTTTTAATTAACCTCCAGACTTATAAGGGCATAGAGAATAGATTGCCTTTATCTTGTTAGCAATTGTCAATTTTATCTTGTCAGTATTACACAGCACACAAATGGGTATGAGAAATTCATTGTAGCCCCATTGTTAAGAAATATATTTCAACTGAAAATTCTGGGGCTAGGAGTACAGCTCAGTGGTAATGCCTGTCTGAAGTGTGAGAGTCCCTGAGTTAGATCTCCACCAGTGCATGCACACACACAGGTAAAAAGCTAAATGTGTCTTTGGGACAGGCAAACATTTGACATAGAATAGTTTTACCACAAGCTATGACAAGTGGGCCAAATTCAGCTCAATGACTGTTTATATAAAGTTTTATTGGCACACAGCCATGCCCAGTTACATACTATTGTCTATGGCTGTGTTCTGTGCTCATAAAGGCAGACTGGAATATATTCAGTGCTATTGTCCACACAGCTTAAAATATTTAGAACTGATTAAATGCCCTCTCCTTAAAGAAAAAAAAAAAAAGTCTGTCAATCCTTGACATTCCATCCTGAAGGAAACAGAGGTAGCTTTTTGGGTAGGAGGCTCACCAAAGCATCATGATGGGATAAGAGAAGGGAAGGCAGACATCCATGCCAGGCATCCATGGAGGGAAAGAAAGAAAGAGAGCAGCAATTAGCACAAAGCATCCACTGTCTTTGTCCGCCTCAAAGTGTTTCTTTTGCCTGCACATTTGAATGTTTTATTTCTTCGACCCTCAGAGCATTACCAAACAGTTATTATCTGAGCTTCTAACAAACAATTATTTCAGGTCCTAATTTATATTTCAATCATTTTAACTACTGATCTTATGATCACATCCAGGCTCTGATCACATTAGTGTCTATTAACTATGCAGCAACCAATAAAATCTGCATGAGAGCCTTGTTCCATATATACTCCCTTAGTGCAATTTATTAAAATAATGTAGACTATTAACGTTTAAACTAAATGTAATATATATATTTAATATAAAAATTCTCATTACTGTGATTAATAAAATTTTTACTGTATGCTGATATTTAGTTAGACAAAATGAACAAGTTACAACAACTGAACTATTTCAGTTACATTAATTTAATTAAATACGACTTTTACATTATGTAGGATTACGTACATACCACTGATAATTCTAACATATTTAAGGAATCATGAAGTAGAATCCCACTATCAAAGTTGCAGCTAAATTGTCAAAGGTCTTTCTAGACAAAACATACTGACTTCCCTCCCTGAAGCCTCCTCACTTGTCTAGATAGGCCTTCAGGAATTGCACAAGTTGAAAAGTAATAAAGTAATATTGCTAGGTTTTCCTCCTTAAAGAAGTCTCATTGTTTTGAACTGTCCTAGGGCTGTATGGAGTGTGTGAGAGAGACACACACAGACAAAAAGAAATAGACCTCATGTTGTCTTTGCAATGTCTCCATTTATACAGAAACATCTCCCAAAATGAGTTCAGGAGGGACGCAATGGTCAAACTCCACTTTCTTCTGACTCTTCCATCTGGGGCTGAACCAACATACTTCCCCTGACACTTCTAACTTTGAATCCTCAGTCCAGTTTCTCTAGCAGTAAAATGGGATAGGGAGAGATGGGTAGGAAAAAATCCAGTCTTTAAATATTCTCCCTCTGCACTGGCTACCTTCACTGCTGCTGCTGCTGTTAGGATCTATGACTTCTCTTTGAGCTTTATCAAATGGTCTTCTACAACTCTGAAGTCCTTCCTAGGCTGTCACAGCCATGAGCCAATCGTTTCTCTTTCCTGCTCTGTTTTCTGTACTGGTGCCGTGTTTCTTACACCTAAGCTGTGTCATAACTGGTAGAAAAGCGGAGTGAGTACAATACTAATACTGGACTCTGTTTGAGTTCCAGCTTACTGGCTGCAGAGCCTTAGATTTCCATGCCTACTAGTAGGATGACTGATAATAACACCTCTGCATAGCATTATTGTGAATACTAAATGATTGTTGCAGATGAAAAGCTTAGAAGAGTAGCCCAGGGAAGGGGTGGGGGAAAAGGGAAGGGTGGGGAGAAAGGGGGAGTAATGACCCAATCATTGTATGCACATATGAATAAAGGAAATTAAAAAAAAAAAAAAAAGAAGAGTAGCCCATACAAAGAGCTTACAAAGGAGGGAATGACTTACAACAAAGCACAGCTCTGCTAGAGGCTGGGTGGTGACTCAAGGGTGACTTCACAACTTGAGATCTAGAAACAGGTCTGCAACTAGCAGAGTAAGGACACTTGCTGCAAGCTGAGACCCTGAGTTTAATCCCTAGTACTGCAAAAGAAGGAGGAGGTAAGGAAGATGAGGGGGAGGAGAAGAATAAGAATCAATTCCCTAGAAAGAAAAGAGAGGAGTTTTTCTATATTCTCCTGCTTCCCACAGTGAGCCAGAAAATGGAAAAATGGAACACTGGCAGACTCCAAATCCATGTTCACTTTCTTAGGATTAAGGTATTGAAAGACAAAGGGTCTCCTAAAACCAACAAGTTGTGCCAAGGAAAATCACTGATGTCCTCTTCTTTGGCTCTATCAGTTTGTTGTCAAATTATCTACTTGGAAATAACTGAAGCTGCAAATATAGGCAAAAAGGAAATTTGCCCCTAAATTTCTCATGCTCTGAAGTTCACTAGAATTCCTGAGGTTTGATGATATGGTTTCATACTCCAAAGCAAGGTATTTCTGCTTCTGTAGCTAAGAAGGGACAGGATAAGCTGCAAACAGAATGCTAACTTTTGTGGGCTAAAATCAGCACTAATTATTGTAATTCTTAAACTCAGAGGAGAACCAGAACTCAGCCTGAATTATCACTCAACCTCCCTTAATAGATATAGACAGGGACATTTCAGGAAAGGTGCTGGCTAATAGGCTGGAACAGATATTCCTGCACCAAATCCATCCCAATCAGGTGGATTTATTTGGAAAGGACAGTCAGGAAATAATGGGAAGCAATTATTAAATGCAGTGCAGTGAACTTCTGGAGACAAGGGAGAGCTCATGGCTGCCATTTCACATCTTGCGCTGAAGGGCCTTTGATCACCTACCCTCTCCGTCCCTCCCCTCCATTCAGTAATAATTTGGACTGAAGGCAGCATTGTTCAGGTGGAGCTCTCAGAACTGAGGAGTCTTCCCTTCCCCCTTCTGTGACAAACTAGTTAATAGGACTTGTGTCATCGCCTTTGTCAATTTCCCCTGCCCCATGACCCTTATTTTTCAAAGTTTCGTTAGAAACCTCTAGAAGACATTTTCTTCTCTGTCAATAATCACCCCTCCCCATTCTAGCAGTCTGTCTTCTCCTTGCAACTCCATTATAAAGTGCGATTAGGATTACGGGGTCTGGAGTCAGACTCCCTGATTCAAATTCTGACCCAACATATGTTAACTGAGGAAAAAAAAACGACTTTAACTTTTCTTTCTTCAGGGTCCTCACCTGCAAAATGGGGATAATGCAGTATAAGCTTTAGTGGAGGGACAGAGGGTGGTCAAATTAAATGAGTTAAGGATCAGTTCATTAAGTAAGTGCCTTGTTCATAGTAAGTGCTCAATAAACTTCAGCAATCATTATCATCATCACTTTTCTGGGAGTTATATTTTACATCTGAGCTTCCCTAATTCCATTTTCACAAGTCATTTTAAGAAAACACTCTTAACCCTTTTGAACATTGACTTAGAAATTAATAAGGAAAGACAGACTGTTAATAGGTACAGTTGTGTGTATGGAGGGGGTACTTGTATGAAGTGGGGAGGGTGAACAAAGGAGATTAAAGTGAAGGAATACGGTTGATGGACTTTATATACTTATACAAAATAGAACAATGAAACTTCTTGCCATTGTTTCAAGTGGGCGGGAGAGGGTTGAGGGGGAGAGAAGGTGGGGGTGGTCTAACCAGTGTACAATATAAGCCTATTTGGAATTGTCACAATGAATACCCCCGTACAACAAATATATCCTAATTTTTTTTTAAAAAAAGAAAGCACTTTTTAAAAATTTTATTTTCTAAATTCTAGATTTCTGAATAAATCATAGATAAAACACAACAGTTATTTGAGATTTTTTAAAATTTATTTTCACTTGTTCAATCTTACTCTTCAAAATTTCTTTGGTTTCTTTTTTCCCTTCTTCTGAGTATTCTTGAGTTATCTTTTAACAAAGCTTTATTTCAAAACCTTAAGTTGTATTTATTTTGTACCAAATAATATTATTTTTTGTTCCTCCACACCTACTGTTCCTCCTGTCCTTTAAGTACAGTCTCATATTCAAGTGTGAAGACTGTGACTCAGATTTCTATAACTTGCTTCTGTTTTTATATATATGCATATATATATTATATCGTATCATTTCACATCATATTTTTCATTGATTTCCTGACAGGAAAGAATTTTAGTGATGTTTAATATGCTTCCACCTTTTGCTTTTCTTTTCCTAAAGAAAAATGAAATCATATTTTCTTCCACCATCCAAAAATCCAATGACATTTAAAAATGTGCTCCAATTTAAAATAATGTATGTGCTGAAAATAATAACCGTAAAAGTACCTTGTAGAATAACTAGGTGCTTAACAGACTTCATACAGTTTTTCAATGAACTGTATTGGGTCTATATGCAATTTCAAAGGTTTCTGCATAAGTGCAGATGACATTTAAGTTGTTCCTGAAAGCATCTGTAAGGATGAGAAAGGACTCAGGACGGAGACTAGATAATCATGTACATGAGGAAAGAAAGTTCAAGACACCTTTGGAAAGTCAAGAATAATGAATAGAACTAAGTGTGTGGAAGTTATAGGATGAAGATTCTTTTAGGTAAGACTATGTTGTCTTTTTTTATTGTATATACTTAAGGGGGTACAGCACGATGTTTGATACATAGAGTGGTTTTATATATTTATACATAGTGATTAAGAAAGCCAAGCAAATGAACATATCCATCATCTCACATCTTTTAGTTAAGTCTGAAAAGTTGGATGAGGAGACTGGGAAAAACTTCAAGTTCCATGCCCAGGAATCCTGATTTCATTTTAATAACTGGATCAGCAGAGTCACAATCAGAGCAGTGACTTTGGGAGATGAATCTGGACTAATAAGGGAAGCAACTTGAGGAAGAAAGAAAACCCATGAGGAAGGAAGCCTAACAAATGGATTAGACAAGAAGAAATAAAGGTTTGAATGAAGGTGGTATAGCTGAGAAGAGAAAGGCGTCCCTTAGTGGTGAAATGGAAATACTTGACGATTGGATGTGGAATTCAAAGTCAAAAATGCTGAAGAAGACCTTGAGTTGTCAAGGGTAGATGATGGTGAAGGCTTTAACAATACTAGGGAGATGTTCTGTATCTTTCAGATCCAAACCCACCTTTCTGTATTTGGCTTTGGGATGGTGGAGATGTGATTCTGCATATATCCCTTCCCCTTGACTAGCTGGCTTCCCAGTACGTTATACCACCGGGGAGTGGTAGCAAGAGATGGGGAAGCTGAAGATGCAGAAGGCTTTGCTTCTTCCTGTTTGCTCTTGTTCTAGTCAGCACCACCCCAGAACAGCCCTTCATTTTAGAAGTGGTAGCTATTTCTAATTTCTCATATTTTCCACACTTCTAATATCAGTCTCTCATTGCACCCTTTCAAGATGCCTAAAGGAGCTCTTTGCAAAGGTCCAAGCCCAGTTTGGCATAGAGACTCTTCTACTAGTCCCTAACTTCTAATAATCCCAACCTCTTCCTCTTGAGCCCCAGCTCTGTGGTAGCTGCTTTCTACAGTTACCATCTTGTTTCTTCAGTTTTCCTCAATTCTACTTTGATGTCCCAAAATATATTTATTAAATTTCTGTCTTAAATTATCTTTAAAGTTAATGTGGTTTCTTTTTTCCTGATTGGACTCTGAAGGTAAGGATATGGGAAAGGGGGAAGAGTTCAACCTTAGCGTGTTAATCAGGTTTTTCGTCACTGTGACCTGAGAGAAATGATTTAAAAGGAAGAAGAATTTATTTTGGCTCACTGTTTCATAGGTTTTAGTCCATGGTCCTTGTCCCCACTGCTGTGGGCCTGTGGTAAGGCAAAGCCTCAAGGTAGAGAAGGTGTGATGGAGCAGAGCTGCTCACCTTCTGGCAACCAAGGAGTAGACAGAAAGAGAAAGAAGGGCCTGGAACAAGACGTACCCTCCCAAAGGATACATCCCTTAGTGATCTACTTTCTCCAACTAGGCCCCACCTGTGAAAGTTCTTATCACCCAACAATAGTGCCACCGAATTACGAATCCATCAGTGGATTATTCCATTGGTTACGCCAGGGTCCTGATGATCCAATCACCTCCCAATGACTGGATCCACCAGTTCGGACCAAGCTTTTAAACACATGAACCTTGGCGGTTGTTTCATATCCAAGCCACAAGACTTAGACATACTAATTTTATTGACTCTATGGTGCTACTGAGATTTATAAATGGGGATAAGAGAAGATAAAAAGTCAGAACTGGAATTTTATAGGGACATATAAATTTGGGAGTCACAGGTACTGAAGGGTGAGTTAAACTAATCCTCATGCAGGTGAAGGAAGAATTCATTGCACTCATGGAGAGTAGGTCACAGAAGGGAGATTTTAACCCTGTAATAGTGAGTGATAATGACAAGTTCTGAAAACAATGAAAGAACCAGTCATGAGATTTGGCAATTGAGATAGGAAGGGTGACCACTGAAAATAAAATTATAATTGGGTAGTGGGTGGAAAATTAGATTTATAAGCAGTGAATATAAAAAAAGTTATTGCATTTATGCATTTAGTTTCAAAGTCTTAGATTCTTAAGATAGACTTAAGTGGCAAACAGATAAAGTATAACTTGGAAGGAAACTGGTGGCAGAAAGGTTTTGTGTTTACCCAGAGTCATCAGTAGTATCAGGATATAAGAGCGGTTCAATACAAGTTAAAGAGAAAATTGTCCATTTTATTTTTAGAATTGGTGAAAACTTTACCTATTTCTAACGTGAAGGAAGCATTAAGTTGACAAGTGGGGAGGGAATTAGTACCTACTTTTTAAAAAACAGGCTATTTTACATACAAACCCAGACTTTCAATTTCTCTTTCACTAGTCAATATTGGTTATGTTCCTCAGTCAACTTCTTCCGAGTTCATTAGCCTGTTCACACTATGACAGCCCCAAAGCTGGGTCCCAGCGTCAGGGACCAGATTTTCAAGTTTACTCTGCAATTTCTCTCATTCCCAGATGGTTCCATTCATTTGTGTTCACCCATGGTTTTCTGAATTTGTGTGCAGATACCATTTCAGATCTTCTTAATAAGACTAAGAGTATGGGATGGTGTCTGAAGTTTTAGATTGGGTTGAAGATACTTGATTCAATGCACAAACAAGTAGTTATTAAAGGGACTCAAAAACTATGTCTTTCCAATTGAGAAAAAAGGCAAGAAATAAAGTACATTTGATCATATTTGATCAGAGGCCTGAACTCTTTTCCTAGGTCTTCTCTGCTCTTGAAGCATTAATTTGCTAAGATAGAGAATACTGTCTGTGCACATGAACTGAAATCAGTATGGTCCACTTTGGCCTCATTTTGACTATACCATAACTATTGGAGCAGTCAAGACACAAAACCCATCAAACTAATTAGACCTCCTAGCCAGCACACTAAGAAGCAAGCATCTAGATTTGACTATCTCACTCAGACTTGTGCATCCCAGTCCTTATGGTGCCAGGACTAACTGGCTTCCACAAGCTACCACATATGACATCTGACTTACTTTGTAAGAAAAGAGATCAATCAAAAAAAAGAGGATTAACTTCAACAATAAATACAAACCAAAGAAGAAAAAGAAATCTGCCTCAGTAGCAACTATTCTTATAATCAAATCTGTTTTCTGAATGTACCATAATTTTCTAAGGTTGACAGACTTGGTTGCCTGTATACAGTTGTTCTCTCTGCCAAGGTAAAGGTCATAGCTATGAAACACAATGAACAAAATACATCAAGCTCTAACAGATGCTACCACAGCCCTCTTCAAGGACCACCATCTTCATAGAATCCCCTGAAACAAACCTAGCCTTTATCAAAATTTTTAAAAATTATGAAAATAACTCAATCTGACCAATTTAGCTCACAGGAACTTCCTCTTTCCAAAATCCATACAGGCCCAAATCCCATACAATGATTAGGACCTCGTTTTCAATAGCTAATGCATAGTTTTGTTTCATCAATGAAAAAGCACTGTGCTATCTGAAACAATAGAGAAATTTACTCAGTCTGAGTTGCTGCTTCGCCTGAATTTTGAAAAGCTGTGCCTCTCAGTTGTACCCTGAGTTTAAAATATGGCACACCTGGACAATCTGGTTCTCTCCAGGGAACATACTAACTCTGGAGTTTTTTATGAATCTGAAGTCCACCATATGGAGCAACTGTGTCATGAAAACAGGTATTAAAAAGATTTGTTCACTCAGTTAGATTTAGACAGATAATACTTGGCACTTATATAGTGCCTTTCACCTGTCCATCTCAAAGTAAGCAATTTGTAAACACATATTGTTACAAACTGTTTATAAGCCAGAGATGCAGTTAGCTTTTCTGTCTGTAGAAAACAGTTCCTGTATTCTATAAGGTAAGTTCAAACCAAAATAAGTGATATTGCAAAAACAAAAGACAAAACAATGCAATCTAAGAATGTTATTTAACATACTGTCTCACAGATATTATCTCAGATAGTAAGAACAATTTGTCTTCCTTGGGAAGAGAAAAAGAGAGGCACTGCATTTATGACTTGTATTTGTTTTGCCTTATCTAACCTTGCATCTACAAAGCAGAATTTTCATAATAAGTATAATATGATTACTTAAATTAACTGTGAATTAAGTTGTTGAAACCTCATAGCCACTTCCACTTTGGTAATTCAGTGTTCTCACAATAAAAATTAATAGGATTCCTACGCAATTTCAATTAGGTTTCTGTAATTGTCATCCTATTTACATGTCTCACTGTTTACATATATTTTTCAATAGGTCAGAACTCAGAGTTTAGAGCGGTAACTCAACTGTATTTTCTAAACCACTAACATTCCTTGTAATTTAATATATGCATTAGATTTGATTACATGTATTTTCCCCTCTAATCCCCATTTTTCTGATTACACAACGCCTACCTCACTTTAGCATGCCACCATTACTTTGTGATTTCTTTATCTGTGTAGCTCACAAGATTTCTAGGGAATAAATTTTACATGCCCAAGAGAAAAACTGAGTTTCAAACTGTTTTCATTTATCAAGCACTATGCTGATACAGATTACAAAATATATATACATCTTAAAATAATTTCTAAATATATGTACATCATTACACCAAAGTCTGCTAATGGAGTAAGACAAAGTTCACAGCATACAGTTCAGCTACTGGGAGGTACAAAATGGGGTCAATAGTATGAGTAGAAGCTTGTATCTAGACCAAATATCCTTTAAGACATAAATGAATAAATAAAAAGCAGTCAAGTACTGGCGAGTGGCTCAAGTAGTATAGTGCCTATCTAGTAAGCATGAGGCCCTGAGTTCAAACCCATGTACCACCCCCCACAAAATTAGTTAATTGCAAACTTTATCAGGCAACAGGAAATGATTCCTATTGATGTAGTCTATATAATGTATCCTTAATATAAGAATATCTTTATTAACAATTCCCAGATGATCAAATTTCAACGCATCAATTTTTAAAGAGATTGCTTATTATAAACAGTTTCCATAATGCTTAAGAAAGAGATTGAAAACTCAAATTATAGACAGTAGATAGTTAACATGAATGAATGACATTTTCAGGTATAAAATAACAGAAAGGAGTATATAACAATAATTTGCCATGATTTATATTCTAACAAAAATTATTTCCTTAAGCACATAAAATATATGATTGAATATTTATAGATAAGTTTATACACAAACATATGGTAATTAAATATACACATACAAGCATGCACATAGCTTTATGTTCCATCATTTTTAGATAAATATAGTGGGACCCTAATAAACTGGAAAATACATATGATCTTTTGAAGGAGCAGCTGTTTCTCAGCTCTAGGTAGTTGTTTCCATGCAAGAAAGTAGGCTCAGGGGCTGGTGGAGTGGCTCAAATGATAGAGCAACTGCCTAGCAAGCATGAGACCCTGAGTTCAAACACTAACTCACAAAAAAAGAAAAGAAAGAAAGTAGGCCTGGTGTGGACAGATATTCTGACTTCCCAATAAAAACTAAAAGTTTGAATTTTTTAATGTGAAATCTTTTAACTTTTGAATATTGGCTCCAGTTTTTTATACTCTCTAGGTGTCAAGCAATCACACTTCAGCTAGTCAAATCTTGCTTGTTGGCTAAAAGATTATACTTTCTACTGTTCAATAAAAGTTTGCTTTTCATGTTTGGGAGAAAATTATGTGTGAGGGGAAGAACCATGAATTGCTTAAGAGTTAGCTTCCAGCACCGACAGAAATAAATATTTATAATATAAATTAATTAACTATTTATAAATAGTTGTTTGCAAAATTTGTGTCTGTGAATGAGATTTGTTTGTCCTAAGTGCAAAAATAAAAGCTCTTACAAATCAATAAGAAAAATGGATATAGAAATCTGCAGATAAAAATATGAGTAAATTATAGGAACAAGCAAATGTTAGAGGAAAAAAACACACAACTTTTAAGTATAGAAAAGGATTCTTAATCCCAGTGTCATACAACTCAAACTGAAGATTAGAAATGTAAGTTAAATGCAAAAACAAATATGAATTATGCATGATATAGAATTAAAATCTTACACATAATGTTTAAGTTAAAACAGACTTCTGAAAACTTTTATTTGGGGGATGGTCCCAGACTCTACTTTACCATTGAAGATAAATGTAATATTAAAGTGCAGGTAAAATTTATACAGAAATCATGAAAACTATGTTCTATTCCTAGATCTGACATTAGTGACATTGTCTAGATCAAAATATATCCTCACAGATTGTTTTTGTTCCTTTTCAACTAAAAATCCATCCATGTCCTGTGTCACTTTGGAAAATCAGTTACTAGTGTAGTGTTCAGAGTTTCATTTTTGTTTTGTTTGCTTTGCTATGGTCTCAATTATTTGTGCACCCCTCCTGGGAGAACAGGAAACATTTGACTCTTTCTTGCACAACACTGACTGAGTAAGAACTCTTGGGAAATTGTTTCATGCTATCTGATCCACAACCTCACTATTTTATCTTTTTTGCTTCTGCGCTGTGTTGGTATAGGAAATGCTGTAAGCCTTGCTACCAACTTGGAATGTGACATTCAAGTCTCTCCTGATTTTAGATTCTACCAAGGTCTTTCATGAGAGTGGGTAGACATGGGAGCTTCCAGATAGTGAGACGTTGGGGTACATGAGAGCACCTGGCAAAGACAAAGGAAAATAAACAGCCAATAAGTAGAAGCCAAATCAAAATGATGTAGTATCAAAAAATTCAAAGTAAAATGCAAGACTATTCTGGGCTAAAGAATGGTTGATCTGAATGCAAGCTTCTACTGATACTATTGATCCCATTTTGTCCATCCCAGTAGCTGAACTTTATGCTGTGAGCTTTGCCTTACTCCATTAGCAGACTTTTCATGTAATGATGTACATATATTTAGAATATATTTTAAGCTACATAAATGTTTTGTAATCTGTATCAGCATAGTGCTTGATAAATGAAAACAGTTTGAAACTCAGTTTTTCTCTTGGGCATGTAAAATTTATTCCTTAGAAATCTTGGGAGCTACACAGATAAGGAAATGATGTATTCCTTCATTATGCAATGAAAATATAGTAGGTAAGTAGGTAAATATATGATAAGCAAGGATTGTAAAATTATAATGGTAAAATATAGATGGTAAGCATGTAAGTATTCATTGTAAACTTCTTCAACTTTGAAGTTTTTCATATTAACATATTGGAGAAGGTAGAAATGACCATATATATGTGGTTCTCTTTCAAAACTCTTTTATTATTTAATGCTGGCAAGGATGCAGGGAAAAAGGAACACATCTATGATTTTGGTAAGAATATAAATTAGTGCAACTGCTGTGGAAAGTAATGCAGAGTTCCCTCAAAAAACTAAAAATAGAACTGCCATACAATCCAGCGATACCGCTCCTGGGCATGTGTCCAAAGGAATGTGCTCCAGGATACGATACAGCCACTTGCACATCCATGTTTATTACAGCACTATTTACATCAGCCAAGCTTTGGAAGCAGCCCCACTGATGAATGGATTAAGAAAATATGGTGTATATATACAATGGAGTTTTAATCAGCCATAAAGAAGAATGAAATTATGCTGTTTTCAGGTAAATGGATAAAACTAGAGAACATCATGTTATGTGAAGTAAGCCAGACTTAAAAAAGTCAAAGGTCACATGTTTTCCCTCATATGTGGAAGCTAGACCCATAAATTAAATGTATATATAGATACATATATATTCATATATATATATATGTTCATATATATACATATACATATATCTACACACACACACTCACATACACACACAGATGAGACAGAAAACAAAATTCTATTAGTAACTCTTTCTGAGGGCACTATGGAGACCAGAGGAGAAAAAAAAATTAGACAATGAAAAATATTTGAAACAAACTATCTATATATAAATATAATATAACCTACTTACTGTAAGCTATGGAATATTTGGGGAGTATAGTGATAGAGAAAGAGTAAGTAATGGGGAGGGAGTGATTTTATTAAAGCACCATATATACTTGCCTGAAATACCAAGGCAAAACCCTCTTGGACTACTAATATAAACTTAAAGAGGAAGTAAGGAAGGATCAAGAGGTCTTTTCGGGGATTGGGTACCAGTGGGTGGGGGGTGGGCATAAGAAAAGGTTGGATGAGGGTGAATATGGTGGGTGAATTTGGTGGATGTATTTTATATTCATAGATAAAAGCAGAGGAATAAAACCTGTTGAAATTATTCTAAGAAAGAGAAGAGGGGGATGTTGGTGGGAATGTAAACTAGTACAACCACTCTGGAAAAAAATTTGGAGGCTACTTAAAAAGCTAGACATTGATCTACCATTTGATACAGCAATACCACTCTTGGGGATATACCCAAAAGACTGTGACACAGGTTACTCCAGAGGCACCTGCACACCCATGTTTATTGTGGCACTATTCACAATAGCCAAGTTATGGAAACAGCCAAGATGCCCCACCACTGACGAATGGATTAAGAAAAGGTGGTATCTATACACAATGGAATTTTATGCAGCCATGAAGAAGAATGAAATGTTATCATTCGCTGGTAAATGGATGGAATTGGAGAACATCATTCTGAGTGAGGTTAGCCTGGCCCAAAAGACCAAAAATCGTATGTTCTCCCTCATATGTGGACATTAGATCAAGGGCAAACACAACAATGGGATTGGACTTTGAGCACATGATAAAAGCGAGAGCACACAAGGGAGGGGTGAGGATAGGCAAGACACCTAAAAAAGTAGCTAGCATTTTTTGCCCTTAACGCAGAGAAACTAAAGCAGATACCTTAAAAGCAACTGAGGCCAATAGGAAAAGGGGACCAGGAACTAGAGAAAAGGTTAGATCAAAAAGAATTACCTAGAAGGTAACACCCATGCACAAGAAATCAATGTGAGTCAATGCCCTGTATAGCTATCCTTATCTCAACCAGCAAAAACCCTTGTTCCTTCCTATTATTGCTTATACTCTCTCTACAACAAAATTAGAAATAAGGGCAAAATAGTTTCTGCTGGGTATTGAGGGGGAGGGGAGAGGGAGGGGGCGGAGTGGGTGGTAAGGGAGGGGGTGGGGGCAGGGGGGAGAAATGAACCAAGCCTTGTATGCACATATGAATAATAAAATTTTAAAAAAAATTTTTTTTAATTAAAATAAAAGAGAGGAGGGGGAAAAGGGAGAATGATGGAGGAGGTAAATCTAACTAAGATACAAGTACATATGTAAACATCACAATGTATCACCCTGTACAACTATTATATGCTAATAAAACTTTTTAAAAGCTCTTTATTATGTTAGAATATTTCTCTATTTCATTATTTGTTTATACTTTAGCCAATACCACACTTAATTATTCCAGCTTTCTATTAAGTTCTTCTCCTTCAAGGTATTTTGACAATTTTTAGTCCTGTGCTTTCACCATAAATTTTAGTATCATCTTAATTTTCACATTTTTTCTCTGAGATTTTAATTGGGATTTAATTGAGTCTATGGATCAATTTGGGTGAAATTAACATTTTTATAATATTGTATCTGCAATTTGTGAATATGCTCTATTCCTCTATTCATTTAGGTCTCTAATTTTTCTCAATAATGTTCTGAAGCTATCAAAGAAGTCTTGAATCCCTTTTTAGTATATTTTTTCCTATGTATTTGGAAAATTTTACTGTATTAAAGTGTTAGCTTCCTTTCTTTTAATTGATAATAGTATATGAAAATACAATGACAGGAATTAGAAATCTTTGAAGAAATGCGTAAAACTCTAAGACTGGAACAAGAAATTTCTAAGGAAAACCTGATGTATCTTAGAGTGCCATAAAGTAAGAAAATGGCCAAAAGAAAAAGAACAAAACACCTCACTGATGAGAATGTGGGGACAAGGAGCCCACTAAGAAGCTCCTAACAGCCAAAATTGGGGTGATTTGAACAATAAAGGAAAATGAAGTAGGATTTTTGGCTATAACCTAAAGTATAAAATAATATCCATGAGTCTATATTGGTTTCAATAAATTATTATAAATGAATACATAGGGGAGAAGAGATAAATCTCTCATTCAAAGTGCTAAAAAAATTTTATGTAGATACTCGTCCCTCAATGAAAAGAAATATAAATTCCCCCTTCTTCAGTATGGTGTTCCTTTAGTGATTTCTGTTCAAAAATTTCAATATAGAAAGGGGAAGAGGGTATAATGAACAGAAAACCCAACAAACATGACCTAAACCAGGTGATCAAGGTCAGCATCAATAGTAATAAATCATGTTTATAATATGTGCACTTATATTCTGTGATTAAAATGGTCCTTTACTTCTCAGTCTACCTCCCAAAAAGCCGTAACACCAGTCTAATCAAGAAAAAAAGTCATACAAACTCTAATATAGGGATATTGTACAAAATACCTAAATAGTATTCAAACTGCCAAGGTCAGCAAAAACAAAGGAAATCTAAGAAATTGTAACTGCCAACAGGAGTCCAAAGAGAAATGACAACCTGTGGTATCCTAGATAGAAACTTGGAACAGAAAGTGGATACTAGATAAAAAACACCCTAGCTATAACAATATAGGAGCACTAGACAAAAGGTGTTAGCTATAGCTAAAGAAATATGAATAAAGTGTAAGCCTTAGTTAGTAATAATGTATTGATACAGATTTATTATTTGCTACAAATAAACCATATTTACATATATCAGTAATAAGGAAAACTGAGAGGTAGTGGGTGCTCTCTGTACTAGCATCTCAATTTTCCTGTAAATCTAAAACTATTCCATTATAACATAGAAGTTATAAAATAAATGTTTTTTAACAAACAAAATACTTTTTTTTTCATTTTTCTTTTATTATTCATATGTGCATACAAGGCTTGGTTCATTTCTCCCCCCTGCCCCCACCCCCTCCCTTACCACCCACTCCGCCCCCTCCCACTCCCCCCCTCAATACCCAGCAGAAACTATTTTGCCCTTATCTCTAATTTTGTTGTAGAGAGAGTATAAGCCATAATAGGAAGGAACAAGGGGTTTTGCTGGTTGAGATAAGGATAGCTATACAGGGCATTGACTCACATTGATTTCCTGTGCATGGGTGTTACCTTCTAGATTAATTCTTTTTGATCTAACCTTTTCTCTAGTTCCTGGTCCCCTTTTCCTATTGGCCTCAGTTGCTTTAAGGTATCTGCTTTAGTTTCTCTGTGTTAAGGGCAACAAATGCTAGCTAGTTTTTTAGGTGTCTTACCTATCCTCACCCCTTACTTGTGTGCTCTCGCTTTTATCATGTGCTCATAGTCCAATCCCCTTGTTGTGTTTGCCCTTGATCTAATGTCCACATATGAGGGAGAACATACGATTTTTGGTCTTTTGGGCCAGGCTAACCTCACTCAGAATGATGTTCTCCAATTCCATCCATTTACCAGCGAATGATAACATTTCATTCTTCTTCATGGCTGCATAAAGTTCCACTGTGTATAGATACCACATTTTCTTAACAAACAAAATACTCTAAATGCATTATAAAGAAATGCAATGAATTCTATTTATTGAGCTTATAGCCATAAATTTTGATAAAGTCACTTATTAATCCTCACAGATCATGTATAAATTCTTTTGAATTTTCTTTATAGATAATAACATCCTCTGTGAATAATGATAGCTTTATTATTTCCTGTCCACGCTATCTCTTTTTTTTGCATTATTGCCATAGCTTTATAGAAGCTGCAAGTAGCCATTTTCCACATAAAGCAGAAAGTTTTCAATACTTCACATAAAAAACATTTGGTGAAAGTATTTTTGTAAAAATCCCTAATAAATTATGGAAGTTCCTTCCTTTTTATAGTTAACTGAGATTTCTTTTTTGTTAAATCATGAATCTGTATTAAAGTTTACCAAATTCTTTCTGCTATATCTATTCATGTGGTCATTTAATTTTCACCTTTGTGTTATTAACGTGCTACATTGAGTGATACATTTTCAAATGTCAAACCAGCATTGCACTATTTGAGTAAACTCCCTTTATGTACTTTATCAGGATTTGGTATCAAGATACTGCAAGTTAACAATAAGTTAAGAGTTGTTTCCTCTTTTTCTAGATTTTAAAAGCATTTGTATGAGTTTGTTTTTACTTCTTTTTAAATGCATGGAAGAATCTATCAATGAAGTCATCTAAGTCTGAAGATTTCTCTAGGGCAAGATTTAAATTACAGATTTCATGAAATGTTTGTTTCATCTGTGTCAGATTGGGTATTTGATATGTTTGTAGCATTTGATTTCACCTTAATCTTTAATATCATTGGCAGACTTATTCTATGTCTTATTTGTCATTTTTGATATCTGAAGAATCTACAGTGGTGTCTACTTTTTCATTCCTGACATTGGTAATATATAACACCTCCCTTTTTAAGAATCAAACTTGATAAGGGTTTATCAATTTTATATATATTTCAATGATCTGGCTTGTGGTTGCCATGTGATGTTCTCCAAATCTAGTTCAATGCCTATAAGAAATACATCCTTTCCATGTGTGGCGTCATGGAATTCCCAAGCATTCTTATGCAAAAGAACAATAGACTTCTTTTACAAGACACTAAAAATGGAAAAAACAAATCAAATCAACAAAAATCTTCCCAACACTGAGCACATATATGAGAACAATAAAAGACACTGAGGTAAGGAATAAATCTTGACGACTATATTTTTGAAACCAGCGAGATTTAATGAAAGAAAATATAATGTTGAATGAAAGTGCTTTCCTTCAGGTTGTGCAAGGAGCATCCCTCTATGCTCCCCCTGACATGAGATGGTCTGGACAGGGAACTACAAAAATGAAGAGGTAGCCATCTTGTGACACCAATCAATTTATTTTGGTGGGGTGATGAGTCAGTGGCAAATTTCCCTAGAAGGTTTAAGAACAGAAAATTTTACAACTGGTACAAGTGCGTAGAAACTAGAGATACAGCTTGAAACAGGTTGCTTCTTAGTAAAGTTCCCTGTAACCTGATTCATTCATAATACTGGAACCAGAACCTGACTCAAGATAATGAAATTGTTGGATTTAAAACCATATTCACTTGATTTTAGTAGTAAAACTGACTTGAGAAATTAAAAATTCTATTAATGGATTATTACCCTGTTTATGAATATACAAAAATAAAACTCACTAAACATACATAGCAAGAATTGGAATGTTTAGCATGTCTTATATAACCATCATATATAAAAACATATATATATATACACATATATATGTGTATATATATACATATATATATGCTTTTTAAGTTCCTATATGTCCTTTTGTTAAAAATAAAAACTAGTGTTTAAGAATAGCAATTCCCCAATAAAACTACCCATTGACTTCTTTGCCAGACAAATACAGCATGTAAATTGACACATTTCAGTCCATCTGTAAGTACAGCATGTTCCGCATCACAATTATAACACAGGCATCTTAACTTTAAATGAGACAAAACAAACATAAAATTAGCACTGGTGGGAACCCCCTGCCACTCAATTTGTGTTGGGTTTAACACCTTCTTATTTTATATACCCTTCCACATAAACAGTTTTATATTAGCCTCTGATATGGTGCTCTCCACCAATTCAGTGTCGAGCTGTTTAAAAGCACTAATTAGCAGCTTTAATATGGAAGGGAACACATATATTAGAAAAATACTGTAAACTCAGAATACCCTTTGGGCCCTGCCATTTGTGTGTGAAATAACTCAATAAAAAATGTACTATATTGTTAATCACAAGAACTTCCAGGAATATAATCAATCACAGGAGAAATATAAACTGTACCTTTATAAACAAAAGAAGAAAAATGATAAATCTCATTTAAGCTGAGCACAGGAATCATCACAATGAACAGATGCATTTATAAAACTAAGCACATTTCATAATAATGATAAAAATATTATAACTATATATACATCCAATTGACATATATACATTACATTCAATTTTAACCCAACTGGCAACCCAATTTATTAAATTAACACTTCATTTATTTCTTTCTATCAATTCCAACAATAACAAAGCCACATATACATGCATATTTTCTTGAACAGAAAAGAAAGTAAGTGATCTTCAAGCACTGTGCACCATCTTGAAAGTATAGAAAGGTACTTAATTTTCAAAGGATTCTAAGAACACATTCTTCTATAATCTGAAATGCCCACATAACCTAATTACTTCTTTTCAAGTAACATTCAGCATAGCAAACTATTTATAACTTCAAGGAATGCTTTTCTTTTTTTCCAACTTTCCACATACCTTGATCAGATAGTTCTAGTTAATATTTGTAGTACATGTAAATAATTATATCCTCGAGTGATTTAAAATTACACTAATTCCTCCACCATTAAGGAAGGAAAGTGTTTCTGGGTTTTGATGCCTTGTAAGTGGGAGATATTAATTTCTAGATGAAATTACGCGTAAGCAGAAGGAGAGCTTTGTACTGGGATAATATTCAAACATAAAATGTTAAGTGTCTCAGGATTTACAAATGGTTAAAAGCAAACAGGAAAATGAAATCATATTTTATTTGGATTGTAGCACCCTCTCCCAATCATGCAGCTTTCTGGCCCCCAAACGAAAAGGTACCCTTCCATTTTAGAATTGGTTCGCTGTCAGGAAACAAATGGTTTGAACAGTAGCAAAGACTCAAAACCGAAAAAAAACCGACATACTTCAGGAAATCTGTTTATGGTATGTCATATAAATGAATTATAAACAGTAATCTGTTTTGTTTTTACCATTAATACTTTGCATTTGCACAACCTGCCATGAAGCCATGTAATTTCCAAAGTAAGATTTGAAAATTTGAAAGAAATCAATCTATGTCAATTGTACATGCTATTTACTTCACTGTTTTGATTTCATAGCTTTTTAAAATTACACTAAAAGAATAGAGTTGTCCCATTTTAGGTAGAAATTTCCATACAATGAGTAATTTCAATTCTTTCCAGCTTTATTCCACTATTAGAAACAGATTTAATCAAAGACTTCACATATTTGCTATGAATATATTTTAATTTTTTTCTTCAAAGGAATAAAGCAGTTGACACTTGGTTTTGTTTCTCTTCCTATTTCTTTCTTTAATGATTTTTATGTTATGAAGACAGTACAGTGTACTTAATGTAAGCAATGTATACTATTTTACTAAGTATTTCATTGGGACAGACTGCAAGACCTCTAATGGCTTGTTTTACATAGGTTGGAGTATGTGCACTACATCAAGCTTTTGAGAGGCAAGTTCTCTGCTTCCAGTGAATACAAAGCTTCATGTCACCATTTGTGAACGGTGACACGATCTCTTAGTAAACATTTATCTGTCCATGGTAAGGGAATTGGGGTAAGACTGTGGGAATTTAGGTCTGGGAATTTAGGACAGTATCTCCACTTCTTTATAGGATTTTTATGTTAAATTATATGACCATTGTCTTAGCTTCCCAGGACTGCTGTTACAAAGTATCACAGACAGGGTGGCTTAAAAAAGAAATTTATTGTGTAAAAGCTCTGAAAGCCAGAAGTCTCAAATTGAGGTGTTAACAGGAACTCACTCTAAAATCTGTAATGAAGGCTCCTTCCTTGCCTCTTTCTAGCTTTTGGAGGTGGCCATCCATCCTTGGCAATCTGTGACTTAACAGCTGTGTCATTCCAATCTCTGCCCCTGTAGATGTTTGGTGTTTCCTGCTGTCTTCTTATAAATCAATGGGATTGCAAATCAAGGGCCCACTATAGTCCAGCATGACCTCATTTTAACTAATTGCATTTGTAATGACCTTATTTTAAAATGAGGCCACATTTGGAGGTACTGAGAGTTGGGATTTAAGCAGATCTTTCTGGGCGGGGGGGACATAATTCAACTCATGCCCACCATTCAGAAGTATCAGATATAAACCTAGCATGGCTTGTCCAGGCCTAAAATACTAGTGAGGTTCTCTCTCTGGATCATTTCTTCTTAGAGTAGTTCCACTGCCTGGAGATAGCTTCATAGAAAAGGCTACCATTTTCCTGTTGGGGGAAAGATAAGGATTGATAAGAATCACTCCTGATCCAGAGTACGTCCACAAACACATAGACCTTAATGCATGTAAGTCTTTTCCCCTCTTTGGAAGGAATTAAAATGTACTACTGTCAGAGTAAAGAAAGATACACATTTCCCCAAAACTATAGAATCTCTCTCTCTCTCTCTCTTTCTCATCTATCTCTGAACAAGTTCTGTTGGAGAAATACTCCCTTGGCCTACTAGGAGGGCCCTGTTCTCCATCCCATCCATTCGTTGCCATCACTAATTACCATGTGTTGTGGACAACCTCCACTTCACCAATGAAAAGATCTCTGTCTTAAAAATGTAGTGATGAATTGGCTGCAAAGCAATGTAGGAACATAGAGTGGTTTTCCCTCCCACTTGAGACTTTGTCTTCAGAGTCCTTTCTGCAAAGTGTTAAATGATATTGGGCCTTTTTCCCTTTTCTTTTTTTTTGGAGGGGAGAAGTCAATGAGATTTTTGAAAGGGCTCACAATAGAGAGATCACTTTTGAACAAATGACATATAAGGCAAGATTAATTCACATTTTTCAATCCTTATGACAAACAAGGCCAGCTTTGTCTGATACTCACTGAAAAGCCATTAAAGGTAAGCCACTGGCTCTCCAGTGGTCATGATGCCAGCGGGGGCGGGGGGTGGACAGAGAAACATGAGCCAAAGAGAGTTTAGATGTAACTGCAGGCTGATCATCCCCAATGTCTCACAAAGGCCTTTCATTTCCATTTGGAATGAGAACGCGATAACATAGACAGGCCAACCCCTCAGTTACCAAGCAAAACACCAACTCTTGACATTTGCCTAATTATCCTTTGTTATCATCAGTCTTTTCTTAAAGTCTAGGCTTCGTGCAGATGCCAGGTATTTCTGAAATTGATCATGTTATTGAAAGCGGCATCTTTTCATGTAAATGGACTTTATTATCTGGATCAGAAAGCAGCCCCTCCAAGTAGCAAAAGCCCATTTGTAGGGTTAGTGTCTGAAATCTGACATGCTGCATCCCCAAGAAAGATTCTTAGTGGTGATCTCCCAGAGAGCAGGGAGCATTCGTCACTATGAGTGTGCAAGTGTGTGTGTGTGTAGCTTAGAGCCTTGGGCTGGCTGCATGCTAATTTGCCCCATTATTTCAGGGTGAGTGCCTTTCCAGTATTTAGGAACAAAGCCTTTTTGCATAAGCCCCTATGGACAATTATTTTATGTTTACTTCGAGGGCCATCATCCTATCTTTATTGCAGCTATCTTAGGGGATTGCAGAGCTTCTTTGTCTCCTTGTAAGGCATGCGGATTACAGCATGTTAGCCAATCCACTCCTCTTTCATTTAAAGGCATTTTACAAATGTTTGCGGACCCCAGACTGGCTCAACACGTGGGAGACCTTGTTCTCTTCTCTCTAAATTCAGGCATAAGGGGAGGAAAATGTTTTGGAGGACTGGATGACATGGATCAGATTCACTTTTTTTTTTTAAGTGTACAGCATTTGGTCCATAAAGGATGGACACATGAGAAATAGAAAGCAAGAAATCACCACTTATAAAAGTATCACCTAAACTTTAACAAGAACTATAAAAAGGCTGCATATTTGAGTTCACAGCACAGACTGGGACACACTAATTAGCAAGTAAGTGTGCCTGGAGATGAATGCCCCATACATCCATTCTGTGCCCTCAACCACTCATGTACAGTGACAGGATACACCAGGAAAGTTCATTCTACAGCTCAGACTCACTTTTCTTTCACTCTGTGCTTTAACAAGTGGGTGTTCTCCATCTGGGAGGAGAACAGAAGAGTAATATTAATTACTTATAACCTTCTCTCCCGTGTGGAAAAAAAAATTAATGTAAACTGACAAAACCCAGGAAATTAAAAATTAAGGCTGAAACTCCTTTGTGATGCATTTCATCCCCTTTTGTGATTATTGTAAAATGAACTCAGTGAGGATAATTGACTGGAGGAAAGACCTAATCATGGAGTTCATGAAAAAAAAAAGCAAAAATATATTTAAAGGGAACTTTTTCCTTCTTTTATGCCAATTACGAGCTGGTTTTACCTGTATCCTTCTTTCTCTTACCCACTTCATTTTCCTAAACCTGAAAATTTTCTTAAACAAAAACAAATCAAAACACTCCTCTTCTTAGTCTTCAAAAAAGGCTAGGTAATACTTTCTCAGCCTTCGACATAGATCAACATAGATTCAAAAAATTCAAGAGTATTCTAAATAAGAATTGATGGTGAGCTTGTATTATTTGTATTTGGAATTTGAAAACAGCATTTTGGAGTATTCCATTAATGCCCAAAGTTCTGTAAGAAAAACATATCAAAATCAACCTTGGAGAAGCAGTATTTAAGAAAAAACCTCCACTCCCCCCCACCATTCTTTGTGGTGTTTGAAGATTAGCCAAAAAGGAGAAAAGGGAGTAGAATTCAGGAATGAAAGTCTAGGCTGTAGGCCAGCAACTCTGAGCATTCATCTTTCACCCTTGCTGAGAAGAATGTTTCTAGGGAAGAAGTTCTGTGAAGGAGTCGCACTGCTCAGGATTTGCTTGAACTCCCAAACGGTCACGGACTTTACCTTCCTTTTCAAATCTGACTTCAGTCTCCATATTAATCTTGGACTCCTTTCATCTTTTGGTTTCACTGTTATAAACATAAATGATTTAGTCTGGTGTATTGCCATCCTTTGTATTTTGATATCTCATTTCTACTATCTCACTTTGCAACAATGCCAACAATTCCTGGTGCTCATGAATTCCACAGCTTTTTGCACATAACTCAGAAAGTTGTTGAATTCCATATAGAACCATGAATCTTAAAAGCAAGATCATCAGCCTCTTGAAGGCAGGCTTCTCAACAACAAAGACAATTCTTATAAAATCAAAAGACAGGCCAGATACATGATCAATGAAGAATGCCTTTCTGATGCATGAAATTTATTCATATGCAAAACAGCATGGAATAGCTGAAATGTGTCATACTTAGCACACTTCAACGCATACAATCCCATTCTTTTTGCCTTTTCTCTTGCACTGAACTCAGTAATACTAGATGTGGTCAAATTGAATAGTAATCATCATGGGAAATCATACGAGCTGTCCACAGATCATCCTTATCTACTAACAGTGGTTTTGAACTATTTCTTAGGTCAATGTGAAGCAAAATTTTACCCTTATTCTCCTGACCATACAGATGCAAATAACAGCCATGAGACTACTCATGTCTCAATCCCTAGCAAATGAAAAGCTAAGTATTTTTTTAAAGAAAATTTACACCTGTTTGTTAGGCTCAAACCAAAGACTGATGGGCTACACATGCTGTGTTTTTATAGAATTCCAGTACCAAGGAAGTTTAGGAGTTGGCAGAGTCTTAGATAATGAGATGCAGGAGGATCTATGACAAAAAATAACAAATAAGCTCAAGGTCCTTTTGGTTTTTGTCTTTTTGCGATAGACTCTCACTATTATAGCCCAGGCTGGCCTTAGCCTCCCAAGTACAGGCATGTACTACCATGCCAGGCAACCTCCAGGTAATTTTAAGGGCATACCACTATCTGCTAGGAGACAGCAAAATAACTCAATAGGGTTTCAAAATTGTTCTGATTTGAAGTTATATTCCGAGACTGAAGTTCTTTCCTTTCTTTTAGGGGGTTGATTTGGAGGTGGTATCTAAATAACCTGGCAGCACTCTCTCATGCTATTCACTCACTTTCTCTCTCTCTCTGTCTCTCTCTCTGTCTCTCCCTCCCTCCTATTTTGGAGAAGCAGAATTGTTTTCTGAAAATGGAGGTTGCAGACCCCATCACCCATCACAGCTGATGTTTGGCAATCTCTCTGTGCTATAGTCCTCTTCTTTAAGGGAGCTCCGGAGGCTGGAAATGCAAAACCTCTAGCCAAATATCTCCAGAAATGTGTAGTTAAATGTGAGCTAAAAAACCATTGCACCACTTTTCCTATTTCTTACCTGTGAAGTTCTCCAACTCTTTTTAAAGATTAAAAAAAAAAAAAAAAACTCTTCGGTACAGTGATTCACACTTATAATCCCAGTTACTCTCAGTAAAAATCAGGAGCGATGTGGTTTGAGGCCAGCTTGGCCAAAAAGTTAGCAAGACTCCATCCCAGTCAACAAACTGGGCATGATGGTACATGTCTGTGGTCCCAACAAGGTGGGAAGCATAGATAGGAGGATTGTGCTCTGAGGCTGGCCACAGACAAAAAATGCAAGACACCATCCAAAAAATAACTAAAGCCAAAAAAGGGCTGCAGATGTGGGTCAAGTGATAGAGTACCTGCCTATCAAGCTTGAGGCACTGAGTTCGAACCCTCATACTGCAAAAAAAAAACTAAGTTATCCAAAAACCAGTGATTATGGGTTTTCCTTATCCAGCTTAATTTCAATGCATAACAACCTCAGACCATGGCAGGGAGCATTAGTCGCTTAGCTTTTTCTTAAATTGGAGTAGTCAAATCAGTCTCAAAAACAATTTCAACAACTCATTCTGTCTTCTCCCCAAATCTATTCATTTCAGCCTTGATTACCACAGGAGCAAATGAAATAGTTTGTCTACCTTGAAGAAAGATTCCATACATTACAGTCAGGACACCTACATAGTGACAATAGGCCTGTTTGTGAAATATCTCATATCTGGGGAAATGGGAATATGCATCATTTTATAGCTTAATATTCCATATTTTCTGTCATGCATTTCCTTAAGAACTGCAGAGAAATGTCAAGGTATTTAGCTATTAGTATATTCTAGCTCAATAGTAGTGAGCCTTGCTTGACATTTTGCATCTGTTGCTAAAATATATGTCTTTTTCGCATTTGAATAAACTTGGCCTTGATTTTTAGATTGAATTTCAGAAATTGTAGCTCTTCATTCTAAAAAACTCTTTTTTGTTGTGAGTTACCAAACACTTCAGAGTTAATTCAAGATATGTAAATCATTGAACATTTACTGTCTAATCTGAACACAGTAGTTTGCTGGAGAAATCAGGTAAATGCTGGCCCTTGGGAATGTATGCTCGAGAGGAAGAGCTATCAACACCCCATGCTTCCAGAGATATATGTACATGCTCACACACTTGTCATACAGGTACATTTCATCACAGCAGCAGCCTAGCTCAGTGGTTCAGTAAGGTCTCCAGAACTACACTGCCTGCGTTCTAGGCATTGCTCTGTCATTTACTAACTTTAAGATGCTGGACAAAGTTATCTAACATCTCTGTGACTCCTTTGCCCCAAACATACAATGAAGATGATAGTAGTGCCCATATCAAAGGGATTTTGTTAGAACACTATTCAGAAAATTATTTGTTCCTTTTCCTTGTGATATCTCTTGTAACTCTGAGCTACATCCTAACCCTTCACCAACCCCCAACACACACATACATTTACCCTTTTGCTTATATATTTCATTTTAAAAAAATAAATAACTTCAAACATTAGACAATGCTTACATATTTAGCCAGAATTAGGGAATCCACTGACTGCTTCCAGCTTGACTATTTAAAATGTTAAGTTCTATTACCCCATCGGAGATGACACTTTTTATTTTGTTTTATTATGCTTATTTTCCTTTCATTGGCAAAATGCTTTTCCAATTATTAGTGTGTACAAGGTAAGCCCCACCCTCCTCTTGCCCCCTAGCTCCATGTTAGCCACACACTGTATTGTGCAGCCTGATACCCTCAAGGCAACAGAAGTTGAATCACAAATCTCCCTGCCTAGGGTGGCAAGAATCCAGACCTTGTTATCCAGGAGCCACTCGTGGGGAGTGAAAGAATGAGGGCATTACAGGGCAGGCCTGGCTCACACTACACATGACTTTCTAAGAATATGCTGACATTTCTGGAAGGTGAGAATGGGAAAGATCCTCACTGGGAAAACCATGAATGTGTTTTGTTCACAATTTCTAAGCTTCCATGTCTTAGCTTTGCTGGCTTGTAAAAATGGAGTGAAACTGAGTGGCTTGAATCAATAAAAGAGAAATGGGAGGCTAGCAAGACTAACTCGAATAGAGTACATTAACACACACACACACACACACACACACACACACAAATCCTCAAAACTATTGCCTATATTGGGAAGTGAAAATTTATAAAAGAGAGAGAGACATAAAAGAAGAAGTTGTTTATTTGTTTGTTTGCCTTTAGAAACCCATTTGGGAGAAACATCCGTATATACACATCAGTTATCTGGCTTGTCCCAGTTACGCTGATGCTAGAGATGTCCTTTGTTAGAAATTAATGTGTGTAATAAAGTTTTACATTTTTCATATGTTTTGAGGTATATGAGCTATATTTCTTTTGACTGCATAATTACTTTTTGTACAAAAGAAAAATGAGGTGCTTAGCCCTAAGTAAATAACCTCAAAACAAAACAAGAATAATAGTTACATTCTTTTCATCTCCTAGGCTGTATACAATAAATATTTCCAGAAACTTTTAAAGTTACATTATTGTTACTTTTTGGGAAAAAAAAAACAAACTTGTATTGAATCAGCACTAAGTTCAAACAAAAATAGTTTCCATCCCCATACTGATATTTTGCTCTTGTTTGATGAGAGTATGACTAATTACAGGTACCAGTTTTTTCCTAGTTCATATTAATTTCCAGAGTGATTTCCTTTTACACTTTAAAGGCATTTTTTACTGGAAATAAGACTACAGATTTAAGGCATTTTAAGTGGTTTCTTTTCACTGGGTAGGTGCTTTTCACTAACTCCTAAAATCTTGCAGAGGGGACTATGATGAACCAGCTGATGCTTAGGCTGGGCACAGTCTCTCTTTTCTATATAAACTACATCTTTCAGGCTAAAGCATCTGGCTGCTTCTAAACAATGGACTACCTTTTTTTAAAATAAAGGAGACTAGCTCTGTCATTCAAACCCTTAAGAACCAATTTGAGGCTTTAATAATATTTATGTGGAGTCTACAAAATCTCAAATTGGGGTTTGGGAGACAGTGCTCCAAAAGCTAACAGACTTATTAAAAGACCCCCTAACCCTTTCTGTAGCTGGCTTCACTATAATTCCCACCCATCTGTCTTCTTTGCCATTTTATTATGACCTTGATCTTTAAAAATGAAGAACACATAGTGCTGAATTTGGTAAAGAAGTTTTAAGTTTTGCCAAGCTTAAATAAACCAGGAAAATACTGATATTTTAAGTTTCTTGTGATGAATGTTACATAAAATATGCCTCAATATCGTATATTTGCCCTTCATTTTGAGTGACTTTGACTCAGGTTTTGCCTAAAAATATTCAAGCCAAATAAAACAATGAATTTTTTTTCTGTCTCTGTTTTCTAGATTAAAATCTTCTGTATGTCCATGTAGAACAAAGGGCAGAGCAGATGCCACAGTCGCATAAGAATACTAGTTATCTTTGCAGATTAGAATTCTCTGTGATTTTATTTTCTGTTATACTTTCTACTGATTTAAGTGTTTCTATGATAAACAAATCTAACTTTTATTATAAGTTATTCATTCTTTTAAAGGTTGGTTATAACTTTCTAATAAGATTTGCAAAATGAGTTAAATGAAGCTTTTAAATTTCTTTTCAAAATAGAAAATATTGTCTCTCATTTAGAAATTATATTGGGAAAACAGATAGACTGAACAAGTCAGGGCAAAAAAAACAAATAATCCACTGGGCGCCGGTGGCTCACATCTATAATCCTAGCTACTTGGGATGCTGAGATAGAGAGGCCAGCCCAGGCAAATAATTCCCAAAACCCCGTCTCCAACATAGCCAGAGCAAAATGGACTGGAAGTGTGGCTCACATTGTAGAGTGACTGAACTATAAACATGAAGCCCTGAGTTCAAGCCCCAGTCCTACCAGAAAACAACAACAACAAACACAAATGAAAAATCAGTAGGGGTCTATACCAGGCCACAGAAGAGCTGAACAGGGAAGATCAACATGTAGTCAGGAAAGGATTGATCTGAACACATAGAAAACATAGTAAGAAGGGACAGGCTGATGTGCAAAATGACGGCTAGGACGCTTCAAAAGCTCAGGAGGTTTGTTGTTTGTGCATTTATTTGTTTAAAGAGCTGACCTATAGAGAATTCTAGTACAGTAACAGCAGCAAACACCAAGGATAGTAGAGACTATTGAAAGAGACATTGTTTTACATTCCTAGAAGAAGACCTACTCTGCAGTGATAGACTTAACCAGCACTTATGGAGAGTACAGTTCAGAGACTGTGCCTTTAGTATAATGTGATGGAAAGAGAAGAGACTGAGTCAGTCACTTTCCTTTGTGAGTTGGCGTCTGCCATTGATGCAGAAACTGTGCATCATTCTCAAGGGGTACAGGTAGTCCATAAGCCAGGTTGTGCTCCACCTAACTTTATTAGAGCTCATTCTTGGGGATGAGGATCTGGATTTTTGGAAGCTAAATTTCACTAGGAGATGGCACACAATTCTTCTATCCATATCTCTCACATACTCAGACTTAAAAGTCTTCATTATCTTCCTATTACCACCAGAATAAATCCCAAGTTCTCTCCCTTTTGTGGCCCCTCACAGCCCACACCACTCCCCAACACAAACCCCTCTGCATTCAAACCACTCTTGTCTCTGTACTCAGCACCACCATATCAAAGGCTATAAATACCCTCCATTCATCTCTAGCTTTTTGGTTTTGCTCACCTGTCCAGAGGTACTTTTTCTAGAGTCATCTGCTACCTACCCTTAAAGAATCCATTAAAGACCCTTAAAAGTCCACAACACTCTGAAAAAAATATCCCTTCCCCCAAATCTTTGTAACTGAATGGATGAATGCCATCTATGAACTTCACTATGTCCAATCTTTAGGCTGTCCAATCTTTACTCATTGCTCTGTTTAGATCTGGACCCAGTCTTGGGAGGTAAACATCAGCAGGACAGAGAAAAAGGAGAGTGTGGATGTACAGCATGGAATTATCCTGTGAATTACATGGGGAAAGGGGAGCTCCCTGCTTCCCTCTCATCCTTCTATTCTTGTAGCCATATAAGAGAAAGAGCATTATTCCAGAAATGTTACCTAAGTGCTCACATCTGGCTGACCTATATTTTCAGACTACAACTCTGTAAGCCTGAGCTTTTCAAGGGAATCAAGCTTGGACTGTCTGAAAACAACTCAGTTTTTTCTATCTTCTTCCCACCTTCTGTTCCCTCCCCCATGTGCCTCTACCTCACTGTAATTGAGACTTGGATTAGTTAACTAGACAATTTCCCTTATGTCCTGTAGCAATTAAGAAGCAAATAAAATATTACACCTCAAAATAAAGATACTCTTTATATTTTTTTCTTTTAGTAAGGCAAAACAAGTTTCATATTTTAGGTTTGTTTAGCTGGATATAATCCAAAGACAGAGTCATAAGAACAGAGGATGGAATTTTAAATGATGACTTGTCTGCTTATAGATGAGTAATTGGACTTGCTGTACCAGAAATGGGGGATGGTGACTTGCAGGTCTGATATTTATTTACATAATTCACAGAATGTAACAGATTTTGAAATATACCTTATAAATATTTAGAAAATATTGTCTCTAAGTATCTACAGCTTCTTTACAGTGTACCAGGCTATTTATTTTGAGACATCATCTCTTTTTATTGAGCGCTAAGGTTGATAGCTGAGCAGAGATGCATGCAGAATAAGACATAATTAATATTATGTGGGAGAAAGGAAAAGGTGATGGCTGTTAGATGTGGACAATCAGTCCTCCCTCACGTGGGAAAAGCTTTTTTATGCAGATGAGGATGTTGTTCCTAGATATGCATTTGAACTTTCTGTTTCATTGTTTTAGCTGAAAAGGACCCTGTCTTTTATCAGGGTCCTCCTAGCAAAATAAAGGTTTGGTGACATATTCCAAAAGTGGCCATAAACTTTTTCTTTCTTATTCCATGTTCTTGAAATGAGAACTGTTTTTCCATCCCTTTTGAGATGGAAAAACTTCATCTTTGCACAGAGGTTGTTATTGACATTCTCTAGTCAATACGCTACATGAGAGGTTCATTGTACTAGTTTCGAACATATGCCTCAAATGCTTTCCACCCACTGCTCTCACTCTTGAAATGCTGAGCATCTGCTATGTGAACAGCCTGGTCTGGCTTGCTAGATGATGACAGCCACATGGCTTGGCCACTCCCACTATCACAGATGATAGGCAGCCAACCCCCAAAGGAGAGCTGTCTGGCTGACTCAAATCTTACCACAGATGCATGGATGAGCCCAGCCATGACCAAAACAACCAGCTGAAAGCCCAGCTCAAATTGCAGACCCACAAAATCATAAGCTAAATGTTGTGAGCCACTAAGTTTGGGCATTTATATCATCAGTAAAAGTTAACTGGCACAGGCTTTCAATGGCTGTGGGACATGAGCCACTCAGAATAGCACTTGTGGGTCATACATTACCGAGGACCAATGCTTCATTGATGTGACCACAGAGCAATTTTGTCTGTACATGAAACAAGGAAAATTTATTGAGCCCCTATTCTAATTCAGGTACTATTTGTTTAAGGGGCTGGGAATACAGCAATGAACAAGCCAGATCAGGTTCCTACCCTTCTTGAGCTTATATTCTATTGATATATACAGAAGATAAAAAATAAACAAGTAAATAAGTATTATAATGTGAGATAGAAAAGTGATATAAAATAAAGTTTAGAAAGGAAACAGAGAGTCTCTTAGGTTTAGTAATCTCATCTAGTGCTCACACCAATGTCATTATCAAATTTTTACATTGTAAAGGTAGTGGTTAGTTATATAAGTTCCTAATAAAGATTGCTGGCAGCTTGAAGAATTCTCTACTGTTGACTTGTTAATGTTTTCCTCTCATAAAATAGAAGTTATCTCTCTAGTAAAGTTTTATATAAAAGTTTAAAAATACATGTAATTAATTTAACCCCTCAGAACTATCTCAATGGTAAAGCAGTTTTTGTTATTGTTTTTGCTTGCTTGTTTGTTTTAATAAAGGTATTATATAAGTTGCACATAAGTTGTTTGGGATGCTATATAACTGTGTTGTCCAGGGGGGAAAATAAATCAAGTGGGACAGAAACAAAATTCATGTTCTGTGTTCAATTATTAAACAACAATATTGTATCTCTTGATTTATTTGCAAAATTTGAAGGCATTCTGCACACACCATAGAAAAAGTAAATTGACTATCTACAAGGATGAACCTACCCTCTTCATAATCAATGTGAATCACCCTCCACAAACTTGAACTAAATCTGAAGATAAATTCATGTATTGGTTAAATAAAAGGTGAGTTTGGGGAACACACTTTACCACATGGTTGAGTGCAGAGCAATGTGGCAAAGACACAGTTCGCTAAAACTTACTCTTTCTTCTTTCTAACACAGATATAGACTCCGTTTCCTTGCCTACTTTTCGTGTGTATGTGGTCAGGTGACTGAATTCTATCCTGCAGAAGATAAGCAAAAGTGTTTGGTGCCATAGCAAGTCCTGACCCATAAAAATGATATACGTAATCATCTGTCTTATTTACCTCCATTTGGACAAATATTGGTACCCAAGGTACCCTATGCCGGTATTGAAAATGGCACATTCTGCATCAGTTTGGGTATCTGAAAAATTACAGGGAGTAGAGCTGTTATTTGTCTGTTAAATTAGGAAAAAAACAAACTTGTTCTTAAGCTATTACATTTGGCAGAGGGGGTGGGAAACTACCAGTTTTGGCTCCTAATATGTTAACTCATAAAAGCTTACTGCGATACTGTCCACATCAGAAAATAAATGTACAATATTCTTTCAGGGGTGATACTAAGGCAAGCAGCTGTTACTTGAAAACAATTGTAAGAAGCAATGCTAATGAGAACTCATTACCACATTTGTCTTAAAAGACTCTGATTCTAAACATGGATTCTATCTCCTATATCATTTTGACCCCAAAAGGTTAAAAAGGTGCTGACTCAAAAGCAGGTACTCAGAAAGTATTGAATGAATGAATGAGGTACAGTATTAGAAGACTTGAGCAATGTCAGAAACAAAGGTCTTTGCAAATATTCTTCTATGATATGGTTCTATGAGTTTGAATGTTTCTCCGTCTAAGTTTTAGTTTCTGTCATAAAATTACCAGATTGGTCTAAGTTTCAACAAGCTGAGAAATTCAGAGTCCATCTCTAAAGTTAACAGTTCCCTTCCAGTAACTAAATGAGCAGGCCATGGTAGGCCACACTGTAAGAGGTGAGTCGTACAGGCCTGGGGAAGCTATGTCTCTTAGGCTTCAGGTCACAATGTGAACAGTCTCTTCTGTTTCTGATGTATTCCAGCCTAAATACCTTCATGAAAAGAGACTGTTAAAGGAAGGTATGAGGATAGGTAAGACACCCAAAAAACTAGATAACATTTGTTGCCCTCAACACAGACAAAATAAGCAGATACTTTAAAGCAACTGAGGCCAATAGGAGAAGGGGACCAGGAACTAGAGAAAAGGTTAGTTCGAGAAGAATTAACCTAGAAGGTAATGCACATGTACAGGAAATCAATGCATGTCAGCTCCCTGTAAAGCTATCCTTATCTCAACTAGCAAAAACCCTTGTTCCTTCCTATTGTTGCTTATACTCTCTCTTCAACAAAATTAGAGATAAGGGCAGAATAGTTTCTGCCAGGTAGCGAGGGGTAAAGGGGGGTAAGGAAGGGAGGGGGGGCCAGGTAAGGGAGGGGGCAGGGGGAAGAGGGGAGAAATGACCCAAACATTGTATGCACATATGAATAAAATAAAAATTAAAAAAAAAAAGAAAGAAAGGATAGAAAAGGCAACTATGCTTGAGTAAACACACACACACACACAAAGAAAAGAGTGTTAAATTTCAAAGATGCCCTCAACAAGTTAAGTGGTCCAAACTCTCACATCACAGTTGAAGAAAACCAGGGTCCTGGAGACTCACTCTGGAGGAGCCCTGCTCCTCCTAGCCAGGGCTGGAACTTGGACTTCCTAGCTTGCAGTCCAGGTTCTCAATTAGTCTCATCTTTCTCAGGCACACTATGCTTGGTCTGTGCTCAGCCTTATCAAGGCTTAAAATTATTTATATCTAGGCTTTTTAATAATATGTAGGAACAAAGTGTATTTTGTTTGTGTGTTTGGCTAGTTAAAAATATATTTTCTGTTATCAAGAAATTATCACACCTTTTTTTCTGTATCAACTATGTAGTAGACTTCTAAACCAACTCCACTTCTTATTTTCTCTTACAGTATGCACACTAAATATGATAACCACAAAATTCATTGCAAGAAATGTCCTCATCTGCCATCTTTGCCATTTGATATGGGTGTTTTGGGTTTTTGCCTCAGAATATACTATTTTGTAAGCTTTTCTCTACCAAACTTTGACAAGTTGATCTCATCAAATGAACCTTCAAATCCCAAGACACAAATTAGCTACAATTACTGGGTTAGTGTGATGCTAGCCAGCAAAGCAGGAAATCTGCAAACAATATCACCATGAGACATAAATAGCTCCTGAGTCTGAAATGTCTAGGAAGAATGATATCACTGGGTAGGAGTGATGAATGCTGAAGGAAAGAGGGAACAAAGAGAAAAACAGAGGGAAGGAAGGAAAGAAAGAAAGGAAGAAAGGAAGGAAGGGAGGGAGGGAGGGAGGAAGGAAGGAAGGAAGGAAGGAAAAGCCAGACACCAGTGGCTCACGTCTATAATCCTAGCTACTTAGAAGACAGAGATCAGGAGGATCGTGATTCAAAGCCAGTTCGGGCAAATAGTTCACAATACCCTATCTCAAAAATACCTAACGCAAAAAGGGCTGGTATTGTGGCTCAAGGTGTAGGCTCTGAATTCAAGCCCCAGTACCACAAAGAAAGAAAGAGTGGGGCCTTTAGCTATTCATCCATTCATTCCATGAACATTTACTAAGTAGTGGAGGCATGCCAAGATAGCAAATGCATGGCAAGTACATAGAACAAAACATGGCTTGCTCTAGGGGAGCCCAATGCTGCTTTGTGGGGGAGCAGACAGAGTTGCTACCAAACTCTGTCCACCCACATACACAGACACATATGCATGTACATGCAGGCTAAGCTCTCCATGGAAAACTTTACACTGTGGGTGGGGTGAATCTTCTTATTTTAGCCTGGACAGTCCAAGTTTATGCCTGTTTTTCTGGTGTAATTATTGATAGTGTCTTCTTTCACTTCAAAATTGTCCTGATCTGAGTGATAACTTATATGGCTCTCTTATTTCTTTATTCTATAGTGAAGGAAACTCCCATAGGACTTGGAGGCCAAGAAGAGACCATAAAAATTATATATTAGAGAAGATAGGGAAAAGGGGCATGTAAACCAAAAAGGAGCTCCTCTAAACTGGAAGAAACTAGACTGACCACAGTGTGTCTCCAATTTGACCTGAGTAAATCATGAGACTTATGTGAAACTTCTTTTTTAATAGCATTTCTTTTTAAAGTTTTAGGTTCAGAGAAAAATGTAACAAGAAGTACAGTGAATTCCCATATATATTCTCCCCATATATACACAGACTTCACACTAGGGTTTAAACTCAAGGCCTTGTGCTTACTAGGCAGGTACTCCAAAACTTTAGTCATGTCTCCAGCTCTTTTTTGCTTTAGTTATCTTTTGGATAGGGTCTTGCATTTTGCCTGGGGCCAAACTTTGACTATAATCCATTTATGTATACTTTCCAAATAGCTGGGATTATAGGTCTGCGCCACCATGCCTGGCCCCTGGGATGAAGTTTTGTGTTTCTTTTTCCCCCACGCAGGTTAGGATAATTGGACTTTAATACAATAGTTTCTCGGGCCTAATGAAGCAGAAGAGAATGCTCTGGCATATTTCTCCTCCCCAGCCAGGACGCTCAAGGTGCTTTTTCTCTCTCTCTGATCTTCACTTAAGAACCTGGTAGAGTTCTGAGAGCTGAAACTCACAAAAGTGTGAGGATTCCCTAATATGGACCTGCTGGAATGCTTCTCTCTCAATCTTGTCTATTCTGAGCTTCCAGAAATTCTTCAATGCCAATTCAGGTTTTCTTACCCCAATAACTAGTTTCCACAGAGATTTCTGATCCTATAAATTATGATGCCCTGCATTTGCCTGTCTGTCTCTTTCTCCAATTGTGCAGGCAGATTACCCTGTGGCCTCACTTCTCTGATAGATCTGAGTTGATTTTTTGTTTGTTCACCTTTTTTCTGTGTTGGTAAGATGGAGTGGTGTCTTTCAAACTTCTTACCTGCTGGACTAGGAACTTCCTTTCAAACAAAATAATTATGGTCAAGAAAGAGAAACTGTGGGTGAGTAGCCAGAGCCTAATAACTAGATTCAAAACCCAGAGTCATCTCTTGCTTGTTACTAATCTATGGGCAATTTTCTCCATCTCTTTCAATCCAGCTTACTCTCTTACAATAAAGGAGATTAATACTTAGTTTTGAGGTCAAATACCTATATGTACATTCTAGTCCAGTATCTGGTAAGTCATAAGTCATCAATAATTGTTCATTCCTTTTCCCTTCCTTTTATCAGTTACCACAATAAATCACTTAATTAATCTCCATGAAGCTACTCCTTCATCTTTGAGATGAGCTTAATGATGACTAACCCTACAACTTCACAGGACTGTTTTATAAGCAAAAAGTCAATGTATATTGTGGCACTTAAAAAGAGAGGATAAGTTACTAAACAAAGGCAAGACAAGAATATTACCACCATCATAATTATTATTATCATTACAAATATTCAAGGTTGCACCTGACTCACCTGTCTTTGTGAAGTTTAAGACTAAATCATAAAAGTCTTACATAATAATCCAGCCTGGAAATTATTCTGGGCTAATTTCCAAACCAAACTAATTATTTTCTTGACTTAACCTTTTTTCTTCAATAATCAAAGCTTTTTGTTTCCGAGAATCCTTAAGACTTGTGAAAAGAATTTTCTATGACTAGTCCTGGATTTTATAAGTGTGTGCTATAGAGTACTACAAAAAAGACTACAAGTTCTCTCTCACCTCAAGGTACAATCTTCTAGTCTGAGGTTCAAAGATGACAGTACTTCACCTTCCCTCTGCTCCCTGACAATTTAGAATGACTTCAAGTGGTTTTAAGCCCATAAACCATCAACAACCCCAAACTAAGAAAACTTGAGTGTTCTCAAGTAGAGAATACTCTATGTCCTATACAGCTGGAAGGCAGGAAAGAACCTCAGAAATTATCCTGTGTCTTTCTTCACATCCTCATTTTATAGTTATCTCCCTGGGGAGATAACTCATTTTCTAGAATAACCCACTCAGAATCTTGATCCTGCCAGGCTTAAGTGATCAACCCAACCAGTACTTGCAACATTACAGGATCTAAGAAAGAATGCGAACTGTGTCTCACTAGTCAATAACTTCTATACAATATTCTCCTGGAGCTTATTCCCTTTTGCTTTATAAGTTAGGTCTTTTGCTGAACCTGCTCAACTGCAACACCACCAGAAAATATGCAGCTTTTCCCTGCATCCTTTTCTGCTAAATCAAGGTTAGTTCAAGTCAAAGACCCTGCATTGTCAACTGACACAAAGAACCTTACATAATTACTTGTCACTAATCTGTAGCCATTGGTTTGTCTTTCTTTAAAAAATGTTCCTAGCTGGATGCTGATGGCTAATGCCTGTAATCCTAGCTTCTTGGGAGACTGAGAACTGTGGTTTCATGCCAGGCAGGGCAAATAGTTCATGAGAACTCGTCTCCAAAATAATCAGGCCAAATTGACTGGAGCTGTGGCTCAAGTGGTAGCACACCTGCTTTGCAAGCATAAAGCCCTGAATTCAAACCCCAATTCCACCAAAAAAAAATTTTAAATGCTCCTTATTGCCTAATCTTGGAGTCAGATGTTTTGTTTATGGCATTGTTCATTACTGCCACTGAAATAATCCCATATACTGTAATGCCTCCCCAGTACGAGCTTTCCCTTCTTCGTATAGTTTGCTTTTCACTGTAGCTGATGAGCAGCATAAATCAATACAACACGCACCATAAACACCACAAGTGCTAACCCTGCCAATTGGCTTTCTTTAATTGGTTTCAGCTAAAAACCTGTAAACCTATTTGAGTGAAAAGGCAGACAAATGAAAGGCAAGATGAATGACCTGGAAGGCCTTGCTGAGCCAGTGGTTGCAAGCTCAAATGTGGTGTTTTTCATCTCTTTCATGGTTTTTTCCATTTCTTTCTGGATCCTTTTTACATCCAGGTATTATGCTTGGACAGCCTCAACATTTATAATTAGGGAAAGGAAAGTGTAAATACTCCAGAGGCTGAATGGTCCATTTTAGCAATTGTACTAATGGAGAAAGCAACTTGAACAGAATAAATATCTTCCACAATTAGTGTTAGAGTGGCAATTTTTCATGTTTACTTTCTATAGAAGTAAACCCAAGCCCTGATAAATTCTTCCTCAGATGTCACACACAAATGGCAGATTTGCTGTATGTTTTCATCAGCATGCTGAGCTTTGAAAAACTATGGCTTTGTTTTGTTTTAAAATACATTTACTTTTGGATATGCATTGCTGCAAGGAAAGCCTGTGGTTGCAATATTGTCCATTTGTTCATCCACAGTGACAACAGTGCCTTGGGACTGCTCAGTTCCCAAAACCTTTCACTGCAGGCTAACTGAGGAATTGGAGGATGCCATTTCACCTGAGGGGTCCAGGTCAAAGGTCTGTGGGAATGGCCTCTCTACTAGACAACTCTTGAGTTGGCCGAACTCCACATTCTTCCCATTGCCTTAGGTGCACACTCTAGTCAAGAAAATTACTTACCAAACCATTGCGCTTGAAACCCTTTTCTAGAATGCTCCAAATCTTGTCAAGTATGCAATGATATTTGAAAGAGAAAGCTATGTTGAGCATGATACTTCAAAGAGTGTACTAAAGTAACCACAAAGAAATCCCCCACATGGAAACATACTAAGATTGATACTGATAGAGGGGCATGTTAAATATGAAGGTGTGTACACACATGTTCACACACACACACATAAAATGTTGGAGGAAAGAAGCAAAAGCATTTGGGTATGTGCTGGCTGTGTCTTACAGGCAGGGTCATCTCTTAGGGAGTTGCCCTATCTAAATAAGCATTTCAATGACACAATCATTTCACCACACTCTTGAACCCACTTTTACCTCCCATTTTATTTAAATAGGGCTGCAGACAAATTTTAGTAGAAGCTACATGCTAAGGCAGTAGCTTCTGAGCTATATTCATAAAACTTGCACTGTTCTACAAGTACAAATACAGTTATCTGGCATGTTCATCCAGATCTTTCTTTTGTGTTATTTTAATTCTCATGAGCAGTCCCAAAAAGCTACTAGTGCAGTTTTCGATGATCTTTGTGTGACTGAACTTCAAGCCATCCCCTCAGGATGAGGCCATTGGGGCATGATCTATCTTGGCCAAAGCTTAGCTACATCTAGAAGGAAGATACTTACTAGGGTATTTTTTAAACCTTACCCACCACTAGGGCATCTCCTTGCTCATGGACTCAGAACAAGATGAACAGAACTTATTCCCGCCTGAGCAGATCAAGTTAAAAGAATGCTGGAACACTGACCCCAATGCTCCTAGTTTTGACTAATGTCATCAATATTATCTCTTCCTGAAATTTTGCTTCCTGTGTTGACACCCCTCCTTCATTAACTCTTTTATTAGGTAACACAGAACAACTTGATTTATTGTAGACGCCAAGTTTCTCCATTCCATGAAGTCTTCAAAAGCTGTTTTCAGGTCAATGGATCACAAAATACCCCAAAACACTAGTGTACTATTTGTTATAAAGTTTTTCTCAATGAAGTCATTGCTATGTAGATGAAAGTAGGGGAAGGTGAGAAAGCAGTTTTGTATGTGATACCTAGGAATAAACAATTACAAAGAATTAGAAAATGCTTTCTTTTATCACCTATTTTTCACATTTACCAGGAATATAAAAAAATCACTTCATCAACCCTGTTTCAATGAGCTGAGCCATATAAAAGGAATGCCAGGGATTTTCCACAGTGAATTCACCTGGATGCTCAAAGGACTATCAATTTTCTTTAGTTTTTTTTTTTTTTTTTTAACAACACACAAAAACAGCTAGGCTTCTGAGCACAGAATTTTCTTCCTAACTTTCTCTTCCCCTAAGCTCACTACCACCGCCAAATCTGAAAAACTGATTGCCTGAGATTTGGCAAATGTTATCCTTATCTAATTGTGGGCTCATTAGAAGGAGATGTTGAAAAAGAAATTCTTCTGATCTACCTCCCATTCCACTTTTTCTTTTTCTTTTTACTTTGCTTGGTTTATTTCATGTTTCATCTTTAAAGTGAAGGTAAATCTCTACAGGAAAAGCAAAATATCCCTTAATACGCAAGTGTATAAATTACTTAACCTTCCCATGACAATAACTTTTATTTAGCTAGATAAGCTTAAGTACTAATACTCATTGAAAGAGACTGAATGTAGGACTATAGAAAATGTAACAACTGTGCCAATTTCTGGGTATAATTATGGTTTTATTAAGCCAGAGTTACCACAATGTTGAATTAGTCTACCTTGTGATAGAATGAGCTGGGAAGTATGTGTTCAGAACATGGAGCTTATTGGGAATACATTAGTGCTGCCTCTCTTGTGAACAGATCATATTCATATTGACTCTTGTACCTTCCCTGACAAATCCAAACAACATGATAATACTGTCAAAGAACATTTCAAGAATCCATAAGTTGCTTCATAACTTTCAAAACACAAAATGGTGAAAACACCTTTTTTTTTCTTCAAACATTAATGCATTCTAGCCAAGCAACCCCCTCGGAGTTCTAGTAAGTTCTCTTCCTTCTTCTTCAACCACACAATGATTTCATCACTCTGTTGTAGCTACTTCATAACTCTGGACACCCAAGTGCTACAGCCACCTTCACCCTCCAGTCTGAGTAGTGATTCTGATCCAAGTTCCCTGACCAAGTTCACAACATCAGTGCTGCCCATGCACTTTGGTGGTTTATATCATCACAACCTGAATGAAATTGGAAATTTTCCCCATATCTCCAACCAGTGCTTTTCTTGTCATGGAGAAACATATGAAAAGGGAGACTTAATATGGCAACATGATTTCAGACATCAGCCCTTTCCTTGTCTCCTTTTTGAGTATCAACCAAAAGCATAGTTTCAGTTTTTATTATGAAGACTGAAGTTAAAGTGAGATCATCTAAAATTCTGGGCAGCATTCCCCAAAGGCTTCCAAAATAAATGCACCAACATTCTTATTTAGCACCATCTGCAAGAAAAGCCTATGGTCAGTGTTCAGGCTCAATAATGTAAAAATGAAAATTAGTAGTTGGTAAATAGGTTTTAAGATCAGGTCTACAGAGGAACCATAAACAACAGAAAAATTCCTCTTGGAGACAGAACCTTCAGAAAACCTTACAAGCATGCTATATTTGGAATTCATGTATTAGCTTCATTTCCCTTTGAGTCACACTCATTCTTCTAAATCAAATGGCTTTCAGATACAAACTCAACTTCATGATTTATGGAAATCTTTATCATCTTTTCCCAACTAAAGCTCCTTTAGCGAATTAAGCATCATGGAAAATGACTTGAGTAATTATTTTCTCAATTCTCCTAGTGATATTACTCTAGATGCAGAGACAACAAGTTAACTCATTACATACAAAGACGATCACAGAACACTGGGGCTTAATTTTCTAGAAAATCTTGAGAAATATTGCTGGAGTATAGGCAAAGCCTTAAGAAAGGTTTCAAAGGGCATAGAAATCCCATTATAAACTAATTAGAGTAATGCCACAAGGCCTTCCTTGTCCCCAAATAATATTAGCATGGCTAACATGATAACAAGAGTTATCATGGATAAAGAATAGTTTCCACACACTGAGGGCTAACTACATACCAGCCACTATGCTGGACACTTAAAACTCATCTGATCATTTAACCAATATAATAGTGAAGTAAGCATTATGGAAAAGTGAGGAGATGAAAAAGAAGTTAGCTGACAAAAGTCACATTTGAACTCGTGTCCTGTCTGACTCTCATCCACCAGGGGATAGATGAAGTTGATTTCCCTGAAAAAGATGCTAAGAAGTGGAAGGATGAGAAGCGGATAGGATTAAGGGACTCAGTCCACCTATGAGAACAAGCAGGAGAGAGGAAGAGGTCAAGATGGAAGTCAGATTGGCTAAGGACCATAACCAAAATGATTAAGGCACAAAAGGGTAGATAAAGGACTAGAACCCCAAAGATAGACATCAATGAGATTCAGACTAGGTCATTAGGCTCTAGGGTGCACTGAGGAGGCTACCACATATCAAGGTTCCAGGGCTACAGTCTGTGAGAAAATCAAAGTAACATTTAATAATCATAAGAGGATCTACTTTCTTCCTTTAAGGAAACCATAAAGATTTAAACAACTGAATGGTATCAGAATATGCCACCCCAAAATACAGAAGTCTGTCACATCAATCATCTTGAGTTGAAGACAACTGAGAAAAAGCAGATGTAAGGAAGACTCTCTGATCTCCTATTTACTACCTAAAAGCAAGGCATAAATTTCCCAGGAGAAAAGCATCCTTTCTGTACCAGAAAGAGAACAGTCTTATCACTGGAGACAGAGAGTCTATGCTGAGATAAGTCTGCACAAATCTACCAAAAATAAACCTTATCTTCCATTAGCCTCCCTTCATATATTTCCTAGTACCTTTCCCATAATTTACTGCTCATAGCCCAAAACCCTTTTTATTTTGTCTTCTCACATTTACACAATTTATCATTCCTTGTTAAAATGGTATATAACCTCTCAGTCCTATCTACTTTTGGGGGGGGGTCTTCATTTCTTATATATGAGGTCTCATGTAAAATACTAACATTGAATATTATTTGTAAGCCTTTCTCCTGTTGATCTGTCTTCTGTCTGTTTAATTATCAAGCTCAGCTACAGAACTTAAAAGTGTCCAAGAAAATCTTTCCTCCTATACACAATCTTCTTTCATTCCCTTCTATTCCCTACCCCAGCCTGTTTTTGAAGCTTAAGGGAAAGTGTCTTTAATATGACTCTTCCAATGCACTGTATGGAGCATAAGGAAGGGAAAAGGAGGTATGTCTACCAAAGAAATTAGAAGTAGCACAAGGTTGACCTAGAACTGACTGCCTGTTGTTGAAAATAATACTTAAAATAAAAGTTTATGGCTATAGACCCAACAATTTTTCTTCATATTTGACAATTCCCCCTCATAAGGTCTTGTTGCTAAAATTATATATAGAGAGAGTGAGAGAGAGAGAGAGAATAAAGCATTGGATGCGCTGACAGTCAAAATCAAATGCTCTAGATAGAGACACTCATGTGAAGTATCTCCTCTCTCCCAATTCATAAAACTATTTAAAAGGTAAACTAGATTATTTTGAAGCTGAGAGATTCAGGTTGCCCTTCTTTAAAGTTTTTGGTGACATTGGACTAGGACTATCATAGACATGGTATTTTTCTTCTTGTACAGCATTTTATTAGATGCAGGATTTTATAAATTATAGAATGATGAGGGACCTAACACCATCACTGTTTCTTCTTGCATTGGGTTAGGTCTCAGCCCACTGACAACCAAGGACTGTGCTTTGTAAATCTTAGACATTCCCCCATGGAACATGGCATAGTACAGGCATTATTGTAGGCTTCTCCAGTTCACAGAGTACTTTTAAATTGACACTAAAGCAGCATGTTCCCTGTGCTACCTGATACATGTCATACTCATGAAATAGGCAGGGCAGGGATTACTACCCCACACTTCATAGAATAACAGAGATACAGCCAGATTAAATAGTTTCACTTGCCCAAAGTCATAGCATGAGTAAATGATCTTGCTATTAGAAAGACCTATAATTTTGCCTCCCACACTAATGCCCCTTTTTTCCGTTATTTCTCTTGGCTCCCAGAATAAAATGCCAAGGTTCTATATGGTATTTTCCATCCATCTAGACACCAGAAAGCACATGAGCACCTGAGACTGGTCCCCCCAACCTGTTTCTATGTGGATACCAAGGAGCTTATCAAAGCCCCTTCCTCTGGAAAGGGACTGCACCTGGCTCACTCCTCTCCTTTACTTCCTCCACTCTGAAGCTTCTCTACCTCACAAGCCAGGAAGCAAGGGAGTCAAAGCCATTGGTTTAGGATTTGTATTCAGTGCTTGAGTATTTTCTGAAATGTTTATGTGCATACACACAAAAATAGAAAAAAAAAGACTTTTTAAAAAAATACATCTTAAATCTTTGAATACCTTGCGTCGTCTTATTGAAGTGCAGAAGTGATGGCAACCCCCAAAAAGGACATGATTTCATGACCCCACTATGCTTCTTACTCTGAAAGGAAAAAAAAATTAAAACACATTATCTTTTCTCTGCTTTTTGCTTGCCATAAAAGGGGAGCAGAAATAAGAACATTAAACTTACAAAGATTTAGGGAAGAAGAAGTTTTTCAAGGAATAATTCTCTCTGGATTCAAATACGTTTTATTCCCTCTTACATTTTTTTTCAGAAAATGAAGAAAAGTTTTCATTTATTTTTCCTAAAAAGGGTATCAGGTAGCATTGTGGTCTTCATGGGTGCCTTGCTGTGAAGACACACTGTCTTTCCCATTAAATAATAAAATAAGCTCTAGTCTCACATCTCTGCAGACCCGGGGGACGTTAAGCTGGGCTCATCAGGCACCATCCATGTGGAAAGATATGAATATATTTTTACCTGGCACATGCTTACTTCTTCAGCAGCTGCCTCAGAAACCTTGCTTTTTGTGGACTCATCCCACTCCTTCCCAAAGCAGACAAAAGGGAGGGAAGAAGGGGAAAAGAGAACAAGGTGGATTTTATGCAAAGGCCAGAGAAAAAGAGGCTTGTAATACTAGCAATGAATACAGCACAAAAGAGTATATAGAATTCCTAATAACATAGTTCTTATTTTACATCTCATTTTGTTTTATTTTCACTTATAAGGCAAACTTTTAAGTAATATCATTTTAGTTACTAGGTTTGTGGTCACTTTCTGTTCTGCTAATTGAGAATGATCAAATATTTTATCACTACCATGATTTCATTTTTCTCCTCTGCTTTGGTCCAAAAGCACCAAAACCAAAGGCTTCTAAGGACTTGTTGAGGCTTATATGTTAAGGCCAAGTAAAGATACAAATCATGAATTCCATTGCAACACCCACTAATTGTCAGATTTTTGTGGAAGACTCTAATTAAATCCCGTAGGAAAAGAACACCAAGCAGTGGAAAAAGAAAAGTCAGTCATTTAAACAACTCTACTTAGAGCTTAAAATAGACACAGAAAAACAACCTAAAAATGGTGGGTTTTTTTTCTAGACAAGGATAAGAAATATCAGGAACAGAGAAATGTTGGGCTAGATAATAATATTCTAAAGCATCTGAAAGGTAGCATCTATAAAAACTTTATGAGATGCGCTAAATTTATTCCAGACAAAAATCTTCATCGACTGACTGCATATTAGATTGTCTTTATTGTCTTTCTTTCTTTATAGAGCTGTCAAAGGGAAATTCCTCATGTTCAACCAATCATGGAAGATTCTTTTAAAACCCCAGAGAAGAAAGAGATTGGTACATCAACCTAATTCATGAAAATGAAAGCCCCTCCTCCAGTTCTACTGATAATAGCCACACACACAAAAAAAAACCCTAAAAATAAAAAAGAATGTCTCAGATGAGACATTCATTGACAGAATAAATGGTGAATCCTCCCAAATGTAAAACACACTTTGCAAGAAGAAAAAGCCCTGAATTTGAACCTCAAAGTCCTCATGAGGTTGAAAAAAGAAGAGAGTCCTCTTGACTGACTGAGGCAAAAAAGTATCTTTTTCACAGAGGCAAATGTGAAGAGACATCAAAATCATATTCCTCTTGATTTAGACGTGCCAAGGTTAGTAAGGTTAACTCTCAAATGTTATATTCATGCCTCAAAACACTCACAAGTCACAGGGCCAGGTCCCTTTCCAAAGCCATTCTTTATTCAAAACTGATCTAAGATAATCATCTCTCACTCTCTTCTCTACCTCAGACATGGTAAGTCAACACTGACCAGGATGGGACAGGTATGTGAAGAAAGGCTGGCTCAAAGCAGTGATGCTCTGTGGAACACTCCTATGCTTGCAAAATTTCCTCAAGTGGATACAATAACATGTACCTTGGATCCTCTACGCCTTCTTTTCTCTGCACCTGTGTTTCTTACGTTGGTATAAAGCCAACTGAGTCCTCCAGGCATGAATGGCCTCTCCTTGAACCCCACCTCACCTCATCTTCATGGGAATCCATTCTTCTCTACTTCTACCAGGCTTTACCCAGGTGAGCTCCCTCCTCCCATTGAGGTTCAGCCTCAGCACCAACTCTCACTTGACCAGTGAACCTTTTTTAGACTAACACATTTCCCTCTGTGTGTGAGCATACAGGTCTCTCCCATAGTGACACCTTCAGCCATTTCCTGGAGATTGTATTTTTTATCACAGCTATTCACCAATTCTTTTCAGAACTTCTTGGAAATCAGTCTGCATCCCACAATAATATAATGTTAGTCACTCTTTACTAATAAGGGTCTTACACATGTCAGTAATGCCCTTGACTTAACTACATCATAGAATTCTTTACGTTCCTCCTTTCAGCTGCTTTCACCAGAGGGTTGCCACTTTACCCTCTCCTCCTTTTGGAAACTCTCTCCTTTGACTCCCACAAGATTTTCTCTCCTATTTCTCCTTCTATTCCTCTGTTTACTTAGAAAGTAGAAGACCAGGCTGTCATCAAGTCACCTTCTTGCTTAAGTGGGTGGTAAGGGAGGGGGTGGGGGCGGGGGGAGAAATGAACCAAGCCTTGTATGCACATATGAATAATAAAAGAAAAATGAAAATAAAATAAACTTGAGAAGCTAAAAGTGAAAAAAAAACAAATGTGCATTCTACTTTAGTCCCTTTCTTATGAAAAAATGTGTAATAAATAAAACACTTAAGAATAAAAAAAAAATCTAAAATGATCTGAGAGCTCCTCTCTTGCCTACTCTTTCAACTAGCACATTTGACAGCTGGTTACCCACTACATGTTCATTCACCTTTCCACTCTACATAACCTCTCCTCACTCTTTCCTCTATGCCTGGCTTCCATGATCAACATGGTGGCTATTCTCCATCCAAAACTTTACCATCTCATACCAGTCTCTACCACAAAATTGTTCTCACAGGGAACATAAATTACATTTTGCTGTTAGGTTTTAAATTCAGGTAATCCTTGGGGAAGTAAAATAATAGCAACTTCTTTTCTACAAGATCATTTTGATAGCAAGCCAAACATTCTTTCTCCTTCAATTTTCCATTTATCAAAGGTGAGATAATAATTATCCTCCCTACATCAACCATCAGTGACATGAAAGTGCCCTGAAAATTTTTAAGCTATTGTAATATTGTTAACTGCCACAAATACAACTGGTTTTTATTCTGGGTAAGATTTTATACCTCTCTTCCCTTATACTCTCTTTTGAGGTATAGTGTAACCACTTTGATTACAATTACCTCTCAAAGTTTTCCCATCACCTTTCTCTGAAGCCTGGGCAAGACTTTCCTGCCTAACCTGAATCATTAACAAACTAACCCTTGAGAGATAAGAATGAGTATATAAAGGAATAGAATAAGCAGGAAAATGGAAATGCCTAGTTTAAATACAGACTCAAATCCAGAAGGAATACTGGTACAAGAAGCATGAACACAAGATACCAATTCCCAGTGTTGCTTACCACCCAATCCAGGGTCAAATATCCATAGTCTGCAGTAGACCTTGCATACCTTCTCAGAATTTGGAACAAGAAGGAAGGTACTTGGATATAAATTGAGAGGCCCAGCTATCATCAAGTCTCCCTTTGTTCAAGAACTTAAAATGACTATTTCACACTAACTAATGAAGTTTAACAAATAAGCCTGGTTCATTCATTCTACCTTTAAACTTAGGGTATATCCCTAAGTGTATTTTGGCCAATGAAATATGAGTGAAAGTAAAACGTAGTATTCCTGACAGAAACCATAAATTCCTGTATGCAATTCATTATATTCTCCTGAGTGTCCCCTGCCATGGCTACCAGCAACCCTACAGAAGGGGCACCCATAAGTATGGGTCCTGGAGGGGGATAATACAGAAATACCCCCAGCATTGGCTGATTGTAGACTGCTGCAAGGAGTATGAAACATGAGCAAACCAGACTTGTCTTTTTAGCACAACATACTTGTATATTGAATAGTACACTTCCATCAAATCTGCCATCCAAAATCCTACCTAATTAGGTTTCTTGCTAGCTTTTGAATCCTTGTCTGTCAACATGCTCCAGCACGAAGCAGTCTGATGAAGGGAAGTGTATTCTTTTTCTGTTGTTGTGCAATAAATCACCATGAATTTAGCAGCAGCTTAAAAGAACACCATTTGTTATCTCAGCCTCTGTGGGTCAGGCATCCAAGCGTGCCCTAACTGGGTCCTGTGCTCAGGGCCTCCAAAACTTGTACTCAAGGTATCAGTGAATGCTACAATTTTACCTGCGGATGGGGGTCCTCTTCCAATCTCATTCATTGTGTACAACATTCATGATTTTGTGGCTGTAGGACTGAAACCTTCAGGTCCTAGGGTCTACCTTTTCCCTGGAAAGTTTACAAAATGATTGATTTCTTCCAGGTCAGCAAAAGAGCTTCTCTCTTCTAAAGGCTCAGCTCCTTAAATCAGAGCCACTAGAACAATCTCCTTTTTGATTAACTCCAAGTCAGCTGATCAAGGAGCCTAAGGACATTTTAGAAGTCCCTTTACTTTTGCATGTATCACAACCACAGAAGTAACAACCACCATATTGTAGGTCCTCGCCACAATCTGGCGGGGGAAAATTGTCTAGGGATATGAGCTGCTAGACTCAGCTTGGAGTCCTCCTGAACGTAGGGGTGCATGCTGCCTTCCCACATCCATACACATCTAGCTCCTGTTGCGGCTTTACTGACACTTTTCTGTCTTCTATGGGGATCCCGTTTCTGTTTTTTTTAATTCCGTAACCCTGGGATAGACCTTTCTTCTCTACAGAAGTTTCTCCTGGGATTGCCACCTACCTGAAGAGAACACTTGGAACTCTCCTCTCCCTAAGAGTCCCAATCATGATGTAACACATACTCAACACAACTCCTACTAACTCATGGCCTTTACTCCTTACACAACACGCATAGGATAATGAAATAAAAGCTAAAAGTGATGCACTGAAACTCAGAAGCTCTGAAACTCCAATGTAAAGAGACACACAAATTTTCAAAAGAAACAACTAAGGTAGGCTTCCTAACTCAACAAATTTCTATTACACAAAAAGAATATAAAAGAGTGAGGACTCATAGACAAATAATTTGGTAAGAGCTACTCTGCGGCTTCTGACCACCCTCTTGGTGATGGTGGAGGATGGGGTGCTATCTGTTAACCACAGGCCTGGTGAGAGGGCTTTCGTGAGCTCCCATTACATGCTTCTGTAGCTGGGAACACAGTTCTGTGCCAAACCCACACCTGAGGAACCTGAGATAGCTGTGGACAGACTGAGCTTCCTTCAGTGATTGATCAAACAGGGTCATTCCTGGGAACAGATGTCAGGCTTGTACCAAAACAATCAGCCTGAGGTCATTTTTGAGAATTATGCTTGGTGAGTGAGGATAAGTGGCACTAACAGTAAAAAGCTAGGAGAGGGAATGGTGCTAAAGGTGGGGATCAGGAGGAGCACATCAAGAAACACACAGCACTGTGTCCAAAGAAGGGCAGGAGGAATATCCACTAGGTGATCTCTGCAGGACCTTGAAATTTCCCCACAGAAGTGAGAGTCATTTTTAGTCATCTGTTACACTCTTCAGCTCAGAGAACGAAAAGTCAGTTTATAATAGTACTGGTCATAGAAAACTTTCCTGTTCCTCTTATTTCTCTCTAGAACTTCTGAGGGGCCTGAGATGGACCTCTCTTTAAAGAGAGAGCAAGAAAGAAAAAGGGAGTCAAGTACTCCCTCTGAGGTGGGCAGGTTGAAGGATGGGAGGAGATACAGCTGGCTGCATGTGTATTGAAATGTGGCTTTGGAAAGGATATCCCAACTTCCAAACAGACACTGGGTTTTGCTTTCTTACTTAAAGTGGTCGTTGGCTTTTATCGCCTGAAAGTGAAAAAGTAATAAGACTGAATTTTTATTCAGTGATAGAAAGTGGAGGTAGGGGTCTCCCCCTTGAACTAAGTCAAAGGGAGATGAGGGGGACAAAAGTACAGTTGCTTTTAGGATTCTGCTCCAGGAGTCCTATTCAGCCTTGTAATAAATTCTCATTGGAACATCTGTTTCCTCACATGATTGCTAGCCCTGTCATGAGTGGATTATGCCACTAGGCATCAAGTATTCAAGAAATACCTGTTCAAGTCCAAGTCATGGATTAATATTAGTCTTGTCAGCTTCATTGAAAAGCAAACTAGGGTATTTCTTCTCTTTTCTGAAAAGAAAAGAGACACATTTTAACAGTTTTATACACACACACACACACACACAGGTCTTGCTGAACAGAGGCAGCACAACTCCTAGAACTCCATGTGCGGTCAATTGTTTTTCAAGCAGGCAGCCTCTGTATCTCAAGTTCATGACTGCACAAAGTCCTTTGGTTCCTTTTTCCAGTAAAGGGTCTAGAGTCTTGGGTGGAGATATTAAAGGGGCTTTCAAAGTTGGAGGCAGAAACAGTATACAATTGTGCTAACTGTAATTTCAATTATGAAAGAGCACTCCAGTTGAGATATCTTAACATTTCAGGTATTTGAGGAATGGACAAGGAAAGGAAAATGGATGCCTCAAATACCCACTGGGTGTTTCACACTGGTGTGTCAACTCTAAACAAAGCCTCACCTACAAATGATTTGATTAAAGAAATAAATAATAGGTTATTTCAGCACTTATAAACAAATAATTAAGAAAAAAGTCAATGTGTGTTTCAAAAGTTATCACAAAGGAAATGTATACATGTATATGTACACACATAGAACTAGTTCAAAATGTTATATATTTTCACATAGTTATAAACTCATTTTACAGGACTCCTCCTACATTCTACCCAGCCTTAAAAAACAGAAAAAACAATCAAGTGAAATTGTTTCTGAAATGTTGAATTGTATTTCTAGTTACTGATATAGCCAAGCTGTCTCTTCAACTTTTGCCCAGTGCATACGTTTGATGCTTATTGGCAGTAAATCCCAACCCCTTCAACTCAGTGCAATCTACTGACATGACACATCCTATCATAAGAAACAGACATTGATGATCCTTTCATTAAGTGGGACTCTACAAAGATGTATCCTGGTGCTGAAAAAGCAGTCGGCTGTCCTCCCTGGGCTGCCCATCCACGGGGCCTGCGTAAAGCTGGAGGAGTTTTCCAGGTGATTCACAGGTAACTCACGATGGGAGAAGCCAAGTCTTGTACTTCAGTCACATCCTACTGCATTAAGAAATAAAAGCAGAAAATAGAAGAGGAAAATGATCTTGTGTAAATTGGGAGATTCAATGGGGAAGAGGGAACAAAGAGTAGACTTATTTGTTTTGTGAGTTATCAGCAAAATCCCTTGAGGTACAGCTGACAAAGTAATACAGATCACAATGTTATGGAAGAGGAATGAGTCTGAAATACAAAAGAGATGGAGAGGTGGATTATGAATATTAATACATCTGTTAACAAGACCTTAAGTGAGTCTTCCTTGTATTGAAGTCTTGGAGGAATGTATGTCTCAAAGAGGACTTGAACAGACTCCCTGGAGAATCATAATCTTCTAAAAGCTAATAAATTGCTCTCTTCTGGGAAAAGAAATTAACTTCAAAATGAATATTTCCCAAGAGTATGGCTTTAGAAGTTAAGTAATCGTAATAATTAATTAAATAAAAAATGTTTAAAAGTCTTGATCCAAGAAGAAACTGTACCTCTATAATTTGTCATTTACTGAAATTACACTGAAATGTAACCATGGATAAAGAACAGGAAGTTAGGACACTAATACCAGGCATATGTATTCAACCATTAATTCACTGAGGAATCGTGTCATGGTATATGTTCTACTTAGATCATGTTTTGAATTTTAAGGGTGGAAAATAGAAATAAAGGAGCAGTTACATGAAGGAAGCCCTATTATAAGGAGCTTGATGCATGTCTTCATTTAATTCTCCTCCCATCACTATAAAGTGGACACTTTTGTTATCCTATAATATAGATGAGGAAACCAAGACCCAAGAAGAATAAAGAACTCACCCAAGATCAAGTAGATACCTATTGGCGAGGACAAGACCAGAGCTCATGTTAGCCCAACTCCAGAGTCCAGGCTTTCAAGCACACAGCCCTTTGGGAATTTATGAGGCCTTGAGTTAAAGTGGAACTGAGGAGTGGCAGTGAAAATGAAGGGGTCACAAGATTGATGAAAGATTGGTATGAAAAAGGACAGTGAATGTATAGCTCCTCAAATGTGCCACAACAATCATGCCTACCTGACATGTGTAGGCTGACTTCTCTGGTAGAAAACCTTCCTTCTGAACATCCTCCCAAGTCCTGCCACCATCTTGTGAGTGGCTACTCCATTGCCTTTATCCTATGTCACTCTCTCCTCTAAGGGCTTCTAGTCCTTCTATAGTACTTCTTCTATAGTACTTCTGTTGCTGCTTGCTCTATTACTAAATGTGTTTTAGATATGTCCTTGTCATTTGATCAAGAACATCTCAAGGAGACCAGGCAAAGACATCTCCAAAAAGGACAACTATAGGCCAATCTCCTTAATGAACATTGATGCAAAAATCCTCAATAAAATAATGGCAAACTGAATTTAACAACACATCAAAAAGATCATTCATGTATGCACATATGAATAATAAAAAAATAAATTAAAAAAAAATCCTTCACCATGATCAAGTAGGCTTCATCCCAGGAATGCAGGGGTGGTTCAACATACGAAAATCAATAAACGTAATAAACCACATTAGCAGAAGCAAAGACAAAAACCACTTGATCATCTCAATAGATGCAGAAAAAGCCTTTGATAAGATCCAACACCATTTCATGATAAAAGCTCTAAGAAAACTAGGAATAGAAGGAAAGTACCTCAACATTATAAAAGCTATATATGACAAACCTACAGCCAGCATTATACTTAACGAAGAAAAACTGAAACCATTTCCTCTAAAATCAAGAATGAGACAAGGTCCTATACCTTAAAGACCCAAAAACCTCTACTCAGAAGCTTCTAGACATCATCAATAGCTATAGCAAGGTAGCAGGATATAAAATCAACATAGAAAAATCATTAGCATTTCTATACACTAACAATGAGCAAACGGAAAAAGAATGTATGAAAATAATTCCATTTACAATAGCCTCAAACAAAATCAAATACCTAGGTGTAAACCTAACAAAAGATGTGAAAGACCTCTACAAGGAAAACTATACACTTCTGAAGAAAGAGATTGAGGAAGACTATAGAAAGTGGAGAGATCTCCCATGCTCATGGATTGGTAGAATCAACATAGTAAAAATGTCGATACTCCCCAAAGTAAGCTACATGTTTAATGCAATTCCCATCAAAATTCCAATGACATTCATTAAAGAGATTGAAAAATCTACTGTTAAATTTATATGGAAACACAAGAGGCCACGAATAGCCAAGGCAATACTCAGTCAAAAGAACAATGCAGGAGGTATCACAATACCTGACTTCAAACTATATTACAAAGCAATAACAATAAAAACAGCATGGTACTGGCACAAAAACAGACATGAAGACCAGTGGAACAGAATAGAGGACCCAGATATGAAGCCACACAACTATAACCAACTTGTCTTTGACAAAGGCACTAAAAATATACGATGGAGAAATAGCAGCCTCTTCAACAAAAACTGCTGGGAAAACTGGTTAGCAGTCTGCAAAAAACTGAAACTAGATCCATGTATATCACCCTATACCAAGATTAACTCAAAATGGATCAAGGATCTTAATATCAGACCCCAAACTCTAAAGTTGATACAAGAAAGAGTAGGAAATACTCTGGAGTTAGTAGGTATAGGTAAGAACTTTCTCAACGGAACCCCAGCAGCACAGCAACTAAGAGATAGCATAGATAAATGGGACCTCATAAAACTAAAAAGCTTCTGTTCATCAAAAGAAATGGTCTCTAAACTGAAGAGAACACCCACAGAGTGGGAGAAAATATTTGCCAACTATACATCAGACAAAGGACTGATAACCAGAATATACAGGGAACTTAAAAAACTATATTCTCCTAAAACTAATGAACCAATAAAGAAATGGGCAAGTGAACTAAACAGAACTTTCTCAAAAGAAGAAATTCAAATGGCCAGAAAACACAAGAAAAAATGCTCACCATCTCTAGCAATAAAGGAAATGCAAATTAAAACCACGCTAAGATTCCACCTCACCCCTGTTAGAATAGCCATCATCAGCAACACCACCAACAACAGGTGTTGGCGGGGATGTAGGGAAAAAAAACCCTCTTACACTGTTGGTGGGAATGTAGACTAGTACAACCACTCTGGAAAAAAATTTGGAGGCTACTTAAAAAGCTGGACATCGATCTACCATTTGACCCAGCAATACCACTCTTGGGGATATACCCAAAAGACTGTTACTCCAGAGGCACCTGCACATCCATGTTTATTGCGGCACTATTTACAATAGCCAAGTTATGGAAACAGCCAAGATGCCCCAGCACTGACGAATGGATTAAGAAAATGTGGTATCTATACACAATGGAATTTTATGCAGCCATGAAGAAGAATGAAATGTTATCATTCGCTGGTAAATGGATGGAATTGGAGAACATCATTCTGAGTGAGGTTAGCCTGGCCCAAAAAACCAAAAATCGTATGTTCTCCCTCATATGTGGACATTAGATCAAGGGCAAACACAACAAGGGGATTGGACTATGAGCACATGATAAAAGCGAGAGCACACAAGGGAGGGGTGAGGATAGGTAAGACACCTAAAAAACTAGCTAGCATTTGTTGCCCTTAACGCAGAGAAACTAAAGCAGATACCTTAAAGCAACTGAGGCCAATAGGAAAAGGGGAACAGGTACTAGAGAAAAGGTTAGATCAAAAAGAATTAACCTAGAAGGTAACACCCACACACAGGAAATCAATGTGAGTCAATGCCCTGTATAGCTATCCTTATCTCAACCAGCAAAAACCCTTGTTCCTTCCTATTATTGCTTATACTCTCTCTACAGCAAAATTAGAAATAAGGGCAAAATAGTTTCTGCTGGGTATTGAGTGGGGGGGAGAGGGAGGGGGCGGAGTGGGTGGTAAGGGAGGGGTGAGGGCAGGGGGGAGAAATGAACCAAGCCTTGTATACACATATGAATAATAAAAGAAAAAAAAAAAGGTTCTCTAGGTCTGTATATGATCTGAATCAATATCCAATATATAGTACTACTTGTCTGACAGCCACAAGTCACAGGTTCAGGAATAAAAAAAAAAAAAAAAAAAAAGAATGAGACAAGGATGCCCACTATCTCCACTCCTATTCACCATGGTACTGGAATTCCTTGCCAGAGCAATTAGGCAAGAAGAAGGAATAAAAGGAATACAAATAGGTAAAGAAACTGTCAAAATATCCCTATTTGTAGATGACATGATCCTATACCTTAAAGACCCAAAAAACTCTACTCAGAAGCTCTTAGACACCATCAATAGCTACAGCAAGGTAGCATGATATAAAATCAACATAGAAAAATCATTAGCATTTCTATACACTAATAATGAACAAACTGAAAAAGAATATATGAAAACCATTTCATTTACAATAGCTTCAAAAAAATCAAATACCTAGGTGTAAACCTAACAAAAGATGTGAATGACCTCTACAAGGAAAACTATAAACTTCTGAAGAAAGAGATTGAGGAAGACTATAGAAAGTGGAGAGCTCTCCCATGCTCATGGATTGGTAGAATCAACAGAGTAAAAGTGTCCATACTCCCAAAAGCAATCTACATGTTTAATGCAATTCCCATCAAAATTCCAATGACATTCATTAAAGAGATTGAAAAATCTACTGTGAAATTTATATGGAAACACAAGAGGCCATGAATAGCCAAGGCAATACTCAGTCAAAAGAACAATGCAGGAGGTATCACAATACCTGACTTCAAACTATATTACAAAGCAATAACAATAAATACAGCATGGTACTGGCACAAAAACAGACATGAAGACCAGTGGAACAGAATAGAGGACCCAGATATGAAGCCACACAACTATAACCAACTTGTCTTTGACAAAGGCACTAAAAATATACGATGGAGAAAAAGCAGCCTCTTCAACAAGAACTGCTGGGAAAACTGGTCAGCAGTCTGCAAAAAACTGAAACTAGATCCATGTATATCACCCTATACCAAGATTAACTCAAAATGGATCAAGGATCTTAATATCAGACCACAAACTCTAAAGTTGATACAGGAAAGAGTAGGAAATACTCTGGAGTTAGTAGGTATAGGTAAGAACTTTCTCAATGGAATCCCATTAGCACAGCAACTAAGAGATAGCATAGATAAATGGTACTTCATAAAACTAAAAAGCTTCTGGTCAACAAAAGAAATGGTCTCTAAACTGAAGAGAACACCCACAGAGTGGGAGAAAATATTTGCCAGCTATACATCAGACAAAGGACTGATAACCAGAATATATAGGGAACTTAAAAAACTAAATTCTCCCAAAATTAATGAACCAATAAAGAAATGGGCAAGTGAACTAAACAGAACTTTCTCAAAAGAAGAAATTCAAATGGCCAAAAAACACATGAAAAAATGCTCATCATCTCTAGCAATAAAGGAAATGCAAATTAAAACCACACTAAGATTCCACCTCACCCCTGTTAGAATAGCCTTCATTAGCAACACCACTAACAACAGGTGTTGGCGAGGATGCGGGAAAAAAGGAACCCTCTTACACTGTTGGTGGGAATGTAAACTAGTACAACCACTCTGGAAAAAAATTTGGAGGCTACTTAAAAAGCTAAACATTGATCTACCATTTGATCCAGCAATACCACTCTTGGGGATATACCCAAAAGACTGTGACACAGGTTACTCCAGAGGCACCTGCACACCCATGTTTATTGCAGCACTATTCACAATAGCCAAGTTATGGAAACAGCCAAGATGCCCCAGCACTGACGAATGGATTAAGAAAATGTGGTATCTATACACAATGGAATTTTATGCAGCCATGAAGAAGAATGAAATGTTATCATTCACTGGTAAATGGATGGAATTGGAGAACATCATTCTGAGTGAGGTTAGCCTGGCCCAAAAGACCAAAAATCTCATGTTCTCCCTCATATGCGGACATTAGATCAAGGGCAAACACAACAAGGGAACTGGACTTTGATCACATGATAAAGCAAGAGCACACAAGGGAGGTGTGAGGATAGGTAAGACACCTAAAAAATTAGCTAGCAGTTGTTGCCCTCAACGCAGAGAAATTAAAGCAGGTACTTTAAAGCAACTGAGGCCAATAGGAGAAGGGGACCAGGAACTAGAGAAAAGGTTAGATCAAGAAGAATTAACCTAGAAGGTAACACACATGCACAGGAAATTAGTCAACTCCCTATATAGCTATCCTTATCTCAACTAGCAAAAACCCTTGTTCCTTCCTATTATTGCTTATACTTGCTCTTCAACAAAATTAGAGATAAGGACAAAATAGTTTCTGCTGGGTAGCGAGGGGGTGGGGGGAAAGGGAAGGGGTGGGGGGTAAGGGAGGGGGTGGGGGAATGGGGAGAAATGACCCAAACATTGTATGTACATATGAATAAAATAAAAATTTTAAAAAAAGAACATCTCAAGGGCAGAACCAATATATAGATTAATTGTATTTTATTGCCCTAGTTCTGAGCATGGTGCTAGCAATATAACAGACACTTATAAAATAAATTAGTAAATAGGTATGAGAATTTGAAGAGTTCATAATATAATGAGAAAAAATAACTTTTGCAAATAAGTTAATATGAAAAGAAAAGACAAAAAAATAACACTTAGGGTAAGATCATAGATGTTGTCTTAATTCATTTTTAGCTGGTATAACAGAATACTTGAGACTGGGTAATTTACTCTAAATATAAATCTATTTGGCTTTATGAGAGAGGGAGGGAAAGAGACAGAGAGAGAGAGAGAGAGAGAGAGAGAGAGAGTGAGAGAGAACCAAGCTCACATCTATCAGGAAACCACTCCTGTGATATCAGCATTAATTTACCTCTTAGAGGTCTCACCTCCCAACACTTTTGCTTTGGGGATAGGTCTCCAACACAAGACTTTTGGGGAACACACAGCAGAACTCATTCATGTTAATGGCAATGGGGAGACTACCTAGGCTTTAGGCCAAGGAAAGTAGCATGCTGTTCAACGTTGAGTGAATTTAGGAAGAGCCTAGTTACAACGCGGCTGGGAGCAGGAAATCAGCAGACAGCTCATTTATGACCAAGTATCATAAATGCTCACACGTAATTGGCTTTACCCTTTCCTTGAGACTCATACCTAATGAGTGTGGGCTTGAGTGTCATTAAACCCTAGGTTCAAATACAGCACATACTTTTTAATTATACATACATGTATGTATACATACATACATATATGTAGGTAGACAGATAAGGTAGGTTAAACACTATATTTGCTATATATGCTACCCTTTTGATCTTCACAATTCTGTGACGATACTGATATTTTACTTATTCCACAGAGAGATTAAGTGACTGGACTGAGGTCACTTAGCCAGGAAATTGTAGGGGCTAGACCAAATCCCTGGCAACCAGTCTCCAGAAGTAGGGATTTCTACCATAATCTTATGCTATCACTTGAACACCTCACAGACATCTCAAACTTAGTTTTCCCAAGAGAATTTCAATTCCTCCTGATGCCTGAACCATCTCAGCAAAACTCACCATAATCTGACAATTGCTGAAATAAACAAAGAAAATTGAGCTCATCTTTCATTCTTTTACTAGTTTCACCCCTCTCCTACCAAACCACCAGTGAGCTGTGCCAGACCATCCTCCAAAATACATCCCCACTCTGCTCACTGCATCTCTTACTGCCTCTAAAGCCTTTCCATTTCTACCTAGACAAATCCAACTGCCTCCAGATCAAAAACCCTGCTTCTTTCCCTGTGCAATCTAATCTTGACATAACAGCCAAAGCAATATTCTAAAAATTGTAATAAAGTCATACCACTGCTTATTGAAAATCCACAAGTGGTGTCTTTTGCTTTTGGTCCTGACCAGTGGCATTTGGTCTTCTCATTCCTGGGAATGTTCTTTGCATAACTGTTTTCTCATAAACCTTCCATGACCACCCCTGTCTAAAGACTTGCTATCACAAGTACCCAGATACTTGTTATCATATCACTTAGTCACACTTATACCTTTTACCACTGTTTACTTTTATATATCTAGGTTTCCATCTAAAACTAAATTTCCTAAAAACAACTTTTCCTTCTCCTCTTCTCCCTCCTCTTTTGCTTCCTTCTCCTCCTTTTCTATTTCTCCTTCTCCTATCAATGTATACCCAGTTACCAGAACAGTGATGGGCATATGATGACTGATGAACAAACATTTGTTGAGTGAATTAATGAATGAAGAGCTGAACATGCTCCTTATTCTCTGTACAACACATCGTATATGATTTGAATCTATAAGATATACCCAATAGCGTACTCAATTGACATGATACGAAGTATATGAAGTACATACACACTACTTTACACGTCAAGAGTTTAATTCCTTTCTGTCCATGTCTCAAACACAGAGAATGCATATTCATGTGTTACAATTTTTAAATTATTTATTTCATTGCTTGCTTCTGCTACCAATAATCATCCCTCCTCCTCAATAAACAGTTTTCTTATCTGATGCTCCATTAAACTTCTTTGTATATTGTCTGAAATAGCACTGGGAAAAGAGGAACTCCTGGGTTTGGGTCCTGTGATCACCAGGGCAGATTTTGCAAGTCAAGAGTGTCCAATAAAAATGGGAAGTTACTTCCTAAATGTCTCTGGAAGTCTGTGGCTTAGTTCACAATATCTTAACAGATTAGGTTAATGCAAATAGCAGATGTATTTTGTAGCAACAAGACAAATGTTCAGCAGAATTAAAGTTATTCATGTGTAGTCACACTGGGAATATTTGCATGATATTTTGCTAATTGCTCCAAAACCTGACTTGTAGTGAATAAACAAAAGGGAAGAAATAAACCAGGAAAACTTAGCCCCAGGCCTCTTTGGTTTCTCTGGTAAGCTCCCAACATCTTTCCTTGACCACCCAACTTTTTGCTCTAAATTCCCAGTGGCATTTCTCAGTCTCCCAAGCAAGTTTTTGGACCCATTTCCTCTGTGAAGATACTCAAAGTTTGACCTTAGTAATGAGATTGCGTCCAAAAAGTACTTGATAGGGTTTCTTGCCCCAAGCTCCAGTGGCCTCCTCTGACTTCAAATCTGTCTGCTCAGGTTTCCTAATGATGGGATCATATTGATGGACTGTGCTACTTGAAAATAGCTTAAATTTGTCAAGTTTTCTTAAAATATTACAGATTTTCTTGTCCATATAGAGTTGGTGTATTATTTTCTGATAAAAATGCACAAAAAATGTTCAAAACAAAGTGCATTGAACTGAGTGACTCAAGAAAAGAGAACTATACTGTCTCACAGTTCTGGAGATTAGAAGCCTACAACCAATATGGCAACAGAATTGATTACTTCTGAGGAATAATGTAACCCATGTGTTTCTTCTAGCTTCTTGTGGCATCTGGCAATCCTAATTGTTCTTTGGTTTGTCAGTGCTTCTCTTGAAATGCATTGTCCTTCACCTTCACCTGGCACTCTTCCTGTCTCTGTGTCTTCATGTAGTTCTCTTCTTATAAGTGCACTGGTCATATTGTACTAGAAGCCTACCCTAGTCTTAACTAGTTACCCATCTTAACTAATTACATCTACAAATACCCTACTTCCAAATAAATTCACATTCAGAGGTAGTAGAGGTTAGGTCTTCAACATATCTTTCTTGTAGGGAACAAAATTCAGTCCATAACATTAAAGGTCTACAAATTGTTATAAATATACACACTTAGTAGTTAAAATGTACGTATCCATACACCTTACTATGTCTATAACTCTTTCTAGCATATATATGTGTATATATATATATATTGCATATATATGTGTGTAATAGACTAATCTAATATGTCATATATTATAAAACGAACATAAACATAGAAATTAAAATGAGAAAATATTAGAATAGACAATACTTAGCTCCCTAATCCCCAGTGGATCATCTTGTTTTGAACAACACTGACTGACTGACCATGAAGAGGATAACATAACTCTGTGAGGCATTAAAAATACATAAACAGAGCAAGATAACTAAACTTGAAAGACCTAGGCTGGAACAGAATTGAAGAGTTGGTGGTTAAATGCACTTTCCAGGTTTAAGTTCATCATAGTTTAAATAACCACCATTGAATTGGAAGTGGGGAAGTTATTTTAAAAGAATCAGAGTTGATACATTCTACTCACCCTATTAGAATTCTGTAAAGTGGCAAGCGTTCTATTCCTCCTCTGTTTCCTTTCTTTTCCTCTAGAAAGTGACCATTCACCAGTATTGTTTAATCATCATCAAAGATAAGGATCTCAATGTGACAGCAAAAGACCTCAAAGAACTGAGCTGAACACAGCCCAACTTGAGAAAATTACCTCTTGAGTTGGAGTCTCAGTTTTCTCACGCAAGAAATGTGTGGTAATACTTGCCTTGGTTTATGCCTTTCTCAGTGGTCCTGTGAGATCAAACATGGCTCCAGACTGGAACACACCTAAAGACACAGGATGTGCAGCACAGTGACCAGGCTGACTCCCTTCAGAGAAGCCAGTTGATGTGGTTAGTGGGTAACTTAATACTCAGAAACCTAGGTCCAAATATATAATCACTCTGAACCACCTCAGTTCTATATTTGTAATATTGGGGTCATAAAACTTATTATGACTATCCTCAGGAGGATTTTGTAAGAATATAATCAGAGTGGATACAAAGAAATATTTTATAATCCATAAAAAGCACACTTTGCTCTTTAACTATAAGGTAGTAGTAGTAGTAGTAGATTGAGAATGCAAATGCAGTTTTCTAATTGACTAATGTACTACACAAAAGCAGAAATCAGCCTTCCATTTGGAGACACCAGAAGAGGAAAGTTAGTGTCCCTTTGCTGGTTATCATGTTATTCCAGATCCAACTCAGAAACATTAGCAAGAGGAAAAGAACAAGAGCAGTAAAGCTTGGTGTGTGAAAGTACTTTCAGCTCTGAGGGATAAACCCACATTTACACTAAAACCTTCAAGTTAAACCTCCAGTCTTAAGTTTTCATGTTGTCAGTATCTAACAAAATCTCAGAGAAAATTAGAGAAAGCTTATCTTGTAATTATTGCTCATTGTTTATGAGCTCTACTGTCTGCGATCCCCGTTCTCTTCACCTCTCATTCATCTCACTTACTCTTTGTTCTTCTGAGGTTTACATTTTGTTTTAAAAGATTTTTAGAACAAAGAAGTATCTAAACAGACCTGACTCCTCTTGACCATCACTCTGCTTAAAGATTTTTCTCTGGTAGGTGTACAGTTGAAGCCATGCCTCGATCAGGACACACAGGATCCTGAGAGGATATATCCCCACATCACACACCATCAGAATATCACCCAAGGGCCACCCACAAGGCATCTCTAAATGGCAAACAACTGCAAAGGGCTTACTTCATATAAAGAGCAAAAAAATCCAGTGCTTCTTCCCTGTTCAGTCTGAGAGTCCTGCTCTCTCTTGTCCCCTTTGCTTCTCTAACCCAATACTCACCTTTGTCTTCATTTCAAATGCCTTCTTAGTTTCTCTTCTCTTTACCTCATATCCATCTCAAAGCTTCCTTCAAAACTACAATTCCTCTGAAACCATCTCACCTACCCTGCCTACTCCCAACTCCCCCAACCTCATGTCAAAAGCCTGCTTCTTAATTTTTAGACATTTTTAGAAGTTCTCATTTTCCCCATCCACCCTCTTAACATCAATCAAAGAAACATCTGGCAAGTCTTCTCAAGCCCATACATGTACAGGTATACAGGCTAAAGCTCCCCACCTCCATCCAACTGACTATATTCACCCACATCTTTAATTTACCACATTTGGCTTCAGTTTACCTCTGAATCCAATGGCTGTTGCATATTTCCTTCTTAGCTTAATATTCATTCTACTCTCAACTGTTCTTCAACACACTCATCCCTGAAAAACTGTTCTCCATCTTAGAAGACTTGTTAGAGGGTGCCAAATACAGTGCCTGCTCAGTTTTATTTCAGAATAAGGAAAGGCCCAGGGCTTTGAATATGATTGTCAGAATTGGAATTCTAACCTTGTGATTAAATGTTCTGTGTTTGAGTAGAAGCTTTCTTCTACTCTGAGGTTCTATTTGCTCATTGATAGAATGAGGGAAATACCTCATGTCATTTTTTGGGAAGATCAAATTCAATGAAAAAGCATGCAAAGTTCCAGGTATGCTAACAGTGTTCATTCAGTCAGTTGTAGACACTCTCCCATCTGGCATAGCTTTGAGTGCAGATAGTCAGGCAATAGCTTTTCCGATGACAAAGATAATCTCAGTGAGACCATATTCTGAAGCCCAGGCCACACTTGGGGTTCAAAGTATAGAAGAAAAGAGCCTTTGTCTGGCCAAAGCTAAGTACAGAAGTGAGAAGGGAGCTCTTTACTCAATGCAATTGTACTCTCAAAAAGAAACCCCAATTCCCTGTCCAAATGTATTCCTTTCCATGCAGGTGGTAAATGTCCAAATGGCCTGTTTTTAGTCACCATTTTTTGGCAAATAAAACTATCCATGCTGAAGCCAAAGTTGACATCAAAGTAGTATTTTTTTTTAGCAGACTTCACTACCAGTAAGCAAGAATGTAAACAAAAAATTGCCTTTTCCTTATCACTCTGCCCCTACACACACACATACACACACACAAACACTCACACACCTAAAAAATCTAGAATGTAGAATGTGTTAATGTTTGCTTTTCTCTGTAATATGAATACTGAAAAATCCCCAAAATCAAAAGTTTCTACTAAATCAAATATACAAAGCTTAATGTCATATTTCAGAAGCCAAATCATTAAATCTAACACAAGCCCAACACAGTTTTCCTTTCTCAAAGAAAAAGAAAAAGCCCAAAATAATATTCTTGCAGGAAGCATAAATTGTATTGCGTGAAGTAATAGCAACCTCTTTAGCAACATCCCCTAGGACTCACTTCAGCCTATTTTCTTAAGTGCTGTATTTTTAAAACCCCATTGCATACCTCCCTCATAGACATACTGAATTGAACAGTCTAAATTCTAAGCACTTAGTGGTGCAAGGTTGGCTGAAAATGTACCCATAGAAAAGGAGTCCCTTTATTAGTCATTATCGCTATGTGGGTACCTAGGGAAGAAATTAGTCACAAATTTACTGTCATCAATTTAGAATTTCTCATGTTATTATACTTAGTGGTAGATGAATTTCTGCTTAAATATATTTACTCCTGCCCCCCTATCTACACAGGATAAATACATTTCCCTGACTTTGGGCTCAGCTGTATGACTCACTTTGCCAATGGAATGTTAGCAGATATAATACAAGTGCCCCTCTCATATCAACATGCTAAGAACTTTGTCCCAGAATGAATGCACACATATGTAACCAGCATGAACCAAACACGCATGAGCACCTAGGCTTAGCCAGATCTGAGTTTGATGCAGAACCACCCAACCAAGCCCAGCAAACTCCCACAAAATCCACAATTATATAGGTGAGAATAAATGCCTTTATTTTAAGGCACTATACATAACAGTTGACTAATAGACACTGTAAAACTTGGTATTAAATAAACAAAAACCCCTAGAGAAAAATTGGCTTAGGGATCCACTTCTTATGACCAATTAAAATACTATTTTTAGGACTTGCTGCTGCAGCTGTCATTGCATGCCTATTGTTGGGACATGGAAGTAAATAATTATTTCTTTTAATAAGTGTTTTAGAGAAACACTCAGATCTTTGAAGCTGGATGGAAAAGCAAGCTCCAAGTTCATTGTGGTATAAATATCAATTTTGTAATTGGCTGTAAAATAATAATCATTATAGCTATCCTTCACTTAGCACTCACTGCAAATATGTTACCAATACTATCTCAAAATATTACTGTAAAGTAGTTGTGATTAATTATACCCATTTTAGAGATGAGAACTCTGAGGCTTGGAAAGTTTAAGTAACTTGCCCAAGGACATCAAACTAGTAAGCAGCAAAATGGAAATATGTTCCACTTCTGTCTCACTCAAGATCCAAACTTTCACTACTTGCCTCTGAGAGTTAAAAAGACAAATGTGTTAAAAGAATGATGCAGTAAGACTAAAGTCATTAACAGTTCTTCTCCAGTGGAGGATGAGTCATAACATAAATCTCTCTGACAAAATTTGCCTCTTCTACTTCCCCTCTTCTACTGACTATCTTGAGTTAATGTCTCAGATGTAAATACTCACTGCAATTAAACAAATATTTCTTTGGCCCTAGAAGGTACCAGGCCTTATGCTCAGTCTCAGAATTCCAGTTAAGTATAGGACACAGTTCTTTCCTTTTAGGAGCTTTCAGTCTACTAAATAATTGATGTTGAAAAGGTCTAACCAGAAGTCCCAGTGTGAGCTCTATCATGATCTAAACATAGGGTGAACATCTGTTCAGACTAATGATTGCTGGAGTGGGAAGAGGATGAGGATTGGGAGTTAGTTATACTTATTCACTGAGAATGCTCCTTCCCTTCTAAAGGCAGCCAGCAGAGAAGAGAAAAGACAAATTCTGAATTAAAAGGAAGATCAAGGTGTGCATGACTGCTGGTTAGAGTGAGAGCTGAAAGATAACGGCTATGCAAAATGCTGCACTCCAGTCTATGGTGCAGGACTGGTGGAGCAGCACACCCAGCTTAAAGACTCAGATGGAAACACTGTTGGCCAACAAACAAATTCAGAGGAGGAAGGGGGCATGGTTCTGGTGGGCATTATAAGAACCTTCTCCTACATAAAAGAGTCAAGAGTTCATTAACTCTAGATCATTTGCTTAAGTTAAATACAGAATTTACTACAGTGTTGATATGGCTCTACTGTCCAAATGGGTTAAATTTTCAACTGCCCCAAAACTTTAGACATCCAGACATGAGACTTTCATCTCTCAAACAATTTGACATTTTCCCAAACTTTTTTTTTCCTATCCAAAAATAAAGGTGAGCCCTTGTTTGAGTTGCCCTGTAGCTCTCCATATGTTATGGTTTGAACCTGAAATGTTGCCCACAAGATCATCTATTAGAGTAGGTTCCCAGCTGGTAGTGCCAGTTTGGGAAGTCCTGGAAACTGTAGGAGGTGGGACCTAGGTGGAGGAAGGAGTTTGCTGGGGCTTCAGAGTAAGTTATCCCTGGCCCCTTCCTGTCTTGCTCTCTGCTTCCTGTCTGCCATGAGGTGAACAGCTCTCCTTCATCATTGCCATAATGTTCTGTTCAAGTGCATGAGGCCAAGCAGTAACAGGCTGAACCCTCTGAAACTGTGAGCTGAAGTGAATCTTTCCTCCCTCAGATTCTTCTGTCAGATATTGGTTATAGCGATGCAAAAGTAACTATACACTCTACCATGTTTTTTTGGGGGGGAGCACTGCTGGGATTTGAAGTCAGGGCCTACACCTTGAGCCACTCCATCAGCCCTTTTTGTGTTAAGTATTTTCGAGATAGGGTCTCATAAACTCTTTGCCCATGCTGGCTTCCAACCTCGATCCTCCTGATCTCTGCCTCCTAAGTAGTTAGGATTACAGGTGTAAGCCACTGGTACCCAGCACAATACCACTTTAAGAGGAATAAAAATGGTGCTTCCTAACCCATTTCACAAATGAGTTGCTGAATGTCAAAAGGGACTTATCATTCAAAGAAAGCATCCAGTGTTCCATAATTTTCCTTCACCAATTAAAAGCAAATTATTCCAATCCTGATATTGTTTCATAATCAATTATCATCAGATTATATTGATATAATCCTGGACAGAAATCTCATCTCAGGCATAGTTATTAAATTCTGTATTTATGATCAAACACTTCATCTCTCCTTACAGAAGAAAGTTAAATATGTATCAAAATTCACTTTGTGCCTAATTTGAATTCTAATCCCAAAAATGACATTGTTTTACTAATATCACTTGGGACCTTATATAAGTGATTTAACTGATGTGAACTTGAGCTGTCTTACCTGTGAATAAGAAAACTACTGCAAGAGTTGTAAGGATCAGAAATTGGACACATAAGTTACTTTTGCAGGACACAGAGGGAAAAAAAATCAATAAATTGCTATTATTGATACTTATTTAAAATTCTGTTATAACTTAGTTATTTTTGTTGTACGCATTGAGAATATGTCTCCTTCTAAACATAAAATTCAGAGCAAAATTATTCTACCTATTGCCTTATTGTGAAATTCTTTGAATTTCAAAATGTCACTGTTCTTATCTTCTTCTTGTGTTCGTAATTGGCTCATAGCCTCAGCTCCTTCTATTTTCCAGGCTTTTGGGGTCCTGCCTGTAGTCCAGGCACTCTATACCTACATCCTCACATCTTAGCACAAATTAACTTATTTTATTATTCTATTAACTTAACTCATAAAACCTCAGCCAAAAGGAATGCCAATATAGTTAGAAAAATAATCCCAAAAAAAGAATAATTCAACATTATTTTTTCATGTTTAAGAATACTATTTTTAAAATTCAAACTCCTATTGATCTTTTTGGAAACCAGAATCTTTTTTCAGTCTTTCTCCCTGAGAAAGAGCTTAGGGAGTTGAGGTGTTTGGCATCTGTTGTTTTCCTACCTAACATGCATATCTCCCTTTCTATTGATAATAGCAGCCAAATATCCTTTTGGTATCATGTGCAGGCTCAGTGGGGCCATCACTCAAGATGTTCTGCTCTCCGACTGTCTCATCCATTGTTCTATTGATGGACATTTAAGTTTTTCCAGTTTTCTGCTTTCTTAAGAGAATTATTATAAACAATCTTCTTGTGCTTAAGTTGCTTGCAACCACAAAGTACTAAAAGATCTATGTTGGAATACAGAAAATCTTCTTTATCATGTGTCATTATTTACAGACATAGATCAATATTCTTTTATTTAGTCACAAATTATTGTAAAATTACAGAGCTTTAAGGAATTCCTAAGGACATTTTAGCATACTGTTCTGTCTTCACAAAGAAGTTCTGGCACTCATCTTATTTTTTGATCATCTGTTATCTACCACTTGTGAATTTAATTACAAAGACTAATCAGTTGATGTCCTCTGCTACTGAGAACTGAATAGATAGCTATCTTGATGCCAGGGTGGCACAAATTTTTAATAACTACTTACAAAGATGCTCAAATTCATTAGCAATCATGGAAATGAAAATTAGGATCATTTATACACAGATTGGTAAAAATTATGACAGCAAATATTAAAAGATGTGGTTGTATAGGAACTTTTACTTATATACATTAGTTATTGGAAAGCAAACTGGTACAACTACTTTGAAAAAACCTGCAGCATTATGTTGTAAAGTAGAATATTCACGCATACTGCAACCTTGCAAGGCAGTACGAGAGAGAAATGTTGACGTGTGCTCCAGGAGACACAGGCAAGAACATTGATACCACTTCTATTTGCAGCAGCAAACACTGAAAAAAAATTCAAATGCACATGGATAGGACAATGGATGAACAAGTTGTAGTCTAGTCACATAACAGGAATTTATGGAGCAGAAAAAATAAATGGACTAGAACCTCACAAACAACGTGGGTGAATCTTAAAATATTGAATAAAAATAGCAAGTCCCAACAAATAATGCAAGCTATATACCATTTTTATAAAACTCCCAAAACAATCAAAACCAAGCAACATGGTTGTTTGTGTGTGTGTGTGTGTGTGTGTTTAACTGATTTTTAGTAAAGCAAATAATGTTAAACATAAAATTCATCCCCAGCTGGGAGGAGAAGGCAGGGGCATGGAATGTAGAAGGATTATATAAGCATATGCCACGAAATTTGTGGTTCTAAATTTGAGTGGTGAGTTAACAACCATTTGTTTATTATTCTGCTTCATTGCTTACATGTATGTTACTTGTATTTTCACATTGAGGTATATAATAATAAAAATTAACCATAAGTAATAACTTCATCCAAAGACATGAGAAGAAAAGACTATTACCCAGATCTCACAAGGCACACTGTAGATATTTGGAGTATATTCCAAGTTTCCACTCTTGTTCCGATTTTAATAAATTAGTTTATCATTTTTATTCTAAGCGATTACATGTCTTTCATGAGCCACTTCTCATTGGAGCACATTGCTGCATTCTAACCACTCACTAGTCCTATAAACTAAGATAAGTAGAGTGAGAAAGTAACTGATCTCTTATACTTTGCTAGTCACACATGTTTAATGTATACATTTTTGTCATAAGAGAAGAAGCCATTTCTATCAAAACCATGGGGTTAATGTATTTCCTTCCTTTCCAATCTCCCACCCACACACACTAACCAACCCCTGAGGGAAAAAAGCTTTTATCTTATCAAAGACCTATGCTTTGTGGATAATGCAGCAATATTTTATTATTGCTGCTAATATGTGCATATGGTTATAGATGGAACAATAGGCAATGAACTTTGCTTTGCTCTATGCAGTCACAAAGTGGCTTCTTAAAGACCTGGAAGTGTCTAGTTCTAACAGAATACTTTTGGAAGAGATTCATTCTCACTATACCAGAAGACAAAAGCAGGCTATCTCTGTCTGTGGCTACTGTAAATAGAGTGCTCAAATACATGATTTTCAAGAGTGTGGGAAAAATTTTAGTCTCTTCAAGTTTAAAAAGGTGACAAATTGTTAACAAGTTTAATGCCTAGGATTAAAAATGAGTCCAGGAATGGATTAAGTAGTCTGACATACACAAAAATGTGTTTTTCTGACTAAATCTTTGTCTCAGCTACTCCTCCACTCATATCAAGTGTACCTCCTGCAATAAAAACTTGGACTGGAGCACTAATCCATATTTATATTATACTGTTATGTTATGCTGAAAGCAACCCAATTTGCTAATAGCTTGTTATTCTCTAGCTGCATTTCCCCCAGGCCTAATACCATTCAATTCCTTCTTAGGGCTGCTTTCTCCAAGGAATGCTGATTGAGAGCTGGACAGCCTTTACTATATTCAATTTCTAAAGTATTCCCTCAAATGCCTTCCTCCTTGGGAATAAAATGAATAGGGAACAACCACAACAATACAAAGTAAGTTGACAGTACAGAGTGTATATTGTATCCCTGAGGCATATGAATATAAAACCACTGATAAAATGCCATGCCATATCTTCATGGGAGTCACTTTGGAAAATAATTTATTATCTCTCCATGAGTTTGCTCTCATTATGGAGAATTTTTAAAAAATAATTTAAGGTCATTCCAGAGATATTGAGTCAGTCAGGAAGGATCAGACTATGGTTCAGTAACAAAAGAACTCACATATCCCAGTGGCTCAAAATACCAAAATTTGTTTTTTTACTCTAACTATATAATCTGCACTCATGAGCTGAAGGCTCTTCTCCACATCACCACATCACTGTGCTCTGGACCCCACGTTTGTAGAGACTATGTCATAGGAAGTCATACTGATTGCAAAGGCCAGAAAAATGACAATTAATAGTGGGGAAATCCCATAAGCTCTTAAAACTCACAGCCAATGCCAGGCATGGTGGTACATCTAGCACTCAGGAGGCTAAGGCAGGAGGATGGAGAATTTGAGGCCACATTGGTTACACAGCCAAAAAATAAACACCTAACAACCAGAAATAACCACTCAAGTCTTCCTCTGTCATTTCACCAATCAGAGCAATGGCCATCTGTAAAATAAAGGAAGCAAGAAAATATTCTATCAATGCCTGGAGGTAGAAAAAGTCTGTAAACAAAAGATATTGAAATAGATCTTCTTAAGAATCCTCAGAAATGTGATCCTTCCAAAATAGAGAGTGGACATGACTTTTCAAACAGATTAACTTTTATGTTTGCTCAGGCACATGTTTAATGCAGATAGATAGAAAAGGATGGAGCAGATGGAGAGACTCATTAAATCACAACCAACTCTGGAATTGATATTCCGAATGGATGGTTACTTCTTCAGACCTTTGAGCAAGGTTTTCAAAAACAATTTAATGATGTGAACCCAATGGTACTATTCATTTTCAAACTCTAGCTGGTAGACTTCTCATTTCTAATATGCAGACTAAAGTGAGCATTTTTCAAAAGAAATTTTATCTTCTGAATTAACATATACCAAACTATCTCAAACTATGGGTACAGAACAAAATTATTCATTATTTTTAAGGAGCCAAGAAAAGAAAATGTTGTAACTGGGAACTTTAAAAGATGAATGTGAAAGGCAAAATGCTATAAATGTTCTCTATATGCCAGAAATGCCTGAACTTTCCATTTTTACTAAATTACATCTAATGTGAGCACATTGGCCTTTTCCTTCCTTCCTTATACTGTGATATTCCAATCAAACCATTTCAATATAAACTAAATCTTGGTCCAACACTATTATCTCAACCAGAAGCTCATTTTAGAGCAATATAGCTTTAATGAGATATATGTACAATGAGTATGAGTAGTGATAGACCTAAAAGCTTTTTCCCAGAAAACGTAGAAACATTTATATTTTATTCTATCATCACCCTCGCAATCCAGGGAACTAGGGCCAACAGTCTGTGTGAGCCTTCTAGTAGCAAGTGGTTCTGCTATGAATTTCTTCCCTTCCTTCTTCTTTCTCTTACATAGCACTTGATTTTCCAGGAGAAAAGCAAGAGCGCTGGGGTTCACGCATTGTCATGACCTTGGCATTGAAAAGTAAGCACAAGGAGAGGAAAGAAACTTCACATAGAGAAAACCCTCTCCAGCATTGGGACCAGGCAAGCGTCCTTGCTATAGGGCAGAGATCAGGAAACTTTTTCTGTAAAGGACAATTGGTGAGTTTTTTGGCTCTGCTGCAACTATTTGATTCTGTTGCTGCAGCATGAAAGAAGCCATAAACAATATGTAAATAAATAAACAGGAGTATGTTTCAAAAAAAACTTCATTTATAAAAACTGAAACTGGCTCTATATGTTTCATGGCCTATAGTATGCTCATCCCTGCTCTAGGAAAGAAATACAGCCTAGAGCTTGAATCTTACATGTGGGTGCCAATCCATCTGGCCTCTTGTGTTCTTATCCACACTACTATTTTTTTGGTTTTTTATTTAATAAAACCTGTACCAGTTCCCCTTCAAATACTCTGCCCTTCAGAAGCATGATTATTATTGAATCCTACAGGTGAAATTTCAAGAAGTTCCTTCCTTATTGCCAGAGTAATAGATGCAAAAATACCTGTAAATCCCATCCATCAGCATCACTTATAAGCTAGTGTGTGGAATTCTCTATACTCATTCCTGAGGCTCTAAAAAAAAAAGCAGCAATCAACCTTCATTTTAGCAGCCACCTTTCATTGGAAGTGTCATGCAAAGAAGAAACTTTGCATTTCTTTGACAGAAACATGAATATTCGTATAACCACCAGTGAAAGACGCCTAATGACCAATGGGTCTCCAGAGTTTGAAAGGTAACCCAGGATGGGGGAATCCAGCAGGAAAGCCCAAGAGCTGAAAGATCACTGGACAGCATGGAAGGAGGGGATTGTAAACAGAAGGAAGATTGGGGTTCCAAAGAGTGGAGAATCTGGTTCCTTCCCACTGCTAAATTATTTGCCAGGTTGTCTGTTGATAAGAGGTAAAGGTCAAGTTTAAGCTTCCCTATTCATTCTATTCTATTCTCAACTCCCCACCCTTCTCCCTTTCCCCACCTGCTCCAAAACAAAAATTCCTGAAGTGAATCCAGAACAATAACCCAAATTCTAGGCCAGAGGCCCACCTCTCCTGAGTTACACATATCAGGTCTGACCATTCACTCCAACACACCAAATAAAGAGAGGAAAAATTAATGGTGAAAGACAGAGAAAGAATTATTACCTGGCATGGAACTTCATGGGAAGAAGCAAAGTAAGCCCATTTCCTCATATAGACATGACCTTTAGGTTTAAACAGAGGAAATATTGGGGCAGAGAGTAAAAAGTATGCATAATTACTATTAAACAGACCATAGAAAATGTGTCCTGGTTGATCATTATTGAGAGGTTCGGGAGAAGCTATTATCACTGTCATCACATGATGGAATCAATCAGGTCACAATAAGAAAGTCATTATTGTCTGAGGGGTGATCTGTCTTGAGGAAGTTTTGTTGCTCCTTTCCTTTGGTATAGTTTCATCTCTAGTCATAAACACCTTATCAGTCAGTCCTGTCCTATCTGAATTTCAAGGTGTCTGCAAGAGAGAACAGCTCAGAGCAAGAACACAGGTACAAAATGGAGATAGAGACGTCAAGCTTTTATCTTGCTTTTAGTTACGCTTTGGACTTTGCATGCCCAAGTGAGGAGTCAGTGCTTTTCAGCCAAAATAGTTTCTAAGTACTTGTTATATCACTAGCCCAAGCAAGGTTGGTAGTGGAGGTTAGGGGCTGGTGGAGAGTCTTCCAGTGTGACTGAAAAAGATGTTCCCATCTTTTAGGAGCATTTGGTACTTCATTTAAATTTACATATTGGCTATTACTTGTCGGGTCTCTCTTTTGCTGTGAGACTATTGTGATGTAAAGGACATGAAATTTCTCTCACATAGAAGAAAGGACCCACTACCCTCTGCTCAGGATAAGATCCAAGATAGTTGTGGCACTGGTTCAGCTACTTAGATCTGCCTCACTCTACACAAGAAAAAAGAAAGAAAGAAAAGAAAACTCATGTGGGACAACTGAGCAAAGTAAGAATAGAGATTCCATGTAGCCTTTAGTTGAAGGCAAAGTACCATAAATCTAAATGGTGACCTTTACCTGGAGTCTCCTCGAAAACTTTGCCCTTAAGCAGAATGTTCTATCCTGTTCTCTGAGATGTGACAAAATTTGAAGATGTGTCCATTCTTAAAAAAGAACATCTCAGTATGCTTGCCAATCAGATAGAGAGAGTGCCCGGCTACACCTTGTGAAGATGTCCTTGAGTTTTTTTTTGTGTGTGTGTGACCTTTAGAAGATAGTCAACTTCTCTGAGTTTCTAAACCTTCTTCTCTAAAATAAGCATTATTACTTGCTTTGTACATTTTAGACCTGATAGTAGGATTACCTAAGATAATGGTTGTGTGAGCTATAAGTGGAAAAATTATTCACAATTTGAAGAGGTCATAATTTCTATTATAATTGACATTACAGATTTTTATCAAACTAAAAGATAACATTTTTGTTTCAAACGCTGATGTAAATATTGCTAAGCCAATATTAACACTCCTCATCAGCTAGCATAGCATTTCTCAAATCAAGGCTCTGCTCTGTGAGAGTTTAGTAGTGATGCCATTACAAAGGTATTCCAAGGTATTCTGGAAATAACAGCGGTGATAGCAGCATAGTTGTTAAATCTTTCAGAATCCCCACAGCAAAACTGAGAGAACAGTTAGATAGCAAAACCAAACATTCATAGACAAAATCAACATCAGAACTAGATAATAAAGTAGTCCCACAAATTTCAAAATGAAAGCAGGGGAGGACAAACCACCAATAGCCTCAAGATCAGCATGCTATCTAAAAAAAAAAAAAGGCAGACTGGAGCAATGCCACGAGTAGAAAGCAAAAGTAGTCCATAGTTATTCACTAGGACGTCAGGGAATGAATATAAGAATAGTTGATGAACCTGGCAGGGGTCTGGCCCAAGCAGGTCAACTGATGAGGTCTACAAGTTGGAGCACTCTGGCCACTGTGAACTCTCAAGACTGACCCTGCAGAGCTTCCTTCCAAGATAAAGCCCCACACTGACAAGGAGCTACTAGGAATAAGATAAAATTTGAGTACATCAGGAACAGCAGATGAAAAGAAGAAGAAAAAGACAAAAAATGTAAGAGAACAAAATCAGGTTGTGTCTGAAAATAAGTCACCATATTTGCTAATACTGCACAAAAACAACAGAAGAGAGAAACCTGGGAAGTTAGGATAACTATCTGAATCAAGTCTTTTTCTAAATTCCAGGAAAGCTAGTTTCACATAAAATGATCTTCAGAAAAGTATTAAAGTTAAATTCCGTATAAAGTTACAATAGGAAAAAAAAACAAATAAAAAGCAGAATATTGCAACAGATAATAAGGTCATATGTTTTTATCCAAAAAACTGTAGGATACTATTCTGTTGGGGGGATTGATTAGTTGGTAGGTTGTTTTGATGTTTTGAGACAAGATCTCACCATGTAGCCAAGCCTTGACTTGAACACTTTAAGTAGACCAGGCTGGCCTTGAACTCAAATATCTTCCTGTCTCAGCCTCCTGAGTGCTGGAATTACAGGCATGACTCACCACACCTTGCTTATACAATTTTATTCAAAAATGAGTTAAAAGAAATGAAATGATGTAGAAATTATGGTATAAAAAATAAGGTGATAAACTAAAGAAGAGTTTGAATTTTTTTTAAAAATATGAAGACTGGACAATACTTAAGAACAGATGATTCAAAGGATGGGGCAAGAAATATAGCAGAACATAGAAATCCTTGATAAGATGGAACACAGAAAGGTTCTCAAGGAATACTAGTCATATCAAAAGTCCTCAGGACACAACTAGAAGAGACTCCCACTGGCAAAAGATGGAGCAACTATATTGGCATTGGAAGGGATTGAAATTCATCAAATATGTTTCAGTGCATGAATTCATAAAGATATTTGCCCAATACAAAATAGTTTCTGCTGGGTATTGAGGGGGGGAAGCGGGAGGGGGTGGAGTGGGTGGTAAGGGAGGGGGTGGGGGCAGGGGGGAGAAATGAACCAAGCCTTGTATGCACATATGAATAATAAAAGAAAAATGAAAAAAAAAAAGATATTTGCCCAATAAAATCATTCTATGTTAGAAAAAAGGGGGGTGAGTTGAATTAAACAGATGCCTCTTCTGTGAGACTTCTCAGAGCTATTAAAATGCATTGTAAAATGTTTAAGAGAGAAGATATAAGAAATTTCATCAATTCTAAGATGCACGGGTTTTGGGGCTGGGGTGGTTGGATTTGGGGTTTTTTTACATTTTAACTGAAGTTGAGCATCAGAGTCGGTAGCACAGCATAGTTTAATTAAGCACTTTTACTTCTTTAGTAGTTCATAAAAATGGTGTACCTTGCAATCAAAGATTTCTCAGATTCTGTGGAAATGAAATGCATGCTTCCTTTTCTATTTATTTGGCAACCATTTTCCCCCATAGGACACATATTAATGGCTGTCAAAACTATGCTCTGAAGAAAGCAAGCTCAGGAGCTGTCATATTTAAATAAATGTACAAATTTCTGTATTTTGCTTTTGAAATCTCCTAGATCTCTTCTAACATACAGTTTTCATTTCTCCACCTAAAAATGCATATTCCCACATGCCCTTTTGGCTTCATTGTTGGCTTTCTTATTGTTCTTTGTTGGTATGTGCAACTTACATATTTGTATTGGCTTATTTGCATGTTTGCTTGTTTCGAAAGAGATGTCAATAATGTGCTAGATTAATTCTATGCCAGTTTGGATGAAACAGAGCTCCTTGTATTGTATTTGACTTTAAATCTCCTTTGGCCAACTTTATGTCTCAGATCTAAAGAATAATTGCCTTGGGGTATGGTGTTTAATATCTAAATTTGACCTCAAACATAGAAATTTACCTTCTACAACATAAGGCCAAGGACACACAGCTAGAAACATTTTTGTTGCTTACCTAGGAGAACTCTTTCTACCTCTCCGATCCCATTGTGAGCAATGACCACACTCTCCACATCACTTTTAACTCACCCCACCACCTAAGCAGTCTTTTTGAAGTGGTCAATTTTTACTGGCCAACGATGTAAATAATTTGTTATTGAGATTTCCCTTAAGAATGATGCATTGAAAGTGTAAGCTGACATTGTCTTCCTTCTTTTAGGGTTTCTATTAATGTTATGCTACTCTATGATCTAAGAGACCTTGGCTAATGAAATCTTGAATGCCGCCTTGGCCAAGTGGTCCCAAATATATCTCCTGTCACAAGGCCAGCTTGATGATACTGGGGAAAGCCCATCATTATGGAGAGACTATTAACTTCAAGTTTGATAAATTCATTATGAAAGAAGAGGTATTCTCAAACAGGAACCCAACAGATTCAAAAGTAGGGTAATAAAAACCAAAACAGTAGGTTCTGACACGCAGCCCACAATTATTTTTTTTAAATCACACAATAAAATTTTTTTTAAAACACAGCACAGAGGAAGCTGATCTCCACCTTTCCCTCTAGCTCATTAGCTGCTGGCAGTGGGGTCTGCAGTGGTGCCAGCAACAGGCATGCTGTGGAAACAACTAGAGTCCTTTCACAAGGTCACAACTGGAAAAATCATTAAAGAAGTTTTTTGGTTTTTGGTTTTTTTTCAAAACCACAAAAACAAATGAGACAACACCTACCATCATAAAGTATTGACTACTGCCACCAGTTTCTGTTTCAGGCACCAGTTAAAGAAGTTATTTTTTAAAACACCAGATACCACTGTGTTGTCCAATCTGGCTTCATACTTCAGGATTCAAGTAACCCTCCTGTCTTGGCCTTTCACATAGAGGGGACCACAGGTGAGAAGCATCTCACTAGCTGGAAGGACGTTTCTTTTTTTGATGGGTTTTATTATGATATTTTCAAATCCTTGTGCATAGGAGATTATCTGAATTCCAGACTATCTCAGAAGCAACTATGGATCTCCCCCTCCCTGTCCACTTCCCCTTCACCTCTCTCTCTCTCTCTCTCTCTCTCAGCAGTTCTAGTTTTCCTCTTTGGCAAACCCCTCTAGAACACACAAATAGCACCCAAGGAATTTCTTCTCTTTGACCCTCTCTTTCTTTCCCCTTCCCCTGGCTATCTTCTCCCTTTTTATCATTTTCTTCAAACTGAAAGAGGGGAGGAAGAAATGAGGGTAAAGGTCTGAGAGAAATGATGAAAGTTGGTAGAAAGATAGTTATTCCTGTTCTCGTTTTGCCTACTTTAGTGACTATTCCAAGAAAAACCTCAAAGTTGAATTTGAGGAGAACAAATGCAAACATTACAGTGGAAAAAAATACTGTAGTGAGAGGCTCAAACTTGGTTTTTGTTACAACTTTTATCACTTTTATCTTTCCCAAATGTAGGAACAATGCCCTATACCTTTTGTAGCTTTCATGTTACCTAATTCAGTCCCAAGCACATTAGCAAGCATAAAATTCATAGCAATAGAGGTAGATAGTAGAATTCTGTCCCAAAATTATCTGATATATTTTGTCTATAATATGTAAAAATTGTATCATAGACCTGCACATACAGAAGACCACAGAGTAAGGAATACTTCCCAATTACACTGGTCTGGTTAGTACGTACACTCTTATTTCCCTAGAATCCACTCCCTGCTGGACTGTCGCATGCCCAGCATGTCTTGTGACTCTGGTTCTCTATTTTTCTCACCAGGATTCACAGTTACCTAGCACTTTAAGAGCATTTGAAATTGGGTGATTTCATGTTTGCTGGGTTCCCAAATAAATGCCTTTATGTACCAATAAGAGGAGCTTACAGTTTCTATATTTTCTGGTTTCACTGCACAGAGTACTGGTTTCAGTGAATAATTTTGAGTTTTTACCAAATTGATCTTTTACTTAAAGCATCTTTATATATAAAACTCCAGAAAAAATGTTTGTGGAAACAGAAATGTGCCAGAAAACACAACCATATAAATGAAAACAAACAAACCAACGAAAAGCCATCATGCTGATAGGAAAAGGATGTATTTCTAGGTTGAATATCTGACCAGAAAGCACAAATAAGGTAAAATTCTTCAAGGTAAATCTCTGCATTATAGACACTAGCAAGCTACTTCCCCGTCTCCAATGTTTTATGGGATTTTTTTCTTTCTAATACATACAAAATCTCCGGGTACTGAGGCAATTTTCCCTTTACAAAGTAGAATTAGCTTTCTATCCTAGTCCTTCCTCCCCCCATTAACCATCTCCCCAGTGGCTATGCACAAGAACCATTTATATTTACATTAAAATGATTTGGCCTATGTACACTGCATTGTTTGACAGAAAAGATGGATGTTCACGTATAATTAAGTTTCAGCATAAATGACATCATTCAGGAGGATAAGCATCCCCTTATTCCCTCGTTGCTGGTTTTCTCATACGATTTTATGGGCTACATGCAGGCTCTGATGCTTTCCCTAGGCCTTCTCATCAATGGACAGTCCTGCAGCAACTTGGTTACTTCAGAAAACCTGAAGGAAATTTTTCACATCTCACTCATCAGCTAGCTTTTGATTCTTTGCTTTTAGACCAGGAGAAGGGGGTGCAAAGCCTTATCCTTCAAAGTAAGGTCTGGGGACCAGCATTGTAGGCCTCACCTGGAAGTTTATTGGAAACACAGGATGTTGTGGTCTCCCAGAACTGTGGAATTAAATTTTTTTTCATTTTAAGAAGATCTCCAGGTGATTTTTCTGCATGTGTCAGTTTCAGAAACACTTGCATAAGAGTCATAATTTGTGCAATGGCCAATTTTTTGGATGAGATGCATTGTTTGGGGTTTTTTTCTGCCTTCTACATCAGACTTGGAGGGTTAGGTTCATATATTTCTTTCCTTTAATGTATCAAGAGAACTATAAATTTAATATTTCATTTTATGTAATTCTCACATTATTCCATGTGTATAACTTAACCTTTCTAGCCATGCCAAAATAAATTACTCCACCTTTATCATGTACCAAGTATGTTTAAGACATTGTGGTAGATATTAAGAATGTAGTATTAGAAAGAGACACAAATATTATCCCTCCAACATAATTATTTGTTTATTGTTTTATTTACTTTTTTCTTGTCCATCATCATCACTAGATCATAAATTCCAGGGCATAGCTCATGTTATTCACTGTTATACCTGCAGTTGTTACCCCAGTACCTAGAGCATAGTAAATCCTCAATGAATATTCTTACTAAACTAATTGATTTATAATAGTGCAGAAAATAAGGTGCACATGTATCTAGAAGCCTGGCATAATTAATGATTGCCATATAACCACATTGTCCAGACTTTCCTCTATGTCTCTAAAAGTGATTTGCCTAAGAAAGAACCGAACCAATCTGTCAAAGAATTTACAAAAACTAGAAGGAGGAACAAATTATAATTTATTCAGGGAGAGTATTGCTCTGATACCAAAACCAGAAAAAGATATCATTAAAAAAAATCTACAAACCTATAGCGATTATGAATATAGGGGGAAAAACCTCAATACCATGTGAGCAGAACAAATCCAGCAAGGTGTAAAAGGATTACACAGCAAGACCAAGTGGGGTATAGTCCAAGAATGTAGCTCAGTTCAATATAAAAATTGATCAAAGTAATATGCCATATTAATAAAGTAAGGGACAGAAAGCATATGATCATCTTAATAATGCAGAAAAGCATTTGACAAAAATCCAACAATGCCTTTTTTGTTATTCAAAAAAAACATAAACTAAAAATAGAGGGGCACTTCCTCACCTTGACAAAGGCCTTCTACAAGAAACCTATGGCTAACATCATAATTGTGAAATGGAATTTCATTACTCCCTTAGGATATAAGTCAAGGATGTCTGCTCTCACTTACATCTGTTCATCATTGCACTGAAGATTCAACCCAGGGCAATTAGGCAAGAAAAAGAAATGAAAGGCATCTAAACTGGAAATGAAGAAATAAAACTCTCTTTACTTACAGAAAACATGATCTTGTTTACTGAAAAGCCTGAAGAATCTACAAAATGACTAACTAGAACAAATAAACAACTCTGGAAAGGTTGTAGGCCATGTGATCAATATACAAAACTCAGCTATGCATATCTATGTACTAGCAATGAGCAATATGAAAATGAAATTATGGAAACAATTCCATTTACAATAGTATCAAAACAAATAATATACTTATGAATAAAGTTAACAAAAAAGTACAAGACTCAGGTACTAATAACTTGAACTTCTTGAAAGAAATTAAATTAGGCCAATAAAAGGAAAGACATCCTGTGTTCACAGACCAGAAGATATAATGTTAAGAAGGCAATATTTTTCAAATTGATCTATGGGTTTGATGTAATCCATATAAAATCACAGCTGCCTTTTTTTATAGAAATTGACATGTTGAACTAAAAGTTTATATGAAGATTTAAGAGACCTGGTATAGCCAACACAATCTTTAAACAGAGCAGGTTGAAGAAAAACACTTCCTTATTTCAAAACTTGCTATAAAACTATAGTAATCAAGATTTTGTGGTGCTGGAATATGGATAGATATTGTGATGATTGGAGTAGAATTAAGAGCAAAGAAATAGACTTCATTTGTCAGTTGGTAAGGTTGGACCCCTATCTTATATATACTTCCAATTAGATGAATCAACGATCTTAATATAAGGACTAAAACTATATAACTTTTAGAAGAAAACATAAGTGTAACTATTTATAACTTTGGATTTGTTTGTGATTTCTTAGATGTGACACCAAAAACACAGGCAATAACAACAACAAAAAATAGTTAAATTAGACTGCAAAATTAAAAACTTTTATTCATAAAAAGATAAAATCAAGAAAGTGAGAAAACAAGCAATCCACACATTATGAGGAAATATTTCCAAATCATTTATCTAATAGTATATTCAGATCTACTACATATAACAATTACAACTCAATAATACAAATATGAATAATTCAATTTAAATGAAATGTCCAGAAAAAGCAACTTGTAGATTCAAAAAACAGATTAGTAGTTTCCAGGAGCTTGATAAAGGAAGAATATGTGTAACTGTTAATGATTACAGAATTTCTTTGGGGGAAAAAAATCAATGACTAATAAAGAAATGGGCAACTGAACTGAACAGAACTCTTTCAAAGGAAGAAGTCCAAATGGCACCTCACTCCTATTAGAATCAAGAACACCAACAACAATAAATGTTGGCATGGATGATAGGGGTGGGAGGGAACCCTCACACACACTGCTGGTGGGAATGTAAGCTAGCACAACCACTTTGGAAAACAGTATGGAGGCTCCTTAAAAACTAAAAATAGATCTTCCATATGATCCAGCAATCCCACTCTTAGGGATATACCTGAAGGATTGTGAATCAGGTTACAACAAAGGCACCTGGCCCATGTTTATTGCAGCACTATTTACAATAGCCAAGCTATGGAAACAGCCAAGATGCCCCATTACTGATGAATGAATTAAGAAAATATGACATTTATACACAGTGGAATTTTACTCAGCCACAAAGAATGAAATTTTTTCATTCGCAGGTAAACGGGTGGAACTGGAGAACATCATCTTAAGTGAAGTTAGCCAGGCTCAGAAAGCCAAAGGCCACATGTTTTTTCTCATATGTGGATTATAGACCTAAAATAGATGCAACAATATTATTGGACATGGGTCACACTAAGGGGAGCCTGTGCACAGGAAGATAGGGCAAGGAAGGAAACCAAAATCTTGAATGTGGTTGATGTGCTCACTGTATAGGAACGAATATAGAAATCTTAAACTGGCTAGGGTCCCCATGGGAAGGGGACTAGGGAGGAATGAGGAGGATTGGAAGAGATGAACTAATTGGGCTTGTAACACATACATGCATAGAAACAACACAAGGAATCTCCCTGTGTGGCTATCTTTATCTCAAACTGGCAAAAATGCCATGTTTCTCTTTTTTATCTTTTATGTTTTTTCTTCTACAAAATCAGAGAACAGGAGGATGGAACAGGTTCTGCAGACATGGGGAAAGGGTATTGGCACCAGTGGAGGAGGAATACAGCTACAAAAGGGTAGGAAGATGAATACAGTGCAAATAATGTATACACATTTTGCATTTGTAAATGCAAAAATGATACATGTTGAAACTGTTCCAGGAACTAAGGGAGTGGGGATAAAGGAGAGCTGTGGAAGGGGTGAATTCAAGTATGATGTATTTGATACACTGTAAGAACCTTTGTAAATGCTACAATGTACCCCACCCAGCACAACAATAATAAAAAAAAAAGAACTAAAAAAAATAAGAATGTCTTTGGGGGATGATTAAAACAATTGGGAATTATATAACAATTATTGCTGTAAATGAAACTGTAGGAAGAACTAATCAATTTGTCAGCGAGCATATCAATAAAAAGAATTTTATGATAAATTACAATATGATTTTCAACATAACTCAAAGTGATTTTGAGGAATTGAATGACACTATTGTTACAAAAGTTCTTCAATTTCTGCTTACTTCTTTATGTGAACAAGTCCTCTCAAAATGTGCACCTATAATAATGAGGAATAAGATAATTACTAACATCGTCCTCATACCAGTATTAATATTATTCCACAGCACATGCACTAACAGCTCCATCCATTAAGAGATGTATTTCCAATAGATTTTATTCTTAATGCTTAACAACAGCTTTAAACTTTGAAATATATCTTTATTGTTTTTGTTCAAAGAGTGCAATAGGTATTCATATTAACTCAATCAAGAATATTTTAATGCCTCAAGCTTTATGGCTACAGAAAAGTTTAAAAATAATAATACTTCAATTCATATGCATACTTTTGTGACAGAATTATGATTGAATAATCAATAAAAGACGTAAAATCATGGGACATACAACAGTAGGATAAAATTCTGTGGGAAAAATGAAATATAAGTTCAAAGAGATTAGTTTCAATATGAAATTTCACTCTTCTTAAAGAAGAGCTTGTGCCTGTATTTCTTTTTTTTTTTTTTTATTCATATGTGCACACAAGGCTTGGGTCATTTCTCCCCCCTGCCCCCACCCCCTCCCTTGCCACCCACTCCGCCCCCTCCCTCTCCCCTCCCTCAATACCCAGCAGAAACTATTTTGCCCTTATTTCTAATTTTGTTGTAGAGAGAGTATAAGCAATAATAGGAAGGAACAAGGGTTTTTGCTGGTTGAGATAAGGATAGCTATACAGGGCATTGACTCACATTGACTTCCTGTGCGTGGGTGTTACCTTCTAGGTTAATTCTTTTTGATCTAACCTTTTCTCTAGTACCTGTTCCCCTTTTCCAATAAGAGAAAGGAGAATAATAAAAATTTTTAAATCTCATGAAAATTTCAAACATAGATAGCCTTAGCCTGAGACAAGGATTTAGGCTAAGACCGTGTATATTTAGAAATTATCCCAAGGGCTTGATGCGGCAGTTTATTTGGGGAAGTAGTGCTAAGGAACAGGAGAAGGAGACCAGAAAACATGCAACAAGGAAGATAGTAAACCCCCATCCAGGGGTATGTTATCCTGCACTATGGGAACAGGAGAAAGTAATACCACTGGGCTGAAGACCTAATTGTCCAGCAGCTTCTGTCCCCCAGTGCTCAAGGATATTTCTAGGGAATGTTAATTTCAAATTTGTTCATGCACCAAAATGAAATTGGAGGTTCCTGTAGATGAAGCATGGACCAGGAATGATGCATCAGGAAGTTGAGGCCAGTACTGCTGGAGGCATGACTGCAGCATTGGCTAAGTGTCCCCAAAGCATGTGTGGTAGGCACAGGAGTTGTCTAATGCATGAACCAAATGAAATACAGTGATATAATGAACCCCAATATGCCCAGAATCCATCATCAACAATTATCTTGTTTCATCTATTTCTCTACCCATATTTTTAACCTTCTATTGTGTTTTGAAGTAAATTCAAGACATTATGCCATTTCAAGTATATATTTCAGTAGAAATCCCTAAAAAACAAAGATTCTTTTTTAGCATAATTCCGAGCATAGCAGCCTTATATTTTCTCTGGCTTTTAGAAATGGTGTATTATTTTATTGTAATAATTTCTTGATTACCTTCTTCAGGAATTTCTAAGACTAACAATCAAATCTAGACAAAGACTAACATTTCAAAATCCAGACTATATTTACTTATGACTTTGGTTTAACTTTGCCAGTGGGTTCCAGGAAAGAAATGGGCAAAAGGAAAAACGCAAAAACAAGCAACAATAGCAAAAACAACAATAACAAGTAATAAACAAAAACCACCTCTTAATCACCTGATTAAAAAAAGAAAAGACCATAAAAACAAAGCATCAGGAACACATTGCCATTTTTCATTCTCAGAAAGCAAGTGAAGTTTTCCAATAATTATGTATCATTAACCATATACCAGTGTTTAGGAATTGTTATTTCAATACTTGTATTTAACATTTTAGGTGATAATACTTTTTTTTCCTTTTGGTTACCTACTTGGGACCCCTCCCAACCTTCTGGTTCTGATTGATGGAACATCTCTGTGCATTTGTACTCAAAATAAAATACAATCAACATAATTCTTAAATGAATTGTGATGCATCTGGGATTTTCTTGTACATCTGACTTGCTTTCTATGCCAGACCTCAAGCTTCCCTCTGGAGGTACATCCAGCTACCTATTAGGATGAGAGTATGTGTTTAATCCAAGCTCTGAATGCACTAATGCTCCATAGGTGTACAGTTACAAACCAACTTGAATCTTTTGGTGTTCAACTTTGTTTATTCTTGGCAAAGCTCAAAAAACTCAACGGGCTCAAAAGATTTCTTGGACATGGACTTTAAGAAAAAGGATTTTGATGAGTAAAGCTTAAATGAACCAGAACCCATATGGATCAAATTTTCTTCAAAATGCACATGGGTTTAATAATTAATGGAAAAAGTGCTTCTAGCATGCATTTTGGGTTTTATCAAACCCCAAATATTTGGGAAAAAATAGTTTGATAGGTTCAAAGAGCCCAAACTCTGATTTGAGGCACCCACACTAATATATCTTGATGTTGAATAAAAATGAGAGCTATTTAGGTGTAATAGAAAACAGAGACAGAGCCTGTTCAAAAATTATGTGAATGAAAGAAAATAACATAACACTACAAAGTTCATCTTTGTTCGTATTTGTTTTCTTAAGTCCTTCTTTTGAGAATTTTCAGTGGTCTCTTAACTGTGCTCTATCTCAGCATATTAAGAGTTTTGAAAAAACTATTGATTGCAGTTGAAAAACAGACAAAAGAAAAACTGAACGAAATCCTTTGAGATGAATAATATGTCATGAAATTTTCTAAGTGATTTGCAAATGTTTCTGTCAGTATTGATAAGTCCCTAAAATTGCAGGATAAATTGTGATAATTAAAGAATTTAGAAGTTCCTGGAAGTCGTGCTTTTGAATTCACAGTAGTGTTCTGTGTTTCTGAATAAAATTTAATTTTTACCCCTTTTTTACTAAGAAGATTACATTCTGCTCCAGGCATATTTTCTAGCAGAGCCTGGACATTTAGACTTTTTGTACATTTAGTATGTTTATATCTCAAGGTGCTAGCTACTATAACTTTGAAAAAATATCTAATTTTTATTGAGTACATGAACCCTCTACAAATCTTGAATCAATCAAAAAATCAGTGTTGTGTTTCCTTTATATAAACTTGAGGGCTACTCTAGAAAATAATAGTTAATGCATTTCTCAGACAATGAATATGGAAATTTAACATAGTTTTCAGCTAAATGTAAGTAGGATAAATCAAACCAATTGAATTAATTCCAAATTGGCCAGGTGTGGTGGCTCAAGCTTATAATCCTTACTACTTGGTTGGCAAAAACCCAGAAGGTCACATGGCTTAAGGCCAACCAGGGCATAAAAAGCTTGAGAGACTTCATCTCAACCAATGGTTTGGCATGGTGTATGCACCTGTTATTCCAGCTATGCAGAGAAGCACAAATAGGAGGATCGAGGTCCAGGTCAACCCAGGCTTAAAGCGAGATCTTATGTCAAAATAACCAGCACAAAAAGTGCTGGTGGAATGGCTCAAGTGATAGAGCACCTGCCTAACAAGTACAAGGCCTTAAGTCCAACCCCAATACCACCCAAAAAAATTATTCTGAATTATCTCATCCTTCTAGCCCTTTAAGAAGCTGTTGAATTTTATCACAATGATTGCATGTTGAAACTCCATACAAAATAGTAATTATCTTTCTCTTTCATTTATACCTATATATCTATAAAAAGTGACTGAAAGTAGATCATTTAATTCTGTATCAAAATACACTGAACTGAAAGAACTTTCTAAGGAGAAACAGTAAATCGTGAAAAAGAAAACATAGATGATAATGCGGGGAAAGGGGTGCTGTTGATACTATTTTTAAAAATGGAAAGGAGAAAAAAACAAAAAAGGGAAATTTTAAAACCTCTCTCAATAGAAGCCAAGTCAGTGCCTTGTGAAGGATTCATATTTGCATATGTTTCTGACACTTGTTCTGGCAGGCAAGCTGGCAAGACTGCTGTGAGAAGACTCAATAAGGGACTACCCAGAAAGGATTTCCCTCAAGATGGAGGGCGGTACCAGACTCTTTGAGTCAGGTAGCTTTGTGGTCCAAGCGAAAACAGTTGCTTGAAACCATCTATGGGTGAGCCATAACTGGAACTGAATGTGATTTCCACTCCAACCATTCTTCCTGCTCAGGTTCCCCCGACTCCCCACACACACACAAAAAAGAAAACTTGTAGAAGACAGCCATGTGTGCTGCCAGAAACCCAGCAAAGCCATATTAACGATATGACCCTTTTTGATAGGCATTTATTTATATTCAGTGAAGTAGGTTACTGACAATTTGCCCATTAATTTGCTGTTTATATATCGTATTTTCCATGTGTAGTAACCACAAGACTTTGACATTCAGAGTAGTGTTGAAAGAAACAAGTTTATTAAAGAAAGTGAAAGAAAAAAAAAGATTGGTCCTTCAAAGTTCACCAAATTGCATGTCAGCCATGAGGTAAAATTCTGCAATTGAAAAATAGCAAAAGGCCTAGTGTATAGGAAAAGAAAAAGAACATATCATGTGTATTCACTTCACATGTGAAGCAAAGAAAACTCTAAGTATTCCAACCCTAAAGAAACATAATCCAGAGTTTATATCCGATGGTTTATGGGAGTTTATTGGAATATACAACAGGGTTCATGTCGTGTGTCACAAGGTGAAGCCTGTTCGTTGGTGATTTACAAGCCGCATGAGCCGGTGTTACTGTAATTTATAGAACGCAGATGGTCGTGGGGTGCCCTGCTGACTTGTAGCTGAATCAGGACCTAAGCCCTGTGTGTCATCTGCTCTGGGTACCTCAGGCTCACTTCCCAAAATTACGCACCGACATATTTCTGTTCTGAACTGGAAGATACCAGAAACCCTTGCTTTGTTATAAACACAGCTTTAAAACAATTTAGGTTAGAAAAAGATAAGATTGTTCTCCCTTTACCCAAAGAAAGATGTTCTCAGTCTCTTAAATTCATTTGGATAGTGATAATCAATAGGTTTGTCATATTATATTGGTAACAGAAGAACAAAGTGATGCATTTCTTTTGGAATATATCCAAATGTATCTCTGCTACCCACTCCCACACAAAAAAATCTTTAAAAAGAAAACAGGTTACATTTTTCAAAATTATGTCTCCTTCAGCTATAAAGTGGTCCAAAGCCTTCATGCCTAACCACATTCAAAACTATTCTACAATTGTGTCTTTCTTACACATCCTCTTTATAACCTCAAGGATGTGGTTCCAATAGATGGGATAGATGTGAGACGGATATTCACAGAATCAAATGTAAATGGACTGACCTTTCCAAATGATTGTTTTATCAGCATTTTAATTCACAAATTAAGATACACATGTTGGTTTTGAACTTGCTTTCAGTACCTTTACTGGAGGTTTGTAGCTCTCCTCATCCTGGTGCTAATATATTTCATGATGCATTTGAACCTGTGTTGACCAAGGGGCAGTTAGAGAAGAAAGGACCCTGGAAGCTACAGTTGTGCTGCCCAGACATCTCACTTTGAGTCCTTTATTGAGAAATTGAACTGAACAATCCAACAATCGCAAACATGTGCCTTAATAACTCGTTCCAGCACCCTTGCACACTGCTATCGGGGCTCCTATTTCTCCATGCAGGCAAGCCTTCATAGTTCTTAGAATGACAAAAAGAAGAAGAAAAGATATTTCTTCTTCTTGTGTGTTATTTCACAATTCAGCAGAAAACTCAGTGCCCTGCTCCCCAGTCAGTGTTGCCCAATGAAATACCATGGGGACCACATATGCATTTCTAAATTTTCTAGTACCCACCTAAAAAAACTGAAAACAGGTGATATTAATTTAATATATATTTTATAGAGCAAAAATATCCAAAAATAGTGCCACTTGAGAAGCAATCACTGTAAAAACAGAAAAGTATCCCTGAGATTTTTTTCATATTTTTTATACTACATCTTCAAAATCAAGTGTGTTGACACCAAGCACAGCTCAGTTCAAACTAGTCACAGTGTCACTGCTTACTAGTCACTTGTGGCTATGGTTACTGAATAGCATAGGGCACTTGAGGAATGTTTTTCCTATGAACAAGTTGATCTAGAAAAACTGAAACAGGTAACAGCCTTCATGACCTTCTCCTGAAGAAGTGGCCATTCATACATATTTTAATACATGAAAAAACAAATGTGGACATACATATTGCTTTCTTAAAAAGCAAAGGAAAATAAAAGTCAAGAGGAGAACCAGAAGGAGGGCCGTAATGGAAATAAAATTGACAGCCTCTCAAAACTCAGGTGGCACTTTCCTTTTCCAGTTAATTACGGTTTTAATTACATAGCTTCTTGCGACTCCTTGATACCTAATAAACCAGACTCTGTGGGGCAGCCAAGTTGGGTTTTGCTTGAACTGCAGGTGTAAGACTCAGCATGAAACATAAATCAACTTCTTAAACACGTTCCCAGGGTGGGTTCAAGCTTTTTCTTCCTGTTTGCTTGTAAAATCACATCTTTTCACCATTGTTGGTGGAGAAGTGATTGAAGCAGCTATGGGTTGAATAATAGATTTGTGTTTTTGACTCACTTGGCCTGGCATAAAACATTTTGCCTCAGATGAAATAGAACTGTAGAATATAAGATGTGAGGCTTTTTTCTTTCTTTCAGATTTATAAATAATATATATGCCTAGAATTGACCATTTCATTTCAACAAATAAATATCTGTTAGGGAAAACAAAGATGAAGGTCCTGGGAATACATTGGGATTTCTAGTTTGAGTGTTTGGAACCCCTAAGATGAAGGGAGATGTATTTATTCTTGGAAAGTGCTATGTGAGGTCAATCAAGTTCAAACACAGTAGAGTGTGTGCCGACTTTGCACACATGGTGGCATGGGGGCTCTACTGCAATAGGAAACAGGGGGGAGGAAAGAATTCCCCAAGTTCTCATTGGCTGAAAATCCAGCAGCATCTGATGGCATTATGAGCAGCTTGCAATTTAGCCTCAGCAGCAGGAAAATCTGCAGTTGATCAGCTATGCCATAACTAGTAAATGTCACCATGGTAAATGCGGATTTCAATGGAAGTGTTTGCAGTGCCTAGTGATAATTCTGCCAGTTCTCCTTCTCCCCCTCCTCCATCCATAAAGAGAAAGTGCAACATATGGTATTTGCATGTTATCACAAAATATGAGATACTGAGTGAAATAAATTACGTGTGAAGGGGGTTTAGCCCATAATTTCCAGTAATTTTAAAAACATGAAAATGGCTTTTGAAGTAGGAGAAAGGGCCTCTCTCCTTGGGGGGAACTTCAAAACACATCACATGCTATATAAACACAAGTGCATTTACCTTGCCTGGGCCTCCCTTTTTTTTTTTCTCGGGATCCTGGCTAATTGTCAATGATGTCTGTGTTCTAACAAGAGGTTTCTTTTTCAGACCTGAATTATTTTAATTCAACTTCCCTAATAGTGAAGTTCTGCTATGAATAAGAAAGTTCAGGGAAAGGCAACAGGGGGAGGGCCAGTAAGGGAAGGAAGTTGCTGCATATGAATCATGGTCTTTTTTATGGAAGGAAATCCAAAGGTGGTTCATGATCTGTTGCTCCTCCCAAGTTCTCATCCCCAATGCTGAGTCCTAAAAAGATGCCTTTCTTGTCTCTAGGGATCTCTATTCATTCATTCTGCTTCTCCTATTAATATTTCTATCTTGCCTGGAGATGCCAAGGATCAAATTCATAGACCCAAGATACAAGGCATGGTAAAATTCTTGGGAGAACCTCATGTCTGGCTCCTAGTGGCTCCTGACCATTGATGAATTTTGAAAAATACACTCAGGAATATGTATAGGTGTACACAAACTCTGGGTGGGCAGGCACATACTTTGTTTATATAATCACAATGAAGAACTAAAAATGACTTTGGGGGGTAGTATTGTAACTATAGCCCCAGAAGCTACTGGACATAGGTGTTCTGTTCACTGAAATCCTTTATTGAATAAAAATATGGGTTATTGTGCACACTAGCTGGTTAGTAAGTATGTGCTAAGTGTGCTCCACTATAACTCCAGGGGACTGGTGAATTACCCTGAACACCTAGCCCAGAGCCTGACATGTAACTGATCCTCAATAACTACTCATTGAACAAATAAGGAATTGAAATGGAATCAGAAGCTGTCATCTGTTCAGGATAAGTAAGAATGAAGTGAGGATTCAGAATTCCAACTCTATAGTTAAGATCCTAGAATGGAGTCCTGCTGCACACAAAAATCTCATTAAGTAGTATGGTGGAAAAAAGCTGCTAGGCCTTCTACTTGCCACAAACTCTAAGATTATTTACCCTTGATATCAAAGTCATCTCCTCTGAGAAAGTGGGATGGCAGTGATAATCAAGAAACATTCCACATAGTAATCATTAGCGCCTAGACACTCTCTGAAGTGCTTAGAAGTCTCTTTCACTGATCTTTTTGCAGTTAATCTGTGTAACTGCAATAGACATCTTGCTCACAAGACGTCATCATTTTCACTTGTACATGAGAAAACTAAGGCTCAGAGAAATAAAGTGCTTTGCTGAAGAAACAACAGACCCTGAATTGATAGCCAAGTTATTGCACCAAAAGACCAAGTTCTTTTTGAGTAGTATTTTTAAGTAAAATTGTGGTAGTGTACATAATAGGGTTTTTTTTTAATCAATTGGTAAAACTATCTTTGTCTTCATTAAATCCCAATTTCCTTTGCCAAGGTAATTACTGTCTATAGTTTCTTTTGCATTCTTAAGGAAATATAAGTTTTATATAACAGCACACACCCTTGCATATGCACACACACACACACACACACACAAGGGTGTAATACCATGCTCTTCTAATAATAGCTTTCTTCACATAACTTGTAGCTTGATGAGTTACTTTTATAAAGAGTCCCACCACAAATGGAACTACACCATTGTTTTTAATTTTGCAAATATAATGTATTTTACCATTTTCCCATTGTTAGGTACTTCAGTTGTTTCTAGGAATTTGTCATTATAAACAATGCCAAAATGAATAGCTACATGTATGACAACAGTCATTCATTTTCCTACAAAATTTTTAATAACTGGTGTACTATGTCCTGGGAAGAGGTAGTGGTTTCACTTCCAGGACTGTGGCTCACAAGCTTTTATCGTGTACCAAATATGTTTAAGACATTGTGTTAGCTATTAAGAATGTGGTGTTAGAGAGAAATACTTGCTATTATCCTTCCAACATAACTATCAGTTTACTTTTTTATTTACTCTTTTCTTGTCCTTCATCATCACTAGGCTGTAGATTCCAGTGCATAGCTCATGATGTTCGTTGTTGTTCCTTCAGCTATTACCACAATTACTTAGAACTTAGTAGGTCTCTTACATTCTCTGACACTCACCTTTCCCAAGTATAAAATTAGAAGTTGCAGGAGGCTATCAGGAGGAGGATCTGTGTCAGGCAGTGCAGAAAAGATCCAGTGTAGTACCAGGACATCTGAGTTCTGGTCATACCTACACCAGTTATAAGACCAGTGATACAAGAGATGAGATAGGCTCCCAAAGCCTAGATGACTGCTAAGAACCTCTTTTCCCTTTCAAAATAGTCTATAAGGGAAATAACTACTTTCTTGAATCATTAGATTTGCTGGCAATGTGTAACAAGCTTCATAACAATTCTGTGTGGTAAGTGTGTAACAGTGTAATTGACACCATGATTCTTTCTGGGATATCCACATTCTCCTTTGCAACTCCTGTGTTTTGAGAGAAGCTGATAGAAAGCTGGAGCTTGAGACTAAGGTCCAAATTCACCAATATAATTCCTTCCCCTGGCCATAGATTCTGGATCAGGGACAAGTTGTACATGGACAAGTTGGATAGAAAAGCCCCAGGGATATTCTGGGGATGCTGACTTCTCACTCTTTTGAGAGGTTTTCTGGAAGAAGGAGCATGTAGACCTAGCAAGTGCTTGTGATCATCTTCCAAACACAAGGAGACATGAGTATTGATAATATTGCTAAACCACGGAAACAAACCAGTCCCAAGCCTGTCTAACTTTCCTCCCCATTTAGGTGAGCCAATAAATCTCTATAGTTTACAACTTTATAGTTAAGCTGGAATCAGATTTTCATGTTACATGCAACTGAAGGCACATTAAGGTTTAGAATTTGATAGCAATACAGACAGTTCTATAGATACAAAGTTCATTGATTCTTATTGAAGACAAGCCAAATACCATGCTAAGTACTTCATAAATGTTACTCCTTCTAGTTATAGTTGCAAACTAGCAAGACAGATACACTACCATGCACATCTGGCAGATGAGAAAACAGCTTCAGAAATTTTAGTAACTTTTCATACTATGCAGCTAGTCTCTAGAAAAAGGGGAAATGCATGGTTACAAAGTTCTTACTTAAAACAACTTTCTTCCCAAGCCACACTCATATAAAAGTGCTTGTTCAGCTGGACACCATCCTGAGCTACATTGGGAAGGGCAGGGTTTATCTCCAGTGCCTTGCTGTGTCAGAAGCCTCCTTCCATGGAGACATCCAGTGCTCTGGACTGCACCACCCACTCTTTGACCTTCTGAGCCTCTTGTCGTCCCACACTTACTGGATCTGTTCCTGCACTACACCCATTCAAGTTAAATTATTAATAGGTTAATATGTTCTTATGATATGATTTTCCCAAAAGCATATTTGTGTTTTACAGAAAGCTTCAAAGTCTATACACAAAGGAAAGGGCAATGGAGGACAGCCCAAGTATCAGATGCACTGAGACGGGTGGGTATGAGTTTTAAACTATTCTCCTTAGGTGATGATTACATTTACCATTGGCAAGATTATCAGAGCATCAAACTTACATTTTATTAACTGAAAACTGAGAGATTCATTCAAAGTCTGCCAAAAATGAAGAAAATAGCCAATTTCAAAAGATATGAAATAATTAGTAAGAGAATTATATTTCTATAAGCAATATGAGCATGAATGTGCCATTGTTTATAAATAAACATGCATACATACATATGCATACATGTACATTTATGTGTATAAATATATATAACTTTAGTACTTTTTCATGCCTGTCTGATTAATTCATAAACAAAGCTCAGCATAGCCATTGCTAGCCACTTCCTTGTTTTCACCTTTTCACAGCCTAAATAATTTTAGATTAAATCCTTCCATGTAATATTGTTCTTTTTCTTTTATATTATCAGAAGGAAGGAAGGAAGGAGAGAAGGAAGAAGGGAGGAGAATAGGAGAGCAGGAGGGGCAGAGAGATGGAGGGAGAAGGAGACAAAGGGAAATAAATCTAGTTAACATCAAAAATAAATTGTTTTAACATACTTTCAGAATAAATGTGAAAACTGCAATTACATTTATTAATTTTCTTTTCTTCCATAATTTATACTACAGTGTTTTATTATGTTGATTACTAGGAAGAAATAAAAGGACCTCACCAATAATTAATTAATTGTGCAATTAAAATCACACACCTGAATCTTCTGCAAATGTTTAAATAAATCATTTTTAAGAGAATTAGTATGTAGTGGCTTTTCCAGATGTTCCAATGGCAAACAAATGTGTTAATTAGCACACTTTATGATTTGTACTGTATTTAAGCCTCTTCCTTATAATTTTGGCTTTTATTTCCAACCCTAAGTTCCTTTGGTAATAAAAGGTCAAAACCTGGCTTGGTACCAATAACTAGCATTGGAAGAGGGTAAATACATCTTTTGTGAGTCAATAATTAAATTTAAACTGCAAATAAGCTATGTATTGTATGCATTAATTAGGAAAATCTATCAAAGTAAAATTTAGAGGAAAATCAACCTGCCTCCATAGTGAAAGTACCATTTATTATTCTCACTTTGCAACTAAGGAAACTGAGTGAAAGATAGCTTAAGTCTTTGGAGTTAGCAAGATGCTGAAGTAATACCTGGAATATAAAACCAGGCATGCTCTTTTCTCTACACAACTCTTTCTCCCAACAAGGGGATTGGACTATGAGCACATGATAAAAGCGAGAGCACACAAGGGAGGGGTGAGGATAGGTAAGACACCTAAAAAACTAGCTAGCCCTTAATGCAGAGAAACTAAAGCAGATACCTTAAAGCAACTGAGGCCAATAGGAAAAGGGGACCAGGAACTAGAGAAAAGGTTAGATCAAGAAGAATTAACCTAGAAGGTAACACACATGCAGAGGAAATCAATGTGAGTCAATGTCCTGTATAGCTATCCTTATCTCAACCAGCAAAACCCCTTGTTCCTTCCTATTATTGCTTATACTCTCTCTACAACAAAATTAGAGATAAGGGCAAAATAGTTTCTGCTGGGTATTGAGGGGGGGGAGCGGGAGGGGGTGGAGTGGGTGGTAAGGGAGGGGGTGGGGGCAGGGGGGAGAAATGAACCAAGCCTTGTATGCACATATGAATAATAAAAGAAAAATGAAAAAAAAAAAAAAACTCTTTCTCCCAGGAAGTGAGGATTCAATAAGTCAAAAAAAGAGCTTAACAAGAGATGTCCAGGAAGACAAGCAGGCGAAATTCTCAGAGAGAGCAAAGAGTCTGTAAGAAATTACTGGACGAACCTATGGAAACCCAGTGAAATTGCCCCAGTTTAGCACGAGGTATTTGATGGCACAACAAAGGGAAGGAGAAAGTCTGGCAGAAGGATACCTGTTCCCCAGGATCCCAGAAGAGCCCAGGCGTCCTGCAAAACTGTAGAAAATCAAAGTGAAGGGGGTCTGTTCACTGATTTATAGTACTGCAACAGGGGCACTCCCTTCCAAAATCATTTCATTATGAGGATGGTATCAAAACAGAAGTTCTACAACAATAATCAGAAATGAGAAAACAAACTCATATAGGCCCAGTGGCTTCAAACTCATCGATTTGAAGTGGGCACACAGGCCCACTCCTAGAACAGTGCAAAAAAGAAATGAATCATTCTCAACAAGGAAAATAAAAACAGTGTTGGCTAGACATTCTTTTGTCAGAATTATAACACCAAAGAGGTGGATTAAGACCAAAGAACCCACCCAGGAAGCTCCAGAGAACTTGCTTTTCAAAAAGCCATGGATTCAAAATCTAAGTCCAAATTTACTTACACATTTTGAAACTACTGAATGCTGTGATTTCTGCCATCTTATTCTTCAAAACAATGAAGAAATGAGTGAAAATTTCAATCAGAAGATCTTGAGAAGAAAATAGTCACATTTAAAGAAAGAGTATTTTCTTTGAAATATTTCTAAATGTTCTCACAGATTCTTCCATTCACATAACTTACCTCCCTGCAAAGATAAACTGCACATACAACTATTATTAATATTATTATTATTATATTTAAGATGTTGAATCAAAGCTGACTAAAGTCACATAAAGAATTAATAAACCCAGTGACTCACGTCTATAAACCTAGCTACTCAGAAGGCAGAAATCGGGAGGATTGTGGTTCAAAGCCAGCCCAGGCAAATAGTTCCATGAGACACTATCTTGAAAAAAACCATCACAAAAAAGGGCTGGTGGAGTGGCTCAAGGTGTAGATTTTGAGTTCAAACCCCAGTACTGCAAAAAAAAAAAAAAAGAAAGAAAGAATTAATAAGGTATTCTTTCTTTCTTTATTATTATTATTATTATTATTATTAAATCAGAAGACATTTATTCAATGTCTTCTGATTTGTATGCTTGGGCTTGTAGCCACCTCCACACTCAGCTTGTTATCTGGAGGAACTAAGTACAGAAAGATGGGGCCCACTCACAGGAATGGGACTTCAAATGTTCCCCAGAAAAGGAGAGGCACAGAACAGAACACAGAGAAGGGGCTGCACAGCCCTGGCATTCTAGTTTCATTTTCAATGCACCTATCAATTTTTCTGTAGCAGAATAATTCAGAAGTCTTGAACTGATTTAGGAAATCTTTCAATGAAATTACCCATTTACTTTAATGCCTGTGAACCTCATTGCAACATAGTGACCACTAGCACCAAGAGTAGTCTATAAATGGCCCTGGTCCGCTGGTCATTTCCAGTTCACCGGGATGCCATGCTTCCCATTTTTCAGCAAAGTTATTACTGGGAGTCAACTGTGAGTTCCAGCTTAGATTACCACAGAAATACCATTTTTAAAAATCACGTATTCAGCCAGGAGTGGGTATAGCACAAGAACTTATGAATAGGTAATAGGCCTTTTAAAAAAAAAAAGTCATCTTAGAACAATTACACACCAATAGAGCAAGACTTGGAATTCTCTGAGAACACAAGAATAAAGAAAACCAGACAGCTGTAGAGATTGTGTTACTATGTATAGCCGTAATATGGCGGCTGAGGAGTAAGGAAAGTATTTACAGTAAAGACAGGAGGGAAAGATCTAAGGCATTTGGCAGGCATTGATAACAATTATTTGAGAAATTGAAAAAAGCCCTGGAACATTTAAAGGAATTAGGAAGGATTTTGTCAGACTCAAAGGAGGGAAAACTCCATAGTTGGAGATACAGCAGAGAATCTGCAAAGTGGTTACCTCAGGCAGAGCAGAGCAGCCTTGATGGGAAGCCCACAGCTTCTTTCCATCACCCTCTCTGATGGCTTTCATCAGGCCCTGGAGGACTCATTGGTGACTTACTTGGCACCACGGCACCACAGTGTATATGTTGCTTAGAGATAGTCTCAAACGTGGTGCAAATGTAAAAAGAAGAGAGGGAGTTAACTGAGTTGGAAGAACTGAATGCAGATCTCTGAGACAAACCTAAATGACATGGGCTCCCCCATTGGGGCACTCTTTGAACTAGGGTAGGCTTCATAGGCATGGGGCTTGTGAAGTTGGATGGAACCCCAAGCTCAGAAGGCCACAGCACTTGCTTTTATGCTCTGCTATTACCATCTTGAAATCATAAATAATTTTTTAGCATGAGACCTCACATTTTTATTTGCATTAGGCCCCCACAAATCATGTAACCAACCACTCCTGCTGTCATGACATGATATCTGGGCCCTGTGACGATGTCCAATGCTGGGGGCTTCTGATGCCTGACCTATTACCAGTACAGCACATAGAAATGTGGAGGAAGTCAAGACAAAGTGAGAAATTCAAAGAGATGGAAAATTTTTTTCAAGGATTTATTTTCTATTCTTCACTAGCATTACATCTTTTTCAAAAGTCATTTGGGCTGTGCTTTGACTCAGTGCATTTTAAGTGACAGGGCTGCAAAAAGGAGAGAGGAAGCTAATTGAGTTGGGAGAATTGAATGCAGGCCTCTGAACAAACCTAAATAACATGGGCTGAGGAGCAAGAGAGAAGGAAATGGGTGCTTCCCCTCCTTAGGCCAACAAGAGGCAAAATTCCCATCAACTCATCCCAGTTCAGAGTGCATTCTTCTCCCTGGGAGGGAAATCTTTGTTAGAGCCTCAAGTTCTGCTATAGTCATTGTTTTAGAAGGAGTCAAAGGGATCCATTGAATTATAGAAAAACAGTACTCAACTTGTTGGCTACAGGGCAGCCAGGTGAATGTTTCATGTGACAGGAAGTTATTAAGAAGTTGATGTACAGAAGGATAGATCATTCCAGGATTGGTTTTGATTCAGATCCTCATTTCAGCAACTTTCTGACACAACATCCTCACAAAAGAGCACGTGTTTCTGTAGCACAGAAGGTCCATATAAATATATTATGTTTCAATAAATAAGTAATATAATTAAGAATAATCTTTTCCATATCCCATATTCAGCACTGAAATTAAACAAGCCCGCACATATTCCAGAGACAATAACTGAAGGGGAGGGGGGGCCAAGGAAACAGATGAAAACAATATAAAGACATGCAAAACTGCTATTAGCTAGGGATAGATAAAAGAATTTCAAAATTATAGCTTTTGGTACTGTTTAAGTTAAGACTCTAGTAATCTGGGTGCAATTGTTCTTGGGAGCATTTGTTCTTTGTACAAGAAAATAGATTAAGAAAAATAAAATAGAGTTGCTAAGCTCACCACCAGTAAATAAACCTTCAGAGGAAGGCTCAAATCCATTGAAATGACGTATGAAGCCTATCACCACTGGGCTATGAGTTAGGACACCTAACCAAAGCCTGTCTATCCTGTTGTAGAGCTGGAAGTGAACCTAGAAATCATTTGCTTTTGCTTTACAGATGCTACTTGCTGGTGGAAGACGTCCTTCCTGGAAGGACAACAGGAAGCAAGGAGGAGCAAGGGAAGTCTGTGTGATCATCGCCACTATTGCCTGTCTCCCTAGGATGACCACTCATCTAGCTGACTCACCACAGATGACGCAGAAAACAACAAGATGTACCTAAGTCACACAGCTCGATAGGGCTAAACCTGGGGCTTTAACACAGGTTTCCTGACTCAATCTAGTCCTCCCTGACACAGAGGGGCCAGGAATGTATGGGTGCACCTGCCCCAGAGAAGCGGAAGTGGGCTGTCCATCTTGTCCTCACCCAGATACCCTCAGGTCTTCTGTGACAAGACCCATGCTGGGCCATCTTTGTTTCATGAAACCTTGAAGGATTCAGAATGAAGATTTTCCAGAAATGCAGGGGACAGTTATTAGAAAATATATTCATTCTGCTTTCTGGATCATCCCAATCAATCTTGACCACAACTTCTCTCCCCAAACACCACACCCACAACACTCCCCCCCGCCACACACACATACAGCATTCTTTAACTAAGGAACTACTCCATGAAAATGTGATTGTCACCTCAAATGTTCATGCATCTGGATTTGTGAGAAGCTGAAGTGCTATAAACCAGTGCTTTAAGAAATACTAATCAGAATTCCTGGAGACTTGTAAAACACAGTGTTCAGCCCCATCTACAGATATTGGGATTCAGTAGGTCTGGAGCAGAGCCTGAGAATTTGCATTCCTGACAAGTTCCAAGCTGATGCTGCCAGTCCCAGTGACCACACTTTGACAACTTTTGCTATAGCTCTATGTGAGGGCATCTTGGTTCCACCACGCATGGCCTTTGCAGTGCTACAGGGATAAACCATCCTCCCAAAGAGATGACACATGTCACCTGCTAGAGTTGTCCTCAACACTAATATCAAGATCAGGGCTTGTTAATACCTTCAGCTTCTGCCATTCTTTGGTACCTTCTGCCCAGGCTCTTGTTCTCTGTCCTGCAAGATGATCTGAACAGGGGAATGGTGTCAGGGCTCCAGAAAGATTCCTCTATTCCTTGTAGAGTGCAAAGGGAAGCAGCTGGGCTTGACATGTTAGTTATGTCGACACAGGCAAGACCAAGGATGTTGACAGATAATTCAAGGAGGAGAGGGGAGCACGTGTAACTATACTTGAAGGAAAGAGGGTAGAATTGGCTTGAAATTTCTAGATCATCTTTGTATATGGTCTCAAATCTCAGGCTCATGCCCATGTCCCTTTGCCAGATATTTTTTACTGGAAAAGATGAAAATAGTCAAAATCTTCTTTAGAAATGATAAAGCTGGTGTTCATTAACATTTAAAGAGGCGGTACTTTGTTATATCCCAACAATTCTTTCATTCTTTCAGTTGAATTTAACAGACAGATTTCTCCTAATTGTGTTTCCTATGAAAACAAGATAATTGATTTCAGAGAAACGTTATTTACAGATTAGGTTATTTTCTCATTTGTATCTTAATTTTTTGCTTAGTTCTGGTCAAAATTCCTATGAGCTATGTATTTTAATTTATAATTAAATAACCAAGTAATAATGAGACATTAATAATACACTGGTCATGAAAAATGAGAACTTTAAAAGTAAAATATATAGGGAAAAAGCAATATGAAGAAAGTGGAGAAATACGTGTTAATTTAATGCTGAAATTTGGTTCCCAGTTTATCACTATTACATTTCCAATTCAATTCCAGAATTGCCTAGCTGTGTTCTAGGCCAAATGGGAAAACCAATGAACTATTAGATATGAAATACCTTCATAGACATCCAAATATGAAGAATCTCATTAGAAATATTTAACAGAAACATATGATAGTGTCACTACCCTTGAAAGAGTTTGACGTGACCCTAACAGCCAGTCTTCTGAGTCTGAGTCAGCCTTCTCATAACATGATCATTTCCTCTACAGCACCACTGACCAGGGTCATCATTCCCTATTTAAACCATTTCCAACGCTAAAGACATTTCAAGATAGTACAGATTGATGAGCATTTTGAATATGCCCAATATTGCATCCTATGCGAACCTATTAAACATGTGAACACCCCAAATCCTCAGCAACAGATTCAACTCTCTAAGCTGTATCAAAGTTCTGCAGAGAAACAGAACCAATAGGAGATATATGTATATGTATGCATATGCATATTTACACATAAGTGTGTATTTAGACAGAGAGAGAAAAATGGTTTTAAAAACTTGATTCACACAATTTTGGAAACGGATAAGTCAGAAATTCATAAAGCTGGCCTGCAGGCTAGGAATTCAATTCAGAGTTTATGTTGCAGTCTTGAGCACTCTTTTTTTCTTTAGGAAATCTGTGTTTCCTTCTAAGGCCTGCAACGGACGGGTTGTAACCCATTCATATTACAAAGGATCATCTGCTTTACACAAGTCTACTGATATAATTGCTAATCACACCTAAAAAAAGTACCTCATAACAACATCCAAATTGGTGATTAACTAAGCATCTAAGCATCATAGCCTAGCCAATCTGATACATAAATATAACCATCACACCTGTTCTTCCACTCCTTGTCCTGCTAATACATCAATTAGTGTCCTGGCCATGGATAGTGACAAGGGTTTTATGTGTCTCTAAAGAGATTTATTTACATTCACACTTGTGGCCTCTCCCTGATGAGTTCTTCCCATGGGAGGGGGCATATCTGAGTATTGAATCTAGGGGATGTCACTGAGCACAGGTAGCCAAGTACTGTGGAGTCTGATTCTCTTCTCCTTGCCTGTGGTGAGCATACAAGTCAGGCCCATCCCCTGGCAGGTGGACCTGTGGTTCTGGAGGCTACATTTAGTGCAGAGGTTGGGGATATAGGATTGGCATATCTATTTAACCACAGCACAAGTTTCCACTGGAAAAGCTGATATTTAAATTTCTGTTTGCCTACTTACCAGTTGGTCAAAGAAGGTTGTCTGAGAAGGAGATGAGAATATGACTGCCATCCTTAAACTCTCATCCGCCTCCCTTCTCAGAATAAGCTCTAATCTGTTCATAATCATGCTAAGAATGGACATGCAAAATGGAGCCAATCTTCCTTTGTGATTTGATGGTAAAGAAAGAAGGAAGGAGGCTCCTCATTTAACCTGTAGCCTTCAGAGTTGCCAGTTAGTTCTATCTCTTTCAAACTCCATGACCTTGAGCATGTCATCTAATCTATATTAGCCAAGGCTCCTTATTCACAAAATAGTGCAAATATTACCTGCTTCATAGAGATGTCATGAGGGTATTGTGTGCAGTTATGAATTTAAAGCTCCTAATAAAAATGGCCATGAGATACTGGATGCTCAATAAACCACTAGTAATAATAATATCCTAGGCAGCTTCTGCCAGTCTTGGGTCATTTTAAGTCACTTTCAGACAAGAACTTGTCTTGACATGGTACCACACTTTGTTTTCATTTAAGGAACTTTTTAGCCCTAAAAGCAGAATTTTATGCCTCAACAGTTTCAATGCTGAAACATTTGGGTGTGCTACCCATTGAAAACCCCTTCCCAGTTTCCATAGCCCTGCATTTTACTCTCTAGTTAACCTTTGCAATTCATATAAATCATTTATACCTTCACTGTCTGATTTAGACCTGCCTTCTCTAAATTTGGGGGGAACAGTTTTGCACGAGCTGTAAATCTACCTAAAATTATAATACTCTCTAGGTTTATGGTTTCCCTAATTGTCATACAGGAGATCTTGTCAAATTCAGGCTCTATTCATTTACTTATTCAGTAAGCATTTATTGACCTTGTTACTATGTAAAAATCTCTGTGCTACAAGCCGGAGTTGCCAAAATGAAAGAACCAGTTCCTGTCCTCAGAAGCTTCCAGATTAGTGGATGATATGATTACCAAAATTCAGGGACAATACAGGGTGGTGTATGTTACACTAGAAGCCAAAGTTTAGAGCAAACTTCCCAGAGAACAAGGCACCTGAGTTTAATGAATAGTAAGAAAAGGATTTAGCCATGCAAAAAAAGCAGTCTTAATATCAGAAGAAATAATCCATCCAGAGGCAAGGCAGGGGGAAAAGCCAAGATAGCAAAGGAGGGCAAGTGTCAAGCCTGTGAGGGCAGAGCCCAGAGTACCCATGGAACAGAGTTCACCAGAGAGCCACCATGAGGGTCAATAAATATAGGTATCTTATCCCACACTAAAGGAAGTGCAACTGAAGGATTTTACAGAGGGAAACTTGATCCAAATAGCATTTAGAAAGATCACCATGGCCTTGTGTGGGAGCAGAGAAATATACCTTTTGAAGAAGGTTTCCAGTCCCATAGCTGAGGGCAAACTGATCCCAAACTACAACACAGCATAAGACTTCTTTGTCTGAGTGCTGAATCTTAAAAGCTGTTACAAGTAGGAGAGGTCACAATGCTCCCTCAATGAAACAATTAAATTGAGTCATGAACCCAAGAGTTGGGAGGAACTTCACATTGCCACTGGACCATGTCCCTGGTTTGGTGTGGGCATGGTTGTACAGTTTGCATGGTACAGTTCTCCTTCGGTATTTGCATGGGATTCATTCCAGGATCTCTGTGGATACCAAAATCTGGGATGCTCAAGTTCCTTCTGTAAAACAGTGTTGTATTTGCATACAACCTACATACATTCTCCTGTATCTTTTTAATCATCTCTAAATTACTTACATTATTTAATACAAGTGTAAGTAGCTATACTTTATTGTTTTGGTAATAATGATAAGAAAGAGATATGTGTACATGTTTAGTACAGATACAACTACCATAGGCATAGTTACAATTTTTTGCAGATTTTCTATTAGCATATATTAATTATACAAATGGTTTTATTGTGATGTTTTCATACATAATGCTTTGATCAAATGTACTTTGATCACATGCATACCCTTTATTACTCTTTCTTATTTCCCTTTTCCTCCTTTTTTAAAAACAATTCATTATTTTGTTATCTTACATGCATATAAAGCGCTTGATCATATCCACCCCTCATTACCCTGCTCTCTTGCCCTCCCACTGGTTCTCCCACTCCCACTTAAAAACCAGTCTCCATTTTACACTCATGTCATTCTTTTTTTAAAATTTATCTTTCTGAGTGTAGTTTATTTTGTTTAACATGATGATGTCCAGTTCCATACATTTCCCTGCATATGATATAATTTTATTTGTCTTTATGACAGAATGATGCAGTATTATGTATATATACCACATTTTCTTTATCCATTCATTGGTTATGGGCACCTATGCTGATCCCATAGTTTGGTTTGCTATTGTAAATAGTATTGTGATAAATATGAGTGGGCAGGTAACTCTGTTGTATTCTGACTTTACATTCCTTTGGATATAGCCTGAGTTACCAGAATGACATGGTGGTTCTATTTTTAGTTTCTTGAGGAACTTTCATACTGATTTCCATAGCGGCTGTATAAGTGTACACTCCCACCCAACATTGTTGCAAGGCTTCCACCCCCCAAATTCTTACCAGCATTTGTTATTGGCTGTGTTCTTGATGAGAGTTGTTCTGACTGGGGTGGAATGGAATCTCAATGCTGATTTGATTTTTGTTTCTTTTATAGCTAAAGATGTTGAACATTTCTTCATGTATTTGTTAACAGTTTATACTTCTTTTGAGAACTGTATTCAATTCCTTTGCCCATTCATTAATTGGATTATTTGGTTTTTGCCATTGAAATTTTTGAGCTCTTTATATATTCTAGATATTAATCCTTCATCTGATGAATAGCTGGAAAAGATTTTCTCCCATTCTGTATGTTCTGTCTTGATTCTGGTAAATATTTCCTTTGCTGTATAGTTTTGTAAATTTGATGCAATCCCATTTGTCAATTCTTGCTCTTATTTCCTGGACAAATGAAGTTATATTCAGAAAGGCGTTACCTATGTTTGTCTTCAAGGATTTTTCTACTTTCCTGTAGCCTAACTACAGTTCAACCGCAGTCGGTTGAATCCATGGATATAGAATTGTTAGATGGGGAAAGTCATCTGTATAACAAAGCAGCTGAGGCCTGGGACTGAGGCAATCAGGCCAGTAAAAGAGCCTGCGATGCGGAATGGAACACAGTGGGCAGGTGCAAGTTCTGGGCAGAGACTTTCCTCCATGGGAAATGGAAACGTGAAGAGACAGTGAGACAGATACCCCATTTCTCACTTCAGCTCTCCCAGGGGAAAAATTATATTCTGTGTCTTTATTACACCACCATTGGCTTCCTAGACAAACACCCTTCCCATATCACAAGGTCTCAGTCAAATTTCACCTCCACATGGTCCCTCCATGAGATCCCATGTACCTTACTCTTCTTCCCCCAAATGCCATGAACAGAAGCTAAAACTTATAAACTTTAGTCACATACTGTGGCACAACCATATCAACAGTGCTTCTCCTCACACAGAAAACATTTCTTTTATTCTCCATTTTGCAATAATTACAACTGAGGTAACAGCAATCTTCACAGTTAGGGAAAAAATTAAACAGGTTGATTTTAAGGACAAAAGCATTTTTAAGAGGTTGTGGTTATTTTCTTAAAACTTTCAAAAGTGAATCAGATCTTCTCAAGTGTTCCAGCTGATTCTAGAATGTCAGGAAATACAAAGACACTAATTTCTAAAAGAATCAGCCTTTGAGCCATTTTCCGAACCAGCATACTATCGTATCTTACCTTATAAATAGAAAAAAAGAGATCACACTTGACAACCAAAGAGCAAAGGAAGCAGTCTGGTACAAAAGAGGAAAGGAAGATTCTACAATAAGAATGAGTGTGAAAGATTAAAGCTGTAAAGATGGACAGATATGGATGAGATGTTACTTAACAATAAGCTAGTATTTTGATTTATTGTTGATTAATAATTGCAGCTGCTTATATAGCACATAAAATACGCCAGTCATTATTCTCAGGAATTAATAGGTATCAATTCATGGTATTCTCACAGCAACCTGTGAGATGGATACTATTGTTGCCCTACTAGACAGGTGAGACAGCTGAGGCACAAAAAGGTGAACAATTCATTCGTCATCATGCCAGTAGGAACTGTGGGAATCTTCTTTTCACCTAATACTAAGAAGACTGCATGTAGCTGTATTTTGTTCTTGTACATTTTATTAATAACAGATTCAAACAAGATTTTAAATCATTTCTGGAGCTGGAAACACATACCTTGTCCTTAATTCATATGTTGGGGAATTTTGATGTTAATATCTTATTGTGCTTTCCTGTGGCCCACATTGTATTCAAAAGTATGATTGGAAGATAGATAATTATCAGTACTAGCTTTAAGATAAACAACTACTGAGGCAAACAGATCAAATTAAAGCCAGAATCCCTTTCTTGCAAAATTTCACTTTTCTTTATGTAAGACTTAGAAATAGACATTTATTGAGTTTGGCCTTGGTCTAGAATATGTTGCTTAGTCTATTCTTCCTAGTTTATTGTATCTTCTACACATGCAGCCAGAGACCTCTGTGATGAGGGCATTGAAAAAATCTAAACAAACAATAAATTCTGGCTATGAGGTTCCCTATAAACATGGTGCTTAATAAAATAATGCTTGGAAAAGTGCTGTTGGAATGATTAGATCTTTGCAGAGTCACCAAATTATACATTCTAGTGTGTAGCATAAACAGTAATATTTTTCTTCTTGTTGCCTGAAATATTTGCCATCAGTGACTTATTTTGAGTAGTAAATATGACTTAATATTAGATGGTTCAAATAAAGCTATACACCATGATACTTGCCTCCTAATCCTAAAGCTTCAGTTGTAAGCTCCCTTTTCTTGTTTTTTCTTTTAGATTCAGAAAACCACCTCCAGTTTCTTTCCTTGGCATTCACTGAACACTCTTGCACAAAGTTTCCCTGAACCTCCACCTAGCACATGCCCCAGCATACTCAGGTGGAACCTTGTACCCATCCTTAGTGACACCTGCTCTTCTGTGGCACCTACCAAAAGCAAGAAACCAACACTAAATTGTCAGTAATCACAATTAGAACAGACCTTGGCTTTTACTGATTTTCTACACATGGATTTTTCTCCTTCCCACATACTGTGGAAACAATTCAGCCTTTTAAGAACCTAGTATGCTCTACTGTACTTACTTATATTTCATGTGGTCTCTTCACATATTGTACCAAGGCTGGTGTATGTGACCGACAGAATATGGTAAATGTGACGTATGACTACATTATAAAAGACAATTGCTTCTGTTTTGGACAGTCTCTCACTTTCTTTCTCTTTCAGATCTCTTACTCTAGGCGAAGCAGTTGCCGTGCTGTGAGAAGTCCTCTGGAGAGGCCCATAAAAATGAGAAACAGACCTCAAGTCGACAGCCAATGAGAAGCCATGGATCATAAGCCATAAAGACATAGCCTCAGTTTCCATCCCACTGACAGTCTAGAAGGAAGATCCACTAACAGGTATGAAAGGGCACAGGATGCAATGGAAATGCACAAAGAGAATATAAGCATCAGAAGAAATCACAATGGGAGCAGTTCTTCAGTGGTAGGACTTTGGCTAATTCTTTCAAAGTAAATGTGCTGTTTCAAGGCCTTTTCCAAGTTTAATTTAATGAGCAAAAACATTTTATATAGAAAAAAATTATAAATAAAATTTGTTTTCAGCCTATTCAAACACTAAGTTTTGAGGATTTTTTCTTTATTTTTAACTAATATCTAAAATTTTCATACTAATTTTGGCATGAAGTGTCATTTTTCAAGTAATGACACCAAAATCCATTCTACCTAATCAAGTTCTCCCTTCAGTTACACCACTATTGTCTATCTTAAAGAAATATGCTTTCCAGTTTAAAAAGTTCTTAGCCATCCCTCACCTCTACAATGCCATTCCACAATATTTCATCTTCCTTATTCTCCCTCCTCCAATTTCATGAGCAGAAACTAAAGAAATAAACTTTAGTCTCTTGAAATTTAAGAGTCTCCAGAGGATCCAGTGTCCAAAAACAAATGAACAAATAAATAAACTACATTTGTTTCTCTTACGAGAAATCAACAAAGATAAACAATTATGCAAGGTAAAAGATCACCATTATTTCCAAACACCAAGATGATTTTGTAGGAAGACAACATAAAACAGGTGTTGGGATTTCCCCCACTCCCGATTTGAAAGTAGAAGTTTGTAGCTCCAGAAAAAAATTCAAGAACAATTTCTATAATTGTTAAATTCATTTTCCTAATAATAAAAGTAATGTGATTATTAAAGAGACCTTACAAGTCTAGAGAAATTTAATGAAGAAAACAAATTCCCACATAATCTCTCAACTGAAAGATATCTACTTTTACCTTTAAATCACTGTGCAGTTGATGTATCTTACTCATTTCACAAAACATTATCTTAGGGATTTGTAGTTATATTGTTTGCTAAATTTTTATAATACTCTAATGAATATTATCCTCTTTCTGTATATTGAGATGGATTCCATTTTGTGATAATACAGTATAATGAATGTTTTTAAGAATAAATTGCACAAGGGCTAAAGCAGTAGCTTAAGTGGTGAAGTGAGTCTACCTAGCAAGCATGAAAACCCTGAGTTCAAGGCCCAGGATGGCCAAAATCAAAAAAACTCTAATAATTACAAGTGAAGATCAATTAAAACTTCCAAGACACTTGAAACATTTCTGTATATTATAAATCACAAATTATCTTTAATTTCTCATCTTTGTGGTTCTTTTTTTATATGACCAACTAAATAGTAATTAAATTTGTTGCTGCATCAACCTGCTATTTATTTATTTTCAAATATACTTAATATCCTTCACAAATTTTTAAGGAAATTTGGAAGATTCCATCTCTTGATGGAATGTGAATTAGACATCTTTGCTGTAGAATGAGGAGGAGGAGGAGGAGGAAGAAGAAAGGAGAAAGGAAGGAAAGAAGGAAGGAACAGGAAAGATGAAAGGAAAACAAAAGAGAGTTTACTATTACTAGTAAGTCTGGATATTCATATGTCCCACAAAAGAGCAACTCCTCTCCTGGTTTTAACTTCCCAAAGAAAGTCTTTTGGTCTTTTGCATATACACCAGGGCACATGAACGAGAACATTGTAAGGTGGCGGGGTTTGTTAACAGCAATAAAAAATAAATAAAAACAGTCTAGGTGCCCATCAATAGAAAAAAATCATAAAATGAATCATGAGGTGTTGATATAGTAAAGCACTGCATCAGTGATGCTAAATGAACTAGAGTACAGGCCTCAATCGCATCTGTTAAGTGTAAATAAGCAAAACACAGAGTATGTCTGTACATATTACAATCCTACTCATACACTATTCATAAAAGATAAAAGTAAATAGCATATTGTTTAGTGGTACACATTATTAAAACTAGAATTAAGAAGCAAAGCAAGTATATGATGATCCGAAAGTGTGGAGACCTCCCCCTTAGGAAAAAGGGAAATGTGCTCAGGAAGCACGCAGGCACTTTAAGGAAATGGCAACCTTTTATTTTTTTAACCTAGAATGTTAAGTATATAGGTGTTCACCTTGGTTTTTTAAATTTAGTTTTATTTATTTATTTATTTATTTATTTATTTATTTATTTTTAGTGCTGAGGACCAAACCCAGAGTCTAACCCAAGCGTATGTTCTACCACTGAGCTATGTCCCCAGCCCCCATTATTTTAAAATATGCATAAACATTTTTATACATCTGTAGGTACAGTGTATGAGAAAAGCACCCCATACGGTCAAAGTATCTCAGGAACACAGTAGTCAACACATTAGGAACTTATGTGAAAAGCACTGTGATAAGCATGGTGAGTGATTTTTTTTTTTTTCATTTAAGTCTCATGACAAGTAGAAGGCAAAAGTTATTCTGCTTTTCCTCATTTGCCAGATGACAGAACTGAAACTTTTAGGAATTAAAACACTTCCCAAGGTCACACAGCCATCCTGTCTTGCCTCTGGAATTCAAACTCAGGCAGGAAAATTCTCTCATTAACCATTCTAAGTTAAATATAGAGTTTGTTCCTAGATTTAGCTCAATGTGTCAAATGATAAAAGGGGGAAACACTAGTGATGCCTAAAATGGATAAACTATTCCTTGCACAGGTGACTGTACCAACTCTCACACACTCTCAAGATTCCTCCATCTCTCTATAGTGTTCTCTGATGGTGAAATGTTCTTCACCTTTCTTTCAGGAGTCCAGGCACCTCTCTTATAAACAACTGAGTGATAGCTCATGCTTATAAAGCACCTTATCTAAGTGCTAGATGTGTGGACGCGTTTATCTTCATAACCACTCTCTGCAGTGAATGTTACCGTGGTACCCATTTTAAGGATGAGAGAAGAGGTTCCAAACACATTATTTCCAACAGTGACACAGCTGGTAAATGATGGCCCAGCATTTTCAAAATAGTTTTATTATACTCCTTCATACATTAATGATATGAGGGGATTTCTTTTTTTTTAATTAATTTTTATTTTTTAATTATTCATATGTGCATACAATGTTTGGGTCATTTCTCCCCCCTGCCCCTACCTCCTCCCTTACCACCCACTCTGCCCCCTCCCTCTCCCCCCACCCCCCTCAATACCCAGCAGAAACTATTCTGCCCTTATCTCTAATTTTGTTGTAGAGAGAGTATAGGCAATAATAGGAAGGAACAAGGGTTTTTGCTGGTTGAGATAAGGATAGCTATACAGGGAGTTGACTCACATTGATTTCCTGTGCGTGTGTGTTACCTTCTAGGTTAATTCTTCTTGATCTAACCTTTTCTCTAGTTCTGGTCCCCTTCTCCTATTGGCCTCAGTTGCTTTTAAGGTATCTGCTTTAGTTTCTCTGCATTGAGGGCAACAAATGCTAGCTAATTTTTTAGGTGTCTCACCTATCCTCATATCTCCCCTGTGTGCACTCGCTTTTATCTTGTGATCAAAGTTCAATCAAGGGGATTTCTTTAAACGAATACATTCTAGCTCCAAGACCTTAGTCATTTATGTGCTTTCAATGAAATACCATGCTTAGAGTGAGGGTAGATAAGGAAAAATCAGGCTGCTTTTCCAGTGAAATGTTGAACTAAATATAGAACCCCTATATCAAATATAATGCTCTTAAAGGATTTCCATTCTCAAACTGTCTTATGGTGTCAGAAAATGTAACATAGGTACTAGGCTTCATTCTGGAGGCGGTAAGAACGATATAATTGCACTTGAGTTTTAATGTAATTTTGTTACAAGTTAAGTGCCTTTATTACCTTAAGGATAAGAGGAGATAATTCAACTAGTTAGCAGCATTATAGTCAGTTGATTCCTATTAAATTAAGTCCTTTTCAGGAGTTAGGAATGATATTTTATATATTAATCTAAATTTGAGTGAGGTCTTAGAACAAAAGGTACCACTCATTGTTGAGAAAAACAATGTCACTATCCACAGGAGTCTACAACCTACTGATAGACAAGTAACTACAGTGCATGCAAATCATACATGTCAGATTCATAAACAGAATGTACTGTAAAAGTGAATAACTCGATTTCTGTTGTCCTAAAAATAGATGATGTTTAGGGCTGGAGGTGTGGCTCAAGTGATAAAGTGCCTGCCTAGCAAGTATAAGGCCCTGAGTTTAAATCCCAGTACCACCAAAAAAACCCCAAAAATTAGCTAAGAAAACCAGATAACTTTTGAACTGAGTCACACAAAGTATGTTCACCTTCATGAGATGAAATTGAAAAGGAAGGACATTCCTAGAGGAGGGCACAGCATGATCAAAAGTCTGGAGCCATAAAAGAATATCACGTGTATAACTTTTTTGTTGTTAGAGCATGAAAACTGGACTCTAAAATGGCCATTTGAGGGGAGAGGATAGTCTTTGCCTCACTCAATAATCAGAGTTGAGGGCAATAGGAAGTCTTAAACATTTTAAGCAGAAAAGTAATGTATTTGTTGTTTCTTTTATTCTGTAACCAGGAGGCTAGACTGCAGAAGGGAGTGCTTGACCACAGAAACACCAGTCTGAAGATTATTTGAATAGTTCAGTTAAGCAATACTAAGAGTCTGGACTAGACTACCTTTTAAGAGTAAGTAGTATTTTGAATCCCATTTTACAAATGAAATAATCAAGACACAAAGGAGTACAATAGCTTGTCCAATACTGCAATTGGTCACAGGGCAGCTAAGATTCAAACCCAGGGAGGCAGGGAGCCATAGCTACTGTACAGGTCACTACTCAGCTAGGCTACGTGATCGTGAGACAGGAGAGAGAAGAGGCAGCTACAGAGCCTTTAGCCTGGACTACAGAGTTGAGGGCACTCTGTTTGAATATCACATGATCACAGAAGAGGAAATCAGATGTTCAACTTTAGTCGTGGGATCCAGAAGTTCTTTGAAAGCCAGGCCAAGATGCTAGGCAACTGTTGAAAATGTGAAGGAGAGGCTCAGGAGAGGCTCAGGAGAGGAGTGGGCCAGAGAAAATCTATCTGGATATGAAATATAGTTGTTAAGTAGACATCATTCCACCCAAGACCCTCGTCCTAAATATGTAGGACCCAAGGCCATAAAAGGAGAAAGTGTTAGAGCCAGACTCATTCAAAATATCAGCTAAGATGTACATTCTGGGATAAGTTTCTTTCCTTCTCAAATTAGAGGTTTTTCGTTATAAATGAAAAACTGTTAATACTTCATTTACCGCCTGTAGAGGTGAAAATGAATACCTATCTAAAGAACCTAATACATTGCTTTCCAAAAGTAAGTGTTCAATAAATGGCAATAACAATTATTATTATCAGTATCTTTATCATCACTTAAAGGATAATAAAGGATGTTGAAGGTGAGACTAGAGTATAGATAACACTCCAGGCTCCAGACCCAATTACCCTCTTGACAACTTTTGCCAATAACATTCTTTTAACTACATGAAATTTCACTAATTTTTCAGTCTGATAAAAGAAAATACTTTTGAGGAACATGAATTAGACTTAAAACTAAAACAAAACCAAGTTATCTATTAGCCAAAAAAATCAGATAAAAATTATGTATCTATTATTAAATGCTATAAAACACTAATTGGAAACATATTAAGTGCCACATCACATTTTCCTGAAGTCTAAAAAGTTCAAGTCAAGTCCGTGGTGTGATTCATTTCATCTAAAAAAGAATCAGGGCCAGGTGTGGTGGTGAATGCTTATAATCCCAGGAATATGGGAGGTAGCTGCCTGGGCAAATGCATGAGACCTTATCTGAAAACTTAAAAGCATAGCTAAAATGGTAGAGTGCCTGCCCTGAGTTCACTCCCCAGCATAAAGAAGAAAGAGAAGTGGGAGGAGAGTAATCAGTGGCACAGGCTCAGGAATTGGATAATATCTGTGTTCACCAAAGGCCCCCCTCCTCCCAGAAGGATGGTCATCCAGGAGTCACCAAGATTTTGAGATGTATACCTACACCAGAAAATACTCGGACCCAGCAATAAAGAAGAAGCCTTGAAGACTGAAGGATATGTAACCATCTATTTATCACTTTGTCATTCCTAACTCCTTCAGACATATTTTCTTTGGAATTCAATGTGGTAACTAACAACACCATTATTTTAGTCAAAGACCTTGGGATTGAAAAATTACTAGAGAAGAATTTCTGGTTAAATGACTCCCATTCATATGGAACACACACACACACACACACACATGCGTACATACACACAGGCACACACAAAGGTCAAAACACAAACAAATACACTTAAGAAGCAAAAAAGACATTGGAAATAAATGAAATTTATTGTTTAATTTGATTGCCTCTAAGATAATATATTTGGTAAGGATGTGAATATAAGCAATGTGGAAAAAATAAAATAAACGAAAAGGAAGCAGTGCCAACCTTATCCATTAGAAATAAGGAAGGGATGTTTCAAGACATAATTCTATTTTCTTTTGCCACTAAGGATTCAGTTTTCTCTGAACATGGCTGCAGAGCCTCAGACACCGCTGATTCTCCCTCTTACATTGCTATCCCCAGCCACGCTTATCTGAATATATAAGCCTGCCCTTTGCTCAGATTTATGGGTCCAACCAGGGCTGTGTGTATTTACAGTGTTCTGACCTGAAGACCCCAGGCTGAAGGAGAAGAGGAGGAAACTGGGACCAATTCCATAAACAGAGACAAATATGAGGGGGAGGTAGAAGGCTTTGCTAGCACTTAACATTTTTAACTATTTGGCCAAGCTTAAGAATTAGCGATTAGATTAGAGTAAAAGAAAAACGAGAATTGTGAGTGCAGACTTGGAGAGAGTAAGTTGTGTATTTTTGCTCCAGTCTAGTTGCTTAAAGGTTCTGGGTTTGAGGGTGAGGTAGGGTTAAATTTAATGCAGAAGGTCAGAAGAAAATTGATAAGTCAGTTACAGAGGGAGCTATAAAATGCTTTGGGAAGGCAGAAAGTCTACAAAGATGAGGATATAAACAACATTTAATAAGTCAGAAAATTTCTCCAACCACAAGTTGAGCTCCTTGTGTGAAGCAAAACTAGTTGTATTTTTTAAAACAATAATTGGTTATAGAAGAAAAATCTCCTGCTTCATGCTTAAATGAGAACATGTTGCTATAGATTACTAAAACGCAATCAGTTATGAGCTGAAATATTTCTCATATGGCCTGGTGGCTCACTTGAAAGCAACAGCATTTTCAAACAGGCTGCTTTGTAGATGGGCCACCCACATGTGGAGCGATGGGTGCCTCTGATAGGTGTATGTTCCAGTTCAAACAGAAAGTAAAGAACCATTCAATCTTGACGAGTGCTCCATAACCCCATACTAGATCCCTCTTCCCCCCGCCATGTGTTTGTAGATAGGCAAACTATGAAAGCACAACTTCTGTTTAGGACCATTCTCAAATAATCTACTTGCTAGAAAAACTTGAGTTCAGGGGGGAAAACCCTGACCTACTAGCTCACTAAAGCAGAAGTAATCCAGGGTCATTGGGAAAGACTACAATATTCATTAAAGAACTCATAAGCAAAACAACCAAGACAACATAGAAAATGGAACACGATTGCTTTATATGCAAATGCAAACAATGTGATGCTGCTGACCAATTTACATTTCAATACAGAACTGTGATGCACCTGATTGGTGATGTGATTGGAAAATTTGTAAAATAGCTCCAAATTGCTTCTTTTTACCCATTTTAATATAAAGCACCCATGTTACCATGCTATTGCCTCTGAAAGCTATCATGATCTGCTATAATTATATTGTTTGAGTGAAACTTTTTGCTTTATCTAAAATATATAACAGATAATGCAACTTCAATTGAATTATTACTAATAGTTGCATGAGAAAACGCATTGCTTCACACTGTGTGGCATTTTATAAATGTTAACTTGTTTATTAGCATATATTATTACTAATACCATTCATCAAGAATTCTAAAGAAAACCTAATTCACAGTTGAACTTTGGAAAAATTTATAATAAGAAATTCCCATAAACGCATTTTCTTTTCCATTTATGTGTGGCATTTTATGCTTACAAGCAAACATAAAATTCAGGGCAAAAGAGTTAAGGAAGGCATTTGGTGATTACATCAGAATGAGCTGACTGTTTAACAGTGAAAACTTGGGTAAAAATGATGAATGGCAAAGAGCTACCCCAAGAAGCCTGCATTTCTAAAGTAAAATTACATACATAATATTCTAGGAAACTAATTTTTTGTTGCTATCACTTTTGAACTTTCCTCTAAAATAATGAAACTTCTGCTTTGTAAATAATGCATGCTCAGAACAGATGCAACGACATGGAATATTAGGGGGATTTTGGGGGACAAGTTGTATTGCTGCTAATGTGCTTCCCTGTGTCACTTCTGTTGAGATTCATTTGCCAGTAAAATCATTTTTTTTCTCTAATATGGTATGGATCATAGCAACAGTAGGTTCAGATGTAACCATTTTGGAGCAGAGGCCTAGCTCCGTGTGCCAGGAAAAAAAAAAAAAAATACACGCACCACAAAGAACATTGAGATGAATGGCTCTATTTTATGAGCCATAAAAGTTTTATTCATCTTGACACTGAAACAGGTTTAGGCAGTGAGTTGACACGCCTTAAATAAATAAGTGGAATTAATTCCCCAGCCCTTGAAACAATAGCAGCATGCATGGAGCAGGGAGAAATGCCCCATTGTTTCCCGTGGCAGCCTGATATTGATATTATTTGTGTTTTTCTGTGCTGCTTCCTCAGGGGCCTGCTTGATCCACTTCAGATTCATCCCCTGTTTTATTAGAGGTTGAAAAAGGTTCAGGACCTGGTTGTACCACAGCTCCCACCGACAGCTAAGGAACCAGTTTGGCGTCTGGTTTATCTGTTGTTTTACTGCTGACCTTCAAATCAACTTTAACCCTTGACCTCGGGAGGCATCTATCATGACAAGAGGCTGTTTAACACAAATGGTGCCCATTTATAGGGGAAGAGACTCAGAAGATTTCCTTTTTATGAAGAATTTAGTTTTTCACCCCTCTTTTCTCAGTCACCACAGGTGAAATCCCTCTCAGCAGCTGGCTTATGAAATAATCTGAAGGGAGGCCTTAATGAGCAGAAAGCACCCTCAGCTGGAGATAAATATATGCAAATGAGATGCACAAACAAAGGAGCTTGGACAGAGAAATATCTGCAATTCCAGCAAAATGCTGCCTGCAGCTCGAAGATGAACAGCTTTGATAAAATGGTAACAAAAAGCACCTTTTTATCCTCCAGCGTGTTTTACATTGCAATAGACCGTTGTCACCACAGCCCAGTGGAGCATGCAGAGGTTTTCTGCACCGTTTCAGAAAACTGTTTAAACATTTGTTTTAAGGCATTCATGAAATATAATCAATGGACTGCTTCTTTGTTGTTGTTATGATTTTTTTTTTTTTTTCTGTGTTTCAGTTGTTACTGTAGTTATTTTACCTGTTGGTCTTTTTGTGGTTTCATGTTACTGTCTTGCTGGGCTAGTTTCACATTTTGGTGACTTGTTTCTTCCACTCGTTAGAATGGGGAAAAGATTGTGTTTATTTCCCCCCCAATTTCATTGGAGAGAAATTTCAAGTTAATAACTAGTAAGCATCGGCTTGGAGCAGCACCCAAACAACTAGTTTTAATGATAGCAATCAAGTGTGCAGAGCTAATTCAGAGACAGACATGTAACATGCTGATTTTAATAAGCTTTAAAAAGGCAATCTCTAACTTTTAAAAGTCTCTTTTTAATTTAATCGTCCTTGGTTCATAAGATGCCAAAACAAACAAAACCATTAAAATATGTTTTCAATATGGATCCACAGTGTTATTTGATGGTGTTTTAAATTAGCATCATGTTGGTAAAATATTGATTTGATGAGCTTTAAAAATGGAAAAGCTGAAATCATCAACCTATTTGGGGAAGAAAAAAAAAACATTTTTCTCTAAAAATGAACAAAGCCCCAGCCCCAAGATCTTACCAGAGAGAGGCTGGGCTCATGACATAAATTGCTGCATTTGAGCCTAGGTGTTTTGTTTAGGCGACTAGTCACACAGCTAAGGTGAGAGGAGAAACACTATGTACTTCACATGTGTCAAAATACTATCATCGTAAAAGCTCTTCTGTGTTTGGTTCTTTCATTTATAATGCAATCCTAGCATTCTACAGCGAGATGTATGAGGACCTTTACGCTTCCTTTACCTAAATTATTTCATCTTGGTAGCTAGGATCAGAGTGGAGACATTTCTTCTGAGACTGTGTACCTTTCACATTTTATGTGCATTTCATCAGGCAAATGTCAAATTTGCTAATAACAAGAAAATCTCCTCATTTTTAATCATGCCACTCCTGTTGCATGGGGTGGGGGTGGGGGTGGAGGCAAGCAGGGGGTGGAGATGGGAGCATAAAAGCATTGAGCAGTCTGACCAGAGAAGGAGAAAAAATGCTTATTTGAGTTGGAAAATGACACGTGCTCAGTTATCTCAGCGTCTGTATCAGTGCATCATTAAATTCAGAATTTCAGGAGTTAATAGAAACTTGGCTAGATTAGGGATGCATTTTCAAGCCCAGGTTTGAAGCAGCATAATTATGTTCAACTGCTGTTGTTTGAAAGGGCAAACAGCATCTTAGGCACAGAACAATGAAATTACAGCTGAGATTTAGGTTAGCAAAAGCCGTCTTCTCTTGGCTTTTATGATTCATTATTTCCCATTAAATACAGTATTAGAAGTGTACACTAGATAGCTCATGGTTGCTGCTCTCGGAGCACATTATCTATATTACACAGGTCTGGGGAGCAGAATTAGAAAACTTTGGGGGAATGAGCAATATGTGTTTGCTGATAGAAGTACCATATGGCTCATCTTCTTCAATTGCTTTCATTGCGACTCTGATGCTGGAGAAATTAAAGTTTTATTTGATGTGGCACAGCTTAATGAACTGTCTTCTGTTAGGAAAATTGAATATGTTTCCTGTTATTTGAGCACAGAGCCTCCATGGTTTGGCTGATGAGGGATGCATTATGTATTGTTTATTTAGCATTTTGAAAACAAAAGCAAGATATTGAAGGTAAAATTGATTACTGCTGGATTGCATTATATAATCAAGTTTTCTACCTTTAAATTTCCTTTTACAATCCTCTAGCAATGTTTTAATATGAGATTGTTCCAGGTTTTTGTTTTTCAAAAGGACACAGAGCTTGGTTGTATCAAAATACTTTTATTTGTCAGTGAGCCCCACGAAACTCTAGACCCTATATTGTTATATATAGAGAGTTTGAAGAATGATGCTTGGGAAGAAGGAAAATAATTCAGTTTATGTGAATCAAATTGCAAAACTTCTAGTAGACCACCAATTGGCTTTGAGTGACTCTAACCTTTGGCTGATTGGAAGGGGATGTCATCTTCTTTTGTTTGAAATAGACCACTTAAGAACATGCTGGGATGGGGTCATCCAAGACCATCAATATTTGGAAATAGAAACTTCAAAATATCAACTTTTAAATTTTTGAGCTACTTGTCAGTGAATGAGAAGCTGGACCTGACTTGTACATTTGTAAAAAAATGAACTGTGCATTCCATGAATTTGGATTTTTTTAACCGAATACACATGATTCAAGAAAACATAATCAAAAATACACTTCCATGTTCAGAAAACTGTCCCCCAGGTGAATGTGTTCCTCACTCTTTAAAGAATCTGTGAAGAGATATATCTAACATTTTATTTAATTTCCTCATTTTTATTCTGGATCTGAGCTTTTTTTTTTTTAACAAAAAATCTGGATAATGTCTAAAAAGACTGAGTATAAAATTATGTTTTAATTTCTACACTTCTTTCTTTCAGTTTTCAGTGAGAAACATTCTACACATGTGCTGGTACCTCAGACACACGAATCTGCATCAAGAAGTAGGATAAAAAATAGTTAAAGTGAATGTACATTTATCTGGAATATACAGTACCCACTCCCCGCATGTCCCCCGCCCCCAGAAAACTCATTTGTCTTCTGTGTTCTGAGATGTTTTGAGGATTCTGGCAAACATGGTAGTTAAACAAACTTCTTGCACAATCTAAATACTGTCTGTTCAAGAGAGGCTTTCAATGTTTATAGTCCATAAGGAAAGGGGGGAAAAATCCAGTATTTAACCAAGAAAGTGCTTTGAGAATGTCTGTGAACAAAGTGTTTAAGCAAAACTTTGGCCACAGATAGTCTCAATTCCTCATTCTTCTGATTTTTTTTTTTTTGATGAGGAGTATTCAGGTAGCATCATTTTATTCCTTTTTCTTAAAATTAACAAATTAAAATTTTAAAAAGGTATGCCTGCCTGGGGAAGTGGTCACACAAACTTCCTTTGGAAACAGCCGGGAAGAAAGCATCCCGTTTTTATGAACCCCATCTCCTGACAGGGGCCTCGGAGGAGGAACACCATTACGCATTGTTATCAGCGTGGTGTAATTTGACTGTTGACAAAGTATCGGTGGCAGTGAGAATGAGCGCAGTTAGGAGTGTGGCGGATTGTAATCAAGAAGATGCTTAGCTGTGCAACACTGCATCTTGAGCAGATTTGAATCAACATTGCCTTAAGGGGACACACACACACACACACACACATACACACTCCAAAAGGAAAAAAATCCATTAATTTTTAGAGGGAAAATTAGAGTGGCACTTGATGAAGTGAAATTTGACATGCGTTAATTGCTCTGCAGCTCTCCTAATTAGAGATTTTCAAATTCTTTTACTGCTGTCACTGTGATGGCACATTGTCTTGCTGGACAAATACTAAAATTGCAAATTGGTTTGATCAGGAAGTTTTACGTACAAAGATTGGCCTGTATCCCCTGGTCCACATCCAAAAGGTGAAAATCTACAGAGCAAAGAGGACAATTTGTTTTACCTCCACCCCAGATTGTTTTGTTTTGTTTTGTTTTTTAAAAGACTTATTAAAATAGTTTCATTATGACACTTAATGTAAAGGAAGCAGGTGCTGATGCGATTTCCTTAAGCAGAGGGAAATGTTGCTTTCATACCCATGATTCTGCCTCATATGAAATATTTCAGGTGGGAAAAAAAGCGAGTGAAATGCTACATTGTATGTACATTCTCATATTTCTACCTATATTCTGCGGAAATTGGAGAAAGCCAGATTTTTTTCATGTCCCATTTTTCCCAGGTCTGAAGTCTAAGACAATAACATTCCAGGTTCCCCTTCTTGTCTTAAAGTAATTATACTGCTGTTTGGCCCTGAGGTTGTCACTAAATATGATACCATAGTAATTTTGGTTTCCTTTTTTCAACTTCTGTTGTCTAGTCCTTGACCCTCTCTTAATTCATTAACATATTGAATTTTTTCAATTTTCCATTTTCTTGCAATAACAATATTAATGCCAGGGTGAAAGCTTGATTGGAGCTAAATTACTTGTTACCTGCTGGCATTTATTTATATGGCATTGAATTATAAAGCTTTGCTATTGTCATGCCTTGGGCGAATTGTTTATGACACCAGTAATAGGAGTAATTGTTATTGTTGAAATTACCTGTCAGCTACCCATAGCAGTGGCCCTTGTCCCACTGACAAATAGTGACAAGGGAGAGGTATCCTCCATGCGTCCCCCTGATGGCTTCTCCTCTGATAATAAGAAGTGCAGGCCCTCTGATAATTTGCCTGTCACTGTTGAGTGCAGCTCAGAGAGAGTTGGCCAAATTGTTGTCATTCACTTTGACAAAGACAGCAAAATGCTGCCGTGCAGAAGGAGGATTATCAAAATAAATGAAATCACTTACACCCCCTTTGTTTGTTTGGCTCAAGAATTGCCTGGCTTTGTATGAGGTTGAGAAATCAAGGTCCAATTCTGATAGGCGTACCTCTGTTCATTCTAAGATGAGGATCCCAGGAAGGAGGGAAGACCTTAGCATACTTGCTATTTTGCAGTTTGCATTGATTAGTAAAAAAATTACGTTCAAATATAAAGGGAAAGTCGATAATATGTAACTGAATGCACTAGTTTAAAACACATGTAAAATTCATACCTTTTTTCTCCTTGCCTTCCTTTTATCCCTCTTACTCTTTTTTGACCCAAACTGGCAAATTTCAAAAATGTACATTTTACATTTGCCATCAAGTATTCTTTGAAAGTTTAGAATTCTGCAGTCTGGACTCTTCCAGTTTTAAAAGACTATATAATAATCAAATTTAGAACTGTTGTTTCAACTAGCTGGTTCCTTGCCATAAATTACCTTTTATTTATATACTATCTTCATGTGTAAAGAGATAAATGAAACATAGTTCCAAATATGAAGCATCAATTATCACAGGGTTATGGAGGAAGCAAAATGGGTCTGTTATTGCCAGAGCTCAAATATAAATATTTGCATTTTTAAACCCATTGGTTGCAACTCCGTGAACCTGTCACAGAGGAGAGAAAGGGACAGAAAGAATGGGGGATGGTATTCGGGAATGTCCACATCTGAAAGAAATGGACTCTAGCTAATGAAACCTTTGCTATTATAAAAACCAGAATTATTCTCACCTTTCCACAAAAGGCATCATTTTATGCTAGGAAAATGCTTATTTTTAAGGTGCCTGTGAGGCTATTTCTCATAGATCTTCTTGACAAATACTTGCTGTTATAAGAAGTCAAAAAAAAGAAGAAAAAACAACAAGGATAAATGTAAAATATTGGCTCCTTATAGGATAGTAATCAGTTGTTTATTGGTCTCTACCAGACAAGTAATGACCAACCACAGTGTTAAGTGCCAGCCACATTGCCTTGGGCCCTTCTCTCCTAACACCGGCCATTATCTGATTAGAGAACCTCAAAGGAAGTCACTATTGCATAATTTTATGGGTCTTAACAGCACAGGTTGGCTGGCAGAAAAACTACCTAGGAGGGTTGATAAAGCAACAGTGAAAATGATTTTATTTACTCTACTTACACCCTGCTCTCTGAAAGAGTATCTGAGTATCTCAAACGCTGGTGGCTGCAGAAGAAACCAAAATTGGTTCACACAGGAATTGTGTAGGATGTAAGGAAGACAGGAGAAGGAAAATGATCTACCTCTTTAAGCTTTTCATGGACTGCACAGTTTGAAGGAATGAGCAACACTGTTAGAGGCTTAGGTATTATGTACTTAAAAGCAAGTAAATAGGTTTTCAGCAGTGCTAAAATCATATATGCAAGAATATCTTGATAGGAATAAATGTGTTTCTAATCCTTACTAATAGTGTATTCTTCTAAGGCTCCCACTCCATGGTTAACTATGTTGAATGTCCCTGATTAACAAGTGGAAGGCAGTGACATAATTAAGAGGTTATCTGGAGTAATAAAAATGCTCAAACCTGTCGTGGAATGTGATCCCTTCAACAGATAATTTTTAAGAATGTAGCATGTCCTTGCTGTCTATGTCAAGACACACATTAGTGATCCCAGGAGGGAAAATAAACATACGTTTTTAAATGAAGATATTTAAAATGTACCTCATATTTCAGCGTGTTGCTATAACCTGGGCTTTTTTATGTTCCTCCTATAAAACCTAAATTAAGCCTCTTAGGAATGGTTTTGCTGCAGGTTTCCTTGAAAAACACAATACATTTTAAATGGTTCAGGACTTGAGTGCACTTCAACTTGTAATCACTAACATGCATTCTCTTCTCCCTTCTTCCAAGCACCAGCAAGACAGTCCTCTTTAGAATTTAGCTTCATTCGAAATGTAAACTTTTAGCAAATAGTAATTGCTCCTGTAGCTCTATTGATGAAGTGACTACCAGCAAATCTTTTCTTCTCTCTCTCTCTCTCTCTCTCTCTCTCTCTCTCTCAACATTTTGAAACACCCATCAGTGTCAAAGGAAACTGCACACGTCCCCTTTGCTGCTCTAAATAAGGCTCAGCAATGTTAAGGAAAATGTCAGAAAAAGCTCGGTGGATTAAAGGAACATTCCTGCACCATATCAGGGAGGATGGCAGGGCAGGCTGAGCTGCATAATTCTGAAAGATATTCTTTGTAAAATGCTTACTGCCTATGCAGAAGGAAATTTTATTCGGAAAGATTTGATATTTTATTTGGTAACATACAACCTTCAGTTGTTTTTCTAAATCTCGTTATTCTTTAATATGCCTTTGGTTTGTGTTTTTAAAACTAGAGCAATAATGTACTCTCTGTCTCTGGAATGTTTCTCAATCCATGTGCAAAGTGAAAATTCATTTCTGACTCTTCCATGCATTTTCCTTTTCTTTCTAAAATTCCTGGGATGTTCACTTAGTGAAAACAGAAAATGCTGGCCTCTTGCACATGCAAATTCATTGAGCTAATCAGTCATAAATAAAATTTGTATATAACTTTGGGGATTTCCAGACAGGTCATTTACATTTTAAAAACTGCATTTCATTTGTGTATTAAAAAAATAGCTTATGTGAGGATTTTAGTTTGTTTTGTTCTATTTTTCAAAAGAATATTTGATAATCACAAAATAGTATAATAGTAGTAAGATATCCCATTATATCCTGTGTATAATTAAAACTTAAGAACTAAACAAGAGAATAGCTTACAAATTTAAAACTAGATACGACCCCAGAAATAGTAATACTCATTTCATAGAAACAAGGTAAACCACAGCTGATCTTAAATATAAACTTTTCCAAAACAGGTTAAAAATGAATTTAGACAAATTTGGCTCTTAACCTTTAAAGATTTCCTGCCCATTTCTGTATGCCCTTTATTACATTAATTTTTTATTTAAATTACACCATTAACTGGATATGAATTTATCAAGAATACATGTATTGATTTATAAAACAGTACCATTAATTATTATAATAGCTAGATGTAGCTGATATTACAAAGCCATTTAAAGGTTTTTAATATAACTTGGACATACATAGATAGATAGACATTATGGACAAGACTACAATTTAAACTGGCTACCAGCAGTTAATGAAATCCTTGATTTATATTCTAGTTTAGAGATTGATTATATTGTTGCTTTGTAAAACTATTTATATTATGCCATTTTTCAAAGGATGTCTCAATAAAAAAGCTAAATAAAATATTCAGTCAATTCCCAAAGCAGATTTTGTTTTCTATATTTTAAATGCTAGTGAAAATAATTGATTGTGTGTGTTCCAAGCTTTGTCATTTCCATTCCAGAGGTGGCTTTCCTGATGGGAACCTCATTTGCATATGCACACTTTCACACAGTTTTGATCCTTGCAGAAACAAACCCCTTCTCTTTATTTCATTATCTCTCCCCACCCAACAAAAGCATGTATATTTCACAAAGCCGGCACATCAGGACACACAAGTCTTTCTGGCATCTTTTATGTTATGCATTTTTTTTTCTTAAGGTTGTGGAAAACTGGGACTTACCCCAAAGCCGCAAAGCAGGCAATCACGAAGATATTTGGGTAAGAATGCAATCTGAAGGAAAAAAAGAAAAATGAGGAAGAATATAAGCAAATAACAGTTAACACTTTCAAACTACTTTTTCAAATGGTAATTAGCCAGCGAATAGATTGAAAGTTAAATTCTTTTCACATTCTACTTGGTGTGGGTCCCCTAGTTTCTTTATTTATATCACTTTTCCCTGCCTGGCAACATATGTTACCGATTTATTATAGTATTTTTACTGTTAGCCGACAAATGTAAAGGCTAGCTGAGAAAGCTAGCTTCATCTGATGACTTTAGCAACAACTGCAGGACATCCTTGAGAGTGAGCCAATAGGCTCTTTTGAAGCTATAATACGATTAACCATTTGGATGCCAAAATATCTCTGAGAGCCAAAGTTGGCTCAGTCTTTCTGTAGGCATCCCAGGTTTGCACAGACAAAAGTTAAATGTAAATTATTTGTTTTGTAAATATTTCAATAGCCTTCTAAGAACTTTCCTCCACAAGTCGCAGGTCCCCTAAAAGTCATGAATGCATCGTATTCTTTATTTCCTTTTCGTTTACAGAACACTGAATCTGTGATACACAATTATAAGTAACCAGCTATCAAGAATCAGGTTGTCACCCCACCCTCCCCCATGTCATGAATTCTCTACTGTTCTGTTAAAAGAAACAAACACCCTTTAAGAGTTTAAATGATCACATTTCTCTGATATATGTACAGCCTAGAAAAGTAAAGTTCAATGTTCTTCTTGGCTAAGAACCTGAAATTTCTTTCCAAATTAGAAATGCTGCATATTGAGGCCATATTAATGGATATGTGACACTAACTAAAGGATTATTATGCCTTTTAATATATCCACATGAATGTGGCTGCTTGAGAATTGTATTTGTTGTTTTAAAGTTACCAGATAAAAAACTTCCATTTTTGATCATTTGTAATTTACTTCATTCCAAATCATCTGGGCTTTTAATCTAAAAAATATTTTTATAAACAATTTGTTTCTCCACTTACATGTTCATGTGGGGTCAATCACAATTTCAGGAACATTTTATAAAATTTGCTTTGAACATTAATGACTTGAAAGTTTAGAAATTAAATCTTAAACATTGGAAGACAGTATTTCTTGTCTAAAAGGCCTGGCTCAGCAGCTAAAATTTAGTATAATTTGATACTAAAATTCAACTAACAAAAAAGCAAATATTAATAGCAGCCCCTGGGGGTGGGGGGCTGACCATCAAAAAGTAAGTTTTGAGGATCTGAAATGCCCTTGGTATCTCTGAAATCCAGAATATACTAAAATATACTATCTGTCTAGACACATCTAACGCAGGACATTCTGTTTGTACAGAGGAACAATGCCATAGCTCTCCAACATAATTGAAGGATAGACAACTATACTTGGTTTTAGGATATTTGCAGGCAAAATTTTACTTCAGATTAGGTGGTAATTTAGATAATCTGTGCAATCATTCATTATTTTTAATTCTTATTAAAAGTTCTCAGATTGTCATCGTTTATACTTTAATGTACTTTCCACAATTTTTTTCGATATTAACTATACTAGTCCTACTCACACCATTGAAAAAATAATTAAAATAAGTAAATTTTATACATCTAGTTATATAGTCTCAACCTAGCCTAATTAAGGGTAATATTTGACTGAAGTTATTATTTATATCTAGATATTTACTGTATGCATTTTTTGTCCACAAGAGTCATCATAAAGTGAACTGACTAATTGCTATAGGCAACTTTAGATTAGACATGATTATGATCAAAAGGATTTCACCTTCAGAGAATGAGGCTAATTTTTTAAAGACATAAATACAATGCAGTTCCAAAATGGATCAAATATAAGGTTATGAATACTCAAGTAACTCAGCGCTAGTCCTATTATTCCATGAGTGAGCCTATCCTAAGTGAACTGATGGGAACAAGTAAATTTTTGAATATTAATTTGCTTAGATAAATGAATGCAGATAACGGTGTTGGAGACCCTAGAGCTTTGTTCTTCAAAAAGAAAAAAAAAAGATATTTTTGAATCAAAATTGAATCTCCAACAGAATTTGGTTCCCATACTTAGACTGCTAACTGTGTGTGTGTACTTTAAACTCTTCTAGAACAGCCTCTGGGCTCTGTGGTCATCTAGCTGGCACTCCCCTGTACCTACCACATTCTGTCTTTTGTCTAAAAACAGGTGTCTTCTTAAGACCAATGTCTAAGTTTCCTCTGGCTTCCTGGCTTCAGCTGTGTCATTATCATTCTTTAATTTATCTATATGGTCCTTCTAGTGACTGCTTAGAGCTTTAGCTGGCAGCTCTGGTCTTCCTGGTGCTCCTCATGGCCCCCACGGCCCACCCCCTGCTTTCTGCTTTGTCCAGCACCTTGGTTTCTTTTCCCCCTGTTTCTGACCTGCACTTTTTCTGGATCAGACGCAGGCAGGTTGAGAGGTAATGAGAACCAGATGGACATAGTGCAGAAATTGCCCAAATGGGTATGAGAATGTGGGGAGCTGTCAGGCATGGAGAGAAGCTGGAATTTTTCAGCAATAAAATGGGATTTATCGCCACTCTACCACAGTCATTGCCGACAACCGTTTACCTTGACAGAAACCCCATTCCAATAGGCCACGCCGATGCAGATTCTTTTTTCCCAAAGAGTGATGATTGGTATTTGTTCTAAGGCTCAAATGGCCTGCACTAAAGGTGAAGCATTAGGCCAAAGTCCTGTATTCCCCACTGAGGCAAATGAACCTGCTAAAATAAGTTCCTTCCACAATGGCTGTGTAATTGAAACCAGAAAGTGAGAGAATTTGATAAATTGCTTGACCCTGAAGGAATGCTAAGGTCATAAATTTTCATTGCATTTTTTTCCTCTCTCTTTTTTTAATTTTTATATATTGATTATATTTAGTATTTGCCTCAAAATTCAACAAGCTTACAGATCATCAGTTGTGGCCCCAGGGGAAACACAGTAAATCATCAATTAAGAGGGCAGGGAGCATTCTCCCCTGTCTTCCAAAGAGGGATGTCAGGTCCTTGGTATTCCAAGGACAGTTGTGGAGGTGTCTTACATCTCAGAGCTATTCCAACTTAGCACACGATTTGTCCTGGCATGGACAAAGTAAAATCTACAGGAAAGATTTTTCTCAGAAGGGTGCTGTTCTATTTCTATTCGTTACAAATGATGAACTGTTAAGAGGCTGGCAATCCATTTGCAGCAATCACACCCACATACTTTCCCCCCATAACCTAAAAATAAGAACAGTTGTATTTTAGCTACAAAGGGCTATCCTCATTTTTAGGTAAATTGAAAGTGTGCCTGTGTGCACTCAGGAATGAGTACCCGTGCTTCTGAATACTGGTTTTGGCAAGTGTGCATTGAAATTATTCAAATCTACTTTTTTTTGAAATCTGAATTGTCTGGATGTGGAAATAAAATATAGGTCATAAAAGCAGTCCAAGCTACATATTACAAAGTGTAAAATGGACTAACATACTAAAGTCATCACATAGTAGAAAATTTCTACACATCTTACTGTCCGGTTTTACTTGTTTTTCTAAAAAGTAAATGAACTAAGCTTATCAGCATTTTAATTTAGCTGCATTCTCTACTAATCATTTGTAGTGGCATATTACGATGACTTATACTCTCTCAACCTAAAGCAAGTTAGGTCATTTCTTGATAGCCAAAACTTTGTGTCTTTGGAAAAATTAAAGAGCATGTATCCTATGTATTTGTGTCCTTAATTGTTAGCTACAGTAAACAAAATCAGAGGCATTTGATCACAGTACATCACTTTTCTGTTCAAATATTCAGAATTTTGGAAACAAAATGGGATATAAGGTAGCAGTATTGATTAACCATTGAGGTAATTTCTCTAATTTAAGAAAGATTCCTTCTCATTTGTTTTAGATTACTAGCTACAAGCTCAGAGGTTGGAACCAAAACTAACTCTAGAATGTATATGTACAAAATAAGCATGTGAGTTTTTCCTCATAACAGTCTGAACTAATTCAAGAAAAAGATAATTTATGTTGGATTCTATAAAGTATGCTCAGTAGAGGGGTAAGGCTACATAATTTCTAGTCCTATATCCCATCTTCCTCTGTCCACAAGTAATTAATGACCAAGGTTTATTAACAATACTTCTACCTCAAAAACATTTTGTTTTATCAAAGAATGGAGAAGAAGACAGTCCATAAGAGAAATAAATCCCAAATCCTCTTTATTCCAAAACACAAAGTAGAAGAAATTTTTAATGATACACAGAAGAAAAGAGTCCTGGGAATGTTAAAAATCTTGGAATCTGGCACCAAAGTATGAGGCCAGAAGATAATTTTCAGATGTTATTGCTTATATGTATATAAATATTCTCATAAGAATTCTGTAACAACATGTCTTCCTTTCATAAAGGGGAGATCACGCTATTCATATGATCTGCCTTTAATCTAGTAAGTTTTTTTCCCTGACTTAAAATGTGGCTTACTTCCCCTGCACTTAAAATTTTGATTGTAAGACTGTTTCAAACAAACAAAAAATGAATAACTATATGCACATGTATGCATGTATACATATATACGTATAAATAAAATATGAACAGAAAATGGATTCAATCACTAATATTTTTGCAAACTAATGTTCAGCTGATGCAACTCAGTTTTATTTTGCATTAGATTAGTGTCATAATGGCAATGACTAGCCTTTATTCACTAACAGTTTGAGTCAGCACTTTGAGACACTTTCAAATTAGGTCATACTGCACATTTGTGGCTGATACAAAGGTTGATTAAGAGAGCTGCACAATTGTAAAGTGATGTGGTGTGAGTTGAATTAAGTTCTCTGATAGTTACGGGAAATGTGAACCACTATAACTAAGCAGAAATAATGTATGGCCAGAGCGGGGAGAATATATTTCCACAGAGTGCTTCAAGTAATATTCATTTACAATTTAACAAAGTCCTCTGTCTGTTATGGAAGGATTCTATCATGGGGTCTGGAAACAAGCAATGAATTACAAAAAGGACACAGGAAACCTGGTCCCCAGTTCTGTTGCTGTGAAAGTCAGCTTTTGCCTTTATGTCCCTTTTGATCTTCTCAATAAAGACTTCCCCCACCCCTTCTAGAAACTGTCTACAGCTTTTCTGAAGCCAAAGTGATCCCATGTCACAACTGAACCATTTACCCATAATGTAACAATTCTGAGGCCAGGCTAAATTGCTATGCAAAGCTAGACCTGGAAGGGGGTAAAAAATCTATTTAAAGTGATATTGTCATGGCAATTCACAAACTCATCTAACATTCAGAGGCATAGGATTTTCTTTAATTCGCTCAGCACTTCAAGTAAATTGTAGAAATGGCTCCTGAAAGGCAAGTGTACTTTTTAGTTGCGTTTAAAGAAAACAGAAACAAAAGTTAAATATGTTAATTGTCGGTATGCTTAATAACGGCAAAAAATAGTGGCAATTATTAACACTGGAGTCAACTTATATCACCCTCTCCATAGACTAAAGAAGCCATAGAAGATATATAAGTATAGGTATATAGATATATATTAGATCTAATAATATATGTGCATGCGTGTAGACACATATATTAGGCTTTCAAAGGCAAAGAACCTGTATAAGACCAGTGTGGTCACACATGCTTGTAATCCCAGTACTCAAGAAGCTAAGGCAGAAGGTAAACTAGCCTGGACAACATAGCAAGACTCCATGTCAAGAAACATAAAAATTAAAATGTAAAAAAAGAACCTGTATAGAAATTTAAATGGCACATGGCATTGAACCAAAAGAAAAGTTCCCCGGTGCTTTCTCTTGCACAGCATACTGCTTGCTTTCTTCGAATAGGCATACTAAAACACGTACTGCTAATGTGATGAATTACATTTATTTCATGTGTTTGATGTGTTTATTAAATATCAACTTCCCAGGCAGACTTTTTTGCCTCAACCTGTATTTCTGGACTCAGACTTTGCCTAGGCTCATGATGGTGTACAACACCTTGCTCTCCTCGGATCTGTTACCTCCAGTTAATTCTCAATTTCTCTCAAATTCCATCAGAGTTTTCATAGCTTGGCTGAATGTGTTTTCTCAATAAGAATGAATAGCCAAAGTAACAGGAAGGACTCTATTAAAAGGTACACATATTGATTTTTTAAAAATAAATGCACCAAATGAGGAGCCTGATGTTGTAATAGCCATAGTCTCAATATTTATAAATATCTTTATATTCCAGTCTGAATAATTACAATTTTCATGAGAATGAAAGGAAAACACCCTTCAAATCCTGGAAGGAATGTAAATAATAACTCTTTGGAAGGAAGGAAGAAGAGGAGACAGGGAGAGAGGCAAGAAAAGAAGGAAAGGAAGAAAGAAAAAGGAAAAAGATGATCTCAGCTCTTTCATTTATTTCAACAAAGATCTCCTCATGAACCACTTTGTTGACTGATTTCTGTCCCTCGGCTGTGAAAGGCCACATTCTATGAACGTGATATACAAACATCCCTGACACCCTTCCACTTTGCTGTCATTGTTTTTGGTAAATTGCACTATAATCAATATTTTTAATAAACTGCAACTTGAATTTGGATAACCCCAACTCCTCTGTCATTGTTGAACTATAGAAGTTGCTCTGCCGAAAGTGGGTTATTTATTGCAAAAACAATGGTCATGAGTATCTTCCAGTGTACTATTCTATGACCCAGATTAAAAGACAAATACCAATGCATTTAATCTGTCAGTTGATACTGGAAGCAATGGTGGTGTTCTGTCTCAAGTCCAAACATTTTTATTTTGAACAAACCCTGGGTATTTGCAACCACTTAATTTACATTTTCAAAAGGTCACTCATGCTACTAGTTGGAATGGATTATATATTTTACTTATTTGGAAATAAGCTAATTTGCCTAACTAGGGAGATACACCTTTCCAGCCACTAGGATGATATAGACCTGAATCATCCCTTATATCACATTGAATAGGTAAAAGTATTTTTGCTATTTTGTTAAGCAATTAAAGAAATAGATGTTTCTCCAACAGTTTAATTTAGTAGGTGAAAATAGTATCCAGTGAGCTATGTTTATTAATAGAGGGTTTTTTATTATTATTTTGCAGAATGGATACAATCAACATTACAGGGGTACAACATGACTTTTGATGATCTGGCATACAGTGATTAAATAAGGTTAATCCTCATTTTATATGCTAATAGGGTATTTATAATCTCTACAGCATATCCAATTTAATGATTTTATTCTCTGTTGTTCAGAAATTATTTCTTATTAGTGGAAGAGAATATCCTTACATTCACTACAGATGCTAGTTTAATTGGGCTTGAGTGCATTGTATATAATTAGTCCACTTCTCTAATATTTCATCTATAATTATACAATGAACAATGTGCTTAAATTTCATAAAATTGGTAAATTCAAAAGAAAGACTTTTAAAAATATGAACATTCTACTTCCAACATTTCCCAATCCCTACTAAGAACCTAGTAAAAAAAACAGAACTTAGGCCAGTGTGAGCTCATTGAATGATGAATGGATGCCCAAAGGCTCTGAAGCTAAAAGTAAAAATTATTCTCTTCCCACTCTACTCATTCTACCCAATGACAATGTTAGTGACAGAGTTGTTTGAACCAGGCCCAGCTGTCACTGGAGGAGCAAGATAAAAGTCCCCACATGCTACATTCTCAAGGTCTCTGCAAATGTCAGCCTTCAAGCTGATAGTTTGGATGGCAAAGCTATTTGTTTTGAGGTTTGAGTTCTTCCCCTCCCTGTCCCTGTCCTCCTTCTCCAACATTTAGGACTCTTTCAGATAAACTCATTCCAGACAGCAGCCTATGAAGTTTTATCAAAGCAACTAACCTTTGATTTTGTTAAGGAATGTCACCAAGTAGAGAAATTGGTAACAAGAGAGAATGAGGAACTAGCTTATGATTTTGAGGTAAACTGAGTGTCTATGCGTGTATTGCCCACCTCAGTTCAAATGTGGCTATTTTTACACTAGCAGTATGTTTAGTTACAGCATTTTTTAAATTCAAAGATGAAAGAAACATGGATTATGGGGTTCTAGCCATAGGATGGTTTCATTGTCAGGGGTGTCCAGCTCAGGGGAGTTAGCTAAGATCAGTAACAACTCAACATGGCCTCTTCTTGCAACTTCTTTATATCCCTAAAATGTCCATCATATAAAGACTTTGGAAGGTTCTTTCTCATTTCACCTTCCAACATGCTAGGTCCCTTCTACTAAAAAGAGAACCAATTGCAAGCATGACTACTTTGACCCAGAAACCTATCCACTCACCCATGAGCAAATGAGCACTGCTCAAAGACTTCAAACAAAGTCTCTTATCTTTTGAACTAATAACTTAGAAGTGAAAATGTTATAGATTCCTTTCTTAGTCAGGGTCTAGTCATGAAAACAGAATGGCTAATAAGTAGTTCAACAGAGGGATTTAAACCAGGAAATTAATCACAAAAATGACAGAAGAAGTGATAGAAGAAATGAGAGGGCAGATAAGGATGGTGAGACCATCAAGAGTGGGACAATGGAGGAAGCCATTGCCACCAGTCCCCTGGAAAGACAGAGAACAGAGAGCAGGTTCTGGGACCTCAGAAGAATGAAGCCCTTGTCAGAGCCACCTCTAAGCAGGTTGGAAGATGAAAGATTGATAGCCCAGTCCCTCTCCTCCTACCTAACCAGTATCTACCTCTTCAGAACTTTTGTGGAAAGCCAGAAGACAATATGCTTTGTGGAGTTAAGTCCCTAACAGAATGGAAGAGCAGGGGCACAGGTCTTACAGCAAACAGAAAAATGACCAGTACCATCCCCTACTCAATAGTCTTAAGACTTTCGTGTGAAAATAAAATTCCAAACAAACCCATGTGTGAACACAATGGGAGGAAATTGATATTTATTTGGGTTTCAAATTCCTAAGGCGCTATACCTAGGAACACCAACTAGGAAAGTGATCATCATTTTAAGGATAAACATTCAAGCTAATGCAATCTACCTTAGCTGGATAAATTAAAAAGGGATACAAGTGCACTAAACTGGAGGCCACTGTCACTGTCAAACTTTTGAAGTTGCTTATGAGGACAGTGTGTCATTTCCTCCATCAGTGTGGCCATAAGCAACAGAGCAAGGCATAAATAGGAGGTTAATATTGACTTTCCTGCTTTCCATAGATTTTATTATAACCAAAAATCTTACTTGAACAAGAATAGAAAGTTCTGCTCAGAGAAGCATCGCAGTTCCCTGACTGAACAGCAATGTTCAGTCTGTGTTCTGTGCCCTGATTTACTGCTCTGCTGCTCCATAGCTAGATCAACTATTTAAAAGTAAGTTTTCTAGGACTGGGAGAGTGACTCAAGTGGTAGAGCACCTGCCTAGCAAGAGTGAGGTCCTGAGTTCAACCCCAGTACCACAAAAAAAACAAGAAAGGTGTTTACTAGTGTTGTCCTATCTCTTAACTATTCTTCTTTGATACCAGCTGATACTAATGGGGCTTATTGTTCAGGCTCAAACAATGCCACCTATATCCTTGAAACCTAGGCACAAGTGCCGTTTCCTAGGCTTAACATCTTATCTCTTGCTATTCTGTTTTCAGCTGTATCACTTCTCTGTCAAAATGAAGAATACAGTTAAAAGAGATTTGCATTTGGTCCTACAAAATGAAGACTTTATAAGTTGACTTCTTTTTTCTTTTTGACCAGATCCATATTACTTGGAAAGGGAAAGGCCAAGGGGAAATTATTGCTATTTTAGACAGCAGCATAAATTTTCTTCCTATTTTTAACCTAGCTTTTAATTTAATAAGTTTTATGACCCTTAGATTAAGTACATATGTTTTACAAGACATTGTGTCCCTTGAGTCACCCTGAATTTGCTCTACTGTACCAGAATTAAATGAATGAATACTGTGTTTCTGATTTTAGTTTACCATGTATTTGATCCTTATAATATGCCTGGTAAACCTTCATAAAAGCAGAGAGTAACAACACAACTTAAAGTCATCTAAAGGTTAGCATAGAGTATTTGAAATTAAATGAATGGAGTTATCTCTTTACAATATTTTAAACTTCAGCTTTCATTCCTACTGTTTCTGTAATAAATAATTAAAGACAGGCAACGCACTAGAAGTGGTCTCTGGTCTTGAGAACTGGCAACTAGTCATGTTCAAAACCTTCATAGAATTAATCTATTAGACAACACAAAGTATCTTCCCTTCAAATTAAAGTTTCAAAACTAAATACAACCATGTCTGTTTGGAAATCTAAATTGATATTTTCTTATACAATATATTCTATCATTTTGTATTCATAGTCATTTGAAAGTGAATGTGGTATTATTTAAACATAAAGAGGATTTTGCCAATCCTAAAAGAAAGATCATAGTAACCATAATTCTACGGTTACTAAGAAGAAAACACTGAGTTCATAGCAGAATGGAGAAAATTACCTACAAAGTTGGTATGTGATAATCTTGTCCTCAGTTTATAGATAGGGAGCAGAGACAGAGCTGGTGTAGTAGAGGTATTGCATGGCTCAAAACTGTGTGTTTCAATAGTGCAAAAATGTAGCCATGTAGCACTGGTAGTGAATTTTTTTTTTAATTATTAAGATGTAGTAGCCAGGCATAGTGCTGCTATAATAGGGGCCTACAATCCTAGCACTCAGGAGACAGAGCCTGGGCCACACAGGGAGAACCTGTCTCAAGAAAACAAAACAGAACAAAAACCTGTAGCAGAATTTTACATCCAACCAAAGTATAGAAGCTATAAATTAGCTGAACATTCAATCAGAAAATCTTCATAATATATTATAAAATTTGTTTTAAAATATGCTTTAGAAATTTGCTGCTTCAATTCTGATTTTAGAAATGGCTTCCTTATACATGCCAACATTTAGTAAATCAATAAGCCACTGAAAGTGCACTTTAGGTCAATGGATTAAGGGTGGCACAAACTCAAGATGGAACAGTTAGCCTTTATGTCACAATTTCAGATTATGTGCCAGACTATATAACTCTGCAACACTTAAGTTTACTAATGTATGAAATCCAATTCAAGAAGCCATTAATTTCTTTCCTATTCATTTTGTTTGCTTTTGTCCCACTTCAATGAGTTTGAAGGACATGACCTTAAAGTATAACTAGTTATTCAGTAGAACCTCCTTCGAAGATCTACATAAGAATTGATGTTTATTTCACAACCACATATGGCCTCCAAAATTGATATGTTGCCCTGTGGTTTTATTGTTAGAAGAAACCATCCATTATTTTCAAACAGAAAAAAAGTCTCAGCCTTTCTATGTTTCATTTCAAGACTGAGTGACCAAAATATTAGACCTGTTCGAAATCTATTTAAGTATTTTGCATCTTGTAGGTTATTTGCATTTAAAAGGCTTTTCATTTTGTTTTTAGAAATAATGCAAGATTCCTTACCTAGAAGCTCCTGGATAGCCCAGCTGTCTAAGTTATGGCCACACTGTTGAGAAATACAGGTTAGGATGGAATGTTGGCATTAGGCTCCACAAAAACAAGGGCTGGCCATTTTAACCGTCATAGAGAACTCCTGGTCACCTCCCAAGGGGCAAATTGATGTCAAGTTCTGCTGTCTGTCAGGATTAAGTGCCTGTTTGCTTTTTCACTAACATGTGGTTTGAGAACAAAGCAGCTCAAATCTCCTCAGTCCCTAACAAAGCATCTCAAATTGCTGAGTAAAATTCCTTAATCCCCCATCTTAATCTGAAAACACCAGCAGAATGGTAGAACACTGTGGTCTCTTTCTGTACAGCTCTGCACTCCACCCACCCACCCCCATCCCTGACCACCTACTCCTAATTAACATGTGCATTGCCCCGGTACATACATGACTCTTCAACAGTATACTATCGAACCAGAAATTCTGATAACTTAGTCCAAGATCTAGACATTTTTTATTTCTATCAACTTTATTTAAAGAGTGATGGGAAAAAATAGAGACCAAACAGAGGAATTCAATCATCACTTTCACATAATCTTGAAGGTTATATGTATACAAATAGCATACGTTTCATAAGTTTTAACAAATAGGTTTTAACTGTTTGCAGTATTTGTGAACTCTAGATTTAAAGCTAAAAGTATATGGGAATTTAACATATAAAATTAGAATAGTTTTACTAAGGGAAAGGAAGGAAACAAAACTAACTTCTATTATTGAAAGTATGAAAACAATCTTGGGTAACGTGGTAAAATAATAAGCAATTGGAAAATAATTCCCATTACCTGTATATGTTCATTACATATTAAGGTTCAAAACTTTATGACTTTTCACATGTAATCTTTCAAGACCTTATCAACCGAATGGAGTTGAAAGTCTCCAACATTTTGCTGCTTCAATTTATAAAATGTTGACTTGCAAATTGAATTACATACAACCTTACCTTTTCTCTCACACACACACATAATTCCTTAGGATTTCAATACTTTATTTGTAATGTCTTTCTTTGCTAATTTCTGTTGAAAAGAATATTGGTAGATTTTTCTTGGGGGGGACTTTTTGAGCTGTTGCCACATTAAACTCTAGTTTAGAGAAGCTGAAATTCATGGTGCTTATCATTTTTCTATTTTTCTATTAATAATGTTTCTACTATTAATAGTGATGAACAATATTCATCATGATTGATAAATGAACTCATGAAACTCTACCTCTTCAGTCTAAATTTTTTCTCTAATTAAACGCCAAGTCAAAGATAGATCCAGGTGGATCTTTTCACAATTTCCCTTTACTTAAAACAAACCAATAAGCTGTATTAGTTACTTTTGCCTAGCTGTGACCAACATACCTGGGAGATTAACCTAAAGGAGAAAAGATTTATTTTGGCTCATCATTTCAGAAGGTTCAGTACATAGTTGTTTGGGTCCGTGCACCTGGGCAAAACATCACACTGGAGGGAATATATGGGAAGAGAGGCTGTTCACTTCATGGAAGACAACAAACAGGGAAAGAAAGAGTGAGGGAAAGAGACAGAAAAAGAGAGAGGAGAGGGAAGGAGGAAGAGAGGACTGAGGGAGTCCTCTCTCAGTCTGAGGGAGTCCTCTCTCAGACTGAGGGAGCTTTTGACTGCTTCAAAAGCACATCCCCAGTGACTTCCTCTAGTTAGGTCCTACTGCCTAAACTTTCCACAACCTCCCAAAATAGCACCACTGACTGGTGACCAAGTATTCAACACATGAGCCTGAGGGGAATATTTCATATTCAAACCATGACATGAATAAAATCAGTAGTCTTGGACCCTCACAAAATATGTATGTCTTTGAGAAATGGTAATAAAGCTTCATTGAGAATGCCAAGCCTTGGAAAGCAAAACTTCTAACACCCATCAAAGAGCTACTTGAGCTGTACTGAAAGGTATCACTTTTCCAGTTTTCTTCTTGGAATTTTTTCTTTCTATAAGTTGAGAAAAGGAAAAAGGCAAATGGAAAAGAAAGAAACATTTATAAACATCCTAGTTCTAGTGGAAGCCTTCACCATTTTGATAATAATAGGAGCTAAAAGTCAACCATGTCTTTGAGACGTTTAACTCCTCTTACAAAAAAAATTAAGTAACTGTAATTCAGATCAAGACATCCTATTTTTCTCAGTAAATTCATCATTCTTGTAAAAATTCTCATTTAAATAATACAAATGCCCTTTCCTGCTCAACTCATAAAAAATTATCCATTATAAACATCAGATTTTTAAACTTACCTTTTTTTTTCCCCCCGTACTAGGGTTTGAAGTCAGGATCTCATAAACTCACCATTTTTTAATGTCAGAAAAAAAAAAAAGGAAAATCTGGGCTTTCACCTCAAGCCAAAAGCAGAGGCAATGGCCTTGGTTGACAGAAATAGAGCAATAATCCGGAAAGGTTTTGTGGTACAATGGAAAGAGTATGGAATATAGTCAAGCTCTCTGTTTAAATCCAAGTTCTTGTGTTTCCCTTGTGACCTTAGAGAAATCACTTCACCCCTCTGTGCTTTAACTTTCCCTTCAAAATGAGGATAATCATTGTTTCTAATTCATGTGAATATTAAATGATCTGACATTTGTTAAGTACAACAATGTCTGGTATTGAATACATGTGACATCAATTTTGACTCTTTAAAAATTTACACCATTCCAAATTAGTTTGAAAATAAGATCGTTTATTTGTATTCTGTTCAAAATAAAAACATTGACTGTCCTAAGCTGATTTTATGGGCAAAAAAAGAAATAACCTGGGAAAAGAAGTTTTCTGCTCAAAATAAGGAAGAATATGCAAGACAAAAAAATTACAAATGTTCAGTAAAATACATGCAAAACATATCTTTCAGGGCCCAAAGTATTTGGAAAAGGATATAATGTCGCTCACATCTCAATAGTCTACCATAGTCATAACCAATGACTCTTCGATAACTCATGGTTATACTAGGCTGGTTATTTTGCCAAATAGGTTGTGGATATTTAAGTATTGGCAAATACTTATTACTACACTAGAACTTGGACTTGAGCAAATAAATACTATATTTTGGAACATCATAATAACCTGAGTCAAGATTCCAAAACAAATATTAGCATCATTATTTCTACTAATTGACATGCTTATTTTAAGCATTAAATAAAATGGGCTCCTAAGTGAATGTGTTTTGAAAGTTTCTATAAAGTTTTATCCCAAGCTTTCTCATATGTCTTTCAGCTGCCATTTAGACCAGCATTCCTAGTTGCCCCACTGAAACAGTCATGAAAATGTTTTCCTTCATCCACTCTTTCAGCAAGTATTCTTTGATTGCCTAACTATTCTAAGGCCAAGGGTAGTTGCTGTTATATAACAGTGAACAAAACAGATACCAAAAATATATGATTGGCAAAGATTCCCTGCCGGCTGATATATACCCATATGAAAACATCAAAAACCTTTTGTCTCTAGTTTTCCAGGTAGGATGTCTTCCTAGCACCTTCAAAAATAGGAGTTATGCACATATATCAAATCATCATATCACACATGTTAAACATATGCAATTTTACTTGTGAATTAAATTTCATTGAAGCTAGGAGGGAGTAAGAGGAGTTATGTTGACTGAGCAATGTGATCTGTGGCAAATCAAGATTCAGTTCAGGCATCCAGGTAAATTGCAAGGCATTAATCTTGCCAAGATTAATTAGCCAAGATCCCCAAAGCTAAGCTTGAAGGAAAATCAAGGAGAGAATCTTTAATATAACTCCATTTTAACGAGAGTAGGAAGAAGATATCCAGAGCACCCATGGGATAACGGCAGTTTAGCATCTTGTGATTCTGGTATCATAAAAGGGTCTGCAGGATAAGGTTTGAAACAATGATGTTACAAACTACACAAGTCCTGCTATTGCACAATCACAGTATTTAAAGTATTTGGAAGACACTTTCATAACTCTTTGTTCAAGTCATAGTACAACTGAAATCCCTGAAGACTTTCTCCAGTTGTGTGCTCATGAAACTAACGCCAAAGATTCAATTCTCCTGCTGTCTACTGTTGCCATATCTCACAAGTACAACTGGTCCTACGTCTAAACAGTCTTTCTAGAAAGATATGTTTGCAGTCACATCCAATCAGGGAAAAGATACTGTTGAATCAATTTGAATATAATTTAGTCAGTCTATTAAATTTTTAAGATACATTCCCTAAGAACAGCAGCACTATGTGCAGAATGTACCAGTCATTAGTAGTTTTTAAGAAAGTCTTTCCAATCACAAGCCAAAATAATACATACAATAAACTTCTCCAAAAAATTAATGTCTTTATAACAAAATGGAAATCCAACTAACACTTAGTTTGCAAATTCTTTATAAAGCTTGTATGGACCATGAGATCCTGGGCTATCCAAGACTGAAGGCATTAATGTCTAGTTCACTACTTTATTCATTGTTGTTTTGTTTTGTTGGTAGTACTGGGGTTTAAACTCAAGGCCTTGCATTTGAGCAATGTCCAGCTTTTTTCATTATTTAATGAAGTTTCAGTTTTCTGTAATAGCTTTTTAAAAAGGAAAGAAAACTGAAAATAACCTACAGGGTCACCAAAACGTAATTGGTTATTCAGTTATACTCTACATGTCTATCCATGTATGTTGGTTGTTGCCATTCATGGCATATTATTAAGTATAAAATGCAGGTCACAAGGCCATATGTATAGTATACATTTGTTTTGCATATGAAACAGAAGTCTAAGAGATAACATGAAAATATTAATAGTAATTATCAGTTTAGAGGATTTTTCCTTTGCATTGCTTCCTATTCCCCCTTCTTTGTATTATTTTTATAAGTTAAACATCATTACATATATTCAGGTAGGCACAACCAAACTGCCAGTTCTGAATTTTTTTCCTTGGATAGAGAATACCTTTGTTAATGTCTATTAGATTTCACTTACACAGAAATCAACACATGACTGCTACCCAACAAATCTCACATAAATCAAAACATAAATATATGTCTTCTCATATATAGATATGTACATCCAGGAAACAATAGGGAATAATCACCCATATCTGATGAAAAATAGTTTGCAAACTTCAGGGAGCATGAAAACACCAATTGCCAGACCTACTATCTCCAGATTTTCTGACTCGGCAGTTCTGGACTGAGGCCTAAGAATTTGCATTTCTTACCTATTCCCAGGAGACACTAATCCCACCGTTCAGAGACCCACATTGAGCACTACTGACACATCAATGCTATTTTGCCTGAGTGATGTGAGCTGAGTCTGAGGGTGATTTGATACCTCTCAGTTCAGGTGTGTTCAGTTCTACTCTGGGAAGATAGTGAACAGCTGTTCTTTCTCCTCACTAGAGAGAAGAGAGGAAATGGAATTAACCTACAGCAGAAGGATTTAAGTTTGCTCTAGAGGGAAAAACGACCTTACATAAGGGTTATTAAGCACTGAGATAGGCTTAGAGGGTTACTAAGAGGAAGTTTTTGTTATCTGCCTCCCTGGAGGTTTGTTAGAATTTACAGATTGTATTTGAGTGAAGGGAAAGAAAAAAAGAGATTGCATAAGGGACTCAGTTATTTTCAGGTGGAACCAAACCTATCCAACTACCTTTTGATGAATTGGGATAACTAAGAACTTTTTCTTTCTTTGTTCCCCAATGCAAGTGATAAGGAACTGTTCCCTATTTTCTTTCACTTGAGTGTTGCAGACTCACATGGGATTGCAACAGTTTCACTTATACATTTTCCTCAAAACAGAATAGATCAACCAGAGCAACTTGTCTTTTGTTTCTCCACTCTCCATGCCCTAAAAAGGACACCAAACCAAGAGCTTTCTCTCCATCTCCTTTGAGAAAAAAGCCCAGGCATCAACTCAGTAAAACTTAGCCAAAGGTTGCTTTTAACATGGGTCCAGAGATTTCAGAGGAAACCTTTGGAGAATGAAAATAAACTTAGTTATATAGCCAACAAAACAAGTTGTCTTCTGGTTAAACTCTACTCTCAGCTCTTCTCGAACTTAGAATATAAAGCCAGACACTACCTAGAGCTGATTCGATCCCTTCATCATTAGACATCTAAACTTTTCCATGGTTCCCATCACAGAAGTTGGCAAACTGACACACCACACTCCCACCTGCCACCAAGAGCTTGGACTCTGGCAGCTGAGTGTCCCAGGTTCACAGACCCATTGACTGCTTTCCACAGCCTTTCACATGTTACTTAATCTTTCTGTTCCTCCTTCATGAATGGAACCATTTATACCTACTTCTCTGGGCTGCCTTAGCAATTAAATGGGATGCATCTGAAGAGGATTTAGCCTGCCCCACAGAATGGGTGCAACAAATGTTGGGTTTTTCTCCCTTTAAAAGTCAGTTCATATAGCAAAAATGCTATGGAAGAAGCCATTTGATGGCTCTTACATATAATTCAACATCACAAAGACAGTTTTGTGCTTATGTAGATTTTGTCTAGATCAAATCTTCTCCTAGGTGACGCAACTTTGTGTTAATGAATGCCTCTGAATCTGTAGTGACCCATACAGTAGAAACAGCCTATTTTGTCCTTGAATATTGATAAGCTATTTTTGAATGCAATAACATGATCGACACCCAATCAACTTTTCCTTAAAAACCCATTATTTCCCTTAATATGCAATCGGGAAATGGAGAAATGTCTTTGGAATCACTACTGATATTCAGAATTCTCTACTTTATTACAAAAGGCAAACAGTAAGCCTCAATTATTTTTAACATTTTTATTAGCATATATTAGGTGTTTCTTCCTACACAGGTGCAATGTGCTTGGTATTATTCTCTATCATTCTCTTTTCCTCTCCCCCTTCTCCCTAATCCCCTCAAACATTCTACTACTGTTTGTATTTCTGTATACATTGATCATTTGGGTCTATCTTCTACATATGAGAGAAAACATGTGACCTTTGTCTTTCTGAACCTGACATACTTCACTAACATGATCTCCAGTTCCATCAATTTATCTACAAATGACATTTCATTCTTTTTGTGGCTGAATATAATACTCCATTGTGTATTTGTACCCCATTTTCTTAATCCATTCATCATTTGTAAGGCATCTGAGCTGTTTCCATAGCTTAGCTGAAATAAACATGAGTGTGAAAGTGACTCTATTTTATCCTGACTTACATCTCTTCAGATATATGCCTAGGAGTGGCATTGCTGGATCATATACTAGTTATATTTTTAGTTGTTTGAGGAGCCTCCATACTTCCCACCAACAGTTTATAAGGGTTCCTTTTTCCTGGCTTTCTCACCAATGTTTGTTGTTTGTGTTCTTGATGATAGCCATTCTGACTGAAGTGAGATCCTCAACTATTTTAAAATTGGGAATTATTCAAATTATAATTAAAAATAAAACAAATAGATATAAAATGGGAATAATACTATAACCTCATTAACTGTCTCAAGGCATCAATGAGGATGAAGTGTGATAATGCATGTAAAATACTTAGCAGAGTTCACAGCATATAGTTATCTGTAATTACTGTTATTATGATGATGGTTTTGAGGATTGGAAGATGAAAGTCTTCTTTAGATCTAAGCTCAATGTTTAGAAGTAATTTAATCCTCAGGAAGAGCCCATCTCATTCTTTCACTCTATACATGCCACCTTCAAAGACTGATACCTTTAGGACCTATGTGACACATCCACAACAAATCCTATTTATGCTATAACACCATTATCTTTTATTAATTAATCGGAATGGATGTCTATGGGAAATTTCTGTGTACATTTCTTTCAACATTAACTTATATATTCTATAACTTCCCTGCCAGCCCATTCTTGTGCACTGACTATGGACCCATACTCATTTAGAATTAAAGGGGCCATAAGAATCTTCTGATTTACTTACCTCGTGAGTGATGAGAAAACTAAAGGTAAACAACACTAGATGATATTCCAAAGCCCTCAATCCAGCATTGCCAAATCAATAACTAGGGTCTCCTCTCCTCCTTCCCATCCCAAAAGACAGAGAGCTAAGAGAAGCACTAGTAGATTTTGGATGTTGTTGCATGAAGAACATGTTTTAATTTCAGACCTCTAGTAATTGTTTTATTTCCAATTGATAGAAACCAACTCCAGAAAATGGGCAGATCAGGGTTACACTGGCTCATAAAACACAATGCCAGGCTACAGAAATTCTGGGCATGAAATCTAAACTTGTTATTAGTCTCCTGACTGGTTTTGTGGATCGACTTCATTTTCTCAGACTAACCTTCTTTACAAAGCCACCCTAACACAAGAGAATTATTACCATTAGGATCACGTCCTATTGAAAACCTACTCACAGTAGCATAACCATTGAAGTTTTACTTTTTGCACTTAGCAAGGACCAAAGCTGGGACAGCTAACTTGAGCCAGACATCAGTGATCCAGGATCTTTCCAATTTCTGCTCAATTGTTGTTAGCAGGCTGAAGACCAGTCCATGGTGTGTAAGTTTCAGACAAAAGAGAGAAGAATAAGAGTAAAAGTCACCTATCAGTGAGTCTGACCCTTCTTATTATGACAATGGTATCTTTCCTAAAGTCCTACATCATAGACTTCCATTTACATCAGAGTTCCAGAATTGGGGAACATTTCTGCTCCACAGGTAAGGAGATGAATATTTCCAAGTAGAAACATTGTCACTTTATAAAAAAGTAAAATTTCCTTCATAAGGAAAAAGGAGAGAATGGATTTTGGATGGGCAACTTGTCTGTTAAAATGATATTTTCCTATTATTTACACTTAAGAGAAATCCTGAAAAGATTCAATAATTGCCCCCTTTGTATTGCCAGGATGGTGGGATATTATAATTCACAGTCCCAACTACAACCCAGAAAAAGATGCTCAGCCTTAGGAGAAAGCACAATTGCCAGATCAAGGGGCAGGGTGGGTGCCTAACATGCTAACAAAAATAGCTATGGGAGCCCAAACTGCGTGAAATGTTAACTATAATCCAAAACTCCGCTCAATGTTTAAAGTATTGATCAGGGCTGTGAACATTGAAAAGCATCAAGGATTTCATCTGATGGCCTTCACAACATATCCTGAAGCAGCAGGAAACCTTGTAGTAAAAAGCAGACTCCAAATATGAAAAATATGAGACTGCACACCCATTTGTCAGGTATATCTTTTTATAGCCTATGGATGAGTAATAGGCCAAGTCTAGGGATCTGCTGCCTCATACAGCAATATTATCTTCAATCATGTTAATTAAATTAATATGACCTGCACTAATGAAAAACGCAGAAACCTATTTTGGTTTCTATCAGCACATACATTTTGATAATTTAGCCCTGTCAGACTTGCGTGCCTCTCAGTGCCAGATTCCATGCTCATAATATCAGGGTAATTTTAAGCATTTTCTACACAAAACTAACAAAGAAAATGACTTGTGAAGTAAATTTCATTTCAAGTGAGCAGCAAACCAAATTAAGAATTAGAGATTCTAGATGGTTTTACTGAAGCATCCAGTTTCATCTATCCATCTCTCTTAACATATATTCCTTTTTGACATGTTTTCTAAATGATCAACCACCTGAGAAAATATTTAAATGGCCATATCATAAGGTAAAAGATTTATGGACTAAATTACATTAAACAAATTCAATATGCTATGCATATGGAAATTAGAAGCTTTCACATTATATTTTAGGCATTCATATGTGCCTTAAAACACTTAGTTTCCGTTTGAAACATTGCTATTTTCTTTTCCCTGTTCATCTAACAGCAGGTACTCAGAGTAACCAAGCGAAAATGAATGACTTAGTCCTTGGTTCACAGAAATAATGGGTTACTAGCATAATTAATTTTATGTTTAATTACTGTAGAATGAAACAATTCAACAATATCCAATCAATCCTTAGAATGACAGAACAGAAGGTCAGCGGTTGCTAAGTCAATTGTTTTGAAAGAAAAATTTATGTCAGGTTCTCTTTTATGTGCTATGGAAAGAAATTGGATAAAAGTGGTCAAGCAAACATTAATTAATTGTATAAATATAATCTGGTTGTCATGCTAAATCATACACAGAGGGATGCCATTCTGAGATGGTGGATGTGCATCAATTGTGAGTTTCAGTGACATGCTCACCCCCATTTCCGTGCCATTACAATTGAAAGCCTTGGAGTCAAATATTAACATCTCTTGAATTATTTTTCTAAAGTTTCAGTTGACAACCCCTTGAAAAGGAGTTGATGGTTCCAGTCCATTTCCTTCCATGCTAACCCACCAGCATGGGGAGCTGGGACTTATTGACCTCCTCTCTCCCTCTGCCTCCCTTCCCTTCTTATTGTCCCATTAATAGCAGAAAGGGGACTCAAACTATTTCACAGGGCAATTCTTCTGGTCACAGCATTGGTCACATTTGGTGGCTCACGTAGACTGCATCTGTGGATACAGAAAGAGGTCCACATTACTTTTGACATTTGAATAGTTAATTATCCAAGCTTCTCCCCTAGCTACAGATTTCCCTAGCATTTAACATCCAAATACTATGCTTATTTGATTCAGAAAAATCCAAGTCTTCCATCCACTGGAATTGAGATAACCATATCAATAGCTCTAGGAGAATCTCTTTTGCTTCTATTACAACCCTTTTGGGAGATGCCCCCAAAACCAGATGCAGTAGAAGTCACTGCACAAGCATGAAGGTGGAAACACACATCTGCATCACTGAAGAAGAAAAACCTGAGATGTCACTTTCTCATCAAAAGGGTAAAGAGGTTGTACCTTCTGCATTTTAGTTGTTACTAAAAACGAAGAGTTAATTGATGAGACTAGGCAAAATGTAGAGCAAGTTCATTTGCTGAGATTAAAATGAGTGCACTCTCTGTTGGAGTGGTTGAATTCAAAAGACAGGATCTGTAAATGTTTGGATTTTTTTTTTTTTTCTGAATGCTGGTCATGCAGGAGCATTCAATTAATGAAAATTCACCCGGCTTATCATTTATGCTTTTTTTGAAACAGGGTCTTAATATGTATCCCAACCTGACCTTGAATTTATAATCCTCTTGCCTCAGCTTCCAAGTGTTATGATTACAAGCATGAGCTACTATACCCAGTTGTGTACTTTTCTATAGTCAGGTATATGTCAAAACAAGACACTCAAAAATAAAAATATAAAAGTAAGGTTCTAACTCTCTTACCAAGTAAATAACCTAATGTACAGGCCTTAGTGACCTGGAGTCAGGGGTAAAATAATTCTTTAAGAGGACTTTGGGGGCCACGCATCATGGCTCACATCTGTAATCCCAGCTACTTGGGTGGTAAACGTAGAAGGATTGAGGCTAGAGGTCAGCTTGAGCAAAAAATTAGCAAGACCTTATCTCAAAGAACAAGCTGAGTGGGATGGCTCACACCTGCAATCCCACTATGTGGGAGGCAGAGCTAGGAGGATAGGGATCCTGAGGCTGGCCAGGCAAAAGTACAAAACCTTATCTGAAAACTAACTAATGCAAAAAGTGCTGGGAATATAACACAAGTGGTAGATCGCTTGCCTGGCAAGCTCAAGGCCCTGAGTTCAAGCCCCAGTACTGGAAGAAAAAAAACCCTTGGATTCATGATAGAAATTTGTGTGGACAAGTCTGCTTTCTCATGCAATGATTAAGGTTCTTTGCACATGCTGAGTTGATATGCAAAAGTTTCAGCCTAATTCAACCAGGTGACTTGAGCATGTATTTATTTTGCCCACCTGTTAGTGACACTCCATGTAGCACTTTGAAATGTCTTAAGCAGAGATTTTCTTTGAGAGACCAGAATAATACAAATGAACAAAACGTATATACCAGGATATGTGTACATGGAAGGTGCTGGTGTCATGGACCAGAACAGGCAGGAAGTCCTCCTGAGTCCTCCACTGTCTGTAACATCCTTGAGTTATCCAGGGCCCAGAATCAATCACAATGTAGAAACATTTGTTTTTCTTTGGATATTACAGATTACCCAATAGAAGAATGCAACTAGTTTTAATATCCTTAAATACAAATTTAGAATCTTCAGAATAATCTGTAAATCATTTCTTCTACTATAAAGATTGCTCTCAGTAGCAAAATGGTTTGCTATACAGAAACAATCCTCTCACACTGACTTTTAGACTGAAATCCACTTTACCTGGGCTCTGAAAATATGATTTCTCGTAGTAAAACTGATTGACACTCTGAACAGAACTATGCTAGACAATTGATTCTAAATAAATGGAGCATAACTCAGAAGTAGAGATGCAGAACCTGACTAGATTAAGACCATTAAATTATATTTCTCAAAAGGGCACCTGATAAATCAGCCACTAGTATTTTTTAGTCAGTCTAACCTGAATTTTTGTTGATTTAGCCTGAGATATTATATCTTGTTTATAAGGTATTTTGAGCTACACATCTAATTTCTCAACTGGACAAAATTCAGTTCTAGAAATCTCATAAGAAACTCCCTTTTGTTGTAGATTACTCACAGATGGGTATATTATAGTATAGGATAAAATTGTATTATTTAGCATTTATTTCAATGAAACTCAAAAGCCATCAATTATAAGAATCACCATTGTCTTATATACCACTAAGAAAAGAAAATAATGTTAACTTTAAATTTCTATGACATTTAAATAAAATAAAGCCTTATTTCAAATATTAAAGAGTGAAAATTATGTGTCTTACAAATGATAGAATGTATCTTTTTTCTTTCCTTAAAAAGGATGGAGGAAAAAAACTAGTTAATTTTAAAATTCAATAGCAATCACCAATGAACACAATTTTTTGTTTTAAAAAATATTGCATTGATTATAAGCCTTTTTTTACAATTTAATATGAAGGAGGATAATATTGTTTTGCTTCTTTAAAAAAATTACTATCTTCTGCAAAGTGAACATAAAAGGTCACAGTTCCTCTCTTCTGCAATAGCTTTTGCACTGCTAATAAAAATACAAGGATATAAAATAGAGTACATAAGATCCATGCAAACTGTAATTCAGAAATCCAGTTTCTCAATATTTCCTTTAAATGCAACTGCAAAGCAATTAAATGTTCATTTTACAAGACCTTAGACACATGTAATTATAGATGAGAAGTGCATTTCCAACACTGAATCCAACCACAGTCTTAAACTTGATCTCCAAATGTCCATGGTAGTAATAAGCCCATTACATTTGCCCCAGTGAATGTTCTTTGAAACTCATTTTCCTTTCCATTTTTAATTATAACGTATTTTGCTGTCAGAACAGTAAGTAATACTCTGAAATAAAAGAAAACTCAATTATTTCAAAACATAATTCTTTGTAAGCATAATGCTGCAAAACTTCATACTGGAAAGTTCATGAGGTTTGTTTTCCCTCTTGAGTAGAATGGGGATGGATCCTCTAGATTTGGAATTTTAATCCCATGATTATTTTGAAAATTTAGAATAAAATATATAATGGCTCTATGAGATTGAGGTTTTTAAAACTATAAGTAGGTAATAGCATTTTCCACTTGCTCACCAACTTAAATATAGTAAAATGAAAAATAGATTGAAATACTTTAGGAAAAATATGACTACTAATGTGTGTCCTGTATGCAACATGACTACATGTTAAAGTGAAAGCTATTGGAAATATTCTGGTGTTAAGACATGACTTACACTTCCGCAGGTCACTGCAGATCCAAGCTCCTGTGCCTTCATTTTTATTCCTCATAAAACTCTGTATAAATACAGAACAACCACGTGCAAATTGCAAATGTTGATTGCACTCTGGATGTTTAAAAGACAACTTTAAAACACACTTTAGGGACAATTGGGGAAAATAAGATACAGGCTTTAGTTTATATGATCAAATTACTGATTTTCATAGGTAATTGATACTGGTATTTTAGTTATACTGTATAGGAGAGTGTCTTGATTTTTAAAGGACACACACTAAAGTATTTAGAAGTGAACAGTCATGGTGTCATGATGTAACTTTTTTTTCTTTTATTCATATGTGTATACAATGTTTGGGTCATTTCTCCCCCCTTCCCCCACCTTCTCCCTTACCCCCTCACCCGCTCCCTCTCCTCCCCACCCCCTTGCTACCAGGCAGAAATTATTTTGCCCTTATCTCTAATTTTGTTGAAGAAAGAGTATAAGCAATAATAGGAAGGACCAAGGGTTTTTGCTAGGTGAGATAAGGATAGCTATACAGGGAGTTGACTTGCATTGATTTCCTGTGCATGTGTTACCTTCTAAGTTAATTCTTCTCGAAATGATGTAACTTTAAAACTGTGTGTATGCATATGAGAGAAGCAGGGAGAGGAGACAAAACAAAATGTTAATAATTAGTGAATCCAGGTAAAAGTTGAAGATACTCTACTATCAATTTTCTTGTAGATTTAAAAATCTTCAAAATGAACACCTGGGAACAACATTTGTAAATGCATAGAAAAGCCATTCCTCTGAACAAAAATGAGAACATGACTTTGTCATTCTTTCCTTCCATTACAATAGATAATTTGAGTATGTGCTTCTTTGATGCACCAGTAAAATACTCCTGGAAGAATGGCAGATCAGCAGGCTTTGTTCTAGGTTTATTAACTGATAACCTACTTTCAATGACAAAAGAAAATGTAACCTAGGCCTGTTGTAAAGCAATGATTGTCAGCTCCCATGGTCAATATGTCATGCAGCGTACACTTCATTAAGGAGTGAATTACTTCATTTGTAATTTGAGCTAAATGAACATCAATGCCAGGCTGCATAAATCATGGGCTAAAATGTATTGCTAAGTGCAATCAGACAAGGAACATCACTCTTTGCCCTCCAAAAAAACACCCCACATTGGGACTTATCTCATACAAGTTTCCCAATGGCACACAGAAAGTCTCTTTCATATGACAGAGTAGCAATTTCCCTGCCCCTGAAAGGACTGATGGTCGGGTATGATGTTTATGTTTCTTACTGACACATTTTCATCAGTGGCAACATAGAAGTTAAAACCTTACTGTGTCTGAGGAGCCAATATCTTAGTTTGATATCCCATGTAATTAAAGAGGAGAAAGCTCCCTGAAAACAATAAATATTAAAAAGTATATTATTTTAGCAAAGTCCCTCCTATGTCCTATACTTTATAGAAAAGGCAAATTCCCTTTAAAAGATACTATCCAAAACTTGGGCCCAGTTTACATAAAACACATCAATGGCAGTACACTTTTCCTTACTCACACCAACAAAGGCATTACTGTTCTAAGCCAGACCAGAGGACCCAGCAGCCACAGTTACCTAACCAGCTCTCCATAGACCATGCTGATGACTTTGAATAGGAAGTTTTGGTAAAGTGGAAAGACAGTAGGCTCCAGGATCACATAAGAAATGGGTTTTACCCCAGTGTTGTCACTTCCTTTCCATAGAAGCCTGAGCACGTCAGGTAGAATTTGTCAGCGTCAGTTTCTTCTATTAAACAGGCATAATGATGTCACATCTCCAGACTGTTGAAATGGTTAGCAGGCATATGGGCAACCTCTCAAAACAGGAGAACTATTATAAACTCTAGAAGTAGTGAGTTTTATTTTTCAAAGATATGAATGGTTATTGAATAGCTCTCTATGGTCTTGGTTTCAATAGACAATTAACGCACCTTGGATAAATAGATCAATGCATATATTAGTGAGTAACAGCACCAGTGAGGTAGAAAGTTGGCATTTTATCACTATGAACAGCTTAACAAAGCACACAATTTTCCAAGTAGGAAGATTGGCAGGTAATGATAAAAATACCTACTTCATTTTATTCTAGATACCGGTCTTTAAATGAGAGCTCCCAGCCTTTGGTTGAGAAAGAACCGCTACTCTGCATTTCCCAGGATGCAGAGTAGGAAATCAACCCATTCAACAGTGTCATCCAGATGTAGGGATCTGGATAGAATAATATCTGATAGGATGCTACATGTCAGAGGAGACCCACAGAGGGCATGTGCTCTGCCCAGAACTGGACTTACTTGGAAATTTAGTAGGTAGTAAGGCTTTCTATTCTTTTTAAACCATAGATCTCATTTTCTCGTAAAGTCCTAACCTATGCCCGTAGCATTTCACTATCAAATAACTTTCCAGAAAAAAATGTTGTCAAAAGAAAATGAAAGCTGTTTTCTAGAATATCAAGACTGATAATGTTTTCTTTTGTGTTAAGTTCCTCTCCAATATCTGGTCTCTTCTGTTTATAGACATGTGAAAGTAGCGCATATGAAATGTGACCTTTGCTCTTTTGGCAAACATAGAGTAAGATTGAGCAGAAAAGACCCAGTTCAGAGTTGGACGTATGGTAGGTGCCCAGTAGGTACACTGGGAAGAAAAATATATTGTAGCAGTTTTCATTTAACATTCAAGTCATAAGGAATAATAGTAATTATCAACCAACAAATGAAGAGCTACCTAAATAGCAACCTCAAATAAGCACTGTAACCATGCATGTTTACATTTTCCTTGTTAACCTAAACAACCCTGAAGTTGTTTGAAAGGTCAAGACAGCAGCTAATAAAATAAGCAACTAAATTTAAAACAAAGAAATGTCCTTGCCCTGCATAGGAAATATTTAGCTTGCCTTCTCCTTTGGTCACAGTCTGTACGAGAATTTCTTTAGATTTTTCAAAAGTGAAAGTTGGAGTAAATAAGATGTGAGATTGGAGTCTGAGGTCTGCTAGATGTGTTTTTTAAACAGCTCTTTAGATGGGCGAATAAGGCAGCTTGATTAAGAGATGCATACGTTGATCATCTGTCATCGCATGTCTTTAAGCCCGGAGGGGTAGTTTGTGCCAGATCAGGAAAGAAGTATGCCCCAAGAGACTGAGGACAGCACTACCTGGTAATCAAAAAAGAGAAATGAACACGGCATTGAAGAGACTTAAAGAGGCGGGCACAGAACTCATTTGTTTATCCCCTAATATAAATTTCCTCACAGATCTCGTTCATTTCTGCTATCCTTCTCCTTAGCTGGAAAAGAAATTGCATCATTTCTCTTCCTCCACCTTTACAACTAACTCCATCCTCACAGGGTGCCTCTTGCATCTGCATTATGCTGAATGTCAGAGTTGGCCAAGGCCCCAAACCAGGCCAGCCTGGTCCTGGGTCTAGAGAAGATTTTAAAGATTTTAATGAAACAAAGGGCTTTTCTTACAGGATTTGAGATAAAAGATCTTAAGAACCCCAGGAAGAAAGATGTAGGTGAGCCTGGCTGACTTTGACAAGTTTACTCTCAGCTACAAAAGGTCCTGACCCACATCCAGTTTGTGCCCCATTCCAGACAGGCACAAGGCTGCCATAATGCAGCAAATCCCACTCATCTGAGCTGATCCAGCTGCTTCCAGGTTTATGCCCATTATACTTGGCTACACTTCCTCTTTGGAAACTAGCTAGAATACACTGTGAGTTTTTCAGCTTTTCACTTTGTATTCCACATTTTATAAAGTGACATTTTGCCCCATGCCTACCTGCCCTGATACCTACGCCACAGCAATAGATGTAGCACTGTCAATAAATGCTTTGTAAATAAATGCAAGAATTGTGGAGTTATTTGAGAAAGGGGATTACAGCAGCATTAATTTAAAATCCTGTGTGCCCCATCATTAATTAGGCAGACATAATGCCATGAATTTATTTCATGGATCAAACTGCCTTCTAAGAGCAATTCCTTGACATTTAGACATTTTGAAATCAAAGAACACCACTACCACCTGCCAATTTCATCTTTGCCAAAATCTGAAATTTGGCAACTCGTGCAAATGAATGCATCTTGAAACTTTAAAAGTTTAATGATTTAGAGAATAAAAGTATAAATTGTCTCATAAAATGTTTTATGAATATATATAAAAATGTACAAATAACAATATAAAGAATACCTTTGGGGTTATTGCCCAACTTAAAAAACTAAATATTAAAAGCATAGTTGCAGTTTCCCATATACCTTTCCCAAATGCCTTCCTCTCCCAGCCCCCAAGCGAACACTTTTTCTGATTTAGAAGTTATCATCCTGCAGCATACATATCTTTATGCTTTTATACATATGTAAATTTCCATAGACAAAATCACTCGTTTTGCATATTTTAAAGTTTTGAATAAATAACATCAAATAAAATATATGTAATTTGTAGGTTTTTTAAACTCCGTACTTTTTTTTTAGATATATCCACTTTGGCACATAACTCTACTTTATTCATTTTTCACTGTCTCATATCATTCTACTACATAAATAAACTAAACTTTATTCACTTATTGAAAAATTATGTTTCAAAAGAAAAGAAAGAAACTTTGTATGATAGGAATCAAAGAACAGTCAGTTTACACACATCATTTTACACACATTGCTTCAAACCAAGGCTCAGATACACTACCCTACTACTTCTCTCCTTGCTGCCGAGAATTAACGTCTGAGTCAGTCATTAGACAGAACTATTCAGTGATATAGCAGCATGGAAACTGAGTGTTGACAGTCTACTGCCACTAACTAATCCTATGCCTCTCCTTGGTAGTTTTGGCTTCTTCTCTGTACTGGGGCTGCAAAGGAATACCTGCAACAGACCACAGGTCAGCTCAATGTTCTTGCCTGGTCACCCTGCAGAATGGAATTTTTTCTGTCTTTCTAGGAAAATCACTTATTTTAGCACTTCATTAAAACTGTGTACACATTCCAGAAACACCTGTAAGGTGTGATTTTTCCAAGTCATAATCATCTCACTGGATTATTCAGAATTGCTCTGCTCAGTAATTGATCAAAAGGAAGATCAGTTGATTCTAAAAGACAAACCCCAAGATGAATAGTTTCCTTTCCCCTCTGTGCTCAGCTACCCAGCTTTGCTTTTCTTGACACCCAAACCAGCAAGTATGAGGACAAGAAAAGAATAATGAACTAAAGGAGGGATCTGGGCATCTCACCTGTTCAATGGAGTCCCCTCTAGCTTGTTAAGGTTTAAAAACCAACACCTGTGTGCCAGACACATGCAGCCAAGGATGTTAGGCTGGTCTCCATCTTGCTGTATTTGCAGGAATCATGCAAAAGAACTGGCTGGCCAATGATATGTCTAAGAAACTGGATTAGCAATGATAGGAACAGCTTTGTGGGTCTGTCCCCCAGGTGTGGGGGCCTAAAATTAATAGCCTCAAGGGCAAGGTTGGTGGCCAAGATGCTGTCAAGGGTAGAGCCTCCACTGACATTCGTGAACCAGGAGAAAAATGATAGGTAATCCAACAGTGCACCTTATTTTATCCTTCAGTTCTATACCTCTCATCTAGTGGCAAGATTTTGATTTATATCTGAAAAAGCTTCTCATTCACTCAAGGCCCCTATTTAATAATCAAGTAGATCTATGAAATATTACTCCACAATACAACTTAAAGTTATATAAATCATCATGAACAACCTCAAAATTATCATGATTACACAAAGAAAACAGAAAAAAAATGCATAAGACTGTATATTCAGCTACAGGAAGGATGAAAAGAGACAAAACCAACCTGTGGCTATAGAAGTGAGAAATGAGTTGCATGTGAATGGTGAGGGTGTGGCAGTTGACCAGAAAGAGGAATCACAGAATTTTCTGAAAGATAGAAATATTCTATACATTGTTTTGTGCAATGATCACACAGGTATCTGTGACTGTATTCACAAATGGACCATTAAGATCTGTAGATTTTATAGTAGGTAAATTATAATGAACTTTTTAAAAGTATACATGAAAAATAAGTAACGAAATCAAGCCAAAGATGTGTTTGGGTAGGAAAATCTCCGTAAGAAATATGAACTCCAAGACAATCACATGGAATTTTCTCATCTGAGTTCAACTCCAGTCACTTGGAAATACAAACTTTGTACCCCTTACCTGAGATAGTTGGAACCAGAAGTGTCTTGGATTTGAGATATTTTCAGATTTTGGAATATTTGCATATGCATAATGAGATATCTTGAGGATGGGACCCAAGCCTAAATACTAAATTCATTTATGTTTTATATACACCTTATATACATAGCCTAAATATATTTTTATAAAACATTTTTAGTACACCTGGGTTTTGACTGTAACCCATCACATGAGGTCAGGTATAGAATTTTCTACTTGCAGCACTCAACAAGTTTCAGATGTGGGAGCATTTTGGATCTTGAATTAGGGATGCTAAACCTGTACATACAAATAGATGACCTCCCAGACCACATTATATTAAATGCCACTGTCATTTATTTCTCTCTCCCTGTCCTGTTCATGTCTCTCCCTCCGCAGCACTTCCTACTTCCTGACATACATAGACACCTACATGTCTATTTCTCTTTGTTTAAGATAGTTGGTTACATATTGTTTATTGTGTGTCTTTCTCGATCTAAAATGAAAACTCTACAAAAGCAGACATTTTTGTCTGTTTTGCTTGTTGCTGTATCTTCAAGACTTAGAAGAATGCATGGCACATGCTATGCTCTCAATAATACTTTTTAAATAAATGAATAAGTTAAAGGAAAGGAAAAAAGATTCACTGTCTATTTGACCTTAGAGGTCATGTAGTCCAAATGTGTCATTTTACAGATGATGGCATTGTTACCCTGAGAGATTAAGTTACTTTCCCCATCACAAAATTAGAATGGGTGGTGACATTGTGGGTCGGAATGAACCATCCCCAAAATCATGCTTGTGTCTCTAGTGAGGGCACAAATTACATGTGGCTTGGCCAAAATTATTAGCTCTTCCTTCATCTTACTTTTTGTGCATGTTATAATTGTTCAAATTTAATGGGTCATCAAACTTAAATAACTAGTCACAAAATAAATAAGTTATCATATTTAGTTAGACTATCTCCCTCAGTGAAATCTTTCTATATAAAGAAATCTTTCTGCATAAAGATACTTAAAGGTTCTGAATGCCTACTTTGTACAGAAAGCACTGTGCTAAGTTCACAAGGGACTGATAGGGTATTCTAAGAAAAGTACCTATTATGTAGAGCAAAGAAAAATTGTAGACCCCAAAAATCCAGTGTTCTTTTGATATATTGCCAAATACAATGAAACTTTGAACTAAGGGCTGAAGAACTGTGTAAGATTCCAGGCATCAATAGCTACTTTCCCTATATTCCTAAAATTTCATCATTTTTCTGCAAGAGACTGACCTTGTTCATTTTTAAGTGCAGTTACAAAGAGTGACTAGTTTATATACATTGCTAGCAACAGATCAGATAGCTCCTATGATCTAAGCCAGGAAGGGCTAAGAAAGAAGAAAAATAAGAGAAACAAAGAATCGCACTCATGAAATATTGGTAAAGGTGTTGGGGTGTGTCAACATCCTTTCAGAAGCCTCTACACTCACGTTCTCATATGCTCTACAAACATGTCTCTTCATTGTAGTCATCCGAAAAGGGTTTATAGAGTGCTCACTACAGGATGGACAGTCACCTGATAAGGTGCTAAAATACTAGGGGAAAACATCCCTTCCCCCACATCCACTGTTCCACATGCCATTGCTACATCTCTTCTGCCTCAAACAAATTCTGTGGTTTCAGGGCAGTGAGTCTCAAACCCCTGCCAGCAAAGAAATGGTCTGATCTGACCAATATTAAAATATTGGTCAGAATAATTAATAATTTGTTAACTTGTCATTCTCATCAACATACACAAATACTTGCATTTTAAAAGCTAATGTTTGTTAGCTCAATGGTTCTTTAGTTGAGACAGGTAACAAAGTGAACTCAAATTAAAGATTTGGGTAGTAGAAAGTGAGAGTTTGGCAATCGGAAGGGTATCCAGGCATTGGTCCCTGAGATCAGCTACCCAAATGTAATATGTATTTGGAGATGGGGCCTTCAAGAGGAAATTTGGGTTAGATGATACCATGAGAGTGGGGCCCTCATGGTAGCATTAGTCCCTTTGCCTGTGCTGGCATAAGGAAGAGGTAACATGAGTACACATGGAGCTGTTGCTGCCTACCAGCCAAGAGAAGCCTCAGAACGAAATCTACCATGCTGGCATGATAGACCTTGACCTTCCCAGTCTCCAGAACTATGGGAATAAATTTTTGCTTTAAACCATCAGCCTATGGTGTGCAGCTCAGCTAACTAATACATTCCTATTCTATATAACCAACTCAATAATAACACAAATTTGCTGTAATCCCTAATTATATTATTTAACTTCCCCCTTTCCTTGGCCAAACCCTCTCTGCCTCTTTCTCTCTACCTCTTTAACTGCCTCCCTCACTCCCTTCTTCTCTCTCTCTCTTTCTCATAAACACACACACAAAAACTAAGAAAATAACTACCTAAGTAAAATTGCCGAAACAGAACAGATTTTTAAAATATGGTGTGCATACCAAATGCAGCCTGAGTTGAAAATGAAGTAAACCATTGTGAGGAAGAATTTTTCTCTGGTTGCCTTCAAGCAGTTTTTTGTGATGAATTCTTACAAAGCTCACATGAATAAGAATTTATAATGATCCTCAGTCTATCTTTAACACTTTCCACCTGTACTGTTAGGATTTACTAACACTACTCACCCTCTCCCCAGTATTTTGGCAGGTTCAGTGGGGTATATTTTTCCTGCAGAGCTCCAAATGTAGTGCTGATGGTCTCACAGTGAGAACCCAGTCAAGCAATTGTCAGAAGAGTTTAGCTGACTTGAGTAACTGGGGGAGAAAGTTCATAAAATAAGGAACTCATTTATCTTCCACAGTAACCCACCCCCCCAACCCACACACACACTTCAACCAACTACAAACTATTTAACTCGTCAAAACAGAGAGCTGTCAAAGCCACTCTCCACCCGGGACTATAAATACCTTCCTCCTTAGAGTCACAATGCTTTTCAACCTAATGTACTCATGATTGGTTTAAACTGCTAAAACCTGAACTACCTTTAGATTCAGATTTCTCGCTTAATCACTAGTCATTCTCTACTCAGGGCTCAAGAATTAGAACTAAAGATAAGAAATAAGTGAGGACGCACATTATCATCTTGTTCTTCTCTCGGAAACTTCAGACTTCCCAGATAAGGCAATAACATTGTAATATACCTATCTCCAGTCTCTGAGAGTGGATGTTAAACTTTATAATCAAGGTTTTTTTTTTTTTTTTTGCTTGAACAAGAATCCAGGGATTTAAAGGAACTTTGGAAATGCTAATGTGAATGACCTACTGCATTAACATAGCTAAGAATTTCCCTGTCTTTATTGCCTTTCTGAGCAATGTGGGAAAGGATAGAATAATACATTTCTTCACATCTCTCACCATGTGTTTGGAGTCCTAAATCACTGGTGATTTCTTATCATCATCATTCATTTGTTGTCATCTTTATTCAAGTAGTCACAAACATTGACTGTCAGCCAAGATGTTCAAGAGTACTAATTGTCAAATCTTTAATAATATAAAAAATGAGGAAGGTAGTAAATATTTCTTCACAGGCAGCTATGAAATAAATTGTGGTCCATCCAGAAAGTGGAATAGCATGCAACAGATAAGAGGAATGAGGTAATCCTAAATGTCTTAATATGGGGAAATATGACTGTGTGATTTGGTTGGGAGGGGATTATGGAATGGCATTTCTTGTGGGATAGCTAAATTGTGTATATGTGTGATTGCGTATCTATAATTCTATGAAAATATAGAATATATATGGCAACTTGTTAACAGTAATTATCTCTGGGGTACTAATGAGTGACATAATTTTGTACTATTTAAATTTTTACAAATGTAGTCCATTAATCTCTGTCACAGAATCATGTTTCTTTGTCTTGGAAGCCATGGAAGGATTACACCAGGATCCCTCTGGTTGGATGGAACTATGTGATTGCTCTGTCCAGTGAATTATAAGCAAGAATTACATGTGTCCCTTCCAAGCTCGGAGTATTTAATTACTGGTCAAGATATTCACGAGCTCTTTCCTTTTGTCACAAACCCCAGCATGTTTGAGAGGCTGGCTGTTCCATCAATCTAGGTTCTGAAATGAGGAGACATGGAGGACAACCCTCATTCACTGTTCAATGGACATATAGTAAAAGTAAAGCATAACTCTTGTTTTAATAAGTCTTTAAGATTTAGGCATTTGTTGCAGAATGACATAGCCTAACTTGACTAGAACAAGTGAGCACATATTAATTTTATCTTTAAAATAGAAATAGTACTCTCCTGATGGATGAATTTGTTAATTTTAGGAAAAAAAAATCCTAATGAGTGGGCCATCCAATGTTGTTAGTTTATTTTTCAAAATTGCTTTGGCAATTCTAGCTCCATTCAATTGTCATATATATTTTAACATCAGCTTATCAATTTCTTCAAAAGAAGATTTTAATAGGAATTCTGCTGAATCTATGGATCAATTGTTATCATCTTAACAATATTAAGTCTTTCAGTCTATGAACATGGACTATCTTACAATTAACTTGGGTGTTCTTTAATTTTCTCAATAATGTTTTATGATTTTCCATGTACACATAATGCACTTCTTCAATTTAATACGTTCCTAAGCATTTTTGTCTTTTTAATTCTTGTAAATTGTTCTCTTAATTTCACTTTGGCTTGTTCATTGCTAATGTATAGAAATAGAATGGATTTTCATACATTGGATTTCTAAACTGCAATCCCAATTCACTTATTAGATTTCATAATTTTTATGGTTTCCTAGGGATTTTCTATGTATGAGACCACATAATTTGCAAATAGAAATAGTTTTATTCCTTCCTTTTCAATCTGGATGAATTTATTTCACCTTCTTGCTTAATCATTTTGGCTATAACTTCTCATACAATGTTGAATAGAATTGATAAGAATCAACAATCTGATCTTATTCCTGATCTCAGAGGGAAATCATTCAGTCTTCCACTATTATTTATTATTTTAACTAGGAGTGTTTCAAAGGTCCTTTTTATTATATTACTTTGAGGAAGTTCACTTACTCTAGTTTCTGACCTTCATCATAATGTCTTGGATTTTGTGAAATACTTTTTTCTGCATCTGTTGAAATGATCATGTGGGTTTTGTTCTTTATTCTATTGATAAAGTATGTTACATTAATTGATTTTTGAATGTTGAAAGGAGTGTTTGATCTTTAGAAAGAATTAATAGATATGCCACTACTAATTCTCTAACTCTTGGTCATACTAATATTTATCACAGAATAGACTAGATTATGCTGCTATGAAAAAATGACTCCAAAATCTCAGTCATTGAGCCATACAAACTTATTTCTAATATAAAGATTTCTGCAGGTCAGACACCTCCACATAATATAGTGCTTTATCATCCAAATGGTGACTCAAATCCAGGCTACTCTTACTTAGCTTGTGTGTCTGCCATCTCATCACATTGCTTAAGCTTATTACCTAAGGGAAATCAAGAGATCGAATGTCATCTAGGAGCCTTTTACTGCCTTGGCACAGAAATGACACATGTCATTTATTCTCAAATTTCACTGTCCATAATTAATCACACATTCCAGCTTTCCTGCAAGGAAACCAGAAAATAAAATTTTTATTGCATCCAGAAGGGAAGACTATGAAAGTGAATTTGGAAACACACAGAATGTTCTTTACCATAGATTTAGTACATTCTTGACCAGTTGTTATGGTTTGAACTATGGCTCCCAAAAAGATGTCAAACTCCTAAACACCAATACCTTCATATGTGGCTTTATTTGGAGACAGGGCTGTTTTAGATGTAATTAGTTAAGATGAGGCCATATTGGAGTAACATATTTCCTTAGTCCAACATGAGTTGTGTCTTTATAAGAGGAAAATGGATCCATTTTTGGTTCATAAACATGATGATTGGGTGTTTACACCTTTGCATGACATGTGCCTTCCTTAAACCTTGTTGTGCCATCAGCACATTACTTGTCTGATGTGAAAAAAAGAAAAAAAACAAGATGAAGAAAATACCACATGAATAAAGAATCCTACAGGGTGAACATTATGTGTTGAGAGAGGCAAAAACCAGAGTGATGCAGCTACAAGTCAAGAAGTGCCAAGGATGAGAGCCACCACCAGAAACTAGAAACAGGAGTCTATCAGCATCTCAAAGGTTGTACAAGCCTACAGACATCTTGATTTCAGTTTTTTAGCCTCCAAAACTGTGAGAGAATAAATTTCAGGCCACCTAGTTTGTGGTGCCTCATAACAAGGTATGGAAAACTAATACACCAATCAAGAACATTGTTACAAGATTTTTACTGACTCTAAAATGTCTTCAGTGGTAAGACATAAGCTATTTCATGGACCTCTCAGAAAGACAAAATGCCACCAATTAAGCCATTTCACATTGCTTTAATGATAATCCTGTGTAATACATAAATTGATCATATGCCCTCTCATTGCTGGGTTGCATCTTTTCTCTTACCAGTAGACATGGCAATTGTTTCAAGTCTTTGGGTTTATGACTTAGCACATGATAGGCAATCATTTCACACATTTCTCATAACAACACAAAATACAGCCACAGCTAAGTGTGTATTTATTTATTTATTTTTCCTTTATTCATATATGCATACAATGGGTTATTTCTCCCCCCTTCCTCCCGCCCCCTCCCTTACCTCCCCACCCCCTTGTATATTTATTCTCTTCTTATTTGTGATAAAAGCACATGGTTGTTTCTGTGCAAGAAAATAAAGAATCTCATTCATTCCTCCAAAATTCCTTAACTCATATCAAATTTATTCCCCACTACTTATATTCTTGTCTTTCTGCATATGCAGTAACTTATCATTTCACTGCCAAATTATACTACAAGATCTGAGAGGTAGGGTCTTTAAATGGCAATTAAACTCAACTCATAATAGCAATAGGTACATAATTCAGCCAAAATAGTGGCAATATGAGTAACTATTACCAAATTCATGCCTGTGCAGACAATGACAACTATGTTACAACTACCATGGGCCAACAGCTGTTATAAGACACTGTCAATGTAAGACACACCCCAAATTCAGAGTAAAAATAATGGGTCTCTTAGAATCAACAAAGTATAATATGGGCTAACAGCAACAATAAAATTGAATAACTAAGCTTTGACCAGCCATGAGGCTGTGTCCTGGAGTAGTAATTCTCCAAGTATGGACTGGAGTTTCTGGGGCATCCGTAAGACATTTTTATGAAATCTGTGAATTCACAATAATACTAAAATGTCCCTCAATTTTTGCTTTCAATCCTTCCTTGTAGTTCAGTAGAGTTCTTAAAATACCATGACAAATTATATGCAGAAACAGGTACAAGAATCTCTTGCCTATTAAGTTGAACATTTTTGTCATTCTTTTCACTAATTTTTTTAGAAAATGCATTTTCATAAAACTAGTATTTATAGAAATGTGAGATAGGTTTATTATTGTTCTGTAAATGAAATAATTTTTCTCAGTTCTAATTTATAACATAGTAAATATCAACAGCTGTAACAACAAATATCTTCAATGATTTTTAAGAGAACATACTGAGAGCAAAATGTGTGAGAATCGCTTTTGTAGTAAAACAATGTTTCAACCATCTTTGACTTTAAAGATGCATGTCTTTTCTACTGAACAAATCTTATACCTGGGAATGTAACACTGTAAGAAAACCCAAACACTGAGACTATAACATCCCATTCTGCCATAAGTAATTCAAAACCAAAAATACTCATAAAATAAAACTTAGTATTTCAGTAAAATATGTTTACTGCTTTCAAACAACTTCTTTTTGAGTGTACAAGTGTGTGTGTCTATCTATCTGTAAGTCCTTCCTTCCTGCCTCTCTTGTCTTTTGATACCTCAAGTATATATTGGTTATCCTATAACATCAACCCTGTACAAATTTGGCTTTCTACCACCTGTAACCAAAGCAAAGACTCCAGAATTCCTTCTCCTGGTTTCTTTCACAATCAACCTACCCAATTCCTACATGAGTTTCTCTTTCTTCGTGACTTCCTTCAAATACAACCTCTTTTTCCTCCCCATGGTTCAGACAAGGACCCAGAAAAATATATCACAGTCCCTTATCTCATTTCACAGAATGATATGGGCATATTTTTCTGGTGTTTTGCACTGAAACATCATAAGCTTAGGAATTCCATTACAATTAACAAGATTGTCACTGGTGGGTGACATTTGGTGTAAGGAGCACAGGTGGGTTAAGCTTGTCCTGGAAGTTTTCCCACTGCACTGGCACCTCCTTGAACTACTATCCTAACCAGTCGTTATGAATGGCCAATTAATCCCTCCTGTAGTATCTATTAATTGATAGCACCTTTGGGAGGATTCAAAGGTAGGACACTATGGATTATTTATATTTTGAGAGTTAATCTTAAGTATCAAAAATCATCACGAGCTCTCTTAGCCTTTGCACCGTCTTCTTAGAGAACTCTGTGCCATGAGAGCCAAGTAGAATAAGAAGCAAATGCATAGGATGAAGCATAAAGCAAGAAAGATGAGGCAAAAGCCCAAGTAAATTACTAGCCTGTGCACCCACAGAAGCCAAAGGAGCAGAAATAAGGAATGCTGGAGGCCGGAGAGCCTAGTGTAAGTTGTTTGACTGCATACTAAAATTTTTTGCTCAATAGATCTAGATTCTATCATCATCTGTTCACTGAGACCACCTTTGAGAAAGCCATTTTGCTCATATCAAAAAAGTCCCTGTGGGTCTTTTACCCTGAACCTGTGACATTCTGAACTATTTGTCACATTCTCAGCTTGGCTGACATATGTTCAATATTACAGTTGAGTGTCACATGTATACTATAAACCATCTCTTCTGACATCTTAGCTGAAGAATTTTTTAAAAGTCATTAAGAGTCAATAAATTAAGCTATCATATGGGAAGGACAGTAGCAGGGTAGATCTCTTTTAGCAGAGTGTCCATCTTAGTGTATCCTCAAAGGTTCAAGCAAACCACTCGTGTTCACTGGGTGCTTATTTCATGTTAAGCAGTGTTCTGCACACTTTTCACATAGTAACTCATTTAGTTTTCATAAATAACCTAGCAGATCCATACTATTATCATTACCATTTTAATGATGAGGAAAGTCAGGCACAGAAGGGTCAAATTATTTCTCCTGGGTCATACAGTGTAACCAGGAAGGCCTGGATCCAGTTCCAGGCAGTGTGACCACAGAGCTACGGACATAATTGCTAGGCTATACTACACCCTGAGTCACACCTTGACTTGGAGGGCTGATACATCTTTTTCTTTCTTATGTGAAATCTGTTTAGTGAATTTTTAATTTGCCTCTGTTTCAGATCTGTAATTACATGTGTCTAATAACCCATAATAAAAATTATCTTTTTTTAAGTTCATTGTCTCTTTTCTCACAAGGCATCTTTCGGGCCTCATCACTCTCCACCCTTGAACCCAAAGCATGTGAGTTAGCCACCCCAAAATATGTTCCCATTTGTTCTCCATCTGGCTGGAATTCCTTTTGAAGGTGGAAGTTTGGGTTTCAAAGAAATCCTTGAACATAGACCTTAGTGAATCTACCTATCTCTTCCCAGCAATCATATCTTACACCAGATTCCCTGGTTACCCCAGAAGAAAGAACTTAGCCTGAAGTTGAACGGCCCCATAAAAGAAACAGGTGACTTTTTGTAATTGCAAAGAACACTTCGTGTTGCTTCTCTCCACAGCCCTCCAAATAGGTGCAGTAAAATCCTTGTCCACCACCATTCTGCTGATGGATTGGGAAAGAAGGAGCCTGCCACAAATGGAATTAATGCTGAGGAATTTTCCCCTTCTTGATATAAACAATTGCCTTTCAATGTACAACAGCTCTCAAGGTGTTCAGGTTACATGCTTATTTTAAGATCCTTTGTTTACTTTCTGATCTTCATAGGTCATTGACATCCCATTTAGCCCTGGTGACCCTGTTTACACAATTTTGATATAAATTAAAAAGTGTGCTTGTGGATAACATTAACATTCCCCATCTCAGTCCACACATAAGCAAACAATAGCCTTTGCTCAATCCTGTATACAAAAAAAAGCTTCAGCACAGACTGCAATGCTAAAAGCAAATCTCAGCAAACAGATTTGTTTTTACTATAAGCAGAATAAAGTCCCCAACCTATGCTAACTGAGACCTTTGGTAGAATGCAGTCATTGTAAAACTCTGGATATGGTATTTCAGACTTTAATTAATGAGAAAAAGCAAATCACTTATAAAAACAACAGGGATCTATTTCTACATCTTCACTTGGATTTAAAATGCATTGTATTTTCACTCGAAACTCAGAAGATATTGCTCCTCTTAAGCTTTATGGTTCTCAACAAGGGAGAGTAGAAAGATGATATTATTGGAATTTCTTTTTACTTCATTTTTTAATGAAGGAAGCTGTGGTAGTGAGACTTTCATCACAGTGGAAAAGTAGCTGAGAGAAACAACCTCAGAAAGAAAGATTTATTTTGGCTCATGGTTTCAGTGGTTTTAGTCCATGGTTAACCGGCTCCATTGCTTTTTGCTGTGGTGAGTAAAACATAACAGTGGGCAAGAGTGCTGTGGAGCAGAGCTGCTTGCCTCATGGTGGCCAGGAAACAGAAAGAGTCACAGAGAGGGGTCTGAGATAAGAACAGTTTCTTCATCTTGGAATACTACTATCCTGGGAATATGGATAAAAAGAAAAGATTTGTTCTGTCTTTTTAAATAAAGGAATAAGGGACAAAATAATTGAAATAATGGGACAGAAATACATATGGACATTGATTCAGCAAAATTTATAAGTGCCAAAAAAAAAAAAGGGAAACAACCTAAATGTCCACCAATAAGGAACTCTTTAAAAATCAAGGCACATTAAACTGTCGTATATTTTGTAGCCATTAAGAATGATGCTATAGGTTAGGTACAGTGGCTCACTCTTATAATCTCAGCTACTTAGGAAGCTGAGATCTGGAGGTCCAGGCCAGTCCAGCCAAAAAGTTGGCAAGATCCCATCTCAACCAACAAGTAGGGCATTGGTTATACCTAGTAATTGCAGCTACCCCAGAGCCAGAGGAAGGAAGATTGTTAAGTTCTTGATCAACCCCGGCAAAACTAACAAGACCCTCTCTCAAAAGCCAAATAAAAAACAGAAGGGCTGGTGGTATAGTTTAAGAAGTAGAGTGCTGGCCGAGCAAGTGGGAGGCATTGAGTTCAATCCTGGTATTGAAATAAAAGAAGGAGGACATAGATTCTTCATTTATTGATGTAAGTAAGTATCCATAATACATTTAAGTTCATTATCAATTATAAAAATAATTGCTCAGAAATAAGACTATATGAAACTCTCCCTCTCTTTTTTTTTTTTTTTTTTTTTTTTTTTTTTTTTTTTGGAAGGTAAAATTGTCACTAAGCCTCTTTAATCAGATTTCAAGCCACTTAGGCCACCTAGTCAGAGTTTGAAAAGTGCCTGTCCCTCCTCTAACTCTGCCCTAGAAAGCCTACCATTCCCTCCTCTTCAGGACATCCTTAGAAATGCTAACCCCAATGCTAACAGCAGCCATGCCAGCCTATCTGTCTAACTTCTGCTTGGTTTCAGGTCTGTGGCCCTTCTCGTACCAACCCTAGTGTTGTGATCGATGACCTTCTGACCCCATGCTCACCAGGAGACCCTGGGGCTATAGAGATGACTTGGATGGATGTTCCCGGGGACAAACTCTTAGAGCCTGTGGTTTGCATGGTAAGTGACCAGTTGGAAGAAAGAACCACACACGACCCAGAAAATTGGGGGATCTGGGTCTAAGAATGAAAATGAGCTTCTCAGCTGCAAATGTAACACTGTGGCAAATCACTTACCTAACATGTGCAAGGCCCTTGGTTTAATTCCTAGCATCACAAAAAAAACAAAACAAAAAACTGCTCTTCTGTGTTTTGGGCTATCATGGCCCTCCAAAACAGATTGGCCTTTGTGGCTGTGGGTAGCTGAGACTCCTGCCATGATTCAGTGGGGGCTCAAGACAGAGGTAATAGTGGCATTAGCACTTTATATTCTTTGGTAGGAAGATAATGTGACTGTCATTCTAGGGGTTTGGCTTATTTTGTCCAGAAGGAACCAGTAAAAGTTTGTCAGGGTACATGCAGTGCCTGTGCCCCGTGCAGAGGCAAAGGCATCCTCTTGCTAGAATAGTCTGGATGTCTCCTAGTCTTGCTGGTTGCAGTGTCTGTGCTGTTCTGACAGGTGTTGCCCTGTTGCTGTGCAACTAAGGGAGCTACTGATTGGAGTTACAAGACCACAAAGCATTGATTCTTTGAGTTGGGAGAAAGGCCTGCCTTGGGAGAGAAGACAATCCCTGGCAGATTGAAGTGGAGCAACTATAGGGAGGTTTACACTGGGGGTGACCTTGGAGGCGGGCTTCTTTCCACCCTGGACAGCACAGCTGTCAAGGAGAGATGAAGGATCTAGAGCCTGGCTCTTCTCAGCAGTATGTACTTGTCTTTGCAGTCGGACATGCTGCGGTCTTTGGCCACCACTCGGCCCACAGTGAATGCAGATGACCTCCTCAAAGTGAAGAAATTCTCAGAGGACTTTGGACAGGAGAGTTAAACGCTTCTTCACATGGGTGATGATGAAGGTGGGAGGTTGATTGGGGCAAATCCACAGCACTCCCTATGTCTGGCCAGACAGGGCTCCAGGGCAAATCCTGAAGTCACTGCAGCATCCCCTGTGCTGTATGGCTGCCAGCAGGGGAGCAAGAAGGAAGGGCCTCTGCAGCCACCAAGGCACTCTGCCACGCCTTCAGCACATGGTGGATACTGGTTCTTCCTGCTTCTCTCTCCTGGATGCTCACCAACTCCTTCCCCTGCCCTCTGTGTCTTTTTTTTTTTTAAACCTTTTTTGTTCCTCCAAATTAATGCTGCTTTGATTTGTCTTGTTTATAAATAAAGATAAAATCACCTGGAAGCGTCAAGGAGTGGGAGCCACGAGGCCTCAGCCCCCTGCTCCTTTTCTCCCCAACTTGGCTCCTTGTGAAAAGACTGATGGAGAGTAAGAAAAGCCATTCCCACCCTCCTAGGTTTGCATCCAGGGCCCCAGGTCTTCCATGCAGGAGATGGCTTCTGTGAGCATAAGGCTGTTTCAGTCAGGAGGGACAGCAACCAGGCGGGTCTTCACAGCTGCCTTTTGTTCTGCTGAGTGTGAGAACACGGAACCCAGCCTCTGTCCTGGGTCCCTGGCCTGAAGATGGTCTAATAAATCCTTTTCCCTTCTTGAGTCACCAGACTGATCTCATCTTTGACTCTTGTTTTGGGCTCTTTGAAGGCCACTCTTACTTCCAGTAAGACCTTCTGGTTTGCTCTCTCTTAAGCAGAGCAGGAAGTAGAAATGTTCACCACCTGCCACAACTCTCAGGCCTGCTCTCCAGTCAGGTGGCAAAGCCCCCTGCCCTAAGACTCTGAAGTTTGGCTGTGGTATTTAAGGCACCTGGACAGCTCTTTCTGTTGTCCAGTGTCCTGATTAGAGACTGCAAACTAGGAGGCCTGTGGGCCAGACATGCCCTATAGCTACTTGGTTTGGCCTGCTGTCAGCACTTAAAAATCAAGAGTTGATATGAAAATTCAGATTTCTGGCTTCCAAAGATTATGCTGCGCCTGCATTGCCATGAGAAAGCCTATCAATTGCTACTGAGCAGGAGCAGCCCTGTTCAGAAGGGGTCCTCCATCCATTTGTGTTACCTGTGAGGCGGCCACTAGCATTGGTGCCTCCTGATAGCCCTGGAAATGCTGTGTGACAGAGCATCCACAGTAGAGGCTATCCTACTTGTACACATAAAAGGCCTGGCATAGGAAATAAAAGATTATAGTCTGTGAAGGAGGTGTTCTAGCCTTTCTTCCTCTTGAACCAGTATTCTGTATTTTATTTTACTGGTGCTAGGGATTAAACTCAGGCCTTTGCACCTGCTAAGCACCACTCTACCAGTGAACTATATGCCTAACCTCAATTCTTGTATCTTTATTTTTGCTGTACTGGGGTTTGAACTCAGAGCCTCATGATTTCTGGGCAGGCACTCTACCACTTAAGCCACACCCCAGCCAATTCTTTTATCTCTAAAACATGAATGGGCCAGAACTGATTCCATGGTCACCTTTTTGATCATACTGGTCTTGCACTGTGTTTTCTTTACTCTGGTTAGGAGTGATTGCTGACTCGAACATTTGATCAACAGCTTAAAGGACGGGGTCCAAGGCTATTCTCCAATGCTGGTGGGTTAGGCACCTCCAACCACACTCCACCCCCATTACCTGTGGCATTCATGGACGTGACATCCGGAGGACACTTCTATAGTAACTGTGATTAGGATCTTCGTCGTTTGGGAGTGATCACATGATCTTCTTGTATGTGCCTCAATATCAGTTAAGTCTAAATTCTGGAATATAAATCAGGATATGAAACTGCCTCATATATAGAACTTCACTTCAGCTAGTTGAGTGTTTTTTAAATTTTACTTCCAGTTACCTTGAGTCAGAAGGTCCTTGCTTCTTTTTTCACCTGCTTCCTCATTTTCACTGCTTAAACACTTGGTCAGCCACAGGTGTAAGAAGCTTCAGGGCTGTTATGGCTCATCCTCATGGCTCTAGTTAAGTGTGTCCACAGACACCTGCCTTTCCATTTGTCTTTCTCCATGATCAGCAACAGAAACTACTACTGATGCTGAACTCACCTGGGACTGAAGCCAAGGCCCAATGCCTTGGGCTGTCAGCACATGACTCTCCCTCTCTTTCCCACCCTCCCTCCTCACTCCCTTCTGTGTGTGTGTGTGTGTGTGTGTGTGTGTGTGTGTGTGTGAAGAGTATTGTTTATCCCAAGTATGTTCTGACAACAACTAATCTGTCAAATAAAGCTTCTCCAGTGAACTAATTTCGGGAAAGTCTCCATTTTATCTCATTTTGTGAGCTCTATAATACAATTCAGCATATTAAAGCCTCTGAGAAGATCTGCATTAAAAGAAAACCTGTTTACATGCATTTAATTAAAAAATTCCCAAATTTTTATCAGCAGAAAAATCTTCTTTCAAGTGCCCTGTAGAACAAACTTCAGTGTCTTTTACCTTTACAAAGGTAAAGATGATTTTTACCTTTGTGTTTGTATATTTTCTAAAACATTTTACAGGAAATATACAGAGATTTTACAATTGAAAAAAATGGAGTTCGTTAAAATAGTTTTAATTTTGTTAAGTAAAATATATACTGACAAATATATAGTCAAAGATATTTAGGGACATTGCTATATAAAAAGGAAATTTATGAAACATCATATTTGATATGATAGACCCTGTTTTTCTAAACACACAAAAAATTGAAGTACATAAAGAAAGGGAGAACTAGGAGAAAGGAAGATGAAACAACTGTAAGAATACGTAGGTTCAGGTTTTGCCATTATTATCTTTAGGTTGTTGATGATTTCTTAGGGTTTTTACTTCTTAGTTTTCAGAATGTTCTTCATTAAGTACATATTTCTTTTACAACTAGAAAATTAACAATTTTTTATATAAGAGGAGTACTTATATATTTTAAGAGAGAAAGAAACATATGAGGAACAAAAGGCATTCTATTCTCAATTCAATCAGATTTGTGATTGCTTGTATTTCTTTGGTAATACAAGATTTAACTCCTGCAAGTTAAATCAATTAAGAATAAAAATAATCCCTTATTTTGTTCCTTTGAATGCTGCTTCTCCCTTTCCTGACTGTTCCTCTATTAGCCGCTGGGGTCTCCCAGTTGCCTCTTCCAGCACTTGTCTCCGTTATGAGAGAAATAATGACTTTTCAGAATAACCCATAATATCATTCACAAAGTTACAGACATTCAGAAGCGAAGGTCCCACCATCAAGTCTCATAGTCTCAGACTGGTGAAAGTGTGGGAAATTCACACCTAAACATCCATAGATTTCTTGAAAGAAACACAAATTATTAAGCCCTGTTGACAGCAACGCTATTTATTCTTTTTTTTTTTTTTTTTAGCTTCTTAGTTCAACCTACAGGCTTATTGGTAAAAGGAAACATGATTATTTGGAAATATTCTTACGTTTGTCCGGATTACCTTTTCAAAAAGTGTAAGAGGCATGTATTAACAAGGATTGAGTATTAAAGAGACCTTTCCCTCCCGGAGCCGGCCGGGTAGTGCGGTGGCCAGCACAGGCACAGCCCGGCCCCTGAGAGGCGAGGGCAGGCGATGCTGGTTCGCCGCCCCCGTTGCAGTTCCCTGGGTGGGCAAGCTCGGCCTCATCAGCCCGGCCTACTTCTTCCTCTGGCCCGAAGCTTTTCTCTATCGCTTCCAGATTTCGAGGCCACTTACTGCCACCTCTTATTTCCCTTGTGGATCCAGGGACTGGATTTCTTTATTTGGTCAATTTATATTTCTTATATCAGTATTCTATGTGACTTGAAGCAGGAGCTTTTGGTGGGAAGCCAGCAGACTATTTATTCATGCTTCTCTTTAACTGGATTTGCATCGTGATTACCGGCTGGCAATGGCTATGCAGTTGCTGATGATTCCTCTGGTTATGGCAGTGCTTTATGTCTGGGTCCAGCTGAACAGAGACATGATTGTAGCATTTTGGTTTGGAACACGATTTAGGGCCTGTTATTTACCCTGGGTTATCCTTGCATTCAACTCTGTCATCAGAGGCTGGGTAATCAATGAGCTATTTGGAAATCTTGTTGGACATCTTTATTTCTTCCTAATGTTCAAATACCCAATGGACTTGGGAGGAAGGAATTTTCTATCAACACCTCAGTTTTTGTACCACTGGCTGCCCAGCAGGAGAGGAGGGGTGTCAGGATTCAGTGTACCTCCAGCTAGCATGAGGCGAGCCGCTGATCAGAATGATGGAGCGGGAAGACACAACTGGGGCCAGGGCTTGCGACTTAGAGACCAGTGAGGACCAGCCTCTGGCCTGGCCACCAGGCATTCCACTCAGACGACTTTCCTCCCAGTGCTGGGTGTGCTTAATGACCGAGTTCTCCCACCGCTCTTGGACCTGACCTAGGCTGAATGTGGTCTTTCGGTATGAGACAACATTTTTTAAATCCTGAAGAAAAATACAAGTATTCCTCAAGTTTCATGTTTCTCATTCAAGTCCTTACTGCTAGGAAGAACAAATATCAGCCATGCAAATTTCAAAACTGAATCTTTTTTTGGTGTCTTCTCTTTTTCCCTTTCCGTCTGAATAATGGGTTTTTAGCAGTTCCTGGTCTGCTGGCACGGAGCTGGGCATCTGGGGCTGGGATAACAAACCCTTTCAAAAGGAACCTTGTCTCTTTTTTGCACACAGGCCTCCTTCCTACTTTTCCCAACCTCCAAATGTCTTCCCAGAGGGGGTCGCCCATAAAATGGTTCTGCCTTTGACTTTTGCCGAGGCTTGGTCACCAAGAATTTGTTCATACCATTGTTTTTCCCCTTTGGTGGCAGAACTGTAACAATAGGGAAGAAGACTGAAGCGGTGGATCTTCTGAAGAGCTTTCTCAGCTCTCCGCAAGACGGCAGTTGTAACCATTTGCTGCTTCTTAAAAAAGAGCTTTCTCAGCTCTCCGCAAGACGGCAGTTGTAACCATTTGCTGCTTCTTCAAATGTTTTTATAAAAAGTACCACTGAGTCAGTGAGGGTCTAGATTGGAGTTAATGAGGTTCAAGGGTTGTAGGTTTTGTGATGGATATGATCCCTCTGTATTTCCTGGGAAGGAATACTGGCTTTGTGGACCCAGAGCAGCTGTTCTGTGTCAGGAGGTTCTAGGTCACGTTGGCCACAGAGATGCTGCTTGGGAGAGGCTTCTGGGCATTTCATTCTCATGGATGTGTGTTCAGTGAGTAGATGCAGATGCAGAACCTCAGACCCTATTTAAATTGTTGGGGTTTTTTGTTCCTCTGCTTTTTTTTTTGGTTATCTATTAATTGTGAGGGAAGTATAGCTCTTCTATATGTAGTTCATTTTTAAAAGCTAATATAAGCACACCTGAGTGAATCATATAATTTGGGATTATAATGGCTTTAGAATCATTTACATCTGAAGGTCTTTATTATTTGGGGTCATGAACATACACATTTTGTGAATTGGGCCAGCTTGAACACCCACAACTCCCTTTTTGTAGGTGGGCTTTTTCCGTCAGAGCCTGGCTCATCACCAAATGAAGTTTTCTGAAAGCCTGTGGTGTTTCACACACACACACACAAAAAAAAATAATAATCTTAGGAGGTAAAACATATTTCATTTTTTATTATTTAATTAGCATATAATAGTTGTACATAAGGATATATTGCGATATTTACATATGTGCTTACAATGTATATTAGCTGGATTTACCCCCTATATCAGTCTCACTCTTCCACCCTCCCTGATTCTTGGAACAATTTCAACAGGTTCATTCTCCTATTTTTATATAGTGATACAAAACACTTCTGCCATATACACCCTCATTCCGCCTTTTCTTAAGCCATTCCCCTCCCACTGATACCCACCCCCAGAAAAGATTTATTTTTCCCTCCTGCCCTTCATTTTTTTAAATTAACACCCATAGCCCATGGGAGTTTTGCCTTGGTACTTCAGCTCTGCATATATTGTGCTTTTAGCAAATTACCCATTTCAACAACCTCCCATTGCTTAAAGCATTAAAAATTCTTTAAACTTACATTATAAAATGGCAAAAAAATCAGTCTCTTACTTTAATAATCCATCTCATTTTTGAACAAAGATATCATCTTTATTTGTTATCCAATTGCTTTGGACATGTTTCCAAAAATAAGCAGATTGCCAAGGAATAATAAAGTGCCTGCCAAGACTGTAAAAACAAACAAAATATAGGAGAAACAACAACAAAAGCCCTATCCCAGGCTATGAAATCTTTCAAAGTATGAAATCCAACCTCCTTTCAACACCAGTGGTATTGAAAGTTTGCAGGAGTAAATATACATAGATATTTGGTGATTGTTAGAGACTGATTTTAAAAGACAATATATACATGCATAAACTATCTATTCAAAATGTATTTTGACATATAACTATATAAAACCAACTCCCCCCATATTGTATTTAGTTTTAGCGATTAATGACACCCAAACAGAAATTGGCACACTGGGTACTGTCTGTATCATGAAAGAACCTATCAAAAAAAAAAAGAAAAAGAAGAAGAAAAAGTTCCCGCCAGGCATTTTGATTTACTAAAACATAAAGCAATGCTATCGAGGAGGAATGTTGCATTTGCTCCCTTTGTGATGTGGTAACTCTGCCATGAAGCAGACCATTCAAATTTACAGTATGGAGCTCTGAATGTTCAATTTTTGTTATTATATAGAGACAAACTCTTAACAAATGTATGGCACCCATATGCTGTCCTGTCTTTAAGCCTGGACCCCACTGGATTTAAGAGCTATGTCTAGCTCTCTGTCAGAAAATAGAAACACTTGTTTGGGAGGAAAATTATGGGCCAGAATATCGAAGAAGTTTTCAGAAACTAACCCTTCATTTACAATTGGCACAACCTATTCCTAACAATTAATCCCATGTTTATATCATGTTACTTCCCATCAAAGAATTTTCAAAGGGCTTTCCAACTTAACTTCCAGACATTCAAGTCATAGTCTTAAAGCCCAGATGATAGGAGCACTTGTTTAATATTTTCTAGGATAGTAACTAATTCCCACCTTTCAAATAAGAAATGATTGTGAAGAAATGAATTCTTTGACTACACAATAGTTGGCAAACGACAGTCCACAGACCAAATTATGTAGCCAACTTGTCTTTGTAAATAAAGTTTGACTGGAACACAGCCATGCCCATTTGTTTATGTGTTGAGTAGTTGCAATAGAGATCTTACAGCTAGCAAAGCCTATAAAATACCATCTGGTGGTTTACAAAATGTTTTCAAACACTTGGACCACAGTATTGGTTTTATTTGCTAATTCTTACTCATCAATAACAGTAATGCACAAATATTTCCCATTCCATGGACTAGGACAGTAAGTCAGACCCACTGGTGCAAGATAAACGTTAATGACATCAAATTTCCCAACATAAAGACATTTGGAGCCGATAATTTATCATCTCGGTCTAGCACCACACCTGCTTGGTCTAGATCCGCAACATCTGTATCAAGGACACAATATGCAATTCACATTTTCTGCGATTTTTACAAGAACAAAGCTTCAGTGTAAAGACTTAGTCACAAAGAGTATTTATAATGGTATATCAAAATCATCAAACGGATTACAAATAAGACATGATGAACTGGTGTTTAGAATGGGAAGGACATTTCTCACCAGGTGCTAATAATTTGAAGGTAGATTTGACTGCAGGCTTCCATCCATTGATACAGCGCTCCCTTAATCAAAGGGTAGTTTAAAAGAATATAAAATGAGCTGACACATTTGACATGATTGCCGATTGCAGATGAGATACATGTGCACTGCACATTGAGAATGCATTGGAAAAAAGTTTTCATTCCCTTAACTTATGGATTTTAAATCAGTTCCTGAGATAAATATTTCACACAGTTTTGAAACAGTCACCCAAACCTGGGAAATGGAACGTGTGCATAAAAATCTTGCCCTTTCCAACATATTCCATTTTCTTTGAATTACAAAGTAAACTATAAAGGAACCAGAAGAAAATGCAGATCACTTTTGGTTGATAGCATGGGAAAAGATATCTAAACATAAAAGCAACAGAGGAAGCCATAAAGGAAAACAGATAGATTTGATATATAAAACTTTAAAATACCTGTATATCAAGAAGTCATAAAACTATAAGGACATGACTAACCAGCATCCTGGACTGTGAGTCTTTCATTGTTAAAACCAGGATGGTCCAGACATCCCTAGAAGTCAGACAGACCTGGACTCAAGTTTTTATTGCACAACTGCACAATCTTCAACATGATACTCCACCTTAATTCCATCATCTTCAGATGGACACTAACGAGAGGACTCAACTCAGATTTAGTGAAGATTAAACATAAAATGTACAAAATCCACAGACCTTGCACATAGCATACTCTCAATAAATGATGACTATTAGGGTTAGGATAGGGTTAGACCCTATCATTACAGCTTGCCAACTGAGAGGGCTTCCTAGTTTCTCCTCAGTGCCTGTTCTCTTATTCTTGTCTACAGAACTCTAGTTTGGTGGAAAAGTTAAGCAAACACTGCTGAATTCCTGGATGAAAATTTTCATCTGATCTAGTTCTAGCCACTGAGGAAAAAAGGAAAGTTTTTAGTTGGCACTTCGGGAAAGCCCCTTAAAATATGTGGATGTATGGGAAGGGAGTACAAGGGCAGACATGAATGACATGGATGTTTGTCATTGGCTGTTCCACTGCTTTCTGTCTGGAACTCAGATTTGATTCTGGAAACAAAGAGTCATCCTGTGACCCCAAGGGTGATGAGCACATGCCAAGGAAGTGGGGTGGAAAGACACACGGACTGCAATGCTTCATTGGTATCATGGAGCCACTAAACCAATCAATCCTGATTTCCGAGAAAAATTGGACTTTTCACACTGAGAAAAAATAAACCTCTTCATTTACTTAAGCCATTGCTTCCAGGTTTGTGTAATCACAGCCAAACAGAATTCCCAACCAATGCACCAGGCACACTAGTAGAAATGTAGGCATAGGATTCAAACAGGCAATTTAACAAAGAAAATGCAAACATTGGGTAAGTCTGTGACAAATCTTGCACATGACACCATGTTTAGCTGTCAGAATAACAATGCAGAATAATACATACAATATCACAGGTAACAATTACCAAATGTAACAATTATGCTTATTATGCTGCATTTCCTTGCAGCTCTTTAAAAGCAATAAAGCACAGTTCCCTATTATCTTCTTCCTGAACAATTTGCTTCCTTCCCTCCCCAGATTTAGTCACTATTCCAATGATGCTATGACTTTTCCCTGCCCAAACTTTTATACTTCTACTGTGCAAGTATACATAAAAAGCAATATGCTGCATAACAAGTTACATTTAGGTGTATTTTTAAATTTCACATAAATGTTATTTATGATCTATATCCTTTTATGAACTGCTTGTTTGACTCAATACTATAATTTCGGTATTTATCCACACACACTCATAGAAATCTAGTTTATTTGTTTTAATATCTCAGCTATTTTCCTTTATGTGAATAGATATAATTCATCAATTCTTGCTTTGCTGGGCATAGGTATTATTCGAGGTTTTGCTGTTAGCATATCTTTGACTGTACATAGGAAAGTCTATCATCATTGCTTTAACTTGCATTCTCTTTTCTGTGAATTTCCTGTTCCTATCTGATGCATATTATTTGATGGAAGTTTTGTCTTTGCCTTATTTATTTGTAGATGTTAATTGTATACCCTGAATAGAGATATTTAGTTAGTTATGAAAATTGCTTTACAGCTTTTATGAAATTGCTTTATAGTTTGATATCAAATTAGTCAATATTTTTCCTTAATTTTCTTTATTACTTAAGCTATGTCACGTGAAATTCATTCCTTTAAAAGATGTAATTCAGTGATTTTAGTGTAAGTGTTTTTGTGTAACATCACCATCACTTAATTCCAGAACATTTTTACCATTCCAGAAAGAAATTTCATACATTTATAAGCACTCCCCTATTACCCCACACCCAGCTCTTGACAACCACTTATATACTTCTGTCTCTATGAACTTACCTATCATGGATATTTTACACATGTGGAATCATACAGTATAAGGCCTTTTATGTTGGCTTCTTTCACTAAGCATAATGGTTTCAAGGTTCATGCATGTTGTAGCATGTATTGGTACTTTGTTCCTTTTTATGGCTGAATAATATTCAGCCAGATGGTGCATACACCATCTTTTGTTTATCCATTCATCAATCATAGAAATTTGGGTTGCTCTCACATTTGGGTTATTATGAATAGTGCTGCTCTGAACATTTCTGTACCAGTTTTTACCAGTTTTTAGATGGACATATGTTTTCAATTCTCTTTAGAATGTGCCTAAGAATGGTATTGCATGGAAACTCTATATTTAACATTTTGGGGAACTGCAGCACTGTTTTCCAAAGCAGCTGAGCCATTTTACATTCCCACCAGTAGTGTATGAGGATTCTGATTTTCCATATACCCTCCTACACTCCATCTGTTCATCTTTGTTAAATTTTTATTTTATGTTGATTTATCATACATTAATAATATGAGGGGAGTTCATTGTGATAATTTTATGTCCATCTTTTTTATTGTAACCATTCTAGGGGGGGTGAAATAACATGGTATCTTACTGTGGTGCTGACTTTCATTTCTCTAAAAATGCTGACATCTTCTCATGAGCTTATTAGCTAATTGCGTATATTCTTTGGATAAATGTTTATTCAAATCCTTTGTTTTGAGCTATTTCTCTTTTATTGTTTATTTGTAAATGTTCATTATAGCTTATCAAGGCCAGTATTTTATTAGATATGTTTATAAATGTTTTCTCCAATAACACAGGTTTTCTTTTCACCTTTATGATAGTGTCCCTTGAAACACAAATACTTTTAATTTTGATCAAGTCCAGTTTCTCTATTTCTTTTGTTACTTGTGTTTTTGATGCCATATTTAAGAAACCATTGCTTAATTCAAGATGATAAAGGTTTACACTTATTTTTTTCTAAAAGTATTCTAGCTTTAGCTCTTGTATGGAAGCCTTTGATGCATTTTGGAATTAGATTTTTTTTATTTGGTGTGAGGCGGGCATCCAACTCTATTATTTTGCAGGAGGTTAACTAGTTGTCCTATTATTAATAGTTTTATTTTGTGATCACTTTAAGGAGTTCTTCTACACCCTGACATAAAATTTTTCTATAATTTTACCTTAAAGATTGAAATTTTTAGTTTTTACTTTTAAGTTTTTAACCTGTCTCAAATTTAATTTGAATTTGTGTAAAGCTAGAATGCATTTTTCTTTCTTTTGTATGACTATAATTTGACACATCGGTATTTGCTGAATACTTTATCCTTTTGTATGACTATAATTTGACGCATGGGTATTTGCTGAATACTTTATCCTTTTCCTTACTAAAGAGTAATACCACTTCTATTAAATAATAAATCCCATACATGCTTGGCTGTATTTCTGGATTATCTATTCTGGTCCACTGGTCTATTTATCCAGCATTTGAATTAGCACCACTTTATAAAAAGTCATTGAATTTTAAAAATTTAATGACTTCTTTTTTCATTTCTGGAACTTGGCTCTTTCTCAATTATGGCTCTACTTTTTCATGATTTTCTAATATTTCATTTTGATTTCTACTTTTATCTCTGAATAATTAACATATTAAATGTATTGTCTCGTTTAGATTATTTGATAATGTCCAGTTTTTGGAGTCTTGCTATATCTGCTGCTTGTTATGTCTGCTGATTCCTAGTCATGAAGATTTTTACCTTCATATTGTGAGCTCACCCTCCATGGAATTTTCTTTCTTGCGGAGTCTTGGAGTGGAGGAAAAATATTAATGGAATAGTTTTCATTTGCTCTGTTTCACCAATTTTTGACTTCCTTAAGGGTAATTTATTTATTTGAAAACTGTAAATCATAAGAGCAAGAAAGTTTCAGACCCCTTCTTGACCGTGGTGTTCTGATTTCCATCAGGTTACTCATTTTCTCACATGGATCCCAAACATTTGCCAATATCCTTTCCACTTCTCTGGACCAATGACCTTTTTAAATCCCTTCACAGCTTACAAAGCACCTTTTAAGACTTCCAGCTCTAATTCTGCAGTTGTATTAACATGGATTGTAAAGATACTTTTAAAACACTACTGCAGGAGTGTGCTTATAGACATTAAGGCTGATTGACTTCTACATTAAGAAAATACACTTCTTCATCATAAAGACTTATAATGTTGTACTTTCAAATTTGATTAGAAGGGAAAGAAGCTGGGGGAGTGGCTCAAGTGGTAGAGTGCCTGCCTACAAGAGAAAGAACCACAAGACAGATCTTCCTAAATAATGGGCAGCAGAAAAATATTATCTCCTTTTACTTAGAGAAAAAGTAATCATCATTCTGTCTTCCATTTCTAAAAAAGGATTTCATACCACTTGAGGTTCACTGTTCTGAGTGATTGCTCTTGATGACAAATGCATAGGTTCTAAGCATGAAGCTGTTTAAAACTAGAGAACAATTCACTGATGGGGGTTGAGGGTGGAGGTGGTAAATCTTATTTTGCACTTTGCTACATTGTCATTTACTGACATATAGCAACAACCCTTAAGGCAGTTTCTAATCCATTCCTTTTATTTAATTTTGTATATCTAAAAGAATAATGCCATAGTTTGTTTTGTAAAAGCAATTGCGTTAATCAGTCTCCATCATTTTATAATGTCTGTAGCATTGTAAAATGTTTAATTAAAATGTTTTTAATTATAACATTTGTATCTCTCTTAAGCAGGATTTAGTTGCCTACCATCATGATTACTAGATAGATAATAAAGTTTTCTTTTGATTTTGCAGATGCCATAATGTACCTATGGCATTTTCAACAAACAAGTATTCCCAAAGTTTTATGCAAGTCAAAGAAGTCATACTGGTAAAATTCTATCTTAGGAATCTCCAATAAATTACTATACAAGCTCCTACTTTATCAGAAAGTTCTGATTGCTGTTTCTTAATTCTCTCAAGGCAGGGGTACTTGGCATGAGCTTCTAGTAACAACCAATGGTTTGGCTTTTCAAACAAAACCTAATTCTTCCTAAAAGGGAATTGAAAATGACAGAACTAAGAACCACATTATGGTGAGGCTATGCGACATTTGAAACCTCTCAGAGAATCTTAGCAAAATAAGCTAATTAATATTAGTAATGTGAAATTTTCTTCAATTTTATTTTATTGTGAATTCCATTTAATAAAAATTAATGAAAGCTAATCATTTGCCTTTCTGGATTTAAAAAATAAGTAATCTAAGTGTATGCTGAAATGTGCTTAATAAAGTACAGATTTTATCACATTTTCCTAGAAATACACAGATTAGTAGCAAGATAATGGGTGATGAGTAACATTTTCTCCAAGCTATTAAGTTCTTTCAATGTTCTATAGCACAGGGAAATGTGGATCTAATTTGAGGTTATACTTTTAAGGATTCTTATCTGTATCTCTCCAGTGGGTTGTTATTTCTGAACAATTGTAACTGTAAGGAGAGAAATACCTCATTTTATATTCCTGAAAGTTGGGTCAAAGAGGAAGAGTTTGAGAGTTTCTGACATGACAAGGTTTAATTTTCCTAGCACAACCAAACTATTAGAAGTTTGATGGCTATCCAATATACTTAATGCCTTTTATGTTTCCTGTTCATTTTCTATGGGAGCAGGGGAAATGAGACTGAGACATCCTTTAAGTCAGTCCCCAAAGAATAGAGGATTTAAGACTAGAGATTGTGCAGGTGTGAGGTGCCTGACCCAATGTTCATATGACCGTAGGTGAAGAACGACTTGAACCTGAGTTCAAAAAATTCAGGAGATGGTCCAGAGTCCAAAGCCAACTCACAAAGATGAGAGATCTAAAATGTTAGGAATCTTATTAAACCAATCAATCAAGAAATATTTATAAAGTGTGTAGAATGTGTTTAGTGTTATGTTAGGCTAGAAATGATCGAACACTGAGAAGGGGGAAAAATAAGTGCTTAAAGAGGCAGACATTATACATTAGATAATGTTATAAAATAAAATTGGTCTCAAAAGAGAGAACCAATGGTCAAAGAGAATACAAATAAAACTAGAAATTAAAGACAAACAATCAAAAAAGAAAATTCAAAATAAAAGCAAGTTGGATAGCATTAATGGGAGTCATTCTTATAAAAAGCAATTGAGAAAAAGGGCCACATTTGCTCCAGAAGAGGAGGGAAGAATTGAAGTAACAAGACCAAGTCTAAGATAAAATAATGTCAGAACAAGGGAAGAACTCAGAGACCTGACACCCCTGCTCCCTCCCAGAAAGGAAGAAGGAAAGTCTCCAAAGCAAGTTAGTGTCCCACCTTACAGTCACACAAAGAAATAGACCTCAGACAAGAAACCAAAGCTCGGATTCCCATGCTGCAAGATGTAATACAATTCCAGCTCAGAGTATCCAAGCAAAAGAGAGAAATAAAGTGGGGGCCATAAAGAGCAAAGAGCTTGAGAACAGAAAGAAAGATCTTAAAAGGAGGAAACAGTCGCAACACATTGCCAGTGAGGCCTAAATTCTAGGGGGTCCAGCCAAGCAGAAGAGCCTGTGCATTTATCTCCACACGTCAAGTAATGATTTAGGTTTTAAAATGCCTATTTACCAAGGATGCTTGACTTGACCGCACCTGTATACAGACCCTTCTCTTTTTTCATAACACCTACTTTCTGTTGTTGTTCATGAGCACTAAAATACAATTTCAGAATCTCTATAGCATACTCGACCTTTTTCAAATCTCCCAGACAAACTCCAAACTCACCAGCCTTCCCCATCTCAGGAGTGTGAAATCTTATTTTCCAGTTCTCTGCTCAAATTTAACAAGCCACCTCCTGCTTAACCTTTTTCTGTGAAACCTGAAAGCACCAGACAATTGTATGTCCAACCCTCACACTTCTGGCTTCTCAACTCTCCCCAACAGGAGTTCAGAGCAGCACAATTTCAAATCTCTGATAACAGCCCTTAGCTACCCTGAGTGTAACATAAGACTGAACATTGAATCTTTGCGCCTTAAATACAAAAGAACCCCACTCCAAAAAAAAAAAAAGGACATCTTTCTAACCACCCTATCACCCTCTGACTTTGAAAAGAAGCATTTACACAGTATTTAATTATCTCAGAATTATCAAAGACATTAAATGAACCTATGCCAAGACTGGAGTTTTGTTGATGATATTGTTTTTACTGCTTTCTGGTGAAGATATATTCAGTGAAAACACTGTGGCTCTCAATTAGACAGCTGGGTGACTTATAAATATATATTTATGTTTGAAGCCTAAGTGGTCATTGGCTTCCCCACTGCTTTACTTAGCTAACAAAACAACTCTATCAAAGTAAGTATTATTCCAAAACCCAACTTCCTGTGCAGAATGCTCCCACATGCCCCATCAGTCTAGCTCTCTGAAGAACTACATCGTTTCTTATAAACTGTCCATGGCCCATAAATTTCCAAGCATAAAGGCCATTACTGTACTGTGCAAATCTGCTGAGAATTTGGGCCTTTCGAACTCTGTTTTACCTGGTTGAAAATGAGACTGGAGGTGAAGGTCCATCTACAGACTTCCTCTCTGCCCTCCCTCTCCGCCCTATTCCCATTTGATCAGGGAGAATTATTTAACATATACAAGACTGGAACAAGAGTTTATTTTGACTAATCTTAAGCAGCTTCTGCATCAAATTAGCATTTTTTTTCCTGTAAGTGCTACATGGGAGGGGAGAGAAAAGAGAGATTTGGACAATTATATCACTAGTCTGAGTGATGTGGCTTAGACAACTCAGAAAGTAAAAGTGAATCATTTTTTGTTGTATGAGCTAAATAATTCTAGACACTAGTGGAAGAAGAATTACAAAAGCATGCTTTAGAATCCTAGGGAATAGCTAATTCTAGTTTGTATCAATATAAATTACACCACCCAAGACTGTATAATAATCAGAAAATGTAACCAGCTCTCTCATCTAAAAATTAACCATATTGCCAGACATCATGATAGTCACCAGGGCATCATCTTTTCTTGTTTGTGTCTTGCAGTTTACAGTGGGCTCCTTGACATGTCATTTGATCTGTATGAATGGGTATAAAAGATTCAGAAGGAGAAACAGCACCAACATGCCTATATCCCCGCACTTCTTGACAGCTCATCACCAACTTCATTTGATTTAATTTAATGATTAACAATATTGATATTGATACTTGATAAGCTCTGAAGTATGACTAAGAGACCAAGGTATCACTAAGCATTTGCTACAAAGAAAATTAGAGGATGAATTGATGATTTCCAAACCAATTAAATGTATCAACATCAAATCCGATGGTTTTGAGAGCAAATTAATCCATTTCAGAATTTGTAAGACAAATAAGGAGTGTTCACATGTAAAAGATAAAAGGGAGGAAGAGAGGGATAGAGGGAGGAAGAGAGGGAAGAAGGGAGGGAAAAGGGGAGGAAAAAAGGAAGGAGGAAGTGAGGAAGGAGGAAGGAAAGATCCTGTTGATTTCAGACACAACTTTCAAGAGGTTTTTCCCTTGTGTTAAAAAGCTCTCTCACCTTGCCAGCCTCTAACCTAGAATCTGTCTTTTCACCTTCGCACTTCTATTCTCATCTCATTAAGTAAACAGTGAGATCTACTTGCTATTGTTAGTCTCATTGATACAGAATTATAGTGTTTCCTTGAAGAATTCTCCCTGGCAATATAAGGAAATTGTGGTGGTTTGCAAGATGTATTTAGTGCAAAATGGGCTAGTAAATTCTAAGGAGAAAAAAAGAGGTCTTATTTCCTTAACCATGTTAAAGCCATTAAAAACTTTCTTTTTCAGACAGGTGTAATCCTAATGTAAAAATATTCATCAAGTAAGCCAACTGTATCTAATCTAAAGGATTTGGAGTAAAGGAGAACACAATGAAATAACATCTCAGCAACTCAGAGTCTGAGTATAAATGATCCATTCAATGAAGTCTTTGTTGCTAAATTACTCTTGTGTTTATAACATCATGACAGTTTCATCTTTCATTTCTTAAAAAATATTGTTTGTTACACTATAGTGTACACTCACAACAATTAGGATTCAGCAATGCCATATTTTTTCCAGATGTAACTCTTTCTGCTTTTTATATGTGAGATTCTCAATAAAATACCCTTTCCAAGGAAATATTCAAAATTAATAATACGTTTCATTATCCATTACATGCTGTTGACTGATTTGTAAGATCTTGATATAAAAATCCCAGATGATTGAAATAAGATGTAAAAACTAACACAGGAAGTCATTTTTCACCATTTGCTCTGAAATTCATTCATCTAAAGTGCTTGTGCGTTGTGCAAGATGAGGTGACTCTCTCCTGCAAGTTTTCTTTTAAAAAGGTCATACAATCTCACTGTGAATATTTAACTGAAGAGTAATAGCATAGTGTCAGACACTTACACAGCATAATGGTGTAACACTGCATTTTGACATCTGTCCAGACAGATGTTTAAAACTTAAGTTCTTCAAGATTTTTTTTTTAAGTTTTATAGAAAAAGATTGGGGAGTTATTTTTTGTACCAAAGCTGCTTTTTCTTTTTTTTTTAACAATTTCACTGTCAACAATTTAATTGATGCAATGAGACAGAAAAGCCAGTGATTTATATAGGCTTTCCATAAGAATTTGGTCAAACTGAAAAAAATATATATCCATAAGCAAGTTTTCTCACTGATGGGCTATCATCAATCATCTTGCTTATTTAAATGGCTTATGTGTACATATAAAAAATAGCTTATTATTTTGATTTTTTTCTTGATTCGAACCAGTATAGAAAGCAATTTGATCCTAAAAAGATTCATTAACCCTCAAAGCAACAACAGCCATGTTTTGTTAGGATATGCTCAAAAAGTAACCCTGATTATCCTTTCCATATGACATAGTGCTGCTGCTAACTACGGATGTGATATATTTCTTTTTAATTAAAAGTACTTGCATTGTGGTGTGATTTTTAATAACTTCAGTGTCTTCAGAGTTCTACATTTTAGATTCATGTTGAAACTTGTACGTACCACATGCTGATTGCAAAATTCATTAGTGTGTAAATCATGTTTTAGTGATCGTCCTTTAAACAAAGTTGGTTTGATTGCAAACTGCTCGCTGGTTGGTTTATTTATTATGAAGGTTTGTCAGGCCAAGCAGTTAAGTTAATCAGTAACCAATAAAAGATTTAAACCTATAGATATGTCAGTTGATTTATTACTGAAAAAGGTTTGAGGCTTCTTAATAAACACTCATGAAAACTTCTTGCAATGCTTACTTCAGAAATCTTATTTCCATACTGCATGCAAAGTTGACGGAGATTTCCTGGTTCAGTAGAAAATAGAGAAGAGCATAGATTATTTCCTTGAGTTTTATTATCTGACTATATGTCCATAGAAGATACTTAACTTGATTTGCTTTGGAATCAATATGCAGTTTCCTATTTCTGTTTTTCTGCAAGGCTTAGTGTGCTGTCACTTAAAATAGAGGAAGCCTTTTCACATAACCCATGCCGCTTGTAGGTATGTAACATCTGTAATTTTCAACAAGGTTAAAAGAACTCATTCTTAGACGGTTTCGATGTTGCAGTCTTATTTGGTAAATGTTTATGGAAGAAAATCATGATACCAAACATAATTAGGACCAAATTCAAACTGATAGGTAAAAGCTTCTTTTTCCTCCATTAGAAAATAAAAAGTGTGAAGTGGTATTCCTTTAAAGGTGGAGTTTCTGTACAGGCTGTGAGAGTTTGAAAAGTCTCTGTGTCTGTTTCCTCATCTTTAAAATGGCACTGGGGGAGAGAGATAAAGGTTTAAAATAGGTCATATCTAAATTCCCTGCATATACTGTAAATGTGTGGTCTTAATGAATCTACTAACAATCCTTGTTTAACTCATAGAGTTAAATGGTGTATTTTTAACAGTTACCTGTATTGATCACTGATAGTTTAGAGCATGCTCCCACCAACAAAGGTAAGGGAAGCATAAAGCTTTGTCTAGAAAATTCAACTCAATCTATAATGAAGATGAACAATCAAGATTTTAAAACAGAATAAAGGCTGGAGATGTAGATTAGTGGTAGAGAACTTGCTTAACACACACAAGGCCCTGGATTCAATCCCTTGCACCACATAAAATAAATAAACAAACAGAATATTCTCAACAGGATTTTAGCTTAATTATTCAGATGATTACTCAAATTTCCTCTTCTGTTTGCCAAATCTCCAAATAGTCTCCCCATATTTGTTCTTATATGGTTTGGGGTGTGAAGTTTGGGGTTTTACTTTTTGTGGAGTGACAGTTAATCTTGATTATCAACTTGATTGGATTGAGGGACACCTAGGAGACTAGCAAATCACCCCCTGGATGAATCTGTGAGGGCGTTTCCAGGAACTACTAGATAATAGGACTCTGACCTAGTTAATGGTTTAATCTATTGATGAATTCAAAATTTGAATAGACTATTGACACGAGAAAAAACTGTGGAAAATAGGGCCTACTTGGAGGAAGTAGGAACATGCCTCTGAATGATGCATCTTTCTCTGGCCCTTTCCTGTTTCTCTTGCTTCCTGGCCACCATGAGGAAAGCAACTTTGCTCCTCCACACCCTTCCACCATGATATTCTGCCAACATATTCAAGTATAAAACCACGTCTTTCTAATCTGTTCTTCACTTGTGCCAAAAGTTGTATATATCAGGCGGTCAGAACTAACTTATACCAGAAAGTTCTTGATGCTAAAATAAGAATGATAGCAGGTTCTACTTGGAGTAAATTTTGAGTTTTGTTTGTTGACATGAATGAAACATCATCACAAAAGTATCATACATATCTGTTCCAAATCAGTTTGCAGCATGACCTCAAGTCATGAGTAATCTTGATGGAGTCAATAGGAATGACTCTACAGAAGTAAATCCCTAATTTTCCTCCAAATGCACCTTTCTTTGAACACTAATTATGAAGGAAACACCAGGAATATGCCATTTATATGTTCTAACTGCCAAATGTGCTACCACCCAAAAAGATGTTAAAAGATATGAAAACATTCAACTGTGTGTATTTCCATGATCTCTTAACATTGTATAAGTTAAGCATGTTCAACTAAATGCTGAACCAGTAGACTCAAAGTTTTATAGGATTTCAAAATATGCCCAGAGGAAGTAGGCATGTTTTTGGAAACCATAACTGGAAATACTTGGTGGCATATAATAGGGGATAGAAGCCAAAGAACAAAGAAAGAAAGAAGAGAGAGAAAAAGTGGGGGGCGGGGGGAGAAAGGAAAGGAAAAGAGAGAGAAAGGAAGGAAGGAAGAAATAAAGAGAGAAAATGAAAGAGAGAGAGAGAGGAAGGAAAGAAAGGAAGGATGGAAGGAAGGAAGGAAAGAAGGAAGGAAGGAAGGAAAGAAGGAAGGAAGGAGGGAGGGAAGGAAGGAAGCTAGTTTACTCCTGGTATAAAAATTGAGGTAGGCAGCCCAGGATTAGAAAAGCAACTTCAAGATGCTGTAACATCCTACTAGGTGCTTTTTACCATCAGGGACCACCTCATGGTTTAAGATAGTTGCTAGCACATTCCAGTTGTCACTATAACAAAGTAAAAATGAAAGGCAGAAGAGTTTCCTCCTATCTGAGTCAACTCCTTTTGAGCAGCGTTCCCAGAATCCCATAGAGTACCTCTGCTTGTCTTTGGTCACATGACCACACTAAGCTAGAAACAATCTCAAATTCTGGATGGCAAGGGGCCTGACTAAAATTCAGGTTGTCTTCTTAAGGAAAAAGGAATAGTGAACGTTGGGGTAGACAAGAAGTAGTCTCTACCACAGAAATGCTTGAATGGCTAGAGTGTGAAACATTTTTACAGGGCTATTCTAACACATTTTCCCCCTTGGAAGAGGAAAGGTTTGCTGTTAAAGGCTAATGTCCAAATATAAAATATGGGTGGGGGTTGGTAAAAGGCTAAAAGTCTTAGGGGATGGACTTATTAGGGCCAGGAAAAAGACAACTTCCAAGCAGAAAAAAGGAAATATGCATCTGTTCTCAACTCTTTCTGCTTATTGAAGACCCTATTGGGATAAGAATTGGGGGAAGTTCTAGGAACCCAGGAACTTTGCTGGCATCTATGTACATGCAGGAAGGGGCATAGAAGATTGATGGGACTTGAGGTTTTGACCTGGTTTGGAATGGGACTCTGGCCATTACTCCCTAGCCTCCCTGATTCTCATTTTTTTTTTACTTCCAAAATAAGGGAGCAAATATGCTCCCTTATAGGGTTATTGTAACTTTAAAGTGGGAACTCCATAAAGCACATAGTGCCTTGTGTGTACATGCTCAATAAATAGTAGCTACTAGAACTATTACCATGCATGTTTTTAACCTATGATTTAGAACAAGGTAAGCAACCAAGTTCTCTGGAGACAGAGGGTGGTGTTCAGCCCTTGTTTATCTGGTATATCTCTCACCTTTCCCTGTCTTTTGTCCTGTGCCCTCAATTATTTCTGTTTCTAGACTACGTGTCTTGTTTTGTTTTGTTTTGGTAGCATTGGGGTTTGAACTCAAGGCTCACGCTTGGTAGGCAGGCACTCTTAACCACTTGAGCCACTCTGCCAGGTCTTTAGGTCTTCTTTGTTGTATCTTGGAGTTTTCAGCTGCACTCACTTAATAATAATGTGCAAACCTGTGTGAGTTACTACTTCAAATTGAGGGAAAGTACATGAGCTAAAAGAGCTGTAGTTATGAGATGCAGGAGAACATAATGATTGACTTGGGTTCTTGCATCAAGGGAAATCCCACCACCAACATTGGGTCAAGGGTCCTTGACCTATTTTAGGTATCAGTTTTTTTCATTTGTAAAGTGGAGATAACTACTCACTCACAAATAGTTCACGTAAACACTTAAGTCAGAGCCTGGCATTGCTGCAAGCAGCTAATAAGTGGTGATAATTGCTATGTTATTAGAAGAAAGTGTGGGAGAAAAGGAACTTACATGAATTGGGAGCCTCCTTTATGCCTCCAAAACAGCACCATACTTTATAATGAAAAATTTATAAAGCATTTGTTTCTTGCACTGATCCTGCAAGTCTTTGCCATGGCTTGAATGTTCCTGACCCCTTTTCAATTCCTGTTGAAACTTAAATACTCAATGCAACAATAATAAGAGGTGAGGCCTTTAGGTGACAATTAAGTCATGACGGCAGAACCCTCATGAATGGAATTAGAGACCTTATTTAAAAATGGACTAATTAGGCCCCTTTTTTGTCCTTCCACTCTTCTGCCAGGTGAGTGCACAGCAGTCATCTCTTTTACCACGTGACAATGCAGAAACAAGGCACCATCTTAGAGCAGCAAGTAGTCCTCACCAGGCAATGAGTCCTGCTGGCACTGGCTCTTAGACTTCCCAGCCTGCAGAACTGTAAGGAATAAATACCTTTTCTCTTATCCACTCTCAGGTATTTTACTGTAGCTGCACAAACAGACAAAAACGCTATTCACAGATGAAGAAAAAGATGGTTGGAACAATAAAAGGACTTGCCAAAGATGGAAAGCTAATCCATGACAATGTCATTATTTGTTCCCAGATTTGTGTTCCTGAAGGTCACGTTCCTCCTAGTCAATCACCAGAAGGAAGCTGGCATACCGTCTCTAATTCAACCTCTTGATACCCTAAACAGGCATAGCAAAATTTAGGACACAGGTTACAAGGATTACTTTCAGGACTGCATTGACATAAAAAGAATTTTTTTAGCCCTTGATACAAACAATAGCTCTTACTTTACTGTGGAGTTTACCATGGAATATATTTTGATGTCAAAATAGCTCAATCAGAATGAAATTTTAGAAAACCCACTGCCAGTGTAGTTTTCTTAAATTTAAATGTTATTTTTATTGTGTGCCCCAAACTAAAATTTCCTTTGTATGACTGCCATTCAGATGTTATATGTGGATCTGAAACAGTTAAGTAAAATGAACATCATTTTTAATGATACCTCTCATGTAAGAAACATGTGTATTTATAGATCTTCTGGTAATTCTCTGCATTAATTCCTTGACCTTAAAGTGACCAGACAAGGTCAACAAATCCTGTAATGTCTCTGAGTGGTACATTTTCATCTCTAAGTTAGCTGAAAAGTATATAAAAGCTCAAGCAGTCTGAAAGCACCCAAATAGTTATGCAGCTAAAATGACCCCAAAATGCAAGTTAATCCCTCCAAGGTCAATTGTAATTTATGTTCAATTAACTGGCTCAAGAAACCTGTTTCAGACAGAAGCCAGAAATTAAGAAGCCCATTGCTTGACTTTCTAGTCGGGAACATTTTTGTGATAGTCACCATCAAGGGCCCTAAGTAAAAGGCTATCAATGGGATGTCCCTAATTGGGCAATTAATTCTCCTCCATGCTGCTCAAATGACCACATTGATTCACTCAGGAGATGTGCTAAAAACCTGGAGGATTTGGAAGGAAAGTCTCTTATTTCTGTGGTTTATGGACACTGTGCACATGAACAGAAGAACCAAGTTCAGTTTCAATTGCAATACAGAAAAGTACAAAGTTAAGCCTTTAGGACACATCAAAAAACACAGGAGGCAGCTTGGAGGGGTTCCCACTAAACAGAGAAATCTGAGCATCAAAATAAGTGGTGTCATAATGAATCATAACCTTTTAAATAAAGTAAGAACCCATTAGCCCACTCTGATAGAAACAAGTAAGTGAAGAAATAAAGTTGGAAAAATTCTTCCTTATAATAGAATGTCAAGTAAGGAATATATAAAATATTGGAGCTAGAAGATCATCAATGGATATTAACACTAGTAAATAAAAATTTGACAAGGAGCAGAATATATAAATACTCCCAAAATGTATTCCACTTGGCAGCCAATACCTTGTTATCAAAGTGATCAGTTAATGTCATCAATACAAGGACAGATAAATATTGTGTGCCAGCTGACACCAAGTGCAGGGGCTACAACACCACTTCTGTGGTGCTCCTGCCAACAATGTGCAATCCAATCCCAATCAGAAGGAAACATCAAACACCAGCTCAGGGACATTTCACAAAATAACTGGTCTGTATTTGTCACAGAGATGAAGGTCAAGAAAGACCACAAAATACTAAAAAACTGTTCCTGAATTAAGAAAATGAAAACATGACAAGTAAGGTGTAATGTATGATCCTGGATTAGATTCTAAGTTGAGAAAAATGACTTAAAAAGAAGATATTACTGTGGCAATCGATGGAATTTGAATATGGACTGTGAATTAGGTATAGTATTATATCAATGTTAAGCTTCCTGAGTTTGATCATTACAAGTAGTTAGACAAAAAAGCCCTTGATCTTGCAACATACACAAAGACATATTCAGTAATAAGGGAGTATAATGTCATCAAATTATTCTCAAATGGTTCAGAAAAAGATTGTATAAATTATATGAAAAAGAATTATAAAGCAAAAGTCACAATGTATATACTTTGTGGTATCTAGTTAAAGGATAAAAGAATTATAGGAATTCATTGCACTATTCTTTCAACTTCTCTATCAACTTAAAATATATCAAAATGAAAAGGTTGTTTGGTTTTTTTTTTTTTGGTAGTACTGGAGTTTGAACTCAGGGCCTCAATCTACCACTTGAGTCATGCCCCCATCTCTTTTTCCTTCAGTTAATTTCACCTGTTGACAGTTGCTTCATTTAGACTTGGAGAGATGTTAAAAAGTCACTAAATTAAACCATTTAATGGTACTTGCAATAATTATAACTTTTAAATTTGTATAGTATGGTTAGAAAGTACCACCTAGATTTTTATTAATTAATATCATTTTTACAAATTCCAGTAAGGTAGGCTTGAAAGACAGCACCCTCCCAGTTTTACAAGCTAACAAATTGATGGTCTCTATGATTGATTTACCATGACCATACAATAAGTAAGTGGACATGCTAGGATTAGTTTATAAGATTTCCCAATTTCCAGACCTTCATATTTTTCCAGAGAATAATGGCCAGGAATATTCACAGGAGGCAACAACATTTAATGAACATCCTTCTATTCAGTACATTCAGACTTCAGAAACCAGCCAACAACTACAAATAGGCTCACAAAATGTCAGGTCTGTTTTGGGGCCTCTACAACATTTTCAGTAGTATCTGCCAGCAATACAATATTCACAGAAGCACACAACTTAACACCATCGAGAGTCTTCTGTCAACATCATCATGAGCCTACGAAGAGTTTAGAAAAACATTTCAAATTAAAAATGCCAAACATTAGAGTCAACCTGAGATATCCTAAATACTAAGGAGAATTACCCAGATAGGATGACTGACCCAAATTTCACAGACCTAAAGAGGGTAAAATCACGAACTTAATTAAGCTTTGTGATTTATTTCCTACTAAATATAATGAAAGCACTGCCTACAGACTCTATAGTCAAACTTCATACAAAATGAAGCATTGTCAATTGAAACATATGCCAGTTAGAAAGGACTCTAACAGAGTTCATGCAGATAAGGGTGCAGGAGGAGTCAGAAAAGATCAGGAAAAGGAAAGAGTAATGAAGGCATCTTCAAGTGAGGCAATATAGAGAAATATTTGACAGTTAAATGAACTCCAGGTAAAATGAGGGTCTTCTTGGTAGTCATCTCCTGGGTCAGTCTTTATATTTTTAAGAAAATGGATGTACACCTATTTCTCAGATTGATGAGGGATCCAAACTCCATACTTCCCTGTGTTCATTTGCTATGGATGCCATAACAAAACATCACAGACTGAGTGGCTTAAGCAACAGAAACATGTGTTTTTTTACCATTCTGGGGGCTGGAAGTCTGAGATCAAAGTATTGGCAGGTCTGGTCTGTTCTGGGGCCTCTCTCTCTGGCTTGCAGATACTGTTTTCTCAATGTCTTCTTGTGGTCCTTCCTCAGTCCATGTGCATCTCTGGTATCTCTAGGTCCACATTTCCTCATCTTATAAAGACACCAGTCATATTGGGCTCTGACCTAGTTACATGACTTCCTTTAACCTTAGTTACCTCTATAAAGACACTCTGTGCAAGTACAATCACATTCTGAGGTATTAGAGGCAGAACTTCAGCATACGAATTTTAAAAGGACACAATTCAGCCCATACCACTCCCATTGTCTGAAACTTTGGCCCATGTATGTCAAGTTTTGGGACAAGCTGCATCTTGATTCTCTTCCCCAAGTCAAGCTAAGTTTCAGACTTTTGGTAAACTCATATAATTTTATTTCCCTTTATGCCCAATTTTCTGCTCCACATTATAAACTTAGAGATGAGTTGTCCCAAACATAGTGTAAAAATGAGAGAAAGCACAAGTCTTTGCCATCTTCAGAATTACATGGATATCCCTATTTCCCTTTATCAGTAGCCTACACCTTGTCTTTCCTTCATCAAAACCATCTTGAAAGAGATTCTAAATGATCTTATCTATTCCAATGGTTCTTCCCAAATTTTAATCCCCAGCCCAGACCACTTTATTAAAATACAGACCCAGGTCTTCACCTTTTTAATGAGCATCTCTTTACAGAGGCCAATAAGAGAAGGGGACCAGGAACTAGAGAAAAGGTTAGTTCGAGAAGAATTAATTTAGAAGGTAACACACGAGTACAGGAAAGCAATGCAAGTCAATCACTGTATAGCTATCCTTATCTCAACTAGCAAAAACCCTTGGTCCTTCCTAATATAGCTTATACTCTCTCTTCAATAAAATTAGAGATAAGGGCAAAATAGTTTCTGCCTGGTAGCAAGGGGGTAGGGGGGGAAAGGGAGGGGGCAGGGCAGGTAAGAGAGGGGGTGGGGGAAGGGGGGAGAAATGACCCAAACGTTGTATGCACATATGAATAAAAGAAAAAATTAAAAAATAATAATAATAAGCATCTCTAACTTGATAACCCCAAAGTACCTAAAACTGAAAACCTATTTTGGAGCTGTCCAATTTCATTTCTGGCAGAAAGAAAACACAGAACCCAAGATATTTACTTAAATGTACTTACTAGAGTTCATTGCCCTATTCAACCTGTGACTAGCTAGACAGCCATGTATTTACCTTTTTCTTTATTTACACAACCAACAACAGGTGAAATTACTACCAAGTAGAAAAGTATATAATTTAGTCAATGGCATAAAGAAGATATTCCCATGGTAAACTGTGAGCTTGTCAACACAGATAGTGCTAACATGCTCCCTGCTTCATACCTCAAAGCACTGCTTACTGACTACTGTCCAAGTTACCATTCCAAACAGAAAAGGCATTATGAATATGTGCTTGACTTTTAGGAGTGCCTTGAGTTGTTTTGCAGTGTTATAACTGTGACATTTGTCCACTGTGCAAACACCAAAAAAATTGACAGCGAGATCTTTTTTCTGGCAACCTTGCCACTGAATTTCACTTCTGTTTTCCCACTCCCAGAATAAGAACTCTAATACTGCTACTTGGGGGTTGTAAAAAGTACTCCAAACACTCTGTATGAGGTAACTCACCTTCTCCTGGAAAAACAACTCAAAATGCTTAAGCACTGCTGAAGAAAATCATACAACCATGAGCACAACTCTATCCCTTAGTCTTAAATTCCATTCATGTACTTGATGCTGTCTAGCCAGGAAACTTTGTATTTCCCATTTCCCATGGTGACTGTGAACATTTAACATTTACCTGAAGCCCTTTCCCTTTCTTCTACCTTTTAGAGTAACCAAACTTCTCAGTTTGTCCAGGACCAAGAGGGATCATGGGACATGGAAAACTCAGTGTTAAAACATGGCTCCCTGCCTGCTCCCTCACATTATCCTCAATGACATAACCAATCACATCTCAAAAAAAAAATAAAGGCTATCAACTATGAACTTCCCCCAAATTCTACATCACCCCCACCTGGACATGCATCTGTGCCCATCACTTGTCTTTAAAAATCTTGAAGGCTAGAATACCTCATACTGTTGCCTATCTTAAGAGATCACTTCATTACTAATACTGCTTTACAGCAATTCAACATATCCTCCTCCTTCTTCTCATTATACAAATATTTTCAAGTCTTTTCCATCTTCAAAATTAAATTTATATACTTTTCCTCTTTATCAATAGCCTACCGTTGCCTTTCCTTCACCAAAAACATCTTGAAAGAGATTCTAAATGATCTTATCTAGTATAATATAAGCCCAGACCTCTTTACCAAAATCAGACCCAGATCTTCACCTTCCTAATGAGCATATCAGGTTTGAGAATCCCAAAGTATCTGAAGCTCAAGATGTCTACAACAAGTTTATCACCTTTTTGTCTAACTTTCTCTTCTTCTAAAGTTACTATCCCAGAAAATGGAACGGATCTTCCCAGTGCTCCAAACCAGAAACCATGTCTTGGCTCTCAACTTAATACTTCATCACCACATCTGTTCTCCTTTCTCCTAAATGTCTTATTCAACACTTCTATAGCCTATCCCCACTATTACCACAGAGCATTTTCAGTGCTTTCTAAGCTCCCTGGTTTTAATCCCACTTCTTCCAAACTATCATTCATGAACCTGATACCTCTGAGGTCATGGACTGACCTGTTCCTATTAGGGAAGAGCTGTTCCTATTACCTGGAAATAGACAAAACCTGTGATCTAGACTTCTGCACACCAAACTGACTACAAGGATGTCTCCTTGAGGTTAGTGAGCAATTTCTAATTTGTTCATGAAAATGATTGGATCAATGTCCCACTGGCTTTGTAGCTGAATCAAATTCCAGTATAAATTAACTGAAGGCAGTCAACGAGACTGACTATGTCTCTTCATAAAAATGCCATTTGCTGATGGGCAGCCCTGACCGGCATGTCTCCATTTTTGCAGTGTTAGTCTTTGCAATCTATGTTTCCCTGGCCTTTGAGATTTAATGGCTGCTAACCAGCTAAACTCTTTCAGAAGCCACTGGTTATTTTATGCCCCTAGCTCTTATAATTTTCTACTCATGCCCTACAATGCCCCATACCCACCTCTTATTGCTCTGGCCACAATGACAAGCCTGTGAATCCTTGTCTCCTAATTAATTAAGTGCCCCTACCTGGAACACCCTTTTCCTCCTTCTTCAACATTCTCAAATAAGCACATTCAGAATAAGAAAGCTTTTCATTTGGGAAAATAAAAACAGAAGACTACTACTGGAGGATCACGTCCACCAAGAACCTCTAGGTACTGTTTGCTTCCAAAGTTCTTCCTTACCCTTCCTTGCTGTGCTCTAGATTGCAGGACTCCGAAGTGCTCTTCTCTTATTGCCTTCAGAGCCTCAGCTTCCATTGGACATGCCCACCTTCTGCCTAGTTATCTGGTGCCCAGGAGTGTGGTACTTACCTGCTCCTTCCATTCCTCCAGTTCAAGGGTGGTAATGGCTTCCTGGAATTCCTGAGATTCCTAACCTCTGAGTTGATTTGATGCCTCCTGGTTGGTTTCAAAACCTTCCTGTCTCCTGTGTAGCCAATTCCCTGCATTAAATTCCTCCCCCAGAATACATAGTGGTTTTTGTTTTCTCCATTGAAGTCTGATATAAAAACCTTTCCTGATCACCCCTCTTCACCCCAACCTACCACAAAGACTTTCAGGGGCTCCCTTCATCCAGGTTGTTGGTTTAACTTTCGTGTACCCACATCTGTGTATGCTGCTACTGGTTGGTATTTGGTTTCCTTATCAGCTTCATCCCATAATGAACTCTTGAGGACAAGGACAATATCCTGTTAATCTCGGACTCTCCAATGTCCTGTTCGTTGCTTAGTGTAGAGGAAGTACGCACAGAATTTGTTCAATCTTAAAAAATAATCTGATGCAATATTCTTGAAATATATGAAGACAACAAGATCTACACTAGAATAACACAGAGTTTAAATGAAAACTAAGTCTGGATTTTTTTTTGAAAGAGGAGAAGAGTTGGGTTTCAGTCTTCTTTTTGGGGTGTGGTATGTTGTTCTTCAGTGTATAAGATCACAATCCAGTGATTGGTGGAAGAGTCAGCTTTTATTTCAGTGAAGTAACTTAATCAATAAAAATATTAATTACTTTAGCAAATGCTTTGGAACAATAAAGTTTTGTCATTTTCCTTCTTGTGGCTGGGCAGGGAAAGTCAAAGGAAAGTATCTTTGAATTATAAGAGACCCTGAGATCCAGAGGACAGAGTAATATTCCTTTCTGAGTCAGGACTCCTCTGGAAAAAAATCTGAAACTCTCTAAAAGAGGGATTAAATTATTACACTCAACATAATTGAACAGAAATTTTTATTCACTTTCTAAAATGCAAAATGATTTTGCAAAATAAGAATATATGAGTATAACTTAAAGGATAGCAAAAAAGACCCACAAAAGATAAATTACATGTACTCCATTGATAGAGTCAGAATTACTAATCAGAGTTCCTAGAAGGCTGGTCTTTCAGGAAGCCCATCTTCCCCTTAAACCTTTCCCCTAGTAATCCGTTGCAACTAGGGCATAGGTGTGGTGGTACAACAAAATTTTTCCATCTGGACTATATTATTTTAGATGTCTTGAATTCAGTGTACCATAAAATCCTTAACCATTAAACTTCAACATCAAGTAATTACAGCACCCTTTAATAGAACAATGTTTTTGCCACACGGAAACCAGAAAACAGACTTCTAATCGTTCCCTTAAGATTATAGTAGGATGTGCAAAAAAGAATTCATTTCTCCTTAATCATAACAGCATATTCATATTATAAGTTTGTCTGAAATTGACTTCCTGCTCTGGTGTGAATCATGGAAGTGACTGACTTGGCAAGGTAGGACCCATGTGTCCTGTGAAATACTGCAGGTGCCAGTTGCAACAAAGTCGCCATTGTCTTTCTGTAATGAAGTCAGTTTAAATAGCTAAGTGTCCAAAAGTGAATCTCAGTGTGCCTGGTGTCTAGAAGGTCAATTATTGCAGGGTGTCAGACAATTGGGGTAGCATTACTACTAACCAGGGGGCTTTAGTTTTTGTTTTTAATAATGCAATGCTGGTCTGTTAGAATAAAGAGAACATATTACAGCAAATATTGAATCAGGCACTGTGACAAAATGACAGATCTAAATTGTCACAGTTTATACAGATTCCACAAAACAATGCTGACCCTGAATCATACAAAGCATTTTGCATACATTTTCCACCAAATTCCAGAGTTTTGCTTTAGAGGAATTTTACTTGAAACAAGTGACTATGACAAATATTTTTTTATGCTGAGAAAGGTGGAAAGCCTTTTCTTTTTTAAATTGTTGTGCTGAGGCATTTACAAAAGTTCTTACAATATATCAAGTATATTATACTTGAATTCTTGTAATGATTTTCATAGCTGACTCCCAATTTTTGTAGTGAGGGGAGTAGATATTGAACTAGCACATGCTTTAATTTTTTTTCCAAACAACTTCCTGAAATTTTATTTTACTTCAAATAAGACTTTTTTTTTTCTTGGATGTTCACATTTGCGTCTTGTTGTTATTCTTCAAAATATTTCCTCCTTACATGAAAATTCTATTATTTTTAAAAATCTTCATGTCATAATGAATCAGCCTTTTCATAAAAACAAAGAACAGAGCTAAAACTACATTAATAAAAAAGTTGTATTAGCATAGTAAAGTGTTACCTATATAAATGTCTACTAAAGTGTCATGTATTTTGCTGAACTTTACAAAATAATTCGCCACTTCTTTTTAAAGTCTTCTTTTTTCTTTAATGGATTTTTCATTTATAATTAGGGAAAATATAATTATTTTTAAATGACAAATGAGTCAAAATATTATAGAAATAATGTTGATTACAATAGTTTAAAAGATTTTCAAAAGTGTTCTCTTTATTTTAATCTATGGGTAAATAAGGATATTTCTTTCTTGCTAAACCAGAGAGACTCAAGCACTTAGTATTTCTTGGCATTAATTCTTGTTGCCCAGATACCAAAAGTTGGTTCTAAAGTGCTAAAATTATCAAAGGTTTTTAATTGTCTATTTAGAATTTTTTAAAAGATCATAGATATCTATTTTACCTACCTTACATATTTAGATGAATCCAGCTGACTGATTAAAAACTAACTTCTAAAAACTTAACTTGATATTACAGATTTGTTAATCTTTGGAAGCTGTATAAATTCATTTTCCTTTCAGCATTAATTATCCATAATGACCTCCACTTATCACATACTCTGGAGAAAACTGTACTTGTTTATTTTTTTCCAATGCTTTTTTAAAATAAAAATAGTTTTCATTATTAACAGTCATGGAAAGACTTGTTAATTATTAAAATCTTGGTATTTCCAAAGATTTTTCTTTGGCTATTCTAAATAGAAAGTTCTGATGTGAAGAGAACTGTTATATAAATTCCCCGAATAATAGCTTAATTACTTATAAACTCTGGAAACAATTAGTTTATCATCCTTTGAAGTGAGTAAGGCAACTTGCCAGGCTGAGAGCAAAACGCTTGTCACTTTTTCATGTAATGAGCTTAGTTTCTTTTTGTTATTTTAGATTACTTTGAAAAGGAAACTCGGTGGAATATACTTGAATGTTCAAAAGTTAAAAGTTGAATCATTTCACTTCATAACTGGCCTCTGCAATATCACTTAATAAAGTACCGAAAGAAATATTGAAGGCTCTGAAGATTATAATTTATGTGCTTATGGAAATCATTGGAACAGATATTCTGGTTCAAAGATAAAGTTGAGCTTGAATGGCAACAATATTGTTAGAGATTGACGAGGACTGTCCTGGCTTTCAGCCTCATAACATCATCCCTCGCACAAACCACCAAAGGCACAAGAGCAGCCTTTCTCTTCCCTGGCGCAGCTGCTCTTCGCTTTCTCGCCTAACTACTCCAACCCCCGCCCCCCAGCCTCTGGGTCTCTATCTCCCCACTAACACCCGCCCGCCCCTCCCATTTCCTCTGTGCCTCTTTTTCATCGCAGTTCATTGTCAGGTGTTTTTTTCTCTGGCCGAACATAGATCAAAGGAAGGTCTGAATATAAGTGGTTATTGTGAGATTGAAACACTATATGTCTGAATATTACTCCAAAAATGAGGAAGAAAAAAGAACATCGAAAGAAGATGCAAACTTCATCTAGGCAGGCTCGGGATCTGCCAGAGTTGTCGCAGAGCACAGGTGGGGGCAGATCAGCTCTGGGAGGCCGCCACGGTAAAGACCAGAGGGAGACTATTACTGCAACCACTGCAGTCAGGTGCAGCCTACACCTGAGGCCACCCGCTCCAGTCTGACCTTGGCGGTCAAGGAGCAAGGTCGTCTCTGATTTCTTCACCTGACCACGGAGTGTTTACCCCGTTCCTGGGAAAAGAAACTGATGGCCAAGAAAGGCAGGCAGGTCCAAGAAGTCAGGAGGCTTCTTTTGAATGTATTGAGCTAGTGAGGGCCCACGCCAGCCCAGTGACAGTCAACTATTGAAACATTTTGCATATTTCAAAATGATATTAATATATTTCTTATATCCCCTCCACCACCACCACCACTGTAAGTCATAATTACCATTCACTCTTTGTCGGCTAGAATCCCTTTAAGCAATCCCAGCAAGTCAACCCACTTTGGGGACGCATTTTGCATTTTGCATTGCCCGCTATTCCTCCCCAGACCTATACGTCAAGGAATAAGGAGTTGAGACATGACATATTAATGTTTTTATCAGGGGACTCTCTGCTCCCACAGGAAGGGAGGGAGCTGGGGAGGAGAGGGCGGCGGAAAAGGAGCGGGAAGGAATCACTCCGCAGCTTCTAAGGAAATTCATATTCCGTGTATGTTCCTCCCTCACCTGAAATAAATCCTGCAGGCCTACCCACGCAAACCCAGCAGCACTTATTTATTTGCATGTCATGCTTATAATATGGTAGAAAGCAAGACGGATTTCTCCAGAAGGGGAGGAGATGAGGCTCACCTTTCAGGCTCGGTCTCTTAAATAAAAAAGAATTGACCGGCTGGGCGCCTAAGAATTTATCTTGAGTTTGTGGTCATTATCTCTATTATATAGCCCCGGCAATAAATAAATCGGGTAGTTACTATCCAACAATAAAACTGTAGTGTATGGGACACCTTACTATTACTTTCTTAATAATCTGCCGTTTCTTTCCCTTTAAATCTTCCCCGTCTTGTCTTCCCGCTCTTCTACAAGGATCTATCTTCGCCCCTTGAGGTACCAGACCACTTGGATCATTTTTATATTTTGTGAACACAATAAGTTTTCCTGTCTAGACTTTCAGTTTTTCCTCCTATTTCTAGGCTGCCTAATCTGCTTCAAGACAAAGGACTGGCCCGGATCAAATGTCTTTTTCTTTCCGTTCTCTCTGTTTTAACCGCTTTGTGCGTCCACACTAATGAAGATCGTCCCCCTCGCGGGAGCCACCCTTGAGATCGCTAGGAGAAAGGGAGTCACCCAGGTTCGGGGTGACCCGCCCGGGGAGAGGGTCTGAGGGCCCTCTGCGGCGGGCACGCCCTTGGGTGCGCAAGGGAGTCCGGGGCAGAGTTGGAGCGACTCTGCCTCTGCCTAGGGTAGTTCTACTTCTCACTACCCTCACCTCGATTCTTCACTGTGCGTGTGCCAGTGTAGGTATTTCTTAGGGTCCCATCCTCCCTCTTCTCCCAGATCGCCCTCCGCCGGGGCACAGAGCGCCACCCGCGGAGGCGAGCAACCCGGACCCGCGGGAGAAGTCGGTCCTCGCTGAGCTGCGTGCTCCCGAGCGTCTGCGGGGACATAAACGACATCAAGGGGGCTTGGGCCCCGGGAGCGGAAGCAGAGGGGGCAGGGGAGGGGGCTCGTTTGGGTTTCTTCTGCTTTCACACCTAGCTCACCTTTGCGCCCCTATGAGTTACGCGGCTTCGACCCCCCCAGTCGGGACCGGGGTGCGCAGTGGTCGGGGACAGAACCTTGAAGAGCCCCAGGGGCCTCAGCCCCGTGGGGACCAGGGAGTCTAGCAGGCATCGGCCGGCGCCTTCCAAACCCACCGTCACACTGGCTGGCTCTAACTCCAGCGCCAAAACTGACGCGGACCCGAAAAGCGGACAGCAAATGACCGTGTTATCTGCGGGCGGGAGCTAGGGGGTGGCATGTGGGGAGGGTACGGAGGAGATGGGGACCAAGGGCTGTGGTAAGGCGGGGAAGGAAAACGGACCTGCGTGGCTTCCCCCCTTTTGTCCTTACACTGCTGGTCCCAAGAAATCAAGTTAACAACAGCAAGCCCCCACCAGGCTCGGGTTTGTTTGTGTGACTTAGATCACAGATAAAACTCAGCGAGACAGAGAGCTTGTGTGTGTGTGTGTGTGTGTGTGTGTGTGTGTGTGAGAGAGAGAGAGAGAGAGAGAGAGAGAGAGAGAGAGAAGCTGCGCTGCGACGAGGCTACTGATGGTGAAGGGACGGTGAACTTCTCACCTTTAACTCAGTAACAACACGTCCTTTAAAAAAAATGCACACCGCCATACGTGTGTGTTTGTGTGTTTCCCTGTTAATTGCGTTTTACTGGCATCATCTTTTACGACTGTGAAAACAATCGGCTGGGAAAATATTCACATTTGGGACAGAAAACATTTTTTATTTATATCTTTGACATTTAAAAGAGCAGAATTAATTTGTTCTGTCTACATTAGCATTGAGAGAAAGTTTCAGAAATCTACCCGAGGGAAAAGGAGGGGAGAAAAAAGAAAAAGAAAAAAAGAAAGCGAAGAAAAGCTAGGCTTGGTTTTTCTTATATTAGATCTGTAATCAATCACTGAAATAGGAGGCAGCAAAATTGTAAAGATTCGATGGATTAAAATGCAAATGAAAAGTAGAAAAAGAAACATTAACATGGCGATCAAAGATTTAATAACCGTAAATCAAGTTTTTTTCCTGTTGCAGCTGCAGTTTGTGTGTTTATGTTTTAATCATGTTCGTTCCATAAATAAATAATTTCTGAAACGAGACTAATTTTTCATTATTTTAACCGTGGGCTACATCACTAAATATTAAAAATAGAAAGTGTACTGGATGCCAGATTCCCAACCAAATAAGAGAAAGACCTGTGAAGATTGTTTAAAAATCAAGGAGTTTCACTTGCGTATTTTGAAAATTGAAGTATTATGCTAAAATAAAAATCTGTCTCAACTGACAAAGCCCAAAGTTTTCTTTTCCCTTTAATATTTTATGTTAACAACCAGATACCATTTATATTAAATATATGTGTGGCCGCATATCCATTTCATTTTGAGCATTTTCAAAGAACAAAAGTGCCAGAATATTTGAATAATATAAAACATATATCATTTCAAAGTGCATTGACATAATTTCTGGGGGAAAAAAAAACACTTTTTTGGAAGAATCTGCCTCCTAGTGAAAAATTAAGTGATGGTTCAACACAGGTAAAACTTTTTTAGCTTTATCATTAAACTTCTTTTCTCCAAGGAGGGGGGAATATTTTAGCTCTTTTTTTGTTGTTATCATTCAACTTAAGGCTTTATGTCAAGATGTCAAATTATTTAATTCATTTTCTCACCTATGGTGAAGGTTTTTCATTTTGATCTTTGAACTTAAACCACTAATTTATATTGTTAATTTCTAAATGTCTAGAAGTTTTAAAATAAAACAATTGAACTTAGTCTTTTCTTTCTGTCCTCTGTTTCCCTTCCTTCCTTTCTTCTTTCGTGGTCTTATTAACATAGAGGGAACTCATTTTCAACAAATTGGAAACTTTTCTTTTTGGATATACAGCTTCGCAATGTTTAAAATAAGCTCTTTGCTTATTTCTGTCTTTGAAGGCATTATTTGCCCTGATTTGATGAATTAGAATTATTGTCTTCTTTGAACAAATAAAAATGATAACCAAAACCAGAATACATGGGTTTTTTTCCTAAAACTTTTAAGTTAAATGTGAGCTAAGTTGATGTCCACTCTCCCCATCCCAGCCAAACAATTACATTTTCACTGTGACAGTCCAATAATGCATTTAGTTTAAAATTACACTTGGACTTTTTCTCCTTTGTATTTTTTTCATTTACTTCAGTGCAACAAGATGACTTGATTTTCATGGGATTACATGAACTCTATTCAGTGTTACTGGGACATTTCTGCTCAACTAAATACTTGCCTTAATAGACAAATGAACTTCTTTTTATTTGCTGGAGTTTGTAGATGGTTTTAGAAACAGAGTGTGCGACTGATTTAGTTATTGTTGTTGTGAGAGTCAAACAGGCACAAAAGTCATTTATCTAAGCTGAAGAGATATGACTGTAAAAGGGAGAAGCAAGAGCAGAATCATGGGGAAGTATTTCGGTTTATAGCTCTTATTAATTAAACCGGATGTGTTTTTATTCTGCTCTGTTAGTACCGACCTTGGTAAAAGCTCCCAGTTACCTTTTTTCACCCTCACTCTCATTTTTTTCATTCATTGGGTCCCTAGTTGATAAGGGTTGCTTGTTCTATATTATATCACTAAGTAGTTATAGTATAAAATCTCCTGAGTCTTCAGACGATCGTATTGCCCACGCCCCCCTGGGGGGGGGAATGAAAGGAAGAAATGCTTTTCACATTCAGTTTTAGCATTTTGTTTCGTTGAAATGCAAGACAGGTACTTGATTTAGCATTTAAGCAAAAGGTTACACAAACCGCGTTTTAGAAAGTGTTGGGATGTCCGACAGGGTCAGCCCTAGATCAGATCATTTTTTGAATGCAGACCTAAAGATAATGAGTACTTGTTGTATTAAAGGGGACAAACAGTACTTTGGCTTCCTCTGACCCCAGAATGCACGGTTCGGTTTCATTGATCATCCTCCTTTATGAGATAATGCAATTACAAACATCAATAAGGGGCTGCAAGGGGAATCATTATGCGGTGACAGTGATAAATGACGGTGCAGAAATAGCATGCTTTCTCCCCCCTAACAATCCAGGAGCCCAGGGGCTCCGGGGGCTGAACACAGTCGCCAAGGAAACAGATGACATCCCAAACGGCACCAAAGGAAAAAAAATGAACAGTCTTTCTTTGCCTTTCACTCTTTTCCGTCTTCCAAAGAGTTAGTTTTGGCTCTAGCAGCAGCTGCCACAGAGGCATTTCGTTATTTCAGACATTAAAGACTGGAGCGGGCAGTGGAGTCTCCTCCCCCCTCCATCCCCACCCCCACTAGATAACACACAAAGCTCACTGTTCACAGTTTAGGACTACCTGAAAATTCACGTCTTAAAATCAGATTTGGGTGGGGTGGAGGAGAAGGGGGAACGTGGATTTACACAGCCATTGCGTTGTATTTTCCCCGCTTTTGTCCAGTGGAAACTGAGTCTCCAAAACAAACTGGCGCCTCGCGGGTCAGCCAGTAAAGAGAAGGGTGTGCGTGGCTCGCCTCCATCTCCTGGTGGTGCCAGACGCTGCCCGGTGCCAGTGGGTAGGGGTGGTGGGGTGCAGGCGGCTGCTAGGGGTGTTTGCCACAGTGCTGGGTTTCTTTGAGATGGTAGTTATCAATGGGCGTAGGATCTCCCTTAAATTGAGGAATCTGGTTCTTTAAAAAATCCCCCAGGCTATCCACAGAAGAGTCCTTAAGGGATCTTTAGTAATCCCCTATCCACCTATGTCCAGAAAGGTGGGTAAGTAGGCGGGCGAGAACAGGCTTTGGGTTACACAGACTATAGCGCGGCCCCTGCGCCTTCCGGGACTGGGTAGGGGTAGACCTCTGGTCTCTGGGTGGAGATGGGGAACTTGCCACTTTTACCGAAGAGAAAGAAAATGCTGAGGTGCGAGGGAGGCCTAGCCAGAAAGGCACTGGGGAGGGGAGGAGGAAAGCCAGCGTACGCAATCGCACACTTCCAGGAGGTCGCCAACCAGGAGAAAGTACACACAGGGTTCCTGACCCCTGTCAGGCACGCCTTGGCGTGGAGCTGGGAACCCATACAGTGCACCCAGCCAGAGAAGGCCCACGCGGGGAGGAGCGGGACGGGCGGGCGTGAGAAGCAGGTGACTTTATTCATTGCTTTCCCAATCGGCGAGGTCCTGGGACTCGTTTTCCGCCTGGAGATTAAGATCATTGCTCGAGTAATGAACTTAATGCTTTAGGGTAGAGGTGAGTGTGTCTGCGAGTGGGTAGGGGTAGGAATAACCGGCCCGATCGATTGGAGACTGGCTTAAAACTAAATCCCTTTTCTCCAGGGCTTTACCGTCCGGGTTTTCCCGAAGTGGGCTGAGCGCGCCGGGAGCGCAGGGAGGCAGTGCGCTGAAGGGCGATCTGGGGGCTCCGCCAGCCTGAATCAAGGCCAAGTCTCCCCGCCGAGACCCCCAGGGTACCATTTTTAGGGCAAAGACTTCAAAGCGCAAATGTTGGCGAACTGATTGCTCAATATGTTATTTGTTTTTCCTTTCACTTCCGTCTTGGGAGAAAATGTTTCAGAAGCTTTGGCGGGCACATCAGGCGGAAAAGGGAACTCTCTCTCTCCCTGCCATCAGCCATCCGCTCCCAGCCCCCGACCGCCTACTCTCGCTCACCGCTCTTTCCCCAGCCTTGGGATTCCCAGCCTCACGTAGACTCTGCACCGTGACACACAAAGTGGTATAGGCCGCCAAAGGACCAGTGGGTCCTGGGCACTATAGAAGAGGGGAGAAAGTCCAGGAAAAATGTCCGGACAGGCAAGGCGCCTCACTATCCAGTTCCACGCCGCTCACTCGGTGTCCAAATGTCTACCGGGAGCTTTGCACCATCAATTCCTGTTTTTACTGCCTTCACATGGGCGGAGGGCCTGCCGAGATCCAAAAGGCAGGGGGAAGATTGCAGATTTTAAAGTGATCCTAAGGAACTCCTGTCTAAAAGGTTAGGGTGTCATGACTCTGGACCCCCCTACTCCTGGCCCTCCAGGCCAGCCTTCCAGTGCTCTACGTGGCCTCTGGGAGCCAACATTTCAGGATTACGGTCCCAGATGCACCGTGGGATTCGGAAGCCAGAGCTCTAATGTGGCAGCGTCCATTAAGACGCCTGGAGTGAGCCAACTACAAAGGCACTAGGAATGGTTCCGAGGGAAAGGGTCCCGCAGGAGGCATCTGTCCACGCCCTTCTGAACACATCCAGAGTAGCCCCTTCTCCAGAGACAAAGCCGACAGTCCCTTAAACTTGATTTTCGGGTGGGGGATGGGAAGTCCACAGAATGCTACTGCTGGCACCGAACAGCCCCCAGGTGCTCTGGGAACTGGGCAAAGACCCGTCCACACACAGCCTGGGCCCAGGCCCCAGAATCCAGACTGGAGCTCAGCATAGCGGCCCTCTGGATTTCCTCCAGGGGTGTAGAGCCGGCCCCAACCCCAACCACCCACAACTCCTTTCCCTTCCCCCGCCCGCAAGCTCTAGGGGCGCTGCACGCAGATCGGCGAGGGTGCGCGCCCTGTGGGATTGGCGCGCGGGAGCGGGTGGAGCTGGCGATTTTCCTTTTCAGTATCTTTGCACTTCTGCACGAAGTTTCCTGGTAGGCGCCTCTGCCCCAAGATCGGAGCCTCCCGCTGCCGATCCTTCTCCTCCCGCCCCCTCGAGTCGAACGACCCGGAGTCTCTGCCGGGCCTGGTCTCCCACTCGGAACTTTGGACCGCGCTCCCCGCGCTTCCCAGGGTTCGGCACAGGGCGCTTCTCCCCGGGGTGAAACACGCCGGCCCCGCTCGCTGCAAGGAAACACCCGCTGCCTCCCAAGGAACTCCTAATACCATCCATACAGCTTTAATGCGTTTATAATTCGATAAGTGATTTCAATTTAAAATTGTTAGTAACTAATTTTATGGGTAATTTTTCCACATCAAATATTTAAGCATCAGATTAAGGGAGCCAGTTCCGACACAGGATAATAAGGGGGTTTCCCCCACCTCCCCCCGCGCCTCCGCCTCCCTCGGTTTCCTACCAAGTCGTTTTTCCAAATCCCCAAAAGGTGGCAGTCGAAGCCGACTTTCCTCTTTTCCTGCGGCTCTGCGAAGGGAGGGGGGGGGGAGGGGAGGGGGAGGGGTGGCGGGAGAGGGGGAGGGGCAAGAAGAGCAGAGGGCGAAGCTAGATGTCGCCTGGACTTCTCAAAATCTTTAACACGTTTCTAATACAGTACAAGCAAGAAGCAGTGGTGAATTTCCTGAGAAAGTCCTGGCAGAAAAGAAAGCCCAAAAAACGTGTCTTGTGGCCTCGGAGCAGGGGATGTGAAAAACTCAGCACATTCACCCGAATTCTTCAGTTTCTCAACAGAAAGGGGAGAGGGAGACCCAGGCAGAGATCAACCGTCTTTTTGATATTTCTTTGTATCTTAACATTATCTATAAGTGCTATACAACTAAGTGACCTGTTTCTTCGAGGACAGGACTCTGTGGATTACATAATGGGGGGAGGAGTAAAGCTGGGGAAAGGGTGATGGGTGGGGGCAGACGGCGGAGGGCGGAGGGGAGATTGGGGCGAGCAGCGGATGAATTGCAGACCGATTGCCAAAACTTTTTTTTTTTTTTTTTTCCCCTGCTGCTGCTGCTGCGGCTGCGGCTGCTTTTGCTGCTGCCTTTGCTTTGAATGTGGGTAACTAGGAAACAGCTAGCCGTCTGAGAAGACGGAATTTCCAACGTGTAAAATGTTCTTAACGGAACCATTGAGCGAGTGCAATAAGGCGTGAGGGGGAACTAATCTTCCCATTTAAATGTTTGTGGCAATTTTATCTAAATGAATTTTAATGCTAAACGAGGGTAATTCCCCATTTGTAGCGCGTTTACTTCTCTTTCCTGTGCCTCTAAAGCAGTCGAACATCATGCAATGAACAATAACAATAAAAATACTGTCAAGGCTTATTATTCATTTTGAATGTGTTATAATTACAGCTGATTAAATATGATCGGGTAAAATTTTTACTTTTTTTGAAAAAAAAATTAAATCCTACTAAAAAGTCTCATTCAGTCAGGCGCCACCCCCCCCCCACCCCAGCAACTAAAGAATAAAAAGCAGGTACAATTGTGTGCCCTCGTTTAGAGGAGGAAGGGCGTTCTGGCTTTTGCCTTTTAAGAAACATCAAAAACACTCTCGACACCTCTATTCTTGCCCTTCTTCGGATAAGCGTCCTCAATAACCTCTGAGCTGGCTCTGATACTTTCTAGAGGAAAAGCTAAAATAGCAATAAGCAGGGAGGGTGTCAGGCAGAGGAAGTTCCAGGAGTAAGGTTCTCCCATAATCGTCACCCAGAGAGCGAATGTACGGAACAACAGCTTGGTTTTTTTTTCTAATTCCTGGACATTAATGATCATTATAGTCTCCATCGTCTGTATCTCCTTTTTTTCACTTGTACCCTTCTCTCTCTCTCTCTCTCTCTCTCTCTCTCTCTCTCTCTCTCTCTCTCTCTCTCCTTCTCTCTCGCTTTCTTTCTCCTCTCTCTCCCTCCTCCTCCTTTTCCTCCTCCCTCCACCCCCTTCCTTTCCTCCCCCACAGGGCTAGAGCCTCCTCAAGAATAAAGGCCGAAAATAACCAACTCACCCTGGGGAGGAGGAGTAAATGACCGTTAGTTTACAAAGTTTATTATTAATTTTAAAAGTAAATAAATGGCTGTTAACTGCTAGTAACCACCTATCAAAAGAGAATGATTTCACTAATATAGGCTATTTATGTAGTCCAAGAATTGCCACTGGGTCAAAGATGGGAAATTTAAACAGTCCCCATCTAAGGAGTGAGGGCGGGGTGGGGGCGCAGTGGGCGATGCCTGCAATAGATCAAGTCTCTCTCTCTCTCTCTCTCTCTCTCTCTCTCTCTCTCTCTCTCTCTCTCTGTCTGTCTTTCTCCTCCCCCTCCCTCTACCCACGTGTTCAGTAACCAACCAGGCCCCACCAACAAAAGGTGAGGGTGCAAGCTGCTGCTCCCGCTCCAGCAGGTGATTCAGGCAGTCTATCGCACATCACCTGGTAAAGCCAATCCACAGCTGGCTTCTCTTTTCGAATAGAAAATAGAATTGCTGAGGGCCGGTTTATAGTGTGACATGGGCCTGAATGTCAGACTTGAGTTTAAGACGGTCTTCTGCGCCTCATCCTTTGTTTACAAAGCAATCACTTCTAAAAGGCTTATTTTTAAAAATGAATTTGCCTTAATTAAAATATTTGTGTATTTTCCTTAGCTTTGGGAAGCACTTTTTACAGCAGCAATTTTATTTAAATAAAATTATAAGCTATTCCAGCTTAAACATGTTATTTTGTACCATTTAGCTGGCTGCCATGCAGAAATTCTGTACAGCTGTTCTGGAAAATTGGTTAATAACCAGTTTTATCCAATGAGAACATAGAGCATATTTATAAAAATTAGATTTTGAAGTCTGGTCTCTTCAATTTCACATAGTTAATTTCCTAATAAACATATATTGCTCTGCCTAGGTAACATCCTCAGCAAAAGACTGAACTCTGTGCCTTAGGTTCCCCATTATGCGCAAGAATGATTTCACTGATATTAGATGAGTAGTTCTGTGGGAGGTAATTTGAGTCTACAGTTAGATTGGTGCCTTTAGGCCTTAAATTTGCTGATTTTAGGGCGTTCATTAAGTCAGCTTAACGAATTCAATGGCTATTAGTAAATAATTTACTTTGTGGTTAAAATTTTCAAATACGTATATGGCTTAGGGAGCAAAAATGAATTGTTGTATTTATTGCATTAATCACTAAAATTTGGGGGGGCAGTAAACAAATTTTTCAAGCAGTGGAGTCAGCATGACAAAAATAATCTTGTTTTTATTTTAGATTCAGATTTCATTACTGCACTCAAAAGACTACAACTGGGCTTGGAGTTATTATACAATCCAAACTGTTTCTGTCAGGAACACTAAGACTCACTGTGCAATGATTGTTATTAATAATTAGCTCCTTGGTTTCTTGATAGAAAAAGGCTATCAACAAGCATTTGTTTATCC